>NC_086105.1:88802546-89422046 GCF_963921235.1 Mobula hypostoma | reverse complement strand
GGAGTCCTTGTGCAGAACACCCTAAAGGTTATCTTGCAGATGGAGTCGGTGGTGAGGAAGGCAAAAGCAATGTTAGCATTAATTTCAAGAGGTCTAGAATATAAGAGCAGAGATGTGATGCTGAGGCTTTATGAGGCACTGGTGAGGCTGCACCTTGAGTATTGTGAACAGTTTTGGGCTCCGCATCTAAGAAAACAAAATTGGAGAGGGTTCAGTGGAGGTTCACAAGAATGATTCTGGGAATGAAAGGGTCATCATACATGGAAAGTTTGAGGGCTCTAGGTCTGTACTCGCTGGAATTTAGAAGGATGAGGGGAGATCTCATTGAAACCTTTCGAATGTTGAAAGGCCTAGACAAAGTAGATGTGGAAAGGATGTTTCCCAAGTCAAAGACAAGAAGAAACAGCCTCAGGATAGAGAGGCATCCATTTAAAACAGAGATACAGAGAAATTTCTTTAGCTAGAGGGTGGTGAATTTGTGGCATTTGTTACCAGAGGCAGCTGTGGAGGCCAGGTCATTGGGTGTATTTAAGGCAGAGCTTCATAGGTTTTTGATTGGACACGGCATCAAAGGTTACGGGAAAAAGGGAGAGTGGGGTTGAGGAGGGGAGAAAAGGGATCAGCCATGATTGAATGGTGAAGCAGACTCGATGGGTGAAATGGACTAATTCTGCTCTTATGTCTTATGGTTTTAATGTTAAGTCCTGATGGTAGTAATGTAACTAATTATTAGTTGAGCTGCTTTGATTGAATGCATACTGGCTTTTGTTGGAGCACTGTGAGAGGCCAGAGTCAGGAGAATTATACTGTGGTGTATTTGTAGAGCTGTTGTCCTCTCAGCTCCAGTCCTGAAGTTTACTGCTGTCTATGTGGAATTTATCTTAGACACTGAATGGACAAATTCTTCAAAGCACTAGCCCAATCTGTATTTGTTTTCTGCAATATTAACAGGGCTCTCAATTGTGCCTGCAACCTGGAACAATGACGGGATCCCCTTATTCACCACCTTCTGTTCTACCAGTTGCATCCCTTTGAACTGCTGCCACTCTAGGTGGATCTTCCCTCCCCCTTTCAACAATCTACAAGTCTGTTGCTCTTCCTGGTCAGGAACCTTCTCATGGCACCTTCCCATGCAGATGAGAGACATGGAGCACCTACACTTTTACCTCTCAAAATCCCACCATCCACAAACTCATTGTGTTGCAGTCAGTGCTCACAGATACAGTCTCTGCTACACTGGAGAAATCAAATACTGATTGGGTATCCGCTTTACAAAACACTTCTATTTAGTCTGTAAGGGTGACCAGCTGCCTGTCACTTTAATTCTCCATCCCACTTCCATTCTGGTCTCTCTGAAGCCCAATGCAAGTTTGAAAGCAGCACCTCACTTTCCATTTGAGCATGTTACAGTGCTAAGCTGTCAGCAATTTCATTTAGCTAACCAGCCCCATTCTGACAGAGGTTCAACCAGTAACCCTACTCTCTACAGATACTGCCTGACCGGCATTTATTCCTATTTCAGATACCCAACAACTACAGCATTTTGTAGTTAAGGTCCAGCATTGTTTCCCTTCTCTTTTCTCTCCTTCCATTCTTCATTTAATTTCCATTTCCTTCAGAGAGGTCAGCTGCCTTTGAAAACCTTCACTGCCTTCTCTCAGACAGCACAGCTCATTTGTATCATTCGGTGTTGATTGGTCTCCAGACATCACCAGAACACACTCTGCTCTTTCCAGCCTTCCTCCTTTTCTGGAACCTACAATGTTCGATTTCTAACCTTTTTTCAGTTCAGCTGCAGGGTCTTTGGCCTGAAATGCTAACTGCATTTCACTCTCCGCAGGTGCTGCCTGACTGGTCAAGTTTTTTGTTTATAATTCAAATTTTGAGAATCTACATCATTCTGCTTTTTGAATGACACATTCCCCTCCTCTCTGGCAGTCATTTACATAGACTACTTTACAATATTTAGTTTCCCCTTCTTTCACAATGCTTTAAAATATAACCTCAGTGTTATTTAATAATTCTACTTACTTTATTTCTGTTTCTTTGCCATGGCCTTCACCCTCACCTGCGAAAAATGATGAATCTTCCTTGCCCATACTTTGGAAGCTATAAACACCACACATCTGTCTGGCCTGCTCCAGTCAGCACATTAAACAAAAGCAGAAAACTGCAAATACTGGATACCCAAAATTTTAAAAGATTATGTTTTAAATATTCAGCACATTTTATAGCACCTGCAGAAATAGTAAAGGAGTTAATCTTTTGAATTGTTGATCTTCCAAGAGACAGTGAGTGAAAAGTCATTAACCTGAAATGTTAACTGTTTCTCTCCTCTCAGCTGTTGTCTAACATGCCGAGTTCTTTTATCAACAGGTTTCATATTCTATAGAACAAATTAAACAAGTGATGTCTCAGACTAGGCCAGGCCATGAAACACAAGCTGAGTCTTTTCTGTAACAAGAACAGCCAAGGTCAAGTCCATAGCTCCCTGAAAGTGACTGCACGTCAGTTGGCTGGTAAACATTGCATTATATTCTTGCACCTTATTGTTTGTCTGCCCTGCACTTTCTCTGTAGCTGTTACACTTTATTCTGCATTGTTATTGTTTCACTGTCTTCTATCTCAATGCACTGTGTTGTATGAACAATATAAGATAAGCTTAGAATGTGACAATATAAACCCATTCTAATTCCAAACAAGGCAAGTGACATGCTTGGCCTTATTAGTCAAGGCACGGAGTTCAAGAGTTGAACTCAACTTTATAAAACTTTAATTAGGTTGCATCTGGAGTATTGCATTCAGTTTTGGTTACCCCATTATAGGAAGAATGTGGAGGCTTTGGAGAGGGTGGAGACGATGTTTACCAGGATTAGAGGGTAAGTGCTGGAAAGAGAGGCTGGACAAACTAGTGTTGCTTTCTTTGGAGCAGTGGAGGTTGAGGGGAAACCTGGTGGAGTTTATAAAATTACGAGAGGTACTGTATAGGTACCTTCTTCCCAGGGTCGAAACGTCTAACACTGGAGGGTACGGGTTTAAGGTGAGAAGGGGAAAGTTGAAAGGAGGTATGTGGGTCAAAGTTTTGACACAGATGGCAATGTGCTGCTAGGGAGTGATGGAAGCAGCTATGATAGAGGCCTTAAGGCTGATTTATACTTGTGTGTCAACTCGACGCTGTAGGTACGGCATCACCCCGAACCCTACGCCGTAGCCTGACGCGCACCTTCCCCAAAATGTAACTGTGCTTCGCGGCAACGCAGACCGCAACAGCTGTGATTGGTCCGTTTGGTAGCATCGCTTTTCCTCCTGGGCTGCAATAGCTTCCCATTGGGTGACTGAAGGGCAGGGAAGGAACTCTGGCTGCAATGCTTTCCATAAGGTTTTACAGACCTCCGAAATTATGGAGGACACATTTCGCTTTTACGAAAAAAAGATGCTCGCTTCTTGTTTACCCCAAAGACTACCATGACCATGAAGCCTTGCGTGGGCAGGTGTGTGCGCATGCGTGATGTGCCCAAATTGCAGAGCGACGCAGACACACCAATGCACAAGTATAAATGCTCACAACACGCGCAGGCCACTTGCGTAGGTTACGGCGTCCAGTTAACGCAGAAGTCAAATAGTCATAAAGTGAAATATGACTATGTATAAATCAGCCTCAAGGCATGTACCTGAGTTACAGAGAGTGGAGGGATATGGACAATGTGCAGGCAGAATGGATTAGTTTAATTAGGAGTCACTAGTTTAATGAGTTTGACACAACATTGTGGGGCTGTAGTTCCTGTTCCTGTGCTGTGCTGTCTGGGCTGCTTGACCTCAGCATTCTTTCTGCAGTCTGTTTTTTGTTTCAATAGGCTAGCTTCGCTTGCCAGGGAATTGAGAGTCTCTGCATAGATTATATGGTGTGCAATGATCCTCTGTCTCTGTAATAAGATGAACTGGTTCCTGATCATGCAAAGATTGTATCATTTTGATCAGTCTCCAATCCAAACTGGCTTTGAATGTCTGGATGGCATGGGGTGGGGGAGGGGAGCAGTCTGAAGAATAAATAATGCCTATTTGTTCTGTAGTGGGCCTTGGGAATTTTCCCTCACCCTATAGGTATGTAAAGTAATGTAAGTTTGTGGACGACATGAAAGTTGGTGGTGTAGATGGTGAGGAAAGTTACTTGGGCTTCAGCAGGAAAGTTGTGTGGAACACTGACAGATAGCATTTAATATTGTAAGTGGAATGAAGTATTTTACACTCTTTCCACTTACCAGCATCGTGGACAACAGCACATCCCTTCCTGGTGAGTTTAACGCATTCTATGTGCACCTTGAACGGAAGGGAACGAAAGATCAGTCTTCCGGAGAGTGGATCTGCAGAAACATTGGGACGGGACTGTGACCCTAGCTGTATCCTTCAATCCTATGAAGATTAGTTGTGCGGATATTTACAGATGTTTTTAACCTCTGACTGCTGCAGGCCGTCATTCCCTCCTGCTTTAAGAAGACCACTATCATCCTGGTATCTTTGAAAAAAAGATAATGTGCGAACTGACTAACACTTGTGGCTCTGACAACTACCATCATGAGGGGCTTTGAGAGGCTGATCATGGCATGCTTTAAGTTCACCTTTCCAAACAAACTCGAGCCACTGCAGTTTGCCTACTGCTGAAACAGATCTTCAGTGGATGCCATCTCCCTGGCCCTTCTCTCATTTCTGGAGCACCTGGATAGTAAAGACACGATATTAGACTATTGTTTATTGACTATAGCTCTGCCTTCAACAGTATAATTCCAAGCAAATTCATCACCAAATTCTGGACCCTGGGAGTCAACATTTCCCTCTACAACTTGCTTTCCTGACCAACAGACTGGAATCAATAAATTAGGCTATTTGGCCCATCAAGTCTGGTCTGTCATTCCGCCATGGCTGATCCATTATCATTCTCAACCCCATTCTCTTACCTTCTCACCACAACCTTTGATGCCCTTACTAAATAAGAATGTATTGACCTCTGCTTTAAATATATCCAAAGATTTGGCCTCCACAGCTGTCTGTGGCAATGAATTCCACCCAGATTCACCACTTTCTAACTAAAGAAATTCCCCCCTCACCTCAGTTCTAAAGGGATGTCCTTCTATCCTGAGGCTGTGTCCTCTTGACATAGACTCCCTTATTATTGGAAATATCCCTTCAACATCCACTCTATCTAGGCCTTTCAACATTCAATAGATTTCAATGAAATTCCAACGAGTAAAGGCACACAGCCAACAATACTCCTCATACGATAAGCCTTTCATTCCTGGAATCATTCTTGTGAAGCTGGTCTGGAGCCTCTCTAATGCCAGCACATCCTTTCTTAGATAAGGGACCAAAAACTGCTCACAATAAGGCTTTATAAGACATTGGTACCAATGCCTTATAAAGCCTTAACATTCCCTCCTTGCTTTGATAGTCTAGTCCTCTTGAACTAAATGCTACCCTTGTATTTGCCTTCCTTACTACTGACACTACCTGCAAGTTCACTGTGTCACATTTCCTTAGCCTCCTAAGGAAGTAGAGGCATTGAATCCTGCATAAAGTTACCCAACTCTCTTTCCACCTCAGATTTCTGAATTTCCTACCCATTTAGAAAATAGTCCACATCTTTAATCCTTCTACTAATGTGCATAACCATACAGTTCCCTGCACTATATTGCATATGCAACCTTTTTGCCCATTTTCTTAATCTGTCAACATTCTTCTGCAGACTCCCTGTTTCCTCAACACCGCTTGCCCGTCCACCTATCTTTGTGTCAACTGCAAACGCAACCACAAAGCCATCAATTAAGGAGAGGTAGCAACACCTCCCCCGTGATTATTCTGAGCAGTGGTGCTCCACAAGGTTGTATCCTCGGCCCCCTACTCTACTCCCTATGCGCTCATGACTGTGTGACCAGACTCTGCTCTAACTCCAGCCACAAGTCTGCATTGCTGTAATGGGCTGCATCACAATGATAAGCCGGAGCACAGAAAGGACATGGAGAGCTCAGTACATGGTGAAAAGACCTCAACGTCAACAAAGCAAAGGAGCTGGTCATTGTCTTCAGGAAGGTAGGGGGAGTGGTGCACCTGCTCCTCCTTGCATCAACGTTATTGAGAACGAGAGGGCTGAGAGTTTCAAGTTTCCAGGAATGAGCTTCACCAACAGTCTGTCCTGGTCTAAACACAAAGCCCTCGCTGCCAAGGAAACTCACCAATGCCTCTCCTTCCTCAGGAGGCGAAGGAAGTCTGCTTGGCCCATTTCACCCTTAACACTTCTTTCTAAATCAACGCACCATAGAAAGCATCCTCTCTGGATGCATAATGGCTTGGTATGGCAACTGCTCTTCCCATGACCACAAGAAATTGCAGGGAGTTGTGCACATAGCTCAATTCATTATGGAAACCAACTTCCCCTCCATGGGACCCTGTCAATATGTCTTGCTGCCTCGGTGAAACAGCCAGCATAATCGAAGACCCAGCCGGCCTGAACATTCTCACTTCTCCTGTCAGTCAGGCAGAAGATATAAACACACGAAAGCATGTACTACCAACCTCAGTGACAGCTTCTGCCCTGCTGTTATAAGACTATTAAATAGCTCCCTAGTATGATAAATTGGACTCTTGACCTCACAATCTACCTCATTATGATATTGCATCTTATTGTTTATCTGCTCTGCACTTTCTCTGTAACTGTTACACTTTATTCTGACATTGCTATTGTTTTACCTGGTTCTACCTCAGAGCACTGTGTCATGATCTGATCAGTATGAATATTATTCAAGAAAAGCTTTTCACTATTTCTGTACATGTGACAATAAAAAACTCATTACAATTGCAATTTCTGAAGTCAAATAGGGGTAGGAGATATACAGGAAATAGTAGGAACATTGATAAAATCAGACCGAGAAATTACTTATTACTCATTGCTCTGAAAGTGCCAGCACAGGTTGATAGGGTGGTAAATTGGGATGGATTAAATGTCTCAACATTTTTATTCTATGACTCAACTTACAGACTTGCCTTTCTAGGTTAAGGAATAAAATAAAAAAATTAGGACAATATGTTGCAACTTTACAAAATACTGGTTAGATGACACTTGTAGCTTTGTGTATAGTTCTGGTCACTACACTGTAAGAAGTTTGTGGTTACGCAGGAGAGGATTCAAAGGAGATTCACCAGAACGCTGCCTGGATTGGAGGAGTTCACTCACTGAAAATAAGCTGGGCTTGTTTTCTCTGGAAAGACGAAGGCTGAGAGATAACCTGACAGAAATATATAAGATTATGAGAAGCATTCAGTAGACAGTCAGAATCTCTTTTCCTGTGGCAGGGATATCACCAACAAGAGAACATAGGTCTAAAGTGAGAAAAAGAAGTTAAAGGGGAAAGTTAACCTTTCAAGTAGTTGATATTTGAAGGTATGGCCAGAGGAGGTAGTGGTATCTGATACAAACACAATGTTTAAGAGGCATTTATATAGGCAAAATAGGCAAGGGTCAAATGTGGCCAAATTGGAATAATGTAGTTGGGCAAAATGGTCAACAAGGATGTGATGAACATACAGTAAGAGCCTATTTCTGTTCCAGACCCGAGGGAGATTATATGGCAAGTGGGGAGAGTGACAAGTGCTTGTGATGCCAGCAATAGGAAGATCATACAGTTTAACACATGGCTAAGGAGATGGTGCAGGAAGGAGAGCTTCACATTTTTGGATTACTGGGCTCTGTCCCAGGGAAGATGAGATCTGTACAGAAAGGACAATATGCACCTAAACTGGAGGGGTGGGGGGTGGTGGCTAACATCCTAGCAGGAAGGTTTGTTAGTGCTGCACTGGGGGCGGGGGGGTTGTTAAACGAGAGTTGCAGGGGGATTGGAACCAGAGTGCCAGGGCAGATGGTGGAGAGTTTGTGGAGACAGATGTTGTTATGGTAGGAATCAAAAGATTGAGCGTGGTGGGACTAATATCGATTTCAATGCAAGGAGTATTGTAGGGAAGGTGGGTCAGCTCAAGTAGGGTATCAGCATGTGGAATTATGATATTGTAGCCATTAGTGAGACTGGGTCACAGCAGTGCTCAGTCAGGACAGACTGAAGAGCACGTCTAGTGAGGCTTTATGGGAAGAACTGAGGAATAAGAAAGGTATGACCACATTAAAAGGGTTATATTATAGACTACCCAACAGTCTGTGGAATTTAAAGAAGCAAATTTATAGAGAGATTGCAGACTGTTTCAAGAAACATAAGGTAGTGATAGTAGGTGATTTCAACTTTCCACATATTGACTGCAGAAGAGCTGGGTGGGAACGCTTGTCAAATGTGTTCAGGAAAGTTTCCTTAATCAGTACATAGAAGTCCCAAAAAGAGAGTTCATGATAATGGATCTCCTATAGGGAAATAAGACAAGACAGGTGGCAGAGGTTTGTGTAGGCAAATGCTTTGCATCTAGTGATCATAATGCCATTAGTTTCAAGGTATTCTAAATGGATGGTAGTTTGCTCCCAGGTGCCAGGGTCCAGGATATTTATGATCGCATCCACGATATCCTGAAGTGGGAAGCTGAACTGCCAAAGGTCGTGGTACATATTGGTACCAACAACATAGGTAGGAAAAGCGGGGAGGTCCTGAAAACAGACTACAGGGAGTTAGGAAGGAAGCTGAGAAGCAGGACCTCAAAGGTAGTAATCACGGGACAGGCAACAGTGAGTATAGGAATAGAGTAAGGTGGAGGATAAATGCGTGGCTGAAGGATTGGAGCAGGGGTAGGGATTCGGATTTCTGGATCACTGGGAACTCTTTTGAGGCAGGTGTGACCTGTACAAAAAGGACAGGTTGCACTTGAATCCGAGAGGGACCAATATTCTGGCAGGGAGGTTTGCTAGGGCTACTGGGGAGAGTTCAACTAGAATTGCTGGGAGGTGGGAACCAAACTGTAGAGACGGAGGAAGGGGCTGTTGGCTCACAAATAGAGAAAGCTTGGAGATAGTGTGAGAGGGTGCATAGGCAGGTGATAGAGAAGGGATGCGCTCAGACCGATGGCTTGAAATGTGTCTAATTTAATGCAAGAAGCATCATGAACAGAGCGGATAGGCTTAGAGCGAGGATCAGTACTTGGAGCTATGATGTTGTGGCCATTACAGGGACTCGGATGGCTTAGGGGCAGGAATAGTTACTTAGAGTGCCAGGTTTTAGATGTTTCAGAAAGGACAGGGAGGGAGGCAAAAGAGGTGGGGATGTGGCACTGTTGATCAGAGATAGCGTCACGGCTGCAGAAAAGGAGGAAGTCATGGAGGGATTGTCTACTGAGCCTCTGTGGGTGGAAGTTAGAAACAGGAAGGAGTCAATAAATCTCCCTGGGTGTGTTTTATAGACCATCCAATAGTAACAGGGACATTGAGAAGCAGATAGGGAGACAGGTTCTGGAAAGGTGTAATAATAACAGGGTTGTTGTGGTGGGAAATTTTAATTTCCCAAATATTGATTGGGATTTCCCTAGAACAAGGAGTTTAGATGGGGTGGGGTTTGTTAGGTGTGTTCAGGAAGGTTTCCTGACACAATGTGTAGATGAGCCTACAAGAGGAGAGGCTGTACTTGATCTGATATTGGGAAATGAGCCTGGTCAGGTGTCAGGTCTCTCAGTGGGAGAGCATTTTGGAGATAGTGATCATAATTCTATCTCCTTTACCATAGAATTGGCGAGGGATAGGAACAGACAAGTTAGGAAAACGCTTAATTGGAGTAAGGGGAAATATGAAGATATCAGGCAGGAACTTGGAAATAGTAGGGGACAGAGGGTCCAGTGAGATGGAGGAACTGAGCGAAATACATGTTAGTAGGGAAGTGGTGTTAGGTAAATTGAAGGGATTAAAGGCAGATAAATCCCCAGGGCCAGATGGTCTGCATCCCAGAGTGCTTAAGGAAGTAGCCCAAGAAATAGTGGATGCATTAGTGATAATTTTTCAAAACTCGTTAGATTCTGGACTAGTTCCTGAGGATTGGAGGGTGGCTAATGTAACCCCACTTTTTGAAAAAGGAGGGAGAGAGAAACCGGGGAATTATAGACCGGTTAGCCTAACGTCGGTGGTGGAGAAACTGCTGGAGTCAGTTATCAAGGATGTGATAACAGCATATTTGGAAAGCAGTGAAATCATTGGACAAAGTCAGCATGGATTTGTGAAAG
Source organism: Mobula hypostoma (assembly GCF_963921235.1). NCBI lineage: Eukaryota > Metazoa > Chordata > Chondrichthyes > Myliobatiformes > Myliobatidae > Mobula > Mobula hypostoma. The sequence goes on along the minus strand of NC_086105.1, from coordinate 89,411,858 downwards.
GAAAATCATGTCTGACGAATCTCATAGAATTTTTTGAGGATGTAACTAGTAGAGTGGATAGGGGAGAACCAGTGGATGTGGTATATTTTTATTTTCAAAAGGCTTTTGACAAGGTCCCACACAGGAGATTAGTGTGCAAACTTAAAGCACACGGTATTGGGGGTAAGATATTGATGTGGATAGAGAATTGGTTAGCAGACAGGAAGCAAAGTGTGGGAATAAACGGGACCTTTTCAGAATGGCAGGCAGTGACTAGTGGGGTACTGCAAGGCTCAGTGCTGGGACCCCAGTTGTTTACAATATATATTAATGACTTGGATGAGGGAATTAAATGCAGCATCTCCAAGTTTGCGGATGACAGGAAGCTGGGCGGCAGTGTTAGCTGTGAGGAGGATGGTAAGAGGATGCAGGGTGACTTGGATAGGTTGGGTGAGTGGGCAAATTCATGGCAGATGCAATTTAATGTGGATAAATGTGAAGTTATCCACTTTGGTGGCAAAAATAGGAAAACAGATTATTATCTGAATGGTGGCCGATTAGGAAAAGGGGAGGTGCAATGAGACCTGGGTGTCATTATACACCAGTCATTGAAAGTGGGCATGCAGGTACAGCAGGCGGTGAAAAAGGCGAATGGTATGCTGGCATTTATAGCGAGAGGATTCGAGTACAGGAGCAGCGAGGTACTACTGCAGTTGTACAAGGCCTTTGTGAGACCACACCTGGAGTATTGTGTGCAGTTTTGGTACCCTAATCTGAGGAAAGACATCCTTGCCATAGAGGGAGTACAAAGTAGGTTCACCAGATTGATTCCTGGGATGGCAGGACTTTCATATGAAGAAAGGCTGGATGAACTAGGCTTGTACTCGTTGGAATTTAGAAGATTGAGGGGGGATCTGATTGAAACATATAAAATCCTAAAGGGATTGGACAGGCTGGATGTAGGAAGATTGTTCCCGATGTTGGGGAGGTCCAGAATGAGGGGTCACAGTTTGAGGATAGAGGGGAAGCCTTTTAGGACTGAGATTAGGAAAAACTTCTTCACACAGAGAGTGGTGAATCTGTGGAATTCTCTGCCACAGGAAACAGTTGAGGCCAGTTCATTGGCTATGTTTAAGAGGGAGTTAGATATGGCCCTTGTGGCTACGGAGATCAGGGGGTATGGAGGGAAGGCTAGTGCAGGGTTCTGAGTTGGATGATCAGCCATGATCATAATAAATGGTGGTGCAGGCTCGAAGGGCCGAATGGCCTACTCTTGCACCTATTTTCTATGTTTCTATAAACTGGGAACAGATATTCTCTGGGAAATGTACAGCAGAAATTTGACAAATGTTCAGGGGATATTTGTGTGGAGTTCTGCATAGGCACGTTCCAATGAGACAGGGAAAGGATGGTAGGGTACAGGAACCATGGTGTACAAAGACTGTTGAAAATCTAGTCAAGAAGAAAAGAAAGGCTTATGAAAGTTTCAAAAAACTAGGTAGTGATAAAGATCTAGAAGATTATAAGGCCGGCAGGAAGGAGCTTAAGAATGAAATTAGAAGAGCCAGAAGGGGCCATGAGAAAGCCTTGGTGAGCAGGATTAAAGAAAACCCCAAGGCATTCTACAAGTATGTGAAGAGCAAGAGGATAAGACGTTGGAAAATAGGACCAATCAAGTGTGACAGTGGAAAAGTGTGTATGGAACTGGAGGAGATAGCAGAGGTACTTAATACTTTGCTTCAGTATTCACTCTGGAAAAGGATCTTGGCGATTGCAGGGATGACTTACAGCAGACTGAAAAGCTTGAGCATATAGACATCAAGAAAGAGGATGTGCTGGAGCTTCTGGAAAGCATCAAGTTGGAAAAGTGTCCAGGACCGGATGAGATGTACCCCAGGCTATTGTGGGTGGCGAGGGAGGAGATTGCTGAGCCTCTGGCGATGATCTTTGCATCATCAATGGGACGGGAGAGGTTCCGGAGGATTGGAGGGTTGCAGATGTTTTTCCCTTATTCAAGAAAGAGAGTAGAGATAGCCCAGGAACTTATAGACCAGTGAGTCTTACTTCAGTGGTTGGTAAATTGATGGAAAAGATCCCGAGAGGCAGGATTTATGAACATTTGGAGAGGCATAATATGATTAGGAATAGTCAGCATGGCTTTGTCAAAGGCAGGTCATGCCCTACAAGCCTGATTGAATTTTTTGAGGATGCGACTAAACACATTGATGAAGGTGGAGCAGTAGATGTAGTGTATATGGATTTCAGCAAGGCATTTGATAAGGTACCCCGTGCAAGGCTTATTGAGAAAGTAAGGAGGCATGGTATCCAAGAGGACCTTGCTTGGCTTGCCCACAGAAGGCAAAGAGTGGTTGTAGATGGGTCATATTCTGCATGGAGGTCGGTGACCAGTGGTGTGCCTCGGGGATCTGTTCTGGGACCCCTACTCTTTGTGATTTTTATAAATGACCTGGATGAGGAAGCGGAGGGATGGGTTAGTAAATTTGCTGATGACACAAAGGCTGGGGGTGTTGTGAACAGTGTGGAGGGCTCTCAGAGTTTACAGCAGAACATTGATAGAATGCAAAACTGGGCTGAGAAGTGGCAGGTAGAGTTCAACCCAGATAAGAGAGAGGGTCTTCATTTTGGTAGGTCAAATATGATGGTGTAATATAATATTAATGGTAAGACAGTGTGGAGGATCAGAGGGATCTTGGGGTCCAAGTCCATAGGACACTTAAGGTGCGTGGAATGAGGTGCCAGTGACGGTGGTGGAGGTGGATACAATAGGGTCTTTTAAGAGACTCCTGGATAGGTACATGGAGTTTAGAAAAATAGAGGGCTATAGGTAACTCTAGGTAATTTCCAAAGTAAGTACATGTTCAGCACAGTATTGTGGGCTGAAGGGCCTGTATTGTGCTGTAGGTTTTCTATGTTTCAATGTAAATTGAAGAAAGTACAATTTTGATGGTATCAGAAAGGATCAGGCAAGTGTGGTTTGGGACAGGTAGTTTTCTGACAAACGTGTAGTTGATAAGTGGAAGACCTGCAAAAGTGAAACTTAGGCAGTACACAGTTTGTATATTCCTGTCAGAATAAAAGGCAAGGATCACAGGTTTATAGAACCTTGTTTTTTGAGAGATACTGAGGCCCTGGAAAGAAGAAGACGGAGGTGCATCGCAGGTATAGGCAAGTAGGAACAAATGAGGGACTTGGAGTATAGGAAATGGAAGTGGACACTTAACAAGGAAATAAGGAAATCAAAAAGAAGGTATGAGTTTGCACTTGCAGACAAGGTGAAGGAGAAACCTTAGGATTTACAGGAAAGTCGTTACAGGAAAGATATTGGCATGGATAGAAGAATGGTTGACAGACAGGAGGCAGCAAGTGGGAATAAAAGTCACCTTTTCTGGTTGGATGACAGTGTTCCTCAGGGGTCAGTATTGGGACTGCTACTTTTCACATTGTGTGTCATTAATTTAGATAATGGAATTGATAGCTTTATGGCAAAGTTTGCGGATGATACGAAGATAGGTGGAGGGATAGGTAGTGCTGAGGGAGCAATGCAATTGCAGCAAGACTCAGACAATTTGGAAGAATGGGCAGAAAAGTGGCAGATGGAATACAGACTTGGGACTTAAGACTCCCAGAAGGTTAATTTTACAGGTTGAGTCTGGTAAAGAAGGCAAATGCAATGTTGGCATTTATTTCAAGGGACATAGAACATAAAAGCAAGGAGATAGTGCTGAGCCTTTATAAGATACTAGTCAGGCAGCACTCAGAATTCTGTCAAGTTTTGGGCCCCATATCTCAGTAAGGATGTGTCGTCATTGGAGAGAGTCCAGAGGAGGTTCACGAGGATGATTCCAGGAATGAAGGGGTTAACATATGAGGAGAGTTTGGCAGCTTTGGGTCTGAATCTAGAAGAATGCTTGGGGATCTCATTGAAATCTATTGAATGTTGTAAGGGCCAGATAGGGTGGATGTGGAGATGTTTCCCGTGGTGGGGAATCCAGAACTAGAGGGCACAGCCTCAAAATTGAGGGGCAACCTTTTAGAACAGAGGTAAGGAGGAATTTTTTAGCCAGAGAGTAGTGAATCTGTGGAAAGCTCTGCCACAGACTATGGTGGAGGCCAAGTCCGTGAGTATGTTTAAGGCGGAAGTTGATCATTTCCTGATCAGTCAGGGCATCAAATAATATGGCGAGAAGGCAGGTGTATGGGGTTGAGTGGGATCCGGGATCAGCCATGTTGGAATGGCGGAGCTGACTCGATGGGCTGAATGGCCTAATTCTGTTCCTATGTCATAGATTTCTACAGATACACTAAGAACAAAAGGATAGCAAGGAACAAAATTGGCCCTCTGGAAGATCAGAGTGGTATCTATGCATTGAGCCAAAAAAGAGGGTGGGGGACCTTAAATGGATTTTTGCATTTGTAATTACTCAGGAGATGGTCAGAATCTATAGAAGTGGGACATTGCAAGGTCATGGACCCTATACAGATTACAGATTATGGTGGATAAATCCCCAGGGCCAGACAAGGTGTTCCCTGGGACCCTGTGGGAGGCAAGTGCAGAGATTGCAGGAGCCCTAGCAGAGATATTTAAAACATTCTTTGTCATAAGTGAGGTGCCAGAGGCTTGGAGGACAGCTAAAAGTACATTTTTAAGAAAGGCTCTAAGAACAAGCCGGGAAATTATAGGCCAGTGAGCCTGACACTGGTAGTGGGAAAGTTATTGGAAAGTATTCTAAGGTATCAGACATATACTTAGTATTCGGATAGACAGGTTCGAACTAGGAATAGTCAACATGGCTCTGTGCGTAGTAGGTCGTGTCTAACCAATCTTACAGTGTTTTTCGAGGAAGTTATCAGGAAAGTTATAAAGGCAAGGCAGTGAATATTGCCTACATGGACTTTGGCAAGGCACTTGACGAGGTCCTGCATGGGAAGTTGTTCACGACGGTTCAGTCACTTGGCATTCAGGATAAGGTGGTAAATTGGTTTTGCAGGAAAAGCCAGAGTGTTGTAGTAGATGGTTGCCTCTCTGACAGGAAGCCTGTGACTAGTGTGCCATAGGGATTGGTGCTGGGTCTGGCAATATAGATCCATAATTCCTTGGAAGTGACATCACAGGTAAATAGGGTTGTAAAGAAAGCTTTTGGTACATTAGCCTCCGTAAGTCAATGTATTGAGTACAGGAGTTGGGATGTTACATTGAACATGTATAAAGCATTGGTGAGACCTAATCTGGAGTATTATGTACAGTTTTGGTCATCTACCTACAGGAAGATGTAAATAAGATTGAAAGAGTGCAGAGAAAATTTACAAGGATTTTGCAGGACTTGACCTGAGTTCTAACGAGAGGTTGGGACTTTATTTCCTGAAACATAGAAGATTGAGGGGAGATTTCATAGAGGCATACAAAATTCTGAGGGGTGATGATGATGGCTGGTTCTTCGCTTGTGAAGATCAGGAGGGAAGCAGAGTCCTTCTGACCGATGGCACAAATGGTGACTGTGACGGCCAATTCTAGATCCACAGACTCTGGAGCAGTAGGAACACAGGAACAGTTGGGAAGTGGGTGTTTGGGTAGTAGGATCCTTCCTACATCTCCTCTTTTCTTCAGCAGTCGTTCTTCTGGATTCCTCAAAATTCTTGACTGTGCTGTGGATCAGTGTTCTCCAGCAGTCTCTGTCACAAGCCAGTAGCTGCCACTCATTGACCTCAATATTTGCCTGAGAGAGCTGCTGTTTAAGTTGGTACTTTGTACTTCTTGTGCAGGACACCATGATCTCTTTTGTCCTGAGAGAGTCCTCAGCAGATTACTGCTTTTAGTAACCTGGAGTTGCTTCCCATAGCGTCATGCTGAAAAAGATGGCAAAGAGCCTTGGTGCCAAAGCAGCCTTGTTTCATGCTGGTGCTTTTGGGGAATGGGTCTTGTGTTTAACCTGACTGCTTTAGCCTTCGTGGAGCTGTTGCAGGATGGTGAGGAATTTCGAGGTACAGCCGAGCTTCGACAGAATCTTCCAGAGACCATTGTGTGACTGTATCAAAAGCCTTGGTCAGATCAATGAATGCCATGTATAGTCCCATGTTCTGTTCGCAATACTTCTGTATCTGGCACAGATCAAAGATCATATCAGTGTGCCTCTGTTCACTCTGAATCCACAGTGATGCTCTGTGAAGTTGACTTCGGCAATGCTAGGGATGATTCTGTCCAAGAGAATTCTGACGAGGATCTTCCCGGCAGTGGATATCAGGATAATACCTCTGTAGTTTGAGCAATCAGATTTCTCCCCTTTGTTCTTGTACAGGGAGACAATTACAGCATTGCAGAGGTCATTTGGGACTGAACCTTTCTCCCAACAGGGTGCGATCAGGTTTGTGAGCTTGCGCAGGAGAAAATCTCTGCCAATTTTGTATACTTCCTCTGGGATCCCATCAATGCCTGGGGATTCATGGCACTTCGGCTTGGAAATAGCAGCTTTGACCTTGTCCAGAGTTGGCGCGACATCAAGCCTGACCTCATCTCAATGGTCGCTACTTGTACTTGACAATTATCCCTGAAGAGGCTCTTGTAGTGTTCTGTCCATTGCCTCACGATGGCTTCCTTGTCTATCAGCAGGCTGGAGCCGTTGGATAAGTGTAGAGGGGCTTGAATCTGATGAGTTGCTGATGTCTGCGTTGTGCTACATTCATTCTGCTACAGCAGTCCACCAGTCATTTTGCATTTGTCTCAGTTAGCTTGGAGGGTGCTGCTTACAGCTCCGTATTTTGCCTTGGCTGCTTGGTCATCGGGTCTAGACAGCACCACTTGATGGGAGGAGTGTTTTTTTCTGCAGCAGGTTCCAGATTTCAGTGTTTTCATCAAACCAGTCTTTGCTGCTTCTTGAGGAGTACCCGACTACCTCAACAGCCCCATCTTGGATGGCAGTCTTCATGTGCTCCCATTTCTTTTCTGAGTTGGAGTCTGCACTTGGTGTGCCTTTGCTGTCCAGTTTCTTCCTTAGCTTGATCTTGAATACATCGCTGAGGCCAAAGAGCGTATCCACCTGGAGTCTTCACCATGGCCCCCTTTTCTTTATTGCTGATTTGATAGCCAGTCTGACTTGCGCCTTGACTGTCCATATAACAGTCTGCACTCAACTTGATCTGGTGTGTAGACCATTGGACACACCCTTTTGGTGCACCAGGATGTGGTTCAGGAGGCGCCAGTGTTTGGATCGGCGTGTCTCCAAGTCATCTTGAACCTGGTTTTCTTTTGAAAGAGTGTATTTGTTATAACCAGACCTAATTCTGTGCAGAGCTGCAAAAAATCCTCCCATTGTCGTTGCAGCTTCCAACACTATGATGACCTCAGACTCGCAGCCCTCCGGTGAAAAATGATATCGTATCTGTTAAATAGGGGCCATGGACAATTCTGATTTGATGGAGATGTACGTGAAAGCACAGAGGAACATCTGGAGAAATTTCTGAAACGCTCATTCGCTGCTGTCATTACTGCGTGGTCGGGAATCTTTCGGAGGGTAGGCCTCAAAATCCCCGACCTTGCCTGCTTTTGGTGACCGAGAATGAGGTCGAATTGTTCGGACAGAGATGGCACTCAGTGCTCGGTGTCGGAGAGCTGATCAGAGCTTGAAGTTTTCAGATGACTCAATCAGATTGTGATCGGCATGACAGGGAGAGTTTTTCTTCCTTCTCCCGTCTGCGTGAGATGTGGGACATTTGAGAAACTTTGAACTTTACTGTGCTCATGAACTTCATCAAGTTATGGTATTGTTGCACTGTTGTAACTATATGTTATAATTATGTGGTTTTGTCAGTTTTTTTAGTCTTGGTCTGTCCTGTGTTTTGTGATATCACACCGGAGGAAATATTGTATCATTTCTCAATGCATGCATTACTACATGACTAAAAAAGAGGACTACGTGTCATAATCTAATCTAATACCGCCATATTCCTACCCACCCTGGTACTGAAGAAGTCTAGGACGATGATCTTATCTGCCTTATATGTTTCCAATAGGAGGGATGTCAGCTCCCCACAGAACACCTATTACAAAGGTGACAAATTGGTCGTCTTGCAGGAATGCAAGTTAATCTGAGTGTCTGATGGTAGGCTTTGAAGCTTATTACCGATGGTGTTTTTGATCATGAAGCCCACCCGAGAATCTGTTTTCGTTGCTGCTTCTGTCTGACCAGAAGAGAGTGTAGCCTGCACCATGCTCTGTCAAAGATCGTTCATCTGCAAAACGTACTTCACTTAAAACAGCGATGTCAATGCCGAGCCGAGCAGTGCTGAGCGTCTGTGGGGTAAGCCACCTTCTGTAGAGTCCTGCACTGTGTGTACATTGCAGCACGCAATTCTGAGGTATGTCTACTTCTTTGAATTACTTACCTTTATCTTGCCGCTCGAGTGAGATGCCCATTGGCCACAGTGAACTGACCAGCTGGTTGAGGGGTAAACACAAGCAGATTTTTTCCACTGAGATTCAGTGAGACTACAAGTAGAAGTCATGGGTTAAGGGTGAAAGGTGAGATTTTTAATGGTAACGTAAGGGGGATTTTTCTCACTCAGAGGGTGGTAAGAGTATGGAACGAGCTGCCAGTGCAAGTGGTGAATGTGGGCTGGATTTCAACATTTAAGAGAAATTTGGATCTGAGGGAGGGCTATGGTCTGGGTGTGAGTTGATAGGACTAGGCAGATTAATGATTTGGCACAGCCGAAGAGATTGTTTCTGTGCGGTAGTGATATGTGATTCTACATCTCTATGAAGGATGTTCAATGATGACAATCACCCCTCACATGAAATGGGGCTGGTTCAATGGGGCTGATCATTTCAAGTAATTCAATTCTGTATGTTTGTGAGCCTAACACATTGCAATCAGTTACACATATGTAAGTCAACTAATTATATTTCCCTACTCCCATTTCCGCTAATAAATCTCATCTCTCCCATTATGTCTATAGATAAGCCTTAAGTTGACATCTGTTCAGTTTCATTATTGTCAGTACCTTTTTTAATCTCTTCAAAATCAGCACGAGAGTGTTTCTTACCTGGTATCTGCTGCAGCAGCTGTTCTGTGGATGAGCATGAAGAACCACATGGTGGCAGATAAAAACTTCAAGCATTCTCTGAGGAATCAGACACATTTCTTTGTGGAGGGGTTCGATAAGGCAGATGCAAAATGGATGTTTCCACCTTTGTCTGACTCCAAAACTAGGCAACATGAAATAGATGATTTTTAAAAAACCGTGCCCGGAAACTAGATCACATTACACTGATATTGTTAGCTTTGCTTGACTGAATATGAGATTAACATGGAGTAAATATCGTTTGTGACCATTTCTGAGTTGAATTATAGAAACATACAGCACAATACAGGCCCTTTGGCCCACAAAGCTGTGTCGAACATGTCCCTACCTTAGAACTACCTAGGCTTTACCCATAGCCCTCTATTTTTCTAAGCTCCATGTAGCCATCCAGGAGTCTCTTATTGTTTCTGCCTCCACCACCATCGCCGGCAGCCCATTCCACACACTCACCACTCTCTGTGTAAAAAAAAACTTGCCCCAACATCTCCTCTGTACCTAATTCCAAGCACCTTAAAACTATGCCCTTTCATCCTAGCTATTTCAGCCCTGGGGAAAAGCCTCTGACTATCCACACAATCAATGCTTCTCATTATCTTCAATTATGCTAATTATGAAATCATATGGACACTGCTGTTGTCCCTTGTAATTGTAATGTGAGTTCTGTATCAAGGCTGCACGAATTGATATTGCTCCCTGTGCAATGCATTGCCCTGGCGTTTGAAGCAAATGGACTTGGGAATACCCTGTGCAGAGCACTCCTGGGAGAACGAGCTCTCAATCCTGCAGTTTCAGATAAAAGATCCGCAGGTTCAAAGTTCAAAAGTTAAAGTAATTTTATTATCAAAGTATGTATATATTACCATATACAACCTTGAGATTTATGTACAGGAAAAAATAAATTAAATAGAGCTATGAAAAACTAAACATAAACAGACAAAACCTGACAAGCAAGCAATGTGCAAAAGAAGAAAAACTATGCCAATAAAATTTCACTTTATCTCCTTGCCCGCCCATCGCCTCCCTCTGGTGCTCCTCCCCACTTTTCTTTCTTCCGTGGCCCTCTGACCTCTCCTATTAGATTCCCCCTTCCCCTTCTCCAATCAACTTCCCAGCTCTTTACTTTGCTCTCCCCTACCTGGTTTCACCCATCACCTGTTGTTTATTTCTCTCTCCTCTCCCCTACCTTTTAATTCTACTCCTCATTTTTATTCTCCAGTCCTGCTGAAGTGCTTCAGCCCGAAATATCAACTGTACTCTTTTCTATAGATGCCACCTGGCCCGCTGAGTTCCTCCAGCATTTTGTGTGTGTTGCTCAGATTTCCAGCAGCTGCAGATTTTCTCTTGTTTGTAATACTGAAAACATAATCATTTTCTGTTCCAAATGTTGTTGTGTTGGAGGCCTGAATATACACAACAATATATCAGATGGATCAAACTGTTCCTGTCCTGTGTTGTAGATAATGTATGGAACTTGAACAAACCATCAAGCAGATGCAGAACTGGATTACTCTTCCTGGCAGTCAGCATGATGATCAGAAATTAGGCAATTTCCATTATGTACAAAGTAACACCTGTTTGGTATACATTTATCACTGCATTGATAAGGCTGCTGTTTGCTTTTGCAATGGTTTTCTCTCCTCCTGTCACTGGTGTTGTGAAACCTCCCTGCCTGTGGCTGTGGGCCAACGTACACACAATAAGCTCCAGAGTCTCTGCTAGTGCTGTCTGAAGCCAGCTGGGGGGGTAAAGGTAGTTTACTCAGTCACTCAGGGCCACGTCCACAGCTCCTCTCACCACCACTGGACATCCCAGAACAGATTGCAGCCAATAAGATTAGGCAATGGTGCAGAGCAAAAGGTGGGCAGGTGGGGGGTGGGGAGAACAATTCATGCACAGCAAGCTCCCATAAACAACAGGGCTACTGCCACTGGAACTCGTGCATAAAAAGGGTGGGATGAGTTCTACAGAGGACTCACAGGTCACCACCCACGTACCAGAGCAGCACCTCCTCTGACTGCCGCAGTGTCTTAACCAGGTTTCCGTCAGATATTGTCAAACTTACTTGGTAACCAGAAGCAAAACCCTTTAAGATAACTCATAAAAGTAAACAAAACACATCAGCAGTTTGCATGTTCTGTGTCAGGGAAGCCAGGTCACTATAGCCATAAGCAGAAGTTAATCATCAGTTCAATCCCGTTAATTAAAAATGCAATAACTCATTCATTTGTAATCTTTCAGTGTTGTAGCTCGACTTAAATAAGAGAGTAATTCAACATTTCCATCTTCCACATCTTTATTTGCCACAAATCAATCCTCCCAAAAATAACAACATTGTTACATTTATAATGTGTGGTCTTCATCGTACAGACAGATTCATTCAGTTCTTGTACAAAGCAGACATACAATGAGTTACAAACTTATGCATAATATTACTCCCTTTAATCAATCCTCTGGTCACTTAGTTTGCCTATTGCAGACAAGACAATAAGAACCCTTGAATCAGTAAGAAATGAGGGGAAAGATTTCACTTGATCATTGTTCAAAAACATAATGAAATGACACAAGACCAGTTGCTGAACAGGATGCTAAGAGTGTTTCTTTATCCCCGTGTGGTTGCTGACATTCATATAGCTGGAGGAGAAAACTATTAAAAAAAACCTTTAGCACATTGTTGCCTAAAACTAAACATCAGCAGTTAATAAAGTCACTGAGACCTGATGCATAATCTAGATTCTAAATCATTGCAGTACAAAGAAAAAAAGCACTGATACTAATGTCCCTCCCTCTTTCCCTTGTCCACTCATCTCTCCCGGCTCCACTCTATTTTCCCCTCCCCTCCCTCCAGCCCAAACATGAAGTCTCTCTTTAGCTGAAATATGCACAGTGTAACAAGAAGCTTTTGCTAATTATGATCAACCGGTGTCATAGCTTTTGTAAATTCCTAACTTTGATTTCAATATTCTCTGCGTGTTGTCACTCCAAGAACGGTGGTTTGTATCTTCCTGGGAGCAGTTCCACATTATAGATCACCTGTCCACATGGAGACTGACAAAGATGAGGGAGGGGGGTGGGGAAGGAGAGGGAGAGGAAGGAGGAGGGGAGAGAGTGGGGGGGGAGGATGAAGGAGGAGGAAGGGGGAGGGAGGAGGGGAGAGATAGGGGAGGGAGGAGGAAGAGGGGAAGGAGGAGGAGGGGAGAGAGGGGAAGGGAGAGAGAAGAAGAAGAGACTGGGAGGGATTGAGGGGAGGAGTGGGAGAGAGGGGGGAGAGAGAAGGAAAGAGAAAGAGGGAGAAAGAAGGGAAATTGGCAGAGAGGGAGAGATGGGAATGAGAGGAGAAGAGAGAGAGGGAAAATAGAGTGTGCGCTACGGAGAGGTAGAGAACGAGTGAATCAGAAAGAGACACCTGCAGTGTGAGAAATACAGATAGAAGTACAGAGAGAGGGAATCGCACTTGTCTCTGCACAGGACTGACCTATCTACATTTCCTGCATTATGCTCAGCCTCTGTACGTAATTCTGAGCTATCGGCTGCTGTGACTGGATATCTTTAACCCATCATACACTACAGAACTATCAGTAGAAGTAAGAGGGAGTGCAGCAAGTAAATCCTGATGGATGTTTTGTGGGTAAGAATTTATATCAATAACAGGATGCTTGGATTTGCACCGGGATTTTTGCCAAAGGCAGCAGGTTAGCTTAATTCCACTTGTATTTTATGTCAACTGGCGAGAACAGTTTCATCATTTCTTAATCATGTCCTTCACCCCAAAGTCCCTCCACCTGAATAGTCAGCATTTGTCTGGCTCCCTGCAGGAGAAGGAGACTCCTGAAGGCAGCACTGATAATGGCAGCTGCCAAGTTCATGCTCTGTTCACTCTCCTTTCCAGCTGCCAGGAGATGAACGAAGGCAAAGAAATTAATTAAATCCACAACTAAAGCAGAAATAAATGTTTGGAAAACATATTAAGCAAACATCCCATCACAGATCTACTAAATGTTGAACTAGTCTCTAATTATCACTTCTAAAATAAGCTTTCTTGCAGTATAACAAAATACATAGAACGGTTTCTTCAGTGACACAGATTTCCTCCTCCACTACGCACAGGTCTGGCGACTGAAGAGGTCAAGGGTGATGGCACTGAGGAATGCTGGGATGCTGTTCTGATGGTGCAGGTGAAGGTTGATCAGGTCGGTGAGTGAGCGGGAGAAGTCCGTCTCCAACAGTTGCATCTTTGCTCCAAGACTATTGGCAGCCTGCAGGAAGGAGGAATATAATTCAGCCATTGACAGTATAAACAGCGCTAAGTTTAAGCCAGTTTCCTGCCCTGTTTCATTCATTGTTTCCTTCTCTTAGTTTATATCAGTCTCAGTCCACTGTTCAATCCACATGCACAAATACAGTCTCCTTAAACAACAAGCTCCTGTTTAAAAAGATTTAGAACTTTAATGGAAACCAGTCCAGATCTGCGGCACACTACTTACTCTGAATATCACACCCAAAAACTGAGGGCATTCATAGATCTTTGCTGAGTGTCTTGATCAATATCATTTTAGATAAACAATTACATTAATAAAACCTGATTGGTTGTTCTCCAGACATTTGTTTGACAGTATCTCCATCAAATGCCAATCTATCTTCAGACCAGTAATCACTGCAAGTCTGAGATCTGTACAAAGGCAGCTGTGGGACAGTGCCTGGAGCTTCAAACTACCCTTTTGCTCTGATTCCATGGCCTTCATTTGTCACTGCAAAAGTGGAATTGCCACGTTCAGTATTTTCTCATTGATGGCCCCTAGACCGTAAGGTGTCACAGTCCTGAACTTGAGTCATGAGCTGCTTCTTGCTGACATTTCTCTAAAATCTTGGGAAATACCACTTAATGAGATACCAATTAGTGTTGAGAAGGTAGTGGTAAGGGATTAATAATCAGGAAGTAACACCTTTCTCCTTCAATCATGAGACATAATAAGTGTGCACAGAGACAGCCACTGTTGCCAATATCATTCATGACACGTCCCTTCAGCTGTGTATGGGTTTCTATATGTACAACCCTTTGAACTACTCACACTTTGTGAGTGTTCCGCAAGTCTTATGTGAATTGGTTTGTACACTATTCCACATTTAGAACTCACTGGGAACAAGTAGTTTACATTGGCAATGAATCACAACCATCAACAACACAGTTACTGAGCATCGAATGGTGACATGACTGCATTGGAAGGGTAGATCTGAGAAACATGACATGGCATAGCAAGTCTGATGAAAAGGCAACCATGTGGAGGATAGGAGAGGTAGGATCAGAGGATATGCCAGAACAAAGTGACAGCTCAGTTCCAAAGAGGTGAAATTGAGAACATTAGCGGTTAGGACAAAGAGAAGAAATGCTTCTGTTTGCAAGCAGAAAGAATGGAGATGTTCTTCAGAAGTCCAAGGTAAAAATATTCAAAATGCAGCCAACTGCAAATGTTAGGAAACATTCATATTGATACTTACGTCCGCAAAGATATTCATGTTTTATTTGAAGCAGGAACAGACTAACTGCAAAAAACAATTTAATCCTGTGCCAGAGATTGTTGTATCATTGCCAGAGTCAGGAGAAGAATCAAAAGGTGAATTATTATCTGAATGGAAAGAGATTGCAAAAAGATGAAGTTTGCAGGCAGGTCCAACAAGTAAAGGTGAAAGGGCTTGGATTTTACAAGTAGGGAGGTTTTCCTTCAGGGTGCTTGGTCAAACCTGGAATAATATGCCTAGTTTCCTTACCAAATAAAATATATGGCAGTCCTGGAGGCAGTCCAAAGAAGATTCACCAGGCTAATTCCTGGGATGAAAGGGCGGTGTGATCGAGAGAGGCCAGACAGCTTGGGTTTTTAATCTCAGGATTTAGAAGAATGACAGGTGATCCTAAGGGGGTTTGCCAGGGTAGATATTTTATTTTCAGCGATGGGAGAGTCTTAAGCAAGGAAACGTTGCTTCTAAAAAAGGGATCAGTTATTTTAAACAGAGGTGTATTTAAATTTCTTCACTCAGAGGCCATCAAAGTGGTGGATGCCAGATCATTAAATATATTTAAGGTGGAGATAAATGAATATTTGAAAGATTAAGTAACAATGGGTTATGGGAAGCTAGCACAGAAGAGGAGATGTGGCCCGTTGCAGATGATACTTAATGGCAGGTCAGGCTAGAGAGGTCTGGTGACCTACTCCTGCTCTTACCTTCTTGTGCTCTTGTGTTATGAAGTTTGAAGATAGTAACCAGATGTGATGAGAGGCCATTAGTCACGATATTGTCACTCTAATAAATCTGTAGAAGCATTGTAACTTTGGTGACTGTTCACTGCAAGGTAAGATTGCAGTGGATTAAATCACTGGTCCTCAACCACAGGGCCGCAAAACATGTGCTACCGGGCCGCGAGGAAACGATATGAGTCAACTGCACCTTTCCTCATTCCCTGTCATGCACTGTTGAACTTGAACATAGGGTTACCCACTGTCCCATATTAGCCAGGACACCCCATATATTGGGCTAAATTGGTTTGTCCCATATGGGACCGCCCTTGTCCCGTATTTCCCCTGCTAAGGTAGAGCGTTCCTATGAAATCTTTCATGCCGAAATGGTGTAAAGCGAGGAAGTGATTACCATTAATTTATATGGGAAAAATTTTTGAGCGTTCCCAGACCCAAAAAATAACCTAACAAATCATACCAAATAACCCACATAAAACCTAAAATAACTCTAACATATAGTAAAAGCAGGAATGATATGATAAATACACAGCCTATATTAAGTAGAAATAATGTATGTACAGTGTAGTCGGGAAGATTAAGCCAAAACCGATTTGTGGGGAAAAAATCAGCACGTACACGCATGCATACGCATGTGCCTGCGCAAGGCTTCATGGTCATGGTAGTCTTTCTCGGTGTAAACGCAAGTGTCCCGTCAACAGACACAAAAAATGCTGGTGTATGCAGCAGGCCAGGCAGCATCTATAGGAAGAGGTACAGTCGACGTTTCGGGCCAGGACCCTTCGTCAGGATTTGACTGCTACTTTTGTCCCATATTTGGGAGTGAGAAAGTTGGCAACCCTAACTGTAAAAGACATGTCCAGGAGAGTTTAACCCTACTTGAACACCCCCCCACCCCGGTCAGCCGGTCTGCAAGAATATTGTCAATATTAAACTGGTCCGCGGTGCAAAAAAGGTTGGGGACCCCTGGATTAAATGATACGCACTGGGAATGTTCCATTAGATTGGAACATAGAAAATGTAACCCTCTTATTCAAATCAGGAGGAAGACAAAAAGAGCAAGAAACTAAAAGTCCGTTAACTTTAACATCTGTCCTGGGGGGGGGGGGGAGTTAACTAAAGTTAGTCATTACAACAGGGTAAAGACAACATGGATTTGCAAAAGAGAAATCAAGTTGACCAATTTATTGGAGAGTTTTTGATGAAATAGCATGAAAAGAACATTGTATTTGTTGGAGATCAATTATTCAGTCCAGGACATGGTATAGGACTTCTTCAGGGCTGTGCCGTACATCCAGTCGGCTCAGGTAGCTTCACTAAAGACCTTCACGTAATTATGCATTTGGAAATGTTCGCTGATGATGTTGCATAATATACTCAATTTTACTTACTTCTCCTTGGATAACAAAGCAGTTGCTGCCTGCGTGCTACGAGACTGGATAACAAACAGGCAAGACTAGAATACGGCAGCTAACATGTGTGCCATGTGTGAATCTGTGGAGGCTGTTACGTACCCCGTAACTGGGTTGCCAAACCAGCAGAAATGGATCACTCAGTTGGAGTCTGGAGTACTAGAACTAAGAAAGTTTTATTAAAGAAACAAGCAACACAGTAATCGACAGGATAATAAATGCAACAGTTCAGCAATGATAACCACACATGTGCACAGAATTAAGATAACAGCATCAATCAAGCTCTATCGTTGTCTAGGGGTAAATGACCAAATTTCAAAGTGACTCAAAGTTCAGTCCAGTTTAGTAGTTCAGTTCGCAGTAATCGTTGCCATGGCGATGGACAACGTGCGGGGAGAGAGAGAGGGAACAGGAACAACTGATCATTCAGAACGGCTTCACTCACAGACCGGCGATATGGCTCACAAGCAACTTTTGGGCGGGTCCTTGGTGATGTCACCTGAGGTCACCGACTGTGACCCCTCCTCCAGATGCGGTCGATCCTCTGCAGTGAACCCGGCACCCAGGCAAGGGCGGACAAACACCGGGTTCCCGCTGATCGTACCTTTCCACCCTGGCCGTTGTCTGGTACTTCTCACCCACTCGTGAGAAGCGTACCGCTTCCAGGGTCTCGTTACCTCGGGTGGTGTGTGTGCTGCCTTAGCAAACCTGTCCCTTTTTATCCCCCTGCTGGGGTATCGCCTGTCCATCACTTCAAACAGTTCAGGGTTCAAAGGGGGAGCCGCTCCAGACAGCTCTCTCTCTCCCACGTCCCTTCATTACACATCTCCAGACGCTGCTCCATTGTTCCTTATCTCTCCTTCCCCTGAGGGCAGGTGGCAGACCACTTGCTGATGTCACTGATGCTAACACAGGCCAGCAAACATCTTAATTTTATGTGTATTCTTGTCACAAGGCAAAGGAACAGCTGATAAAATAGCCTCAAAATTGAGGGGTAACCTTTTAGGACAGAGTAAGGAGATTATTTTTTAGCCAGAGGGTAGTGAATCTGTGGAATGCTGTGCCTCAGACTGCGGTGGAGGACAAGTCCATAGGTATATTTAAAGTGAAAGTTGATAGTTTCCTGATCAATCAGGGCATCAAAGGTAAGAAGGCAGGTGTATGGGATATGGGAACAGCCATGATGGAGCGGTGGAGCAGTCCTGGTGGGCTGAACAGCCTAATTCTGCTCCCATGTCTTATGGTTATGTGTGCCAAACAAGACCATCTCCAACTAAACCCTTTCCTGCAGATCTTCAACCCAAACTATTATTTTGAATTCTTTTTCACAACTGCAACCTGACCAGCTAAGTGTTTACATTTTCATTTCATATTTACAGCCTTTTGATCCTTGGGCTCACCTTTGACTAGAAACCTAACTGAACCGGCCACGTTAATACTTTTGCTACAAAAATCACATGACTCAGTTGGAGACACATGATGCTTTTATCTGGAGCGAAGAACAACTTGAAATGTCAGCTACTGTATTCCTTTGCTTTCACAGATTCCGCCTAACCTGCTGAGTTTCCTGCAGCAGTTTCTTTGTTGCAAATCCTATTCACTGTAGTTAGGAGCGGATGAAATGTTCTGCATCTAAGTGTTTGTGTTTCCAGCAACACACAAGCTCAAAAGTACCTATTTCAAAGCAGTGTATATTCATTCCTTCCACTTTTGCTGCACCCATTAGCCTCCGGCAAAGTTCCAGAAGATTGTTGGGGAGCTAATGTTGTTTCATTCTTTAAGAAAGGTAGCAAAAATATGCTTGGGAATTGCAAGCTGGTGAGTTTAACCTCAGTTGTAGAGAAGTTACTGGATGGAATTTTGAGAGACAAGATCTACCATCACTTGGATAGTGAGGGTCTGAGCAGGTATAGCCAGCGAGGTTTTGTACATGGGAAATCATGTCTGATGAATCTTTTGGAGATTTTGAAAGAAATAACTAAAGAGATAGATGAAGGTAGGACAGTGGATGTTATCTATATGGATTTCAGTAAGGCCTTTGACAAGGTCCTACAGGGCAGACTGATCTCGTAGGTTGGTTCACATGGGATTCGAGGGAACTACCAAGGTGGATTCAGAATTGTCTCAATGATAGGAAGCAGAGAGTGATGATTGAAGATCAGTTCT
Source organism: Mobula hypostoma (assembly GCF_963921235.1). Classification (NCBI taxonomy): domain Eukaryota; kingdom Metazoa; phylum Chordata; class Chondrichthyes; order Myliobatiformes; family Myliobatidae; genus Mobula; species Mobula hypostoma. Next base: position 89,392,960 of record NC_086105.1, on the reverse strand, counting down.
CCGATTGGTGGCTTGTGACTAGTGGAGTGCCCTAGGGGTCGCTGTTGGGACCTCTGTTAGTCATTATTTACGTAAATGATACGGATATGAACATACACAGCACTATTAGCAAGCTTCTTGTTGATAGTGAAACAGGTTACAATGAATTGCAAAGAGAATATCAGTTAGAGAGATGTGCTGAGGAAGGACAAATGGATTTCAATTTAAGAACATAAGTGTGAAGTGATGCATTTTGTATAGTGAAGCCAGGGTAGGACTTATACAGTGAATGGCAGAGCACTGATGAGTGTTGTGGCATAGAGGTTCTGGGAGTACAAGTGCACAGTTCACTGAAAGTGGCTGCACAAGTAAGTTGGAGATCCAGTTTAGGAGTAAGGACATTATGCTGCGGTTATACAAGTTGTTTGTTATACAAGGCTGTTCTTGGAGTATTGTATGCAATTTTGGTCACCTTGTTATAGGAAAGACTGGAGAGGGTGTACAAAGATTTACAAGGATGCTCTCTGGTTTACAGGATTTGAGTTACAGGGGGAGGTTGGTCATGCTGGACCTTTATTCCCTAAAGCAAAGGAGTATGAGGGGGATGACCTCGTAGAAGTTTATAAAACCATGAGGGGCATTGATAAGTTAGATAGCCCAAGTCTTTTCCCTAGGGGTGCAGGGTCCAAAACTAGAGGGCACAGATATAAGAGGGAAGGCACTTTAAAGAGACCTGAGAGGTAACTTCTTCACACAGAGGACAATGAGTACCTGGAATGAGCTACCAAAGGAAGTTGTCCAAGAGGGTATAACCACGACACTAGGAGAGGATTATGGACCAGACACAAGCAACTGGGACTAGCAGGGAGGACGCTATCGTCAGCATGGGCCAGCTGGGCTGAAGGGCCTGTCTTCTATGACACTTTCTGTAAGTTATCTAAAGCCTCAATGCACCCTGACATGGAAAGACAATTTGTTGCCATTACATGATTATCACTCGATCTAAATCATGAAACTCCATACCCACAGCACTGTGGGAGTTCCTTCAACATACTGCCTGCAGTGGCTGAAGAAGGTGGCAAATCATCATCATCTCATGGGCAGCCAGGGATGGACAATAAAAGTTGCTCTTACTGTTTAAATTAAATTAAAAACTTGCATCTTTACTGTTAGAAACCTGTCTGATAAATAATCAAAAGTGAAAATGGATTTAAAATGTTTAGTTCAGAAAAGAAAATGTTAAAGTCATTTGGCACAGCACACAGCTTTCAGGATGGTTGCTGTGTTCAGAGATAGCAGTGGACTATCACTTGAGTGGAAGGAGGGCACCAATTGAAAGTAAGGTGCAAACACAATAGCTAATAAACAGTAGACAGTGTTCATGTATTTACACCTGCAGATTGATAATCCCAGCTACTGGCATTGTCACCCTTCTTATTTTGGGTTTTTTGATTTATTTTGTCATGTCAAATAAACCAGATAATTCCAAATTTGAAAGTGGATGGAAACAGAGAGGTTGGGCAGGGACCTTGTATTGTGGCAAGAATTTTAAAAACATATTGTGTATTTCAATGTGCTTTCAAGTGTAATAAGCTGTTTTTGATATGAATTTAAGTGTGGATCTTAATATCAATTCAACAATTTCAGATAAACTAATTGTCAGTGCCAGAATTTTCAAATTCTGATCCAAGGTAATCTTCCTTAACCCAGTTTTCTCTCTCCACGGATACTGCCCGATTTACTGGGCATTTCCAGTATCTGTTGTGTTCTAATTCTTACAGTTCCAGCATTTCGTGCTGTTTCTCTCTCAACTAGACCAGCTACAAAAACATCATATTACCTTGGTTTCCACCCTATGCTGTATTGTCTCCCACCACTTCCCACTCACCCAGCAACCTCTTCTGCAACATTTGCTTTCTCACTTATCCAGTTCTGATGAAAGCTTACCAACCTGACTAAGGTTTTATTTCCAAATTTCCAGCAGTTGCAGATACAAATTGTAGCTTAGGTGTTGGTTAAAGGCATAGTAGAAAATCTCCACTCTGAATAGAAACACGAGTCTCAATTTTGAGCGAAACAATCAACCTCTACCCTTGTGACTCTGAGAATGGAGTGTAGAGTCATAAAGATATATAGCATGAAGGTTGTCTTTCAGCCAACTTATTCATGCTGAGCAAGAAGTCTATCTAAGCTAATCCCATTTGCCTGCAATTGGACCATATCCCTCTAACTCTTTCCTATCCATGTACCTATCTAAATTTGTTTTAAAGGTTGTAATTGCACCTGCATCTACCATTTCTTCCAGCAGTTCCTTCCATGAACCCAATCCATTTCTGGCAAAACACTTGCTCCTCAGATCCCTCTTCCCTTAAACTTATGCCCCTAGTTTTAGACTCCCCTAAGATGGGAAGGCTGTGACTGTCTACCCTATTGTACCCTTGGTGATTTTGTGGAACATTGCCAATGTGTTGAGCTAACCCTTGGTATAAGTTTTGCTTTTTAGTTGGTGTAAATCCATTAACAATCGAATAAGTACTGTGTCAGCACATAGTGATGGATGGAAATGAAATTAAGAGCTGCATTTCATAAGCAAAATTGTTGCTTTTTTTACAAACTTCCAGTTAGTCCCCCGACAAAGAACCAGTTCAAAGCCCTTTTTTCTGCCTCCTGGTTTGTGATACATTGAAGCTCACTCACACAGTGACGGTCAGTTCCATTAAATGAAAGCTATCTTCAAATGACAGTCTTCAGTATTCCATTACTGCAATGAATTCATAATTCTACTCAAACAGCATGTAGTTCAACAAAGAAAACAAAATGATAAAGGGATAGAGCTCATTTTGGATTATTTTTTGCCATTGAAATATTATACAAAGGGAGTAGTTATCAGCTCCCCACACTAGTCACCTGCCTATCACAGCTTGCTTTAAGGACATGAAAGCCATACTCTGGAGAACTGCCCTGATCTCTCTCTTTCTCCTGTAACCATCTGCAAGTGAACAATGATACGGGATATTAAGCACTCAGATCTAGAAATTTCTTTTGCAGCCTTGTCTGATGAGCTGCTGCTAACTGAAAGTCCAAAGTTTACTGGTAGAAGGGAACTAAATGATTAAAACCTATTTAGACGTGTGGGAGATCAAAACCCAGTCCCTAATATATTGGATAAGGCCAGAACATGTCTAGATAATGGCAAGTTCATGGAATTTGGGATCATTGGGATAAGAAACAGGGCATTTAGAGGAAAGGGAAAACAATTGATACACTGTTGAGATTAAAGGGATAGAGCTGTGATAAAACACTATGGAGCAAAAGCTGCATTAACTAGTTGGACTAAATGGACAGTTCCTATGCCTTAAATATTACCTAATTCAATGAAGTGTGTAATTTGTGGAATAAAACATGATGCATAATAGTTATAGAATATCAGAAAAATCCTATTAAAAAGTAATTTCATAGGGGGGGCCCCCTCGCCTCCTCTGTTTAGCCACTCCAAGGGTTGTTTCACATCAAATACCATTGCAGCAATATGAAACACCAACTGTCCGGCTGCAGACTGAGGAGTGTAATGGAAAAATAAATTGCAATTTATTTTTCAAAATAGAAATTCCATTTTATAACTTAATTATTCACCTCATAATACAGAGAGATTTGTTCTGCAGCCTGCTTAGACACCAAATTGCTCACCCCTTCTGTGCTGAAAATGAGAATCCAGGCAAACTCTCCACATGAGGGAAATGTCACAGATTATTCTCAAGCAAGACAAGCCCATGCATATTCTAGATCATGGTTTATTTTCACCTGTTGTTGCTGTCTTTAAAACCTCTTCATCCTCTTATTGTTGTCTCTCTTTATCATCAAGTGAAGCTTGTAAGCACTGGTATGAAGACTGATGGGTTGATTCAAATAAGCAGCAGACGACACTCCATTACCAACTGAAGACCACAATTCCCGAGAGGTATGAGTGCCATCAGGACTACAACCCCCAGAATGCAATAGCACAACTCCAGCACAAGTCTCATCCAATGTCAAGCACATATGATATTACTCAACATGTGGATATTTTAAATAAATGAACACAAAACAATGGGAGAGCACATGTCTATAATTTGGGTAATTTTAAAAAAGAAGTTTACCATGAACTTTTCAATTTACTTTGAGGTAATTTCAAAACAATGTAGCGAACCACCCAAATGAGTGGTGCCAGCAGCTGTTTTACCTCTGGCATCAGTATCCATTACCAACCATCCAAGCAGTAACACAACTACGCCCTCGCCTCCTCAGCACATTCATTACTTCTGTTCCACCTCCACCCTAACACTGCCTTTACTCCTCACCTCACTCCCAGATTGTTTCCTTCTCTAGACTCAGCCCTATCATTGTCACTGCTCTCCACTTAAGTCCAAGAATTGCCTTTTGCATCAGCCCCTAATCTGCCTTTGCTTCATATCTCTGGCTAAAATTGTTGGTACCTTCAGTTGCCTGATAATTGAAAATATCTCAGCACCTTGACACTGCTCACCTCCCCTGTCCCCACTTCATCACACCTTGGCTACAGGTAAGCAATGCCAAAGACATCTTGAGGTAGTGAACATGGTTGGAGCTGTGGTGTTGAAACTGCTGTGATTTAGCCTCTCATCCTCAAAGTGTGAGCTCCCTTCTATTCTTTACCTTTAACTTAATTCTGAGATCTAAGTAAATAGATGAAATACCCAGTGAGCTTCTGCCATGTTTAATTTTGAGTATTATTCATGGCAAGCAGCATATTGAAATTTACTGTTTTACAGACAGGCTCTAATTGATTAGTGCACCACTAGAGTTGCAGCAGTTTTGATCCCCTTATTGTTTGTTAACTGATTACAGTAATTACAACTTTATTATAGTGTTATTAATTATTCATTGCACTCATATTGCAACTTCTTCTGATTAATTAGGTGTCAATAGTGGCCATTTAAAAATCCAATTCTGTACTGTGCACTGGAAGATGACTGCCTTGTGAGGAAACACAGAGGCAGAGTGGTGCCTGTGAACAGCTTCACCTATTGGACATCAACAGAGTGACCATCAACCCATTCAGTCTGAGACACAATATTTTTCTGCCAACATTGAATACTTCACCATGGGGGATTCAAAACACAGCAGGTTGCAGTTGTGTGGTTCAACAATGTTACGTGCACACCTGGGACTGGAATATTCATGATTCCCCGCTCATGGACTACACTATATTGTGCAGCAGTGTCCAAAGTGTTTTTACATAAGAATTAGTCTTGTAAAGAGCATAATCTTGCATTTAAATATGCATTTCAATTGCTCCTTTCACAAACTGATTTATAGTTAATAGAAGGTACATCCCACTTCCAGTATTACGATGTGGGGAATATGGAGGCTGATAAGTACAAAGCAAGATTCAATAAGTGGCCCCAAGAGAAATTATAACATAATCTGCTTTAGGTGTTGTTTTGGGGAAATATTATCTAGAATAATAGGGAGAGGTTCTCTGAAAAGTGCTATGGAACCTTTATAATCAACAGTTGGGATCTTGTATGTATCATTCAACAGAACAGCATCAGCTTAATGTCACACCAGAGCTATTAATATAGATTGTGACTTCAGTAAAATGGAGTTGAATTATCTGAATTTCTTACACACGGAGGAGAGTCTCCCATGGCTGGCAATTAGAAAGAATAATGAGCTAACCAATACCTACCCCCTTATTAAATGTCAATAGCAGACAATCAATAACGATAACAAAATGAAAACATAAAATGCCAGAAATGCCCAGCAGCTCTGGAGAAACTGTGCACATAGAGAAGTGAATGTTTCAGGTCAATGGCCTTTCATCAGAAGTCACCGACTAGCAACATAAACTTTCTCTCTCCACAGGTGCCTCTAACTACCGAACATTTCCAGCATCCATATTATTTTGCCTTTGTAAAAGAAAAGACCAGCTAGGCTCTATTAACATGTGCTCCAGCGTGAACTGAAGCCTGTAATTACATAATGCTGTTGGCTGAGGTTCTGGCGACGTGGTACTCCAGCAAGAGGTTGTGACTAAATCTGGATAAATACAGTGGCTTTGGTATGCATTTCGGGGAATGTCAAAATGTTCCAAGGTCAACAAAGAACTTCTGAAATATGAATGCTGTTGTAACTTACGAAATGTAGCAGTGAAATTAACATAGAAGATCTCAAACAAGAATATGATGACAAAAGTTTTTTAATCCTTTTTAATGTTGAGGAATAACTAGGCTATAATTCACCTTCTTTTCTCTTTTAAACCCTGTGTTGCTGAATCTTTCACATCACCCCCAGGGGCCAAAATTAATGGCTGTTCTCAAGATGCCAGTTCAACAATACATCAATTTCTCACCATGGATTGGGAGCGTTGGACTGGATTTTGTGCTCATGACATTCTAACGCAGAAGCAAGTGCAAACCCCGCTCCCCGCCCCACCCCACCCTGTCACAACCAACACGAGACAGCGGAGAGGAGCTCAGTTGGAGAGCTGGTCAAGTAGACGTTATCTCTTCAGCAACCTCTCTCAGGTCTCTGGGATGTAGTCCATCTGGTCCAGGTGACTTATACACCTTAATACCTTTCAGTCTGCTTAGTACTTTTTCCTTTGTAATAGCAATGGCACTTACACCTGTTCCCTGACACTCGCAAATCTCTGGCACACTGCTAGTGTCTTCCACAGTGAAGACTGATGTAAAGTACTCATTAAGTTCATCCGCCATTTCTTTGTCCCCCATTACTACCTCAACAACATCATTTTCCAGTGGTCCAACATCAACTCTCACTTCCCTTTTACTCTTTATATTGTTAGCATTCAATAGATTCCCTTTCTTGTGATCCAACACCAACCTGATTTTCCCAAACCCCCTGCATATTGAAGTCCCCCATTACAATTGTGACATTACCCTTATTACCTGCTTTTCCAGCTCCCTTTGCAATTTCAACCCCACATCTTGGCTAATATTTGGAGGCCTATATATGATGCCCATAATGGGTGTTTTTACCCTTGCAGTTTCTTAACTCCACCCACAAAGATTCAACATTCTCTTACGCTATGTCACCTCTTTCTAAAGGTGTAATTCCATCTCTTACCAACAGAATCACGTCACCGCCTATACCTTCCTGCTTGTCCTTTTGATACAAATTATATGCTATGATGTTAAGCTTCCAACTATGGCCTTCTTTCAGCCACAACTCAGTGATGCCCACAACGTCATTCCGATCAATCTCTAATTGTGCCATGAGTTCATCTACCTTATTCTGAACGCTACATGCATTTAAATATAGCATATATACATATACTTTCAGCTACCACTGACTAAGTACCTGCAGATTGTCCCAGAACTCATGAAACATCTGACTAACTACCAAACATTTCACACTTAGAGGAAAGAACTTTCAGGTTGAGTCCTTGAGCAAAAACAGGTTGTGACAGTTGGAGGCTTGTCTCCTCTCCTCTGTGGCATGCGCTGTGATAAACTGCTCACTTTGCCATGCTCCACTGTATCTAATGCTTCGATTTAACACAAAAAAAAACAACACTCAGCTGCAGGCACTTGGAAACTTTTGAAGATAAATATCCGAGAAGAAAGTTGTTTGTTTCCCTCTATAGTTCCTTACCATACTGTGATCCAGAAACTAATCAGCATTCAGATATAGTTTGATAAATTGTGAATACTTCTCTTTTGCCTGTGACAGAAGATTTTTCAACGTACAACAATAGAATGTGAGCAACAACCTCTACCTTTCCACATCAATGACAACAGTGTGAACACTTCTGGAAGTTCAGCCGATCTTCCAGCAGGATTTAGCACAACATGAATGCACTGTGGAGAAATAACTCATATTTGTTGGTAGGAATAAATACAAAGGCTGTGCAGATTCAGGAGAATCCAACATCCAACAAATTCACAGAAGTAACAACTCAGGAACAGATAGTTCAAGCTCTGCAGTGTTGGTCATCCATACCAGCCTTTTCCCACCCATTTCACTATTGCTTGCCATATCAGCATAATATTTGATTCCTTCACTTTCTTTAAATCTTTTAAGGATATTTTCCTCATCTATTCTATCATTCTCAGATTCTCTTGGTAAAAAAGTTTCTCCTGAGTTGGTTATTAGATTTAATTATGATTATTGTATATTTATGGTCTCTATTCAGGCTGCTCAACTTCAGTTTGGCAAATTCTTGTACAATTACACGCAGCAGTGCCAGAAAGGAATTATTCCCAAAAATGCCAATGGCATCAAAGCATGGAGACATCAACATCCACTCCTACTGACAACCTTGCCAGCTTTTGCTTCACGGCTGATGGTTGCCTGAGTTGACTGGCCTATAGCACTATGCAAAAGTCTGAAACACGTGTAAAAAAATTCTGTAAAACGAAGATGCTTTCAAAAATAATGAAATGAAAAAGTTTTTAAAACATCAAAAAATCTACTATAAAGACAAGTAAATAGTAAAAAAAAAGCTTAATAAAATCAATATTTTGTGTGACCACTTTTTGCCTTTAAAACTGCATCAATTCTCTTAGGCACACTATTGTGCAGTTTTATAAGAAAAATCGGCAAGTAAAGCATCTTGGAGAACTTGCCACAGTTCTTCTGCAGTTGTTGGCTGTCATGCTTGCCCCAGGTAATCCCAGAGAGCCTTGATGGTTGAAATCAGGGCTCTGTGGAGGCCATACCATCTGTTGCAGAATTCTCTGTAATTCTTTTCACTGAAGCTAGTTCTTCATGGCCTTGGCCGTGTGTTTGGGGTCATTGTCCTGCTGTAGAATGAAGTTGGGACCGATCAGATCCTCCCTGATGGGTATAGTGTGATGGATGAGAATATGCCTGTACTTCTCAGCATTGAGGAATCCATTAATTTCGACCAGATCACCAACTGCATTTGCAGAAATGCAGCCACAAACCTGCAGTAAACCTCCGCAGTACTTCACTCTTGGCTACAGACACTCATCCATCTAGTGCTCTCCAGCTCTTCTACCGACAAACTGCCTCCTGTTTGAGCCAAAAATGTCAAATTTTGACTCGTCAGTCTAGAGCTCTTTCTGCCATTGTTCAGCACCCCAGTCTTTGTGTGTTTGGCTGCAAGTGCGTCCCTTGGCTTTGTTTCCACTTTAGAGGAATGGCTTTTTGGCAGAAGCTCTTCCATGAAGACCGCTCCTGACAAGACTTCTCTGAGCAGTATGTAGAGGAGTGTACTTGGGTTCCAGTAGTTTCTGTGAGTTCAGAGCTGATGGACTTCTTCCAATTTAGAAAGCACGTCAGTTTGATATATCTTTCGTCTGCTGCACTCAGTTTCCATGGCAAACAACTACATTTCTGGTCTTCAACCTTGTCTGTTTCTTTGTGCTTCTTCAGAAGAGCTTGGATAGCACATCTTGAAACTCCTGTCTGCCCTGTAATTACTGCTTGGGAAAGACCTTGCTAATGCAGGATGACACCTTATGTCTTCTTGCCATGGTGTAAGAATTGATAATTTGAGGGTTAAACTGCCACATCCATCACACCCTCACCTTTTTGTTTGGTTGTCTGTCAACCAGTTTGATTCCTCTAACTGTTTCAGTTAATCAGTCTAGATGTCATTGGTTATTAGCACCTGTTTATCTTTGTTTAATTATCCTACAAAGTAATCAAGTTTTTTATTTAATTGTTTTCACTTTGGGTAATTGAGCTTCCAAAACCAAACTAGTCTAGTGCCACAGCTCTGGGTTTTAGCAAAAGAAGTCTTTTAAAAACATCTTTTATAAAGCTACTGACTCTCCTGCCTATCTCAACTTTACCTCTTCCCACCCTGTCTCCTGTGAAAATGCAATTTCCTTTTCTCAGTTCCATTTGTTGCTGCTGCATCTGTTCCCAGGATGAGGACATCAGAGATGTCTATCTTCTTCAAAGAATGGGGCTTTCCTTCCTCCACACTGATGATGCCTCACCCACATTTTCTCCATTTCCCTGACATCCATACTCACCCCATTTTCCCACCACCTTAACAGGGTTAGAGTTCCTCTCATCCTTACCTACCACCCCATGAGGCTCTGCATCCAACACATCATTCTCTGCAACTTTCACCATCTTCAACGGGATCCTACCACCACCCTATCTTTACCTCACCCCAACCGTCCATTATCTGCAGGGTTTGTCCTTCCATGATTCCCTTGTCCATTTGTCCTTCCCCATAACCTCCCTCTGGTACAGATCCCTGCAAGCCACAGAAATGCTACACCTGCCCATTTATCTCCTCTTTCTCCTCTATTTTGGGCCCTAAACAGTTCTTCCAGGTGAGGCAACACTTCACCTGTTAAACTGTTGGGGTCACCTGTTGTGTCCGATGCCCGTGATGTAGCCTCCTCTATATTGGTGAGACCCAACATAAATTGGGGACTGCTTTGTTGAGCACCTCCGCTCCATCCACCAAAAGTGGAATTTCGCAGTAGCTAACCATTTAAATTCCTATTTTCATTCACGTTCTGACATGTTGGTTCATGGTCTCCAGTTCCGCCAAGATGAGGCCACTCTCAGGGTGGAGGAGCAACATCTTATTTTCCATTTGGGTAGCCTCCAACCTGATGGCATGAACACCGATTTCTCCTTCCAGTAATTTTTTTGCTTCTTTTCTTTTCCCCTCCCCTTCTCTCTTCTTCTATTCCCCACACTAGCCTCTTACTTCTTCTCCTCACCTACTTTTCACCTCCTCCTGGAGCCCCACCTTCTTCCCTTTCTCCCATGGTCCACTCTCTTCTCCTATAACATTCCTTCTTCTCCAGTCCTTTACCATTCCCACCCACCTGGCTTCATCCATCAACATCTAGCTTGTCCTCTTTCCCCTTGCCCACCCTTTTATTCTTCCCCTTCCTTTCCAGTCCTGATGAAGGGTCTCGGACCAAAATGTTGACTGCTTATTCACTTCCATATATGCTGCCTGACCTGTTGAGTTCCTCCAACATTTTGTGTGTTGCTCAGGATTTCCAGCATTTGCAGAAGTTTTTGTTTTGAAAAGAAATCTTTGCATGACAGTGATTTTCACAAATGATTAACCTGAATGATAGGGAGGGAGAGTTTAATGAAACCCAAAGAAATTTCATATTCCATATAATTTCCAGGCAGCTGAGAGATATCAACTGCATTCTTAAACCAGAATTATTAGAAGTATGCAATCCAGTGGGAGCCATGAGCTTCCCTTTGACAATTATTCTCATGCAATTAAAGCCGTAAGTGAATGGAATGACATGAGGCTATGCTAGGCTCATCCACACCAATGAAGCAGTGATCATTTGTACTTCTGGGCTTGAATCTGATACTTGCAATGCCAGTCAGCTAGTAGATGTTCAATGAACATCCAGTCACATACAAATGATTTGACCAACTAGAACACATGATGGGTTAAACAGAGCAATGTTCTGGGCAATGCTCAATGCAACCTCATTGGACAATGGGTGTTTTATTTCTCCCAAAGCACGATAATTGCACATTTCACAATAGTTATTAGAGACTTGCTTATTAAAATTGAGCATATTGCTACAATATGTTGGCTAAGTGATCAAGCTATGTCCAATTCAATTTATTACAAATGCTCTGTTAGAATAATCACTTTGTATTTTCTTCCTAATTCTGCAATATTCTCTCAGAAGATTTAAAGTGCTTCAATTATGTTGAATAGAGGTGTATAGGGGCTTGCTGGGTCAGAATGACTTGGGATATTTTCATACACATTTCTAAAGCATCTTTCAAGCTCGTAATAATAAAATGAAAATGTTTTCATTAATGAATGGATGCAGTATATATTCCATTAGTTTAATTAAGGGTAGAATTTGGGTGATTATTCAATGAAATGGAAGAATTATAACAACTATACAGTGGTACAGTATGTACATTTCTTACACAGAGAAATCAGATTATGGACAGTTGTCAGGAACGAAACACTGACATAACCCAAGGATTGCCTGCATCTTTGAAAGCATGGCTTATTTGACAGCAGTTTAGACCTCTGGGCACTGGTACCAAACGTGTTAGAGGAGAACATTTTTAAGAATAAGTTACTGGCAGTGAATGGAGACTGAAACAAAGGGATAGCTCTACCAGATTATAATGATAGAATATTGGAACATCTTAACCATGCCCTAACTAATCTGATCTGGATACCCACTCACTTTGATGGCTTCAGGGAAATTAGTGATGAAAGTGTTTAAAGAGGCAGTGTGATCCAGTCTTTGCTTAAGTGCTCAAGTGCATGAGTTGGGAAGGAATTATCTGTTGGGCGATTCATACAGCCCAAGAACATTTGAGCCTAAATGGGTTTAAACTCACTTTGTTCTACAATGTTTCTTTGTGGCCCTGTGTAATAGCACACTTTACTCTGCCGTTTGTAAGTTTTGGTTAATTGAGAGACAATTACAGTCACAAAGAAATGGATGTCTAACAGCTTGTGGGTCCTAATCACAAACTGTTATATAGAGAGTGTACATCCACTTTGAGATAATTTGAGATTTTCCTATGTGTGATCATATTTATCCAAGTAAGACGAGTATGATGCACTATATGGATTCATCTCACTTAAGCAATGCTGAAAATTACACATTCAGTGAATGCGCAATTGTAGAAAAAGGTCTGAACAATTATTAAATAATTTACTATTGTGAGACAGCTTGGGTGTTCCTAATGACCAAAGGAAGATGTAAATTTGTTGAAAGCCACCCCCCATACATCTATTTCATCCCCAATGGCCAGTAAAAGATGTGTTGGAATCTTTAAGCCTCCTATAGTCTGCACATACCAGGAACCATAACGTGGGAGATTGAAACCTCACCAAGGTTTTCTGGAGGATGTCTTTACACCTGGGCAGCAGCCTGGGAGAGGCTGAAAGATGTGGTTATGGGCTGGAGAGAGGGGAGCAGCAAGCATGGCATGGTTAACAAAAGAGGTAAAGGGAAGTTGGTCCAAGGAACGAATGGTGTGTGTATATGTGCTTGCACGCGTGTTCAGAGTTTATCCGGATGCACTCTCTGTGTAGAGGCATTTGTGTATGTATGATCACATATGTGTCTGTAAGAGATCAGTATCCAATTGTCTTGAACCTTCTCACTCTGTCAAGTTGGCACAGTAGATGCTGTTCAACAGTCAGTTCACATTAAACTAAATTGTATCCAGGCTTCCAGCAATCTTGATATTTGGACCTGGTATCTTGTTGCTCCAATCAATCTCTTCTAATTATTGACTATAGCAATTAGCAATTTTATCAACAGTCACAGATAAGTGCTTTTTAAAATGGCATCCACAGAATCTCAGTTTTCTCAGTTTTATTTCAATCCTAATCAAGTCAAGTCAAGTCACTTTTTATTGTCATTTCAACAATAACTGCTGGTATAGAACATAGTAAAAATGAGAACGATGTTTTCCAGGACCATGGTGCTACATGAAACAATACAAAAACTACACTGAACTACGTAAGAAAAAACACAAAAACTACACTAGACTACAGACCTATCCAGAACTGCATAAAGTGCACAAAACAGTGCAGGCACTACAATAAATAATAATAAATAATAAACAAGACAATAGGCACAGTAGAGGGTACAGTAGGTTGGTGTCAGTCCAGGCTCTGGGTATTGAGGAGTCTGATGGCTTGGGGGAACAAACTGTTACATAGTCTGGTCATGAGAGCCCGAATGCTTCGGTGCCTTTTTCTAGATGGCAGGAGGGAGAAGAGTTTATATGAGGGGTGTGTGGGGTCCTTCATAATGCTGTTTGCTTAGCGGATGTAGCGTGTGGTGTAAATGTCTGTAATGGCAGGTAGAGAGACCCCGATGATCTTCTCAGCTGACCTCACTATCTGCTGCAGGGTCTTGCGATCCGAGATGGATCTTCCTGCCGAGATGAATCAGACTGCCATTTAAAAGATAGATGTCGATATGGATCACAAACTTTTGACAGCTTTGGAATTTGAATCAAGCAATTTTTGTGGACACTAATCATCTCAGTGATGAAAGTCAGAACGTTGCACAATTCTGGATTATGTGAAATGTATATGAAGAAGAGAGTGGCTGTCTGGCCAGATCCCAACGGCTACCAGAGTGATGAATGCAAACGTATACTGGCTTCTAACACTGGTGTTTTGTTCAGAATTTGTACCAGTTTTTTCATTTCATTGGAATGACATGTTAGGAACAAGGGCAGCAATTAGGCACTGCTGTTGAATTCACTAAGATAAATGCACCAATTCCCTCCAACTAACTCATGGCTGCAAGAACAGAGTGAAGAATTGAAGAAGAGTGTGAAGGAAAACACAGCACTACTAGACCATCTCTATGTTCTGGGCAACCTGCAGGGTCAGAGCACAGCAACTGACCAATACTCTGGTTATGTATGTTACCTATGTGCCTTGTCAACACTATTTATGACAGTTGAATTTCTACAGCAGTAACATATTTGGAGGTGGCTTAAAGGACAAAAAGAATCAAAAGAAGAGTATAACAATGGTTTTGAACTGATTAACAGAGACTACCATTCAGTGCATCATGCTAGCCCATCGCCACATTAATCTCTAATGCTATTGCTGCTTTCATCGACTTATAGGCCTCCTGCCATTGCCGTGTCATCAAGTGATGATTCAAGCCACTGCCAGCTGGTTTTGTGCATGGACAGGCTGATGGTCGCTGAACAGCTGTCCAACCTTTTCCCCATTTCCAGTTGATCGGAGAATTACAGAAACAGCCAAGGGGCGGGTATGATCGCAATCTGGATCAACCTGGAAATTTACGTAATGCACTGGATTACTAGTGGAGCAAGAGGCGAGTTGTGAAGGGTGAGGCAAAGTGTGGACGGTAAGGCGAAGTGTGAAGGGTGAGGTGAGGTGTGAATGGTGAGGTGAGGTGTGAAGGGTGAGGCGAGGTGTGGAGTGTGAGGCAAGATGTGGAGTGTGAGGCAAGATGTGGAGTGTGAGGCGAAGTGTGGAGGGTGAGGTGAAATGTGAAGGGTGAGGTGAGGTGTGGAGGGTGATGTGAGGTGTGGAGGGTGAGGTGAGGTGTGAAGGGTGAGGCGAGATGTTGAGTGTGAGGCGAGATGTGGAGCGTGAGGCGAGATGTGGAGCGTGAGGTGAAGTGTGGAGGGTGAGGCGAAATGTGAAGGGTGAGGTGAAATGTGGAGGGTGAGGCGAAATGTGAAGGGTGAGGTGAAATGTGGAGGGTGAGGCGAGGTGTGGAGGGTGAGGCGAGGTGTGGAGGGTGAGGCGAGGTGTGGAGGGTGAGGCGAAGTATGGAGGGTGAGGCCAGATGAGGAAAGAGAGTGGGGAGTAGAGGAAAGGTGAGGTGTTCAGATTCTTATCTCCAGCTTGTTCAACACTTTCACAAGACTGCTGAATAGCACACAGCAGCTAGCTGGTTGTTCTGCAGAGATCACAGGCTAACTGACAGCTCATACCAGCCCAGCTTCCCTATTACCACCAGATATAACCATTTTATTAGTACATTTGGAAAGCAGTGATCAAAAGGGAAGTTAGTATTTCAGGTAGAGTGATTTTTTCTTATTACAGGCATCTGTAGGATGAATCACAAGAATGTTGTCCAATAAGATCAAAGCGCTGTATTATTTTAACTATATAATGAGTGCACTCTGCCATTCAAGGTAACAAATACAAATTAGAGCAAAAATGCAGTTTAACATTCAAGAACACCCAGCACAAAACTGCTCACTCCTTCCACCACTGGCACAGCACAATATGAACTATCTATCTACAAAAAGTAATGCAACAGCTCACCAAGGACTCTTCCACAGCATCTTCTGTACCTGTCACCTCTAACATATTGAAGGACAGGAGCTGCAGGCTCTTGTAAACAGCAACTGCAAGCTTCTGTTCTAGATATACACCACCTTAACTTGAAAATATATCCTTGTTCTTCAGTCGTGCTGGCTCTGCATTAACAAGAGATAACTTTACCTTTAGTCCAGGGACAAGAAGAATTTGAAAGTGAACTACTGCCTGCACAAGAGAAATTAGGAGGTGGAGATTAAAAGCTGGCTGTGTGACCCCACTTCAAGTCATTGGTAGAATAAAAACACAAAGAGCAAAGTGCCCTACAGGGAGGTCATCTGCTCCTTGGCCTCAGTCTATGAATTAGTTTGTTGAGCCGAGATATACATGATCAGACCACACTAATGAAGTTGAAATAACAGCAGGAACTTCCTGCAATAAAAGCAGTCGCAGAATAGTTCCTCTTTGTGACTAGGAAAACAAATTCCATCATAATACTCATTACCTAAACAAAAGCTTTATTCATCAGTAAAACCATTCTGAACAATCACATTTCTATTTTTACAAGATTTATTAACAGCACTTGCATTAAAAAATCATCGATGCTGACACACATAAGCAATGTAATTACCACTTGTAAATCCTCATTCTCATTGACTTGCCTATTTAATGCACTGCTGGCTAGTTTCCCTCAAACTACTTTGCACAAACGAGGTTAAAACTTGTGCAGCCAACGTACCAAAACCAAGTCACCCATGAGTTTTTCAAGTTATACTGGCTCCTCTGTGAGTATTATTTACATATCTGTCCAGGTCCTCACATTTCTGTATCTGAAACCAGCTGTCCTCAGAACCTACATTTACATCAGTGGTGAGCAGCTGACATAAGACGTGAGATCAGGACTGCCTTGCATTGTTATTCTGAAACCAACTTGCTGGAAAGCACCATCTGTTTGGAAAGGCAATGCCCCACAGAAGGGGTTCTTTCTCATTAAATATTGACTGTTACTCTCTCAAGAGATGCTGCCTGACCTGCTGAATAATTCTAGCAATGTCTGTTTTTATTTCAGTGGGTAGCATAGGGTGGCGATCAGAACATGTTCCACACATGAAAATACTGAGAATAACTTGCATAGGGTTAAGCCACATTCCGGCTTAGTTTTCTGTCAACACTTTCAAAGTGCAGTGAATATCCCTGACATTCAGAAAGATCAGAAGAAATAAAAAAAAACAAAAGTACATTTAAATAAAAAAAGGTTTTATAAAGCTAGATGAGGTGGAAATTGAGAGGCACAGACTGGCGGGGGTTGACAGTTGAAAATAGATAAGGAAAAAATAAGTGGATGGAGCCAGATGATGAGAGGGGAGGGGGAAGGTAAAGGCAGAGGCTGGAAGGTGCTAAGTGGAATCAGAAATGGGAGGGATGGTTGATAGGCAGGAAAAACCATATAGGGAATAGGGCAAACTAGAAGAAACTGAGGTAGATAGGTATATGGACAATGGGCAGATGCAATCAGGTGGGGCAAGCTAAAGATTCAGGTAATGAAGAGAGGGACATTGAAGGAGAGGAATGTAAAAGGTGAGCAAAACAGAGAGAATCTGGGTGGACCAGTAGGGAACACACAGCTGGTGATTTAACTGAAACTAGAAATTTCACATTTATATCCTTCTGCTGTAGGCTACTGTAGGTGTTGTTCATCTAGTTTGCGTTTGACCTCTCTGTAGTAGCTGCTTTGCAAAATGTCCCTTAAGAGTAATAATTATATCAGGAAATTGGAGCACCCAGAGGAAACCCACGTGGTCATGGGGAGAATATACCAACTCCTTACAGGCAGTGGTAGGATCTGAACCCCAGTTTTATAGCTGGCACTGTAAAGTGCTGAACAAAATAACTCTTCATCTCACAAATCTAAGCCTTCTTGTTTTTAGTATCCCTACAATGGGAGGAAAAGCTTTTGACTGTCAACCCTATCCATGACTCTCATAATCTTATATACCTCTATCAGGTTATCTCTCAGTTTCCTTTGATCCAGGAAAAACAAGTTCAGTCTATCTAATGTCTTCTGATAGCTAAAGTCTTCTAATCCAGGCATTCTCTTAATAAATCTCCTATTCACTTTCTCCAGCACAACCATATCCTTCCAGGAGTGTTCAAGGGCATTTTCAACCTCTCATTACTGCTGTTCCCACCTGGCTTAAAAGGGCTTCAATCATATTGGTGCCCAAGAACAGCAGGATGAGCTGCCTCAAAAACCTATTGCCCGTAAGCATTCACATCACTTGTTACGAGAGGTTGATCATGGCTAGAATTAATTCCTGCCTGAGGAAGGACCTGAACTCACTGCAATTTGCCCATTGCCGGAACAGGTCTACAGCAAATGCAATCTCACTGGCTTGCCACTTGAATTTGGAGCACCTGGACAACAGCAATACATACAACAGGCTGCTGTTTTTTGATTACAGCTTGTTATTCGACACCATCATCCCCTCCCCACAAATCAAAATCTTCAAAACCTGGGACTTTGTACCTTCCTCTCTGACTGGATCCTTGACTTCCTCATTGGGGGACCACAGTCAGTGTGTATTGGTAATAACATCTCCTCTTCACTGACAATGAACATAGGAGCACCTGAAGATGCTTGCTTAGCTCACTGCTCTACTCTCTCTACACTCGCGACTTCGCGAATGACACCAGTGTTGTTGGCAGAATCTCAGATGGCAATAAGGAGGTGTACAAGAGTAAGATAGGTTGAGTGGCAAAGCAACAACAATCTTCAACTCAATGCCATCAAGACCAAGGAACAGATTATGCTCTTCAGGAAGGGAAGTCGTGAGAACACACACCAGTCCTCCTTGAGGGGTCAGCAGTGGAAAGGATGAATATCTTCAAGTTCCTGGGCATCAACATCTTAGAAAATCTTTCCTGGGCCCAACACATTGGTGCAATCATGAAGAAGACATGCCAGTGGCTATAATTCCTTCGGAGTCTGAGGAGATTTGATATGTCATCAAAGACTGTCGTAAATTTCTATTAATGTACTGTGGAGAGCATTCTGCTTGTTGCATCACTGCCTGGTAAGGAGGCTGTACAAGGCTGTAGACTCAGACAGCTATCCCCAGCATTGACAATATCTTCAAAAGGTATGTCTCAAGAAAGTGGCATCCACCATTAAGTACCCTCACCATCTGGGATATGCCCTCTCCTCATTACTACTATCAAGAAGGAGGTACAATAGCTTGAAGACACACACTCAATGTTTTAAGAACAGCTTCTTCCTCTTTTCCATCAGATTTCTAAATGGTCCATGAACTCATGAACACTACCTCACCGTTCCTCTTTTACATTATTTATTTATATCTTACAGCAATTTTTATGTAAACACTGTACTGATATCACAAAACCACACATTTCATGAGGCTATTGGCCGTTTTGTCACTATTGGGCATGAAGGACCTGAACCCCTGTTTATCAACTTGTCTCAGCACATCCTACTGTTTACTGTATATCCGACCAGACTTCACAGAATGCACCACAGATCCGGATTATTATCACTGACATACAGTATGTTGTGAAACTTGTTATTTTTGCGGCAGCAGTACAGCACAATACATAAAAAACGCTTCAAGAAATATATACATAAGATTAAATTAAATCACCTCCCACTTGCCAGAATAAAATTCTTTGCCAATGCCTCGCCCAACCTTTCATCTGATCTCTATCTTGCTGTCTTTCTTCTTGTCACATGATCACCATGCATGTCTATGGCTCCTTTAAAAACACACACACACAGACATATGAAGACTGATTAACAGGACCAAATTGGGATGAATTATTGGAATGAGTGCCTCTGAAATCTGACCACAGGAAGTGGTGGGAAAACTGGCCTATGAGGAATTGACATTGACATTGGTGCCTTACAGAAAAGAACCACACCAGCAGCAATAGGGTTAAATTACAAAAACAGGTTGCACGTTCTGAATTTTCAATCCTTCAGGACGAGAATAGTTGAGGAGTCATCCAATAAAAATGCTTAAGACATATGCTAGGTTAATAGACAAATAATTTCCTTCAATGTGACTATCTCGTAGAGGGGTGTAAGCCTACGCAGGAATACTGCAAATCTAGAATTCCCCAGCCTCTATAAAGCTGTTGAGGTTGAATCAATATAAACTGATACCATGCTTTTGCTCACCATAGCACGTCCCAAGACATTCACCATCCTGAATAACTTCACAATGTAAGAAATGCAGTAACCAATTTGAGTGCAGTAAGCTGTCATACAAACAGCTGTGATAATGACCAGATAATTTGATTATGTATTGTTGATTGAGCAAGAAAGGTGGGGTGAATAGGCAGCTGTTGATGCCCATGAGCACCCGCCTACACTGAATGCTCAATTCTCATTCCAGATCATTAAGAAAATGAGATTGTTTCCCACCAAAATCTGGCAATTATCTTCTTGTACATTACCCTAACTATGATGATGATGTAGAAGAAGAGTGCACCAAGGTGCTTTATGTTTTTGTAGGTTGTTCCAGTCAGCAGCTCATTAAGGCATTAAAGTTTTGGGCAGAAGAATCTGAAGAGAAAGACACATCTGATCATGATTTGCTGCTCCCCTCAGGCTATAATGGAAGTTTTACTACAAACGTTTTCTGATATTATTTGAGTCAGAGGATGAAGAGAGGTTTTTAAAGAATCAATAGGATGCAATGCCAATGAGATGAAACACTTTTCCACTCTAATTATTTCTTTCCTGTGAAATGTGCATGGATAAAGACAAAAGTGGTTTCATAACTTAAGAGGGCAGCAACACAGCCAACCATTTTCTTTTCCGAACAAGAGAAAATCTGCAGATGCTGGAAATCCAAGTAACACACACAAAAATGCTGGAGAAACTCAGCAGGACAGGCAGTATTTATGGAAAAGAGTACAGTTGACGTTTCCGACCAAGGTCCTTCAGCAGGCTCAACTGTTAAGTTTTTCTAGCACTTTCTGTTTTGGTCCTGTGTAAATTGAATGCTATTTCTCCGACATTTCAGAAGGAGCTATAGAGGAAACGGCCCTTGATTTGCTGTGAAGCATTTCAAGATGTCCTGTAAGCAACATGAAGAAACGTGATAGGAATGGAACTATTCCTCTTTACATCTAACAGATTTGAACTGTTCTCCCTACCCCCTCCTACACTTGGTAAGGAGTTCTACACGTCAAATGAATCAATGAGAATTTTACAACATTGAAAACATGAAGCATAGTGTGTAAGATGTTTTAAACCCCAAAACAATGTACGTTCTGCCTCGTCCATCAAATTCCCAATGACCGGCAGGCATGTGTGTGTTGCAGCTTTTTATCAGCCAAAAAACAAGTGTCAAATTTCAATCCCTGTTAGAGTACTCGAGGGGCTGCCTTCATTGAAACACCAACACATGCCAATGGCAGACTGGTGCATTGTACTCCAGTGCCTCCGGTGACTAAATATCTTATGCAGGCACTATTTCTCAATTACTCAGAGCAACTAAAGGCACACCCAAATTATACCAATTGATGTATTTTGCTCTTAGTGCAGAACCACAAATGCACAGCAACATGCTTTACGGCTGTCATGTAAAAGCAAGTCTGCTATTTCGACAAAACAGAAGGATTTTGTTTCCCCCTCCCCATCTTCTCCAGCACACCATTCCCAAACATACATTAAGGCTGCTTTGCCATTCTATTCCTTTTTCCTGTGTTAATGGATGATTGGTGAGACTCCTGTGGGCAAGTAGAGGATATCAGCTGTCTCTGGACTGCCTTTGGCAGTGCGATTAAAAATTAATGTGATATTCTTTGGGCAATGCTGTGATAATTAGAGGCGGCTTCTGAAGAGAGGCACTATGCTAACAGGCAGGCTTTATTCATGATTTTACTGCTAATCCAACCATAACAACACCAGGACAGACTGACAGACAATGATAGCAACTTCCGTTTATATATAGCATCTTTAACATGTCAAGACAACCCCAAGGCCCTCTGCAGTAATATTATGAAATAAAAACTGATGTTGAGCAATAAAAGGAGACACTAGAGCAGAGACAAGAAGCTATGTCAAAGATCAGGTCTAAGAGGAGCTTTAAATAGATTTGCAAATAGAGATGCCTCAACCATCATGGCGGGGAGCAAGTAGATTCAGAGACTGGACTGAGCAGGAGGATCTTGGAATACAGTCAATAGGACAAGGTGATGTGATGGAAGTATTTTAAGATCAAGATATTGCTTAACAGAGAGACATAATAAATTAAGCTGGGCAGTGAAGCAATATTTACTAACTTAAGAATCCAAAGTCATACAGAAAGAAACAGCCTATCAAGTCCATGCTGAGCATCAGTCACACTTTTATGCTAATCCTTCATTAATCCCATTTTTTAAATTTTCTCCACTTTGCCATTAGCTACATCCCAGATTCTACCACTCACCTGTACAGCAGAGGCAATTTACAGTGGCCAATTAACCTTCCAACCTGCGCAGGATATGGCAGGAAACTGTGCATTACCCAAAGGAAACTCACGGGGTCACAAGGAGAACATGGAAATTCCACACAAACAGAATGGGAAGTCAGGATCAAACCTGGATTTCTGGCGCTGTGAGGCAGCAGATCTACTACCTGCATCACTGAAAACTCGTATATGATTAATTTTTGATCATCATATTCAGTTCCAATTTGGAAAAAAAAACTTCTCTGTTTTAAAACCCTATAAGTTGAACCTAACTATGATTTTTTTTTATATGAAACATAAATGCACAACTAGAAAAGAGGTACTATAGTCACAGTGGGATAAATAATCTATGTCTAGAATTAAAACATCACATACATATCTTCTACAATAATGTCGCATGAAATTCTAGCCAAAGGCCAATTGGATTTTCAGGATTTCAGAATTCAGAGGCAAGTTATTCAACTTGCTGAGTATTTCCACCATTTGCAGTTTTTACTTCAGATTTCCAGCTTTCACAGCTTTTTGCATGTAGATTAAAGAAATGCTTCAGGTTGTTTATTTTGTAAGCTAAAACAATATTTCCTTGTTCTTAATTAAAATGAGAGAAACAACTTCCTCATTTGTGTGTTTTTTTCTGGTCCACTTTATTCAGACCCAGTGCCCCAAACATGTTTCTGTGATCTACAAATACTGACATAGAGCAAGGACCATTCCAGAAAGGAACGTAGGGAGTTCAACACTACCAAATATCTTTATAAGTGACACATGTAAAGAAGTTCCTTCCCACACTCAAGAGTTCATCAAATGTCCCATGCCTCCTTCTCAGGGGAAAGCTTATCTCCAGTGACCCAGTCAACACCTCAATACTAAGGACTGATTATTTAGTCATTAACATGTTCCTTTTGGTGGGTCATGTTATCCACAAATTACCTGTTGTGTTTCCCCAATATAATATAACTTCAGCATGAGACCTGATGCACTGACTGTCAGCAGGTTCTGGTCACCTGGTGGGCTGGTGGGTCTCAGTGATAGGATCCAATTATTTCCTGTGCAGTCAGGACCATCTCAACTGGCTGCTGGCATGTTTGCTGGAAGCTATCTCGTCAGATTAGAAAAGTCATCTAACAACGGAAAACCAATGGCAGACAAAATCCGCATTGATATACTAAAACAAAGTAAATCTGGCACAAATTCAAGACACCGCTCTCATTTGTGAAGAGGTCGCCATTCAAGAAAGGAAACAAATCTGCCAGTAGTAATTACAGGGATGGTCTGTGTTGCTGGCTACAGGAAATATCAACATAAGGGTCCCTCAAATGCATCCTCCTGGCAATCAAAGAGTATGATGAATATGATTTTCATTTTCCAACAACTCTTTAATATAGAGTACAATGCCAACATGGCCTTTCACAAAAGCCTTCAAATTCATTAACCAAGAAGGATATGGAGAATCCTTCTCAAACCTGGCTGCCATTTAATGTTTGTTATAAAATGACATGAAAACAAGTGCCCAAATGACTAATCCCAGTGCAGAAAGAAGTCAACCAAAACAATGTCATTGCTCCAACGCTCTCTCAAGCTTCCTCGCTGCATCTCACCATGAATGAGGTAAATCTTCAGGATTAACAGGAGACTATTCATTTGTCATTTTCATTCTAAAATTATGATCATTAAATTATAATACACAATCAATTCTTATGGTTGTACGTATTTGAAGTCCAACCTTCAAAACATCATTGTCTATAAAGAATATAATAGAGTAGGCCTTACACTAAATGTCGACTTTCCTGCACTGTGCCCAACAATAAACAAAGGACTGGGAAAATGTTGATCACCTTGCACATCTCTGGACACACCTCACAGTAATGGCAGGCAGTGAATAATGATATTTAGAAAAGTCTCAATGCACTAACAGAAAGCTTAATGGTACCCAAGCATGGCCTGGTACTGCAATTTGACTATACAGGAATCATTGAAGCTGCAGAGTAGCGGACTCAGCCCAGTACATCTTGAGATATCCCTCCACACCATCAGAAATATCCACTTGAGAAACTGCTTTAAGAAGAAAATATAGATCATGAAATATCCCACCATCCAGGCCATGCAATCTTCTCGAAGCTACCAATAGGCAGAAGATACAGAAGCCTGAACCCCACACCACCAGATTCAAGAACAGCTACTTCCCTTCAAGAATTCGGTTTTTGAACCAACCTACGCAACTCTAATCACTTCAACATTATAGCAACTCTACCACCACTTGCATTACAATGGAGCTTTTTTGTTTGAATTGTGCTCTTTCTTGAATAATTCTATTTAATTTATGTTTTTCTTGTGATTGTTATACTTCTAATGCTGTGTGTTCATGATACTACTGCATGCACCTGTGCATACACATATTTGTGAATATGACAATAGACTCGAATTTGACTGCGAAAAGCACGTTCAAAGACCAAGATAAGCCTAACACCAACCTCATGGATTACAAACCATAAAGACTCCCATCATCAGGTATTGCTTGGAGACATAGACAACCTACAGCAGGGACTTCAATGTACTGAAGAACCAAAGGCAATGTTGTTTCCACACAAAGTCATTGGCAGGCTTGGTGAACAATATTACTGTCTTCTTAAAGGCCAACAAGAAGCACCTGATCAGGCTCAACTAACTCCAGTTCACCGCACACCCAACATGTGTAAGAATTTTTTACACTGTGCTTAAGAGAAAGTAGAGGAATCAAATACAACCACTGAGTTTAAGAGGCACTTAGTCAGTACTTAAATTGGCAGGGCATAGAGGATATGGTCCTCATGCAGCCAAATAAGATTAGTGTAGATGGGCAAAAAGATCAACAGTGAAGTGGCAGGCAACAGGACATGTTTCTGTGCTAAATCATTCTATAATCAATCTTCTAAAAAAAAAGGCACTTTACACCGAGCTCCAGAGCGGCAAAAGATTCTAAAAGGACAGAAGAAATGCTTCAAGTATATTCTCAAGAACCTCCTTGAACAAAATGTAACAGTTATACTGACACTCATGAATCTTGGCCTGTGACCATTCAAAATGGAGAAGGGGCATCCAGGAAACTACTGAACAACTTGAGTCTATGGTGGGAGCATGCAGAGGCCATGAACAGACAATGGAAAGAATGCACAAAATCCCAGTTATGCCCAACCTACCCTGACTCTGTGGCTGAGTTTGTACGTAGCCTTGCTTTGGGTACGCCAGCCACCTCAGCAATGAAGTGGAAGCAAGTATTCTTAACCCCAAGGGGATGCTTACACCGACAATGACATAAACTGCATTTCAAAAAAATGCTGCCTTGCAAAACACTTTTGAAGTCTTTCCTTTCAGACTATGGAAGAAGTGCTCTACTTAACGAATCACTTATATATATGGTTAGTATTTTGTATCTGTCCTTGAGTTAAAATGGAACATCATTAGTCGAGTGGTGAATGGGCTATAAAGAGCCATTTGGTCTACACTGTGACAATCTGTGCTTATTGGGCTGCAATATTTCACACTCATTGATTGAGAATCGGTGCCTATGCCTTCTGATTGTTATTCCTCCAGTATGTCTTTCTGGATAATCTTTAGCTTTCAAGGTGGTGCCCTTGACCTGGTAGCACAGTCTTCTATCAATACCTTGCAGTGTCCAAGTAAAATAACAACTTTCTTTCCTTCTGCCCTTTGCTTTTATATACATATACCACATGTGCCCTGTAGTTGTGTGATACCTTAAATCTCAGAATTCTCCTCCTTTCTGCAATCTTTATTTTATGCCTTGCTTTACTTTTAACCTTTTCAATTCCAATTAGATAAGTAGATTCACATCCCATAAGTCAATATTCTCAGATCTCCCAGTGAAAAATCATGGTGATTCCTAGTAATTTCTCACTTTATCTCTGAAGGCAATAAACCGTGCAGTATTTCTGCCATCATCCGTGTAGGAGTTAGCGATCTCCACATTGACCTGTGATTAACACAGCATCAATGTCAATTAAAAGCTCAAGTGTCGTGCACAGATGTAACTCTGGTGAAAGTATAGCATAGGTAAATCAAACAGACCAGCATCAAATAAAAAAAACAGACATTAATAGAAGACAAGTTAATTCACAAAATGGTGGTACTGATCTTTATGGGAAGAATGGAAAATGGACAAAGACAAAGAGTTCTTGCAAAAACTGATCTTGAGTTGGCATTGCTCTAAAGGAGTTGATTTCAATTCTGAGAAGGCAGTGAGGGGAAGATGTCGTAGAACAGTGTTTGAAGCTTAGGAGGAATAAAAAAGGAATTCAGAGGATGATGAGCAAAGCTCATTACACACGGGCAAATGAATGTGCATTAAGGTCATCTGTGAAGTCCGTTTAAAGAGCCCTACTCCTTACTACATTGCAACCAGATAAAGTCAGTTTCAAAATCAAATATCCTGAATTAACTGGAAAGAAATGCAACAGTGTAGCCTTTAGGCAGAGAAAATATTACAAATTAATCCAATCAGAATATCAACAATCTGAAAATGATTTTTAATTATCATATTTTAATGGGCAAATGTGGCGTAAACCCTTTGGCTCATCAGCAGAAAGAAAGGGGCAGGGAGGAGAAATGCAGCTCTGCTGAAAGAAGAATCCAAAAGATTAAAGCTACAAATCAAATGAATAAAAAATATTGCAGTAATGCCAATTTAATGCAGAGCGCAAATCTTTCTTGAGCAATGTAGGCTGCTACAACAAAAAAGAATCAAACAGAAATGTATGACAACTGAGAAGGCAAGGTTTAAATTAAAACACACGGGATTTCAATCAGCTCTCTTTGATTCTGTACTGCAAGAAGATAAAAATAAAACTAAACCATGAGAAGAAGCCACTTAACCCCTTCAACAATCAGGTGGGAAGGGAAGACAGATGTTTTGTTGCACTTCTATTAAGCATGGACAAGCTTCACTTTTTTTCCCTTGTTAACAGAGAAGGTTTTGTTAGTGGCAAGGCTTAAATCTTTTGGTAACATGTCTTGAATCCACTTTGCATTAATAGACTGAAAAATAGTCTTGTTTCTATTAGACAAGCCAAATTGATTTTAGAGCAAGTCTTAAGGTGAAGCCTACCATACCAGAATAAAAACCTACCCTAAATTAGGGGTGAAATGGCAACAGAGGGTCCCCCTGTAGACTGTCTCTATACTTCTCAATATCTCAGTAAAGCAAGCAGCATAATCAAAGACTTCACCTACTCCAGACAGTATCCTTTCTCCCCTCTCCCAACGGGCAGGAGATACAAAAGCCCGACAGCACATACCAGCAGGCTCAAGGACAGCTTCTATCCCACTAATATCAGCTCTTGAATGGACTTTTTGTGAAATAAAATTAAATAAAATTGACTCTTGACCTCACAATCTACCAGATTATGATCTTGTACTTTATTGTTTACCAGTGCTGCAATTTATCTATGGCATTTACAATTAATTCTGCATTGTTATTGTTCTGCCTCAATGCACTGTGGAACACATGCAAACTGCTGGAGGAATTCAGTAAGTCAGACAGCATTTACGGAGGGAAATAAACAGTCAACATTTCAGTCTGAAACCCTTCATCGGGTCTGGAAAGGAAGAGGGCAGAAACTAGAATAAGCAGGTGGGAGGATGAGAAGGAGTACAAGCTGGCAGGTGACAAGTGAGATCAGGTGAAGGGGAAAGTGGGTGGATTGGGGAGGATGGATGAAGTAAAAACCTGGGAGGGAATATATGAATGAAATAAAAGGCTAAAGAAGAAATCTAATAGACAAAGACAGTGGACTATCCTCTACTTTTAGATTCCTTCTTTATGCCCAGCTTCCCCACCAAGCTGATTTCATATTTCCTGTACCTTGGTTTTGTTCTTCAAAGTTGTGTCACAAAGGCCACAGTAAGTGGTTTACCATACAGTCCAGGGATGAGGATAAATATCAATCTTGGTCACAGTGTATTCAAAGCAGAGGTGAAGAAGTTGCTATATATGAATGGGGTGAAGCGATATGGAGATAGAGTTGGAATGCTATGGAATGGCAGAACAGGAACCAGTGTAAATGGGACTTGGCTCTTATGATCTGTTACAAACATCTGACTTTCTTTTCTAATTATTTTAGGATCTCATGAATTGGCTCAAAGGACAACAGAGGAGTTGGAATGACATGTGCAGGTTGGGGTTTGGATGTGGGGTAGTGCTGGAAACTGGCATGATCACATTCCACATTCCAGACTCCTCACCATAAGCCTTCGAGAAACACTTGCATATATGTCATATATTTAACTTCATCCTCAAAAGAGACCAAATTTAAATTCATTCACATGCACTTAACAATTAGTTTTTTTCTTTCCATTACCCAATACTTAACCCACAACCAATGGCACTAAACCCTGGTCATTATCACACTGCTTTTTGTGCAACATGGCTACGTACAATGGAATCACAAGAGAGTACCGATGCTGGAATCTGGAACAAGGAAAAAACAGTCTGCTGGAGAAACTCTGGGTCAGGCAGCATCTGTGGAAGGACATGGTCAATTGATGTTGAGTCTAGAGTAAGGGTCTTGATACACAATGACGAATGATGCTGCCTGACCCGCTGAGTTTCTTCAGAAATTTGTGTTTTGTGTTGCGTACAAATTGACTGCTGAGATTCCGACAGCAATGTATTTGTTCAGTGCAATTACTGTTGTAAAATTTCCCAAATTGTTTCACACAAGGTTTATTAAACAAAATCTAAAACTGAATAACAGAGGGCAATTTCAGTATAAATAGCCAAGGGCACATTTAGAAAATACAATTTAAGGAGTGAAATAAATAAAAACAGAAAATCCTAGAATTATTCAGCAGGTCAGGCAGTATCCATGACAAAATGAATAGCCAATTTTTCAGGTCCACTACTCTACGTCAGAACGGGTAATGAGAGACAAGGTTTTAAGGAACGTTATAAAGAAAGCAAGGTGGTTAAAACTTTGAGATTTTCAGGATAGAAATTCTTGAAAAGATTTTGCCAGATGGAAGTTGTGGAAACCAACAGCACCGGTGATCCTTCAGAGAACACAAGTGGAAAAGGCCAGCTGCTCCAGAAGATTACAAAGGTAGAGATTCCAGAGATAAGGAGGGGTTAGGCTATAGGGAGATCTATAGTCAAAGGAGTTTCAAACTTTAGATTTTGCTTGAACAGCAATTTAGAGTGAGTTATGACATAGATAGCAGAGACATGGATAACCTGAACTTTACAAAAGATAGAGTGTGTTAGCTTGGCAGGAGCACAATGGAATAGAGTAATAAAGGTGAAAACAAAGGTTTTAATAGCACTGGCATAGAGTTGGATTTATTTATGGCAATGGATTTAAACAGATTTAATAATTATTCTATACGTTGTTTCAATTTCAGCTCAAAGCAATTACAAACGTACAATGCCAGGATTGCAAACAGTGTGGTCAGTAATTGTGACTGTTCACTTTAGAACATTCTGAGCTGTGAAAGGTGCTGTTAAATATAAATTCTTTCTTGCATCTTTCATCCCTTCTCAGTGGAATATAAGACAGGGCTGTTACAATGGAGAAACCAATATACTTCTAATTACAGTAAAATCAATTTACAGAGAAGGTGATCACTCTCTGGTAAAACTCTCACAACCTTTGCGATTTATTTCCCCAATAATTTAATCCCTGAGGAGGGTCTACATTTCCTGGTTGTTATTCATTCACCAGGTTTCATCCTGTGCTGGTCTCCAGCTTCCCATTTTTGGCTGTGACTTCTTTACCATTTCATTATTTAGTGTCTCAGACAATCAATAACACAAGGCAACATAGCTCCTCTTAAAGAGGCATCTTTTCCAACACTTAAAAGCCTGTAAATGAGCAGGTGTGCAGGCAATTTGCTACTTCAATTACAAAATGAATTTCTTTAGACAATTATGGCACTTGCAACACAGGCTAAATTTATTCAAGTATGGAATAAACATAAAAATCAGACTGATTAAATCATGATGTAATAAATTCTAAGAAGTTATCGGAATCATCCAGACTGGACTGAAGCAGCTCAAATGAATGGGAATCCTTAATAAAAATCCAGGTATTGGGAATTGGTTGAATTATAAATACATCTAACTGAAAGTGGAATAGGTCTGTTCTGTACATGCAATGTATAAGTACTGAGCAGAAGTGGTCAGTGCACTGCGTTGCTATAGACACAAGAACCTGCAGACGCTAGAATCTGGAGCAATACAAAATTTGTTGGAGGAACTCTATGTACCAGGTAGCACCTATGGAAGGAAATGGATAGCCAACATTTTGGCTCAGAAAGAATAGAGCAGATGGCCAGTATATAAAGGTGGAGGGAGGAGATGGATCAAGAATTAGCAGGTGACAGGTGAATCCAGATAAGGTTTGGAGATAGGTAAATGAGGGCAGGAACAATATCAGAAACTGGGAGGTAATAGGAGGAAATGACAAAAGGCTTTCCAATAGCTGCAAGTAAAAAAAAAGGTTACAGACTGAAATAGTACAAATTGATGAAATTAAAGGGAAGGATCCATTCCTTCTTGAGCAATCTTGAGCAGAAGTTTTTCTTGTTACTCCTCTCTGCTCCATTTAGGGGGAACGTCGACTTTTAGACTCCATATAGACTCACTGCGAATTAAGGTTTAACAGCATACAGTGATTATGATTGAAAAATGTAGTTGTAATTCAAAGTTTGCTAGTGATTTCCGAGTTGCTTGGGTTTGAGTCACTGGAGGTGCTTTTTATCTGACTGAGGCAGAATTCACATCCACACATTTTAAGGATGATGCAGGTGTATACATCAATTAACATCTAAATATCATCTGTAGACTTGTGAAATACACCAGGCACGAGTCTTATCAGACAACATCTGTTATCAAGCTATAATCAGTAGCCAAAGATTTGCTGAAATATTTCAAATGAAGAAAAAGAGTCAGGGACACAAAAAACAGCAGATGCTGGAACCTGGAGCAACAGGCAATTTGCTAGAGGAATTCAGCAAGTCAGGTAGCAACTGTGGGGGGAGAGGGAGGTAGAACATAGAACAGGCCCTCCGGCCTACAATGTTGTTCTGAACCAGCTAAAAAGTAAATCAGACCCCCCCCCCAAAACTAATCCTTCCTACTTACACAATGTCCATATCCCTCCATCCTCCTCATATTCGTGTGTCCATCTAAATGTTTCTGAAAAGACTCTAATGTACTTGCCTCTATCACCATACCAGGCACGCATTCCAGGCATCTATCACTCTGAGTAAAAAACTTACCCTTCACATCCTCTTTGAACTTACCCCCTCTCACATGCCCTCTGGTAGTTGACAATAATCTACCCCGGGAAAAAGATACTCTCTGTCTACTCTATCTATGATTTCCATAATCCTGTATATCTCTATCAGATCTCCCCTCAACCTCTGCCGTTCCAAAGAAATCAACCCAAGTTTGTCCAGCCTCTCATGATAGCACATATCCTCTAAACCAGGCAGCATCCTGGTAAACCTCTTCCGCATCCTCTCCAAAGCCTCAACATCCTTCTTATCGTGGGTGACCAGAACTGTAAGCAATACTCCAGATGTGGCCTAACCTGAGATTTATAAAAATATAACCTCCTGATTTTTGAACTCAATGCCCTGACTAATAAAAGCTGCATTCCATATGCCTTCTTAACCACCCTATCGACCTTTGTAACTACTTTCATGGAGCTGTGAACTTGGACCCCAAGATTTTGCTGCTCAGCAAAATGTGATGTCCTGGGTTGAAACTTTTCACCTGAGAGGCTGAGAGAGGATAACCAGACCTTTGGGCACAAACAGCTAAAGCCACTTGGGAGGTGCAAAGTCAGAGTTGCAGATAAAAGCCCCATTAGGAGAAGGCAGGAATCTTGAAGGAGTACTGAGATTGGAAATGCAAGATCACAATGATAATAGAACACAATCATACAGTATATCTTTTTGCAAACCTTTTTGCATTCATCTGATTTTCTGCCAACTATTTCAATAGCTATCCATTGCATTTGGTCAAAGGTCAACTTGTTGTTTTGTAGTGTTCGAATGAAAGGTCTTTGACATTTTTCTCCTTTCACAGATGCTCCCTAATCTGCTCACTATTTTTATTTCAAATTCTGCAGTTTCTTTCACTTTCATCTCTTATTCTCTTGTTTAGCTGTTTCTGTAAGAGATTTTAAAATTCATAACTGACTATTTGGTTAGTTGAGATTGCTGGGCAAGAAATACAACAGTCTATTCCTGTCTTCAATAAAGGAATGAATCTAGCATTCCATAGTAATTAACCAAACCCACATATATAAATTTTAACTAACATGTGCTTTATGTTCCTTGATAGTTAGCAGAGTGCTGAGCCTCACATTATTTTTATTTTTGAAATGGCTTATTAAAAATTCTGCAGCCCAAGTCAGATCAACTTAATTGTGGCTGTTTGACCTTCCTAGACAGTTAATTTAATTCATAATTTAAAGCTTCGCTCACAGTCTGATGAGTATTTATTCTTCCATTATCCAATGACTCGATCATATGAAGTATGCATCAATCTTCTGAGCAATCACAGCATATTTTTTTTCTTCAAGTGCAGAGAATGAAGAATGATTTAAAAAGGAAGCCTCATGTTGATAATGTCTTTCACATACCTTTCAAGATATCCACAAAGCAGTACTTTGGAAAAGTAGGAAACAGAGCTGCACACATATGTAAGCTCAATATTGCTTTGGAATATCAGTCAGGTATTTTGCATTCAAGTTTATGAAGTGAGACTTAAACCTATGACATTGTTACTGATACAGAGACATAAGAAACTGCAGATGCAGGAACCTGGAGCAAAAAACAACTGCTGGAGGAACCCTCTGGGCCTGGCAATATCCGTGGAGGGAAATGACAGTCAAGGTTGAGGTCATCTGGTTTGTAAGATAGAAGTGATATAGTCAGAATAAGGAAGTGAGGGGAAGTAGTGGAGCAAGAGCTGGCAATCGATAGATGGATCCAAGTGAGGATAGTTGATTGGTAGAGGAGGAAGGGATGTTGGAAAAACCAGTGGAGGATCAGAGGGGTTGGTGGAGGCAACAGAGGGCTGAAGATGATGAAATCTAGTAAGAACTGGGCAACTGAGTAATAACCCCCTACCCACCCATTGTCCATAGGTGTTATGGACAATTTCTAAGTGCAAAATATGTGTAATATTTGCATTTAAATGGCACAGCTATCTTCCCTTGATTTCAAAGCTCTTCGTTTTTTTTAAATTTCAGCTTTAATTCTCAATGCTATTTTCTATTTAATCATTGTATTTTATAACATGGGCATGTGCAATACTTGTAAGGGGCAGCAATTGTTTCTTTTAATTTTAGAGTTGCTTGCTTTTAACTCTCTTGTAACATAGATATCATTCCAAATAACTGATACGTTATTTTAAATATAGTCATTGTGTTTTTAGTAAATGCATTGCCAGTATGCTGTTTTGCACTGAGAGGAATAGCACTGAGATCTCCGTGTCCTCAGCAATGACAACGAAGCTCTAAAAAAAGAAAGGCAGGCAGAGCAACTCAATGTTTCTCAGCTGAAATTGAGATTTCAACCATTGATTTCTGATGTTTAGCATGTCAGTCATATCTGGTAGCACCTCTGAAAACACAGCGCAACACAGATCGTGTCTTGTGATTCAAATACGAGTCATGATTATTCATGATGTGCTGCACATTGTGACCGTGAGGACTACTTCATATGCTGAGGTGATCCCCTTAGCTAATTGGTATCATTGTGATCGCTAAGGCATCACTTCAGAATCAGGTTTATTATCTCTGACTTATATGTAGTGACATTTGTTATTTTGAGGCAGCAGTGCGTGCAGAAATACAAAAATAATAAATAAATAAATAAATAAATAAATAGTGCAACACAAAAGAAATAAAGAAGCAGTGTTCATGGACTGTCAGCAATCTGATGGCAGAGGGGAAGAAGTTGTTCCTAAATCATTGAGTGTGGGTCTTCAGGTTCCTGACCTCCTCCCCAATGGTAGTAACAGGAAGAGGGGATGTCCCAGATGGTAAGGGTTCTTAATGATAGATGCAGCCCTCTTTAGGCATCACCTCTTGAAGATGTTCTTGATGATGGTGTGAATTGTGCCTCCCACATTATTTTTTTTGTAATTACAGTAATTTTCATGTCTTGCTATGGGTACTGCGGCCACAAAATAGTAAATTTCATGACATGTCAGTGACAATAAATCTGATTCTGATTCCGTGGTCCTGTGCTTTGGAGACTCCATACCAGGCTCTGATGCAACTAACAAGAATGCTCTCCACCATACACCGGTAGAAATTTGCAAGTCTTTGGTGACATATCAAATCTCCCCAAACTCCTCATCAAGTCAAGCTGTTGGCAAACTCTTTCCATGTTGGGCCCATGATTGATGTCTAAGATGCTGACA
The DNA here is from genome assembly GCF_963921235.1 of Mobula hypostoma. Taxonomy (NCBI): domain Eukaryota; kingdom Metazoa; phylum Chordata; class Chondrichthyes; order Myliobatiformes; family Myliobatidae; genus Mobula; species Mobula hypostoma. The sequence continues at coordinate 89,358,312 of NC_086105.1, read as the reverse complement.
CCAGGAAATCGAAGCTGCTCACCCTTGCACTGTTAACCCTTCAGTGAGGACTGGTGTGGGTTCTCCCAACTTCCCCTTCCAAAAGTCCACAATCAATTTCCTGATCTTGCTGACATGGGTCCAAGTTTCCTGTTGCGACACCACTCAAGCAGCCAATTTATCTCACTCCTGTATACCTCCTGGTTACTACCTGGGATTCTACTAACAACAGTAGTGTCATTGGCAAACTTACAGATGGCACTGGAGCTGTGGTTAACCACACAGTCGTGAGTGTAGAGACAGTAGAGCAGTGGACTAAGCATGCATCCTGAGCTGATTGTCAGCAAGGAGGAGATGTAGTTACTGATCTGCACTAATGGAGGTCTCCCAATAAGGAAGCTGAAGATCCAGCTGTAGATGGAGGAACAGGTGCTCAGTTTTTGAAGCTTGTTGATCAATTCTGAGGGGACAATGGTGTTGAATCAATAAACAGAAGCCTGTTGTATTTTGCATTTATTGTTTAGTCTAGTCTATTCTAAGTCCCCTGCTGAATCTCAAGCATATTGTATCTCCTACTGCAATCTGTACAAGGAGGAGCTTTGGAAATTCTTTATCAGGCTCCTAAACCGTGTACTAAACAATGGCAAAAGTATTTCTTCTTTCATAGGACGAAATTTTGTATCTACTGGGATGCTGGATAAAGAGACTATTTATTCTATTCCATTCTTATTCTCCAGAACGGCCTCAGTTTATAAATCCAAGAGAGAAAATTTTAATAATCTGCCAAAGTGCCAGTGTAAATACCTATCTTTGAGAATCACTGATCCTATAAAAATATTTTATAATTGGCAGGTCAAAAAAGAGATGAGGCAGAAGTATCTCCATCGCTCATGGTTAGCCATCTACTGCATGCTGGCATTGATAAACATTGGCTCATATTAATGTTAATATTTAGGGAGCCAAAAGTCAAGAGAGCCAGAAATCAAAGTCAGCCCTCTTCAAAACTCTTAAAAATATACGACCAAAAGAAATATAATAATTTACTGAGCTTAAACATCTGCTGAGGGAACATTCTGCTGGAAATATCAGGAGTATCTACACCTAAAAATATAAAATCAGGCAACTTCCATGTTAGAATGCTTCACGTTACAGCACTAGACACTTACTGAATCTTATTATAAATATGTGGGAAAATCTGTTATCATCTATCGCCTAGTTTATACAAGTTTACTAATGGACTAGTAACTCAAAAGCACTGACAGAAAAGCAAGATTTGGGTTCCAATTTAGTGCTGCAGGCCACCACCATTACACTTCTGATGATTCATTCATCAAATGTAGGTAGCCCGAATCCCACACCTCCAGCTTCAAGAACAGTTACTTCCCTTCAACCAACTGATTCTTGGGAAGCTGGAAGGTCTGACATAGATAATTTACCTGGAGCAGATGGACTACACCCCAGTGTTCTGAAACAGGTAGCTGAAGAGATTGTGGAGGCATTAAAAGTGATCTTTCAAGAATCACTATATTCTGAAATGATTCCAGAGGACTGGGAAATTGCAAATGTCACTCCACTCTTTAAGAAGGGAGGGAGGCAAAAGGCAGATTCAGAATAAGGTTTACTGTTACTGATATATATTGTGACATTAGGTCAGTTAGCCTGACTTCAGTGGTTGGCGAGATGTTAGAGCCCATTATTAAAGATGAGGTTTTGGGGTACTTTGGAGGCACATGATAAAATGGTCCAAAGTCGGCATGGTTTTCTTAAGGGAAGATCACGCTGACAAATCTGGAATGAGGAAATAACAGGCAGAATAGTCAAAGGAGAGTCAGTGGATGCTGTTCATTTAGATTTTCAGAAGGCCTTTGACAATCCTTTAACAAGAGCCCATAGTATTACAGGAAAAGTACTAGGAGTAGACTGACTGGCAGGAGGCAAAGACTAGGAATAAAGGGGGCCTTTTCTGGTTGGCTGCTGGTGACTCATGGTGTTCTGTAGGTGTTGGGACTGCTACTTTTCATGTTATATGTCTGTATTTTGGATGACGGAATTTATGGCTTTGTGGCCAAGTTGTGGACGATATGAAGAGAGGTGGAGGAGCTGGTAGTGTTCAGGAAATAGGGAGTCTGCAGAAGTAGTTGGACAGATTAGGAGAATGGGCAAAGAAGAGGCAAATGGAATACAGTATAGGGAAGTGTACAGTCATGGAATTTAATGGAAGGAATAAGCATTTAGACAATTTTCTAAGTGGGAGAAAATTCAAAATTTGGAAGGCTCTATGGAATCCTAGTGCAGGATTCCCTAAAGGTTAACTTGCAGGTTGAGTCTGTGGTAACAAAGGTAAATATAATGTTAACATTCATTTTGAGAGGATTAGAATACAAGAGCAAGGGTGTAATGCTGAGGCTTTATAAGGCATTGGTGAGAATGCACTTGGAATATTCTGAGCAGTTTTGGGCTCTTTATCTAAGAAAGGATGTGCTGGCACTGGAGAGCATGCAGAGGAAGTTCATGAGAATTATTCTTGGAATGAAAGGGTTAATGTATGAGGTGCATTTAATGGACTTGGGACTGTACTCGCTAGAGATTAGAAGAATGAGGCGGGAATCTCATTAAAACCTACTGAATATTTAAAGACTTTGATAGAGTAGAGAGGGTTTCCCAATAGTGGGAGATCTAGGACATGAGGGCAGAGCCTCAGAATTTCAGGATTTCCCCTTAGAACCGGAATGCAGAGTAATTTCTTTAGCCAGACTGTGGTGAATCTGTGGGATTCATTGCCACAGACATCTATGGAAACCAAGTCACTGGGTATATTTAAAGCAGAGGTTAGTACGTTCTTGACTATTAAGGAAATCAAAGGTTACTGGGAGAAGGCAGAGGAATGGGGTTGAGAGGGAAGAGAATCAGCCATGATCAAATGGCAGAGCACACTTGAAGGGCCAAATGGCTGAATTCTGCTCCTATGTCCTATGGTCTTAAAATCCTAATCACTACAGTTTAGCAAAACTATAGCCACTTTGATCACTTTGCACTAAAATGGACTTCACTTTATTTTTGTTCTTACTGTGCTCTATTCTGTAAAAACTGAGTATAACTTATGGTTAATTTATAATTTTCTTGTGAATGCTGTTTATATGCCTGTGATGCTGTGATGCTATGTGCCTGTGATGCTGCTGGAAGTTTTTCATTGTACCTGTGCATATACGTACTTGTGTATATGACAATAAACTTGACTTTGATTTTGCCCTCCACTGTTAGAAACCCTTGACTTGACTTGACTTGACTGGTCTGAATTGAATTGACTTTATTTTTTACATCCTTCACATACATGAGGATGAAAATCTTTACATTAAGTTTCTGTCTAAATGTGCACTGTGCAATTTATAGTAATTTATAATAAATAAATAATAATATTTCTAATTAGCGTGAATTAGTCTGATGCCCTGGTGGAAGAAGCTGTCCTGGACTCTGTTGGTCCTGACTTTAATGCTGTGGTTGCAGCTGGAACAGTTTGTGGTTGGGGTGACCCAGATCCCCAATGATCCTTTGGGACCTTTTTTGTACCTGTCTCTGTAAATGTCCTGAATAGTGGGAAGTTCACATCTACAGATGCACTGGGCTGTCTCCACCACTCTCTACAGAGTCCTGCGATTGAGGGAGGTACAGTTCCCGTAAGTGACACAGATAGTCACAATGCTCTCAATTGTACTCCTGTAGAAAATCCTTAGGATTTGGGGATTCATGCCAAACTTCTTCAACCATATGAGGTGAAAAAGGTGCTGTTCTGTTTTTTTCACCACACAGCCAGTATGTACAGACCACGTGAGATCCTCGGTGATGTGTATACCAAGGAACTTAAAGCTGCAACCCATTTCAGCAATAGTGCTGTGGTACCATTGTCCTGAATAAACAAGGCCAAGGGTAGCAGATTTTCTTCCCTACAGTACCTTATTAGTGCGCTGATCAAGTAGTTCCCATTCTGTTTTTAACAACAACCTATAAATTTCATGCCCACCATTTCTGGTACCAGTTCCTTTTCATTTCTGAATTTATTTAAATTGCACCTCTGGATGCCCCAAAATGTCTGAGAACAAGCAGCAATGTCCTTTTCCACATTCTCACATTTAAGCTCCTAATATGTGGCTGGGTAATGACTGAAAAGGAATAGATATTGGTCTTAAAATCAATTGCTTCCGATTCTGATAATGATGCCAGTTGAAACTTCAGTTCTCTGTAGGCCATAACGTCCCAGACACTGAACTGTCAGTTAACCTGAGTTAAGGAGGAAGGTGTGTGGTTTGAGATCTGCAGATCTGCTGCTTACTCTTTTCCAGAGTGAACCAGCCTGGGAGCTCTCACCACCTAAGAGAGTCACTTTCATAAAACATTCACCCATGCTTGCAGAACTGCACTCTAGCAAACATTGCCAGGGAGGGAGGAGTAGGGCAATAAAATAGTGGGGAAAACTAATATATGCAGTAGGGTGCTAAGATGTGTGAAAAACAGCAGGCCAGTGACCTCTTCACAATGCTCTACGATAGTAAGTTTCAGAAGAAAAGCCAAACTCTAGGAGAAACTCAGTAACTCACTACATACATAAAATGCTAGAGGAATTCAGCAGGTCATATAGCATCCATGGGCGGGGGGGGGGGTGATAAACTGTAACTCACTGACTAATTTATCCAGTTCGAAAGATCTCTATATTCACAGTTCCCTGTAACTCAGCTCGTAGCATGTATCATGAGTCAGGGAAAATACTACGTACACAACTTTTGGTTCTGTTATTCCAGACCAGCTTTCCAGAATTTTCTCTTTTGATTTCTCTATATCACATATGCTTCCCTCTTTCCCAGTTATATGAAATCAGCCAATGGGCTCACTAGAACATTTCATCTGAACCATAAGCACCTAAAAGTTTGTGAGTTCTGAACAGCCATGTCCATGCACTGCACACATGCATTCCAGCCTTTAGCAATCCACCCAAATGGAATTATAATTGTAAACAGCCAACCTTCAGCTCTTTACATTCAACTGGACAGTGGACTGGCCACAGTACTAAATAAGAGCAACTTAAAAACTTAAGTTCCAAAAAGCTTTTGATTCGTAAAAATAAATACATACATGATCCACTGTGCACATTAAACCATCCATCACTGCAGCAAGCGGTGGATTGTTCAGACAGATGCTGTTAACGACTGAACAAAAGTACTGACAGACAAAGCCAACTGCACTTAACATGCAACAGGAAAAGATGCTAGAATTTTAAAAGTCAGTCAAGATGTTTGACTGACTTGTTTACATGGGACAAAGTGAAACGTAAATCTCAAAAACTCGGCCACTTAATTCTGTTTATTTAGCAGTTTTATAATCAGACATTCCATCCTTTCTAAAAGAGAAGTGTTATTTATTCTTAACCAGCTAGTAAAACAACAATTGATTGCTTTATACAAAAGAAAGAAGATTCTATCAGATCTCATTTTTAAAAGAAACCTTTATACTTACATAGCATTTGTAGTCTCCCTTCCAGGATAGACCAAAGCACTTTTACCACTCTATGATTTGTAGTTGCTGGTGTATTCTAAGAAAAGCAACAGCCACTCACCACATGGCAAACACTCAGCAATGTGATAAGGATTAGATAATCTGCTTTAATAATGTGAGATGAGTATTAGGCAGAATACTAGGGAGGATTTTCACTCTCTTCACACATCTTTGAGGATTTTGAATCTTTTACCTCCATGTAAGAGAGCAAACAGGGCCTTGCTTAATGTCTCACACAAAAGATAGCATCTCTAATAATCAGCGCAGGATTCTCTGTACACAGCTGGAAAGACAGCCTGGTTTTTTGTGCTATAAATGTTGGAGTGGGATAAAACTATAACCTTCTCATTCAAAGGCAAAGGATTTTTCTATTATAATGAACTAGATGAGTTAATGGCACAATGATAGTACTCTTAACTGCTTTTAACAGGCAAGCTTCCATGAGTCTAATTTGGTAATTAGATAACATAGCAATATACAGCATACTTGACTGAAGCTTATCTATGCTGACCATAAGACATAGGGGTAGGATTAAGCCTTTTAGCCCATTGAGTCAGCTCCACATTTGATTGCGGCTGATTTATTATTTATCATATGTTAACCCTTTCATCCCTAGGTTCATTCTTGTGAACGTTCTTTGGACCTTCTCCAACACCAGCACGTACCTTTCTTAGATATTGGGCCCAAAGAGGCTCACAATACTCAAAACATGGGCTGACAACACCTTGTAAAGATTCAGCATTATATCCTTGTTTTTATATTCTAGTAATCTTAAAATGAATGTGAAAATTGCATTTGCCTTCCTTACTACTGACTCATGTGTGGCACCTTGTCAAAGGCCTTCTGATAATTCAAGTAGATAACATTCACTGTCTCTCTGCCCATTCTGCTTTTTCCTTCTTCAAGAAATTCCAGCCGATATGTCAGAAACGATTTCCCCTTAATGGAACCATGCTGACCTCACCTATTTTATCAAGCACCCTGGAACCTTATCCTTAACAATCGACTCCAACATCTTCCCAACCATTGAGGTTAACTAGCCTATAATTTCCTTTCTTCTGCCTCACTCCCTTCTTGAAGAGTGGAGTGACATTTGCAATTTTCCTGTCCTCTGCAAGCATGTCAGAACCTAAAGTTTCTTGAAAGATCATTACTAATGCTTCCACAATCTCTTCAGCTACCTCTTTCAGAACCTTGGGCTGTAGTCCAACTGTTCCAAGGGACTTTATCTACCTTCGGACCTTAATATTTTCCCAAGCAACTTCTCCCTAGTAATGATAAATTGACTAATTTCCCCTGACACTCTTGAACTCCTAGTATACTGCTAGTGTCTTCTACAGTGAAGACTGTTGCAAAATGCTTATTCATTCTACCCACCATTTCTTTGTCCCCTATTACTACCTCTTCAGCGTCATTTTCCAGTAGTCCGATATCGACTCTCGCCTCTCTTTTACTCTTCATATATCGGAAAAATATTTTAATATCCTATTTGATACTATTGCTAGCTTACTTTCATATTTCATCCTTATGCTCCTTGTGGATTTTTTACTTGCCTTCTGTTGGTTTTTAAAAACCTCCAAATCCTGTAACTTCCCACTAATTTTGTTCTATTATATGCCCTCTCTTTTGCTCTTATATTGGCTTTGACTTCCCTTGTTAGCCATAGTTGTGTCATCCTGCCTTTAAAATACTTCTTTGGGATGTCCTTATGCTGTGCCTTCCGAATTGCTCCCAGGAACTTCAGAAATTGCTGCTCTGATGTCATCCCTGCCAGTGACCTTTTCCAATCAACTTTGGCTAGCTCCTCTCTAATGTCTCTGTAATTTCCTTTACTCCACTGTAATACTGATACATTTGACTCTCAATCTGCAAGATGAATATGATCACTGCCTCCTAAGGGTTTCTTTACCTTAAGGTCCCTAATCAAATACAACACCCAATCCAGAATAGTTAATCCCCGAGTGGGTCAACGACAAGCTGCTCTAAAATGCTATCTTGTAGGTATTCTACAAATTCTCTCTCTTGGAATCCAAAATCAGCACCAGTATGATTTTCCCAATCTTCCTGCATATTGAAATCCCCCATGACTATTGTAACATTGCCCTTTTTACACGCATTTTCTATCTTCCATTGTAATTTGTAGCTCACATACTAGCTACTGTTTAAAGGCGTCTATATCCCAACAAGGTCTTTTTACTCTTGTAGTTCCTTAACTCTACCCATAATGACTCTACATCTTCTGATCCTATGTCACTTCTTTCTAAGGATTTGATTTCATTTTTTCCAACAGAGCCATGCCACGTCCTCTGCCCCTCTTCTGCCTATTAAAGCCCTATTCAAGTTCAAAGTTCAAAGTATATATTTGCACGTAGCCAAGTGGTTAAGGTATTGGACTAACGGCCTGAAGGTCACGAGTTCAAGCCCCAGCCGAGGGAACGTGTTGTGTCCTTGAGCAAGGCACTTAATCACACATTGCTCTGCAACAACACTGGTGCCAAGCTGTATGGGTCCTAATGCCCTTCCCTTGGACAACATTGTTGTCATGGAGAGGGGAGACTTGCAGCATGGGCAACTGCTGGTCTTCCATACAACCTTGCCCAGGCCTGCGCCCTGGAGAGTGAAGACTTTCCAGGCGCAGATCCATGGTCTCACAAGACTAACGGATGCCTTTACTTTACTTTACATATTTGCCATTATATACAACCCCAACTGAGATTTGTTTTCTTGCAGGCATTCAAAAAACATAATAGAATCGATGAAAGACCACACCTAACAGGACAGACAAACAGCCAATGTGCAAAAGACAACAAATTGTGCAAATACAAAATAAATAAATAAATAAATAAATAAATAATGAATAAATAAATATTGAGAACATGAGATGAAGAGTCCTTGAAAGTGAGTTCAAAGGTTGTGGGAACAGTTCAGTGATGGGGTAAGTGAAGTTGAGTGAAGTTATCCCCTCTGGTTCAAGAGCCTGATGGTTGAGGGGTAGTAACTGTTCCTGAACCTGGTGGTGTGAGTCCTGAGGTAGCTGTGCCTTCTTCCTGATGGCAGCAGTGAGAAGACAGCATTACCAGAGTGGTGGGGGTCATTGATGATGGATGCTGCTTTTCTGTGACAGTGCTCCATGCAGATGTGCTCAGTGGGGGCGAGGGAGGGCTTTACCTGTGATGGCCTGGGCCAGATCCTCTACCAATTAACCTATCTATTACGTCTTTGGACTGTGTGAGGAAACTGTACCTCTGGCGGAAAAGCGCTGCATTCCATGTGCGAGAATGTACAAACTCCTTACACAGGACGTCAGGAGCTGATTATTGACGACTGGCTCATGGACCTCTGGTTTCCTCCTCCTGAAGTCAATAATCAGCTACTTGGTCTTGCTGACGTTGTGTGAGAGATTGTTGTTGTGGCATCACTCAGCGAGATCTTCAATCTCTCTCCTATGTATAAAATGATTCATCACCACCTTTGATTCAATTACAGCGGTGTCATTAGCAAACTTAAATATGTCATTTAGCCTCACAGTCATAGGCATAAAACGAGTTGAGCATGGGGTTAAGCTCGCAGCCTTGTGGTGCACCTGTGCTGATGGAGATTGTGGAGGAAATGTTGCTGCCAATCTGAACCCGCTGGGATCTGCAAGTGAGGAAAACATGGATCCAATTGCACAAGGAGGTAATGAAGCCAAACTCTTGCAGCTTATTGATTAATTTCAAGGGGATGATTATTGAAGTCTACTTAAAGCAGGTGGGTAGCTCAGACTTGCCAAAGTGAGAGATTAAAGATACAGCCAGTTGATCAGCACAGATCTTCAGTACTCAGCCAAGTACCCCACCTGGACCAGATGCTTCCCGTGGGTTCACCCTCCTGAAGGATGCCCTCATGTCAGCCTCAGAGACTGAAATCACAGAGTCTTCAGGGGCCGTGGGAGCTCGTGATGATCCCTCCATATTTTGACGGTCAAAGCGAACATAGAAGGCGTTGAACTCATCTGGAAGTGAAGCCCTGTTGTCACATATGTCGTTTGGTTTCACTTTGTAAAAGATGACAGCATTCAAGCCCTGTCAAAGCTGTTGAGCATCCTTCAGTGATTCAGATTTGGTCTGGAATTGCCACGTGGCTGATGAGATGGCTTTCTGGAGATCATACCTGGCCCTCATGTATGTTACTTGTTTGCTAGACCTGAATACCACTGATCAGGCCCTCAGCAGATTGTGGATCTCATGGTTCATTCAGGGCTTCAGGTTGGGGAAGACTCTAAATGATTTTGTGGGGCACTCGTCTACCACTATTTTTATAAAGTTTGTGACAACTGTGGTGTATTCATTTGGATTCTTGAACACAGCCCAGTCCACTGATTTGAAGCAATCCCATAACCTCTCCTCTGCCTCCTGTGACCACCTCTTTGATGTTCTTATCTCTGAAGCCTTGTTCTTTAACCTCTGCCTGTATGAAGGTAGGAGAAAAACAGTCAAGTGATCAGATTTCTTGAGATGTGTTCTGGGCATGTAATAGTAGACTTCCCTTATCTTAGTTTAGCAGTGATCTAGTGTCTTGGGACCCCTGGTGCTGCAGCTTATATGCTGATGTTAATTGGGCAAAGATTTCTTCAAACAAGCCTGCTGAAGTCCCCAACTATGATTTGAAATGTGTCGGGATGGACTTTTTCTTGTTTGGAGATGGCAACATTCAATATTTTGAGTGCCTGATTACTGTTGGCTTTTGTGGTATTTAAGTTGCAGTCAGGATCACAAAGGAGTATTCTCTGAGTGATTAGAACAGTCGGCACTTAATCATTAGTTCTTCCAGGTGGGGGTAACAAAAGTGCAATAAAACTGCCACCTCGGAGCACCCAGAGAGTTTACCATGAAAGATATACCCTCATCTTTTGCCTTCTCTAAATCAGCAGTTCAGTCCATCCTGTGAGCTGAGAAGCCTTCAGGTCTTACAACTATTCACAGCCCTAGTCATGTGAGTCATCAGAACCTTGATCTCAGCATGGTTCAGGTGGAGCCGTCCCATTGGAACAAAAGTGGTTCCAATGCCGTATGAATTCAAACCTACTTCCCCCACACCAATCTTCGAGTCATGCATTTAAAACTCTAATCTTGTTGACTCTATGCCAATTTGCATGTGGCCCAGGTAACAATTCAGAGACTGCTATGGTTTTGGATCTGCTTTTTTCATTTAGTTCCAAAGTATACAAATTACCTCAGTAGAAACTCTTTCCTTGTTCTGCCTGTGTCCTTGGTACCCACATGGACCAGGACAACTGGATAACTGGATCTTTCCCCTCCCATGTCAAACTCCTCTGCAGGTCAAGTGGGATGTCGAAATAATGAACCAATAACAATTCTTAGTAAAGTGACTGACTGACATTGTACCAGCTGCTAAAATGTTTTATCTGCCTTTGATGTGGAGTCCACAGCAACACTTCAAAACAATGCATTGTTCACTCCCCTGAAAACCTCATCTGCCTAGACAGGTGTATTAGGGACAGCCAAAAGAGAAAGATGTGTCAAAACAGGGGTTGCAATTTTGGCAAACCATTTGTTGTGCTTCTTCTTAAGAGAATTCTTTAGCATTTTCCATTCTCTGCTTAATCTAGCAATAGCATTGGTGGAAAATGAATTTCAAAGTTGCTGGTTCAGATAATGTAATCTCAATTTTGCATCCTATGAGGGTTATTTTCAATGTAAAGACTGAGGTATGAAGCTTCTTCAATGGGTTCACACAGGAATGCAACAATTGCATGGTCCATGTTTAATTTTGCCAAATTTTATTTTAATGAGTATAGTAAGAATGCAAGTTATTTTTGCCTTGAAACTATAGGGCATGAAATGTGGCAACATTTAAAGATTGAGACTTGGACAATCCAATATTCTAGGAGCTTCCAGCAAGTAGCAATATCTGGATATTAATTAAATGGCCTTGATAACAATAAGTAAGAAGCTTCTGAAGGAAAGTGTACTGTGACATGAAAATCTGGGAGTGCAAAACCTGAGAAAGAAGAAATTAGCAAACTCTTAATCAATTTTAGAAAACAGCAAATACCTGGGTATTTTGAAAAGCATAGTGAGCAATGAAAGAGTAAAAACATTTCCACTGACTGCTGACATCCTGTAATACTTTTCAAACTGTAGATTTAAGCCATCACTGTACAAGCTATTCTGTCATCCAGGCTGACATGAAAAAACCCAGACAACGACTATGCTGAATCTCATTTCTATTACCCTGCACAGGCCACAATGCTAACAGCAAGCACTTGTCAACATTCATGATACAGGAAAGACAACACTATTGAATTTTACCCAACTTTAAATTATATGTAATAATCTTTCACACACATCTTCCAGCAGGCATGCTAGAATGTACATTGTTATCAAATATTAAAATTGAATTTCAATTTTAGGGACTTTTATGTACTCAAGGCCCTTATCTTGGCATGAGGCTGGTTGTTTTGATATCACAGCTACTGACAATATGAAATACCCAGAAAAGTGTGATTCCTAATATTGTCTAATAGTAATTTAGCAGCAGCTATAGAGAGCATCCCCATTGAACTGCAGTGCTTATTCTGTTTCTTACTATCACCAGCCTTAATCTTCTTACAGGTAGATGAATCAATACTTAATCTATTATTCAATCCACTAATATGCCGCTGCTTGAAGTCTCCTCTTCTCTCATCAATATTTTCACCGACTGTAAACAAAATTAAATCTTTGTTTTATTGACAACCAGGGCTTGCCTATTTAACAATGAGAGCAATTGATAGTTGCAGGCCTCCACAACAGTACTAGGCGGGAGTGGCTTCAACAATTATGAAAAGCACATACTGTAGGTTGCCCATTAATAGAACTTCCAAGGCATGGCGTGGCCTCTACAGTTGTCAGCAGGTCTGGCATGTCTAGAGTAAGGTTTTAAGGGACACAGGGAAGCAGAGTCAAGAGAATCTAAGAGTAACAATATAATGCATACATCAGAACGTTCTTCATTGACAACAACTCAGCATTCAACATTACCATCCCATCAAAACTTATCACTATGCCCTGAGATTTGGGCCTTTGTACCTCCACGTGCCTGATTTCCTTACTGGTTGACCCCAGTTAGCACGTTTGGAAACAGCATCTCCTCCACACTCAACATCAGCACTGGTGCACCACAGGGCTATATGCTTAGACACCGCTTTGCTCACTTTATACCTATAATTGTGTGGCCAAGTACAATTCCAATGCCATATTTAAGTTCACTGATGATATCACTTTTGTTGGCCGACTCAAAGTTGGTGTCAAATCAGCATATAAAAAGAAGACTGAAAATCTAGTTGAGTGGTGCCACAACATCTCACTCAAAGTCAGCAAAACCAAAGAGCTAATTATTGACTACAGGAGGAAGAAGCTGGAGGTTTATGAGACAGTTCTCATTAGGGGATCAGAGATCTTTAACTTTAAATTCCTTGACGTTATCATAGCAGAGGATATATCTTCAGACTAGCATGCAAGTGCCATCATAAAGAAGGCATGACAGCACCTTAACTTTCTTAGAAGTTTGTGCGATTTGACATGTCTCCAAACACATTGACAAACTTCTATAGACGAATAATGAAGAGTATCAACAGGTCACATCACAGACTGGTATGGAATCACCAATGCCCAGGAATGGAAAGAACTAAAGAAAATGGTGGATACAGCTCAGTCCATCACAGGCAAAGCCCTCCCCACCACTGATCACATTTACATGGAGCGCTGCCACAAGAAAGCACCATCTGCCATCATAGGCCCCCACCATCCACAACATGCCCACTTCTCTCTATGACTGTAAGGCATGCCATACAGAAAACATAGGTCCCACACCAAGAGGTTCAGGGGCAGTAAATATCCTACAACCATCAGACTCCTGAACCAGCATGGATAATTTCACTCATCACAACTCTGAACTGATTGGACAACCTACAAACTCACTTTCAACAACTCTTTATAACTCTTGTTCTCTGTAATCTTTTTATTTGCACAATTTGTCTTTATTTGACATTGTGTGCATGCGCCGGTCGTGCATGCAGCCTGTTGCTCCGTAGTGTCTTACTTTTAAACTTTTTAACTTAGTTATTTGTTGTATTTTTTTTCTCATGGTAACACATTGAAGCTGCACCCTCTCTAACATGCTGGTGGAGAGAGTTTTACTTGTTTTTTTTAGTGCTGGAATTATAACCAATTTCCCCCGGGATCAATAAAGTATGACTATGACTTCTTTTGCACATTGGTTGTTTGTCAATCTTTATGTACAGATTTCCATAAATTCTGTTGCATTTCTTTATTTTCCTGTAAATGCCTTCAAGAAAATAAATCTCAAGGTGGTACAGTATATGTTAACATATTCGTACTTTGATAATACATTTTACTTTAAATTTGAATATTACTACTGCAAAGTAATTTTAATGAAGTATTTAATATGAGGTAAGACAGTAACTCTCACCTCCGAGTCAGAAAGCTATGTAATCTCGTCTTCTCCAGGGATCCCAGCACATGACTCTAGGTTAGCACAGCCAAAGCAGGTTTGAGAGAGTGCTGCACTCTCAAATGCTTCATCTTTCTGATGTGGTATTAACAGATTTCTCTCTCAAGTAAATGATCTAGCCACTATTTTGCAGAAATAGGTGACAAAATTCCCTTCACTAGACTGGACACAATCTGTTTCAGTTACATTAACATTACTGGGGTAATTGCAGCAGTGCAGTCATCGTGGGAACGGTCGTCGTTGGAGGGATCTGAGTCAGAGTGGTATGGGTTTGGTTCAACAGGGCTTTGGCGAGCATAGCTGGAGGCAAGGTATGTAGGTAAGTTCATTCCTTATTTCTTTTTTTTAATTTAACTCTTGAGAGAATTGGGGGTTTATCTGCAGGGCTAGTGCTCTGTTCTGGGTGTCAAATGTGGGATTTCTGGGAGATTACCAGCCTCCCCATTGGCCATATCTACACCAGGTGCATCGAAATGCAGCTCCTTAGAGACCATGTTAGGGAACTGGAGCTGCAGCTCGATGATCTTCAGCTTTTTAGGGAAAGTGAAGAAGTGGTAGACAGGAGCTACAGGAAGGTAGTCACACCAGGGCTACAGGAGACTGATAAATGGGTGTCAGGAGAGGGAAGGGAGAACGCCAGATAGTATAGAGCACTCCTGTAGCCATCTCCTTCAACAATAAGTACTCCATTTTGAGTACTGCTGGGGGGAAGTAACAGCAACCGTGTATCTGGCACTGAGTCTGGCCCTGTGGCTCAGAAGGGTAGGGAACTGAAGAAGATGGCAGCAGTAATAGGGAATTCTATAGTTAGGGGGGCAGACAGGCAATTCTGTGGACATGAGAAAGAAACATGGATAGCAGTATTCTCGGGATTGCAGCCTGTGCCACGTGACGATAAGGATAGGAATGGAATGAGGTGGCAGATAAATGTGTGGCTGAAGGGTTGGAGTAGGGGGCAGGGATTCGGATTTCTGGAAAATTAGGACCTCTTCTGCAGTAGGTGGGACCTGTGCAAAAGAGACAGATCTCACTTGAATCTGAGGGGGACCAATATTGTTGTAGGCAGGTCTACTAGAGCTGTTGGTAGTGGATTAAACTAATATGGCAGGGGTTGGGAACCAGATGACAGAGTTGAGGATGAGCCAGCAGGTTTACAAGTAGATGGTGGATGTAATATGAATGTAAAGCAGGACAAGCCAATGATTGGGTACAAATGCAGACAGTGCAAAGTATTTAAATCCATGTAGCATTCGGAATAAAGTGGACGAACTCGTGGCGCAGTTGAGATTGATCGGTATGATGTTGCGGGCATCACTGAGTCGTGGCTGAAAGAAGGCCATAGTTGGGAGCTTAACGTCAAAGGATATACCTTGCATCGAAGGAACAGGCAGGAAGGCATAGGTGGTGGTGTGACTCTGCTGGTAAGAGATGGAATTACACCTTTAGAAAGAGGTGACATAGGGTCAGAGAATGTTGAATGTTTGTGAATGGAGTTAGCAATAAGGGTAATGTCACAATTGTAATGGGGACTTCAATATGCAAGGGATTGGGAAAATCAGGTTGGTGTCTGATCGCAAGAGAGGAATTTTATTGATTGCCTACGGGATGGCTTTTTAGAACAGTTTGGGCTTGAGCCAACTTGGGGAAAAGGCTATCTTAGATTGGATGTTATGTAATGACTTACATCTTATTAGGAAGCTTAACGTAATGGAACCCTTAGGAGGCAATGATCATAATGTGATTGAATTAATACTGCAATTTGAGAGGGATAAGCATAAGTCACATGCATCAATATTGCAATGGGAAAAAAGGTATTACAGAGGCATGAGAGAAGAGCTTGCCTAGGTAGTTTGGAGGAGGATACTGATGGGGATGACGGTAGAGCAGAGGTGGCTAAAGTTTCTGGGAATAGTTCACAAGGGACAGGATAGATATGTCCCACAGAAAAGGAAGTTCTCAAATGGCAGGGCTAGGCAACGTGGCTGACAAGGGAAGTTAGGACTGCATAAAAACTAAGAAAAGTCCATATAAGGTAGCAAAAGTGTGTGGGAAGTCAGATGATTTGAGAAGCTTTTAAAATCCAACAAAAGGCAACTAAAAAAGCTATAAGAAGGGAAAAGATGAAAGATGAGGGCAAACTAGCTAATGTATAAAGCAGGATACTAAAAGTTTTTTCAGTTGTATAAAGAGTAAAAGAGACGCGAGATGTATGATATTGGACCACTGGAAAATGATACTGGTGAGGTAATATTGGGGGAGAAAGATATGGCAGATGAACTTAATGAGTCCTTTGCATCAGCCTTCACTGTGGATGATGCTAGTAGTGTGCCAGAGGTCCGTGATTGTCAGGGAGCAGGAGTGAGTGCCATTGCTATTACAAAGGAAAAAGTGCTACGCAAACTGAAATTTCTTAGGGTGGATAAGTCACCTGGAACAGATGGACTACATCCCAAAGTCCTGAGAGAGGTTGCTGAGAGATAACGAATGCATTGGTCATGATGATTCTGGCATGGTACTGGACTGGAAAATTGCAAATGTCACTCCACTCTTTAAGAAGGGAGGAAGGCAAAAGAAAGGAAATTATAAGCCATTTAGGCAAATCTCAGTGGTTTGGAAAGTGTTGGCGTCTATTATTAAGGATGAGGTTTCGAGGTACTTGGACAGAAACTAAGTCAAAGTCAGCATGATTCCTTAAAGGGAAATCTTGCCTGACAAATTTGTTAAGAGTCCTTCGAGAAAGTAACAAGCAGGGTGGACGAGGGAGAAGCAGTGGATGTCACTTATTTGGATTTTCAAAAGGGATTTGATAAGTTGCCACACATGAGGCTACTTATCAAGGAAAAATCCTATGGCATTACGGGAAGGATACTAGCATGTAAAGAAGAATGGCTGGCAGGCAGGAGGTAGCGAGTGGGAATAAAGGGGGTCTTTTCTGATTGGCTGCCTGACTGGTGATGTTCCTCAAAGGTCAGTATTGGGACCACTACTTTTCACATTGTTTGTCAATGATTTGTGGCATAGTTTACGGATGATACAAAGATAGGTGGAAGGGTAGGTTGTGCTGAGGAAGCAACGTGATTGCAGCAGAACTTAGACAAATTGGAATAATGGACAAAAAAGTGTCAGGTGGACTATAGCGATGGGAAATGTACGGTAACACATTTTGGTAAAAGGAACTATAGTGCGGACTATTATCTAAATGGGTTGAAGGTTCAAATATCAGAGGTAGAGAGGGACTTAGGAGTCCTTGTGTAAGACTCCCAGAAGGTTAATTTACAGATTTACTCTGTGGTAAAGAAGGCAAATGCAATGTTGGCATTTATTTCAAGGGGAATAGAATATAAAAGCAAGGAGAGAAGGCTGAGGTTTTATATGACAATAGTCAAGCCACACTTGAAATATTGTCAACAGTTTTGGCCATATATCTAAGAAAGGATTTGTTGTCATTGGAGAGAGTCCAGAGGAGGTTCACGAGGATGATTCCAGGATTGAAAGGGTTAACATACGAGGAGCATTTGGCAGCTTTGGGCCTGTACTCACAGGAATTTATAAGAATGCAGGGCAAGGGGGATCTCATTGAAGACTACTGAAAGTTGAATGGACTAGATAGGGTGGATGCGGAGAAGATGTTTCCTGTGGTGGGGGTATCCAAAACTAGAGGGCACAGCCTCAAAATTGAGGGGCGATCTTTTACAAAAGAGGTAAAGAGATTTTTTTTTAGCCACAGAGTAATGAATCTGTGGAATGTTCTGCCACAGGCTGCAGTGGAGGCCAAGTACGTGGGTATATTTAAAGCAGAAGTTTATCGTTTCCTGACTGGTCATCACATGAAAGGATATGGCAAGAAGGCAGGTGTATAGGGTTGAGTGGGCTCTGGACTCAGCCATGATGGATTGGCCGAACAGATTCAATGGGCTGAATGGCCTAATTCTGCTCCTCTGTCTTATGGTCTTATAGGTAATGTAGCTGAAACAAATTAACTCAGTTTGATCACCTCGCTGTTTGAGACACATAATTTTATCACATCATTGTTGTCCCCAAGATAAACCAATCCTTATTTCAGAAATTACTTTACTGGGTTCAAAGTGAACTGAAATCTTTTGCGGCTATGAAATGCAGAATAGAAATATGAAAAAATGTTCTGTCCTTAAGTCATATTATCAAATATAGTGAAGTTCAGTAAGATAAAATAGCCAGGAAAGAAAGCTAATTCTGCAGGTCAACAATATTGACAAACTAACTCAACATTTTGCATGAAAACGCCTTTATTATCTGGTCAATACATTTTTTGTTAAAATAGTCATCATAAAAGCTCATTTTATCTCAAATCAATGAGTAAATTTCCAGAGGAAGGCAATCCACTACCTCAAATCCTGGCTTTAATTGAATCTTACGTGTTAAGCACCCTCAATGGTAATCACAAACTCTTCTGCAATTGATCTTATCCTCTTCACCTTTAGTTTCTGATGGTCATCAGTAAATTTGCTGTGTTAACATTGGATTCAGAGAAAGATGCTGCGTAACCCACTCACCAGCCAACTTTCTTTTCTGATTTATCTTCAGATTGCATGAAATTCAGCAAAACTCCTATCTGCTGAGTTTCATCAGCTCATTGCTAATGCATGTTCATAGTGCAATGCCAAAGCTACCAAAAACAGCAAGAATGATGCTAAGATGGGAGTGCTCAAGACATTTTTCTCTTTTGACACAAATCATTTGCTCAACAGTGACTACCATTTCCAAGAATCCAGTTTTAAGCTCGTTTGCTCAGTTTGACCTTATAGCGCCCTTGCTTATGATTATAGCTTAATTCAGTCCATTTTAACATAGAGATCTTAAAAATACATTAAGTAAAATATTAGCAGTAGTAGTTAAAAATTCAAAGTCAGGTTCGAGAAAAACAGCAAACTTTGGTTCCATTTTTCCTTCTCTGGTCACTATCTCAGCCTATGCAAAAGCTGTTTGCAAGCCTGAGCAGACTTTATGACACCACTGAACACCAAAGAATTACCTTAACCATTGTAACATTGCACATGCCTAGCCTTACCTCAAGCCATCTACTACTAAAATTCCCTTAAGTATCTTTTCCTCCTCTTTTTCTACTGTTCCAATGCCTTCTGTCACCTTCCACAGGCTAGTTTAAACTCATCTAAAGCCCAGCAGATCATAACTCTCCTTGTTGATCCATATTGATTTTTATCACATAAATCTCAAATGTAATAATTCTTTTCTTGCATTTATAACTTTCATTGCCGCTCCCTGTTTCTGTGGTCCAAAGACTAATATCTTCTTTCAGTATGTCTATTATTGGGATACTAATTCTTATGGATCCCTCTAACCCTGTTGTTATTACAAGTTCAGTAAATGCTTGGGGCTGGAAGTTTCAGATTTTAAATTTTGGGACCACTATCATTTCTGACGCTGAATCCATGTGCTACCGGTAAGCAGCCTTTAGCTTAGAACATAGAAATCTACAGCTCATTACAGGCCCTTCGGTCCACAATGTTGTGGCAACCATGCATCCTACTCTAGAAACTGCCTAGAATTTCCCTAGCACATAGCCCACTATTTTTCTAAGCTCCATGTACCTATCATGTAGCACACGTGTTCATCACACGTGTACTTAACAGCAACAATTATTACATAACATTAATATGATGAAAATATAATGTGTGCAGAGTAACAAAAACAGCACAGCAGCATCAGGAGAATACCTGAATCAGCTGTTGAACAACAACAAACAACGACAAGCTTTCAGTCTCCGCCGATGATGCCATGTTTTGATTAAAACAGTACAGTACACTGTATTTGTATTTTACTTTTTTTAGGTTTTATGTAAGGTATAAAAACAATCAGCATTGTAGAATTGTTCTTCTGTTAGATTTTCATCAGGGACAATCCTTGCAAACTCATCAATGAATTTCTCTGCTGCTTCATGATAAGCACAGGCTTTATCTTTAAAATGTTTTAAATCTTTAAAAATGTAATGCTGCGCCTTTTTTTTAAATTTCTGCTACAAGCCTGTTGACTATTCACAATTATATTCAATTTTCAGTTTGTCGTGATAGATCTTTGCTTGTTTCATGATTAGCATACCATTAAGTAACATATGTTCATCTCCAACGCTGACAAATTCATTCTCTCAACACGTGTTCAAGATCTTCATTTTTCGCTGTATGCAGTGTTTCACAGTTTTTCATTAACTTCTGTTCATTACGTATGTGAGGTCACCTTGCAGAACTTTCTGTGATGCGCAACGACCTGTGTATCGCCTGGGAACCTCTGCAGCACATTGTGGGATTTTCCATTTGTGATGTCATATCAGCACTCAGAAATCTTTCGATAAGTCTGTACCTATGACTTTCACCATCTAAACGATCCACTCTATGAATTGTTACCTACACATTACTGTTGCCCTTCAAGATCCTCCTTAAAATTCATGCTTTCAGTATAACTTTTGATCATGCCCCAATTTTGCTTTGCTCGGGTCAACATGCACTTTTTTCTGATTATATGTCCGTGAAGATCTTAAACACAAGAGGTTTTGCAAATACTGCAAATCCAGAGTAACACAAACAAAATGGTGGAGGAACTCAACAGGTCAGGCAGCAGCTATGGAGAGGAATAAACAGTTAGTGTTTCAGGCTTTCATCAGGACCCTTCCTGAAGAAGGATCTCGGCCTGAAAGGTTGACTGTTTATTCAAAGTTCAAGGTATATTTTGTTATCAAAGTACATATATCTCACCATATAGAACCCTGAGATTCATTTTCCTGTGAGCATCCTCAGCAAATCTATAGAATAATAACTATAACAGGATCTATGAAAGATCAACCAGAGTGCAGAAGACAACAAACTGTGCAAATGCAAATATTAATAATTAACAATAAATAATGAAAACATGAGATAATTAGATAGAGTCCTTAAAGTGATCCTGTTCCATGAAGAATTTGTAATGTTTTCCTTATGATAAGAATGCTTAAAAAAAGGTGAATGGTATCTTTGTTTGGATGAGCTTACAATAGGTGTAGGTCTTTGTTCCTACTCTCATAGCTATCCTGAAGGTAATTACTACTTTTGAGTCTTGGTGTATATTGAATGAATTACTTAACTAGGTACTTTGTGACAGTCAAAAGCTGAGTGTTGTCTATCACTTTAAATTTAGTGAGCATTAATGTTAACTTCAGCTTGTCTTTCATTGGCACCCTAGCTAATCCAGTTTCTGATTAAAGGCATGGACTGCCATCAAAATAATACAATACCAAGGCAGACCTTTGCCTGCAGGTGAAAATCTTAACTCCAATTCTTTTCTTCTTCATAAACATTAAGCACACATAGTCTGCAGGGTATTCCACATATTAAATTAGATTACATAACAAAGATTATCTGAATTGGTGCTCTTTTTTAAAAATCTTTTTATTGAATAAGTATACAAAAAGGTAAGCCATATAGACACTAATACACTGTTAGAATATAATAAAATTACAGAAGATATTAATACAAAAAATACTACAAACAATGTAATTTAAACATAGCATACCAAGGTAACATAATAGTATACTAATTTTTATATATATATCAATAGAGAAAAGGAATAAAAAACCCCCCAAAAAAAACCCACCGTGCAACTAACTAAAAGCAAAGCAAAGCAATGGGCTAACTTGAAGCCAAAGAGAGTTAAAAAACTTAAAATCACGTCTTCAATCCCGACCTCCATTAAAAACAGTAAAAAAAACAAGAAGGGTATATATTACATTAAATGAAAATATTGAATAAAAGATGTCCAAGTCTGTTCAAATTTAAATGATGAGTCATAAAGATTGCTTCTAATTTTCTCCAAATTCAAGCATAATATCGTCTGAGAAAACCAAAAAAAGGTAGTTGGAGCATTAAGCTCTTTCCAATGTTGTAAGATACATCTTTTCGCCATTAAAGTAAGAAATGCAATCATTCTACGGGCTGAAGGGGAAAGATTACTAGAAATTTTAGGTAGTCCAAAGATAGCAGTAATAGGGTGAGGAGAGATATCTATATTCAATACCTTGGAGATAATATTAAAAATGTCTCTCCAAAAAGTTTCCAGAGTAGGGCAAGACCAAAACATATGAGTTAAAGAGGCTATCTGCCCCGGACATCTATCACAAAAAGGATTAATATGAGAATAAAAGCGCGCTAACTTATCTTTGGACATATGTGCTCTATGAACAACTTTAAATTGAATTAGGGAATGTTTAGCACAGATAGAGGAAGTATTGACTAATTGTAAAATCTGCCCCCAGTCATCCACGGAAATGATAAACCCCAATTCCTGTTCCCAATCTACCCTAATCTTATCAAATGGAGCTTTCCTAAGTTTCATAATAATATTATAAATCATAGCCGATGCACCTTTCTGACATGGATTAAGGTTAATTATAGTATCTAAAATGTATGTAGGAGGAAGCATTGGAAAGGAAGAAAGTATAGTACTTAGGAAATTTCTAACTTGTAGATATCTAAAAAAATGTATTCTTGATAAATTATATTTATTAGATAATTGTTCAAAAGACATAAGGGAACCATCTAAAAATAAATCCAAAAACCGTGAAATACCCTTAGTCTTCCAAATTTGAAAAGCACGATCCGTAAAAGAGGGAGGAAAAAATATGTTACCTAAAATAGGAATCGCTAACCCAAATTGATTAAGATCAAAAAATTTTCTGAATTGAAACCAAATACGTAAGGTATATTTAACTATCGGGTTAGACACCTGTTTAAGGCGTTTCAAATCAAAAGGAAGAGAGGAACCTAAAATAGAGCCAAGTGTAAAACCCTGAACAGATTGTAATTCCAATGCTACCCATTTAGGAATGGATAGTATATCCTGGTCAAGTAACCAGAATTTCATATGTCGAATATTAATTGCCCAATAATAAAATCTAAAGTTAGGTAATGCTAAGCCTCCATCTCTCTTAGCTTTCTGCAAATGTATTTTACCCAGTCTCGGGTTTTTATTCTGCCAAATAAATGAAGAAATTTTAGAGTCAACTTTGTCAAAAAAAGATTTTGGAACAAAGATTGGTAATGCCTGAAATATATATAAAAATTTTGGCCAAAAAAAACATCTTAACTGCATTAATACGACCAATCAAAATTAAATATAAAGGAAACCATTTAGATGAAAGTTGAATAATATGGTCTATTAATGGTAAAAAGTTAGTCTTAAATAAATCTTTGTATTTACAAGTAATTTTAATCCCAAGATATGAAAAATAATTATTAATCAATTTAAATGGAAATTTATAATATAAGGGAAGTTGTTTATTAATCGGAAAGAGTTCACTCTTACTAAGATTTAATTTATAACCTGAAAAAAGACCAAATTGTGCTAATAGCTCTAAAACAGCCGGGATGGATTTTTGGGGATTAGAAATATATAAAAGTAAATCATCAGCATAGAGTGATATTTTATGGGACTTTAAGCCCCGAGTTATCCCAGTAATATTTGGAGATTCTCGAATGGCAATTGCAAGAGGTTCTAATGCAATATCAAATAATAAGGGACTAAGAGGACAACCTTGTCGAGTACCTCGAAAAAGAGGGAAAAAAGGTGAACTTAAAGAGTTAGTACGGACCGAGGCCACAGGAGAATGATATAACAGTTTAATCCAGGATATAAATTTCGAGCTAAAATTAAACATTTCAAGCACCTTAAATAAATAAGGCCATTCTACTCTATCAAAAGCTTTCTCAGCATCTAAAGAGATAACACACTCAGGAACATTTTGTGAGGGAGTATAAACAATATTTAACAGTGTGCGAATATTATAAAAAGAGTAACGACCTTTAATAAAACCCGTTTGGTCTTCCGAAGTAATAGAAGGAAGTACTTTTTCTAATCCATTTGCTAATAACTTAGAAAAAACTTTAGAATCAACATTTAATAAAGATATTGGTCTATAAGATGCACATTGAGCAGGATCTTTATCCTTCTTTAATATTAGAGAAATTGACGCTCTATTGAAAGATTCAGGAAGTTTACCAAGTTTTAATGAAGCCTCAAAAACCCTACAGAACCAAGGGAATAATGAAGGAGCGAAACATTTATAAAATTCTACGGTAAACCCATCAGGGCCAGGAGCTTTCCCCAAATTCATAGAGAAAATAACATTCTTAATCTCATCCGTGGTAATGGGAGTATCTAACATAGAAGACATATCCTGTGAAATCTCAGGGAAGTCTAAATTATCTAAAAAATCATTCATATATTTAGAATCTCGAGGAGACTCTGATTGATATAAGGAAGAGTAAAAATCACAGAAGGTTTGATTAATCCCCACATGATCAAGTATCAGTCGATCATTTTGGTTATAAATCTGATTAATTTGAGATTTAGCATAATTAGACTTCAGTTGATTAGCCAACAGTTTGCCAATTTTGTCACTGTGTACATAAAATTCACTTCTTGTTTTCTTTAATTGGTTTACAATCGAGGACGAGAGTAATAAACTGTGTTCCATTTGAAGTTCAGTTCTTTGTTTATATAACTCCTCAGAAGGAGTAATAACATATTTCTTATCAATTTCCTTAATCTTGTCCACAATTATCAACTCCTCCTGCTTCAGCTTCTTCCTCAAAGCAGCAGAATACGAGATAATCTGACCACGAATATAAGCTTTAAAAGTGTCCCAAAGAATGTTGACAGAAATATCCTCTGTATAGTTAATTGTAAAAAAAAGATCAATCTGTTCATTCATAAAGTTAACAAAGTCCGAGTCCTGAAGCAACAGCGAATTAAAACGCCATTGTCTATTATTTTGTATATTGGCCAGAATTTTAATAGAAAGCTTAAGTGGAGCATGATCCGAAATGGTTATAGAGTCATAATCACATTTAATCACTGAGGAAAAGACGAGAATCAATAAAGAAATAATCAATTCTTGAATAGGAATGGTGAACTTGTGAAAAAAAAGAAAAATCTTTTTCCTGAGGATGCAAAAAACGCCAAATGTCCGTTGACCCAGAATCAGAAAGGAATGAATTAATCAAAGTTGCAGATTTATTAGGTAAGGTCCGTAGAGGAGCCGAATGGTCCAAAGCTGGAGACAAACAGGTATTAAGATCTCCGCCCCAGATCAATGAAAACTCATTCAAATTCGGAAACTGATTAAATAATGATTTATAAAATTCCGGACAGTCCATATTAGGAGCATAAACATTAACCAAAACTACTTTTTTATTAAATAGTAAACCACTAACCAATAGAAATCTACCATTCCGATCAGAAATAATATCATGTTGTATAAAAGTAACCGAGGAGTCTATAAAAATAGAGACGCCTCGAATCTTAGCATTGGAGTTCGAATGAAACTGTTGTTCCTTCCAGAATTTAAAAAAACGTAGTCTGTCCCCCCTCCGCACATGGGTCTCTTGTAAAAATAAAATTTGTGCTTTAAGTCTCCGGAACACTTTAAAAACTTTTTTCCTTTTAATAGGATGATTAAGACCATTAGTATTCCAGGAGACAAAATTAATAATAGACTCCATAAACCCTAAAGTCAACCCGCAACAAGGAGGATTGACGATAGGCTCGACCCACGAACCCGGAAAGGAAACAGAACATTAACAGATACCGGGAAGAAGGACGCAACCAATACTTCAATAATGTATATAGCCCAAGAAGAAAGAAACTAAAACGTGAAGCCCCTCCCAGCACCCCCCACCCCATGACCCCAAGGCTAAATCTAACGCAGACCAGCCCGAAAGAAGCAAGTACTAAAACTACCCTCATGACTTCCGGTATACGCTCCCTAAAAAAGTGTAAATATAAAAAAGATCAGCTGATTATAACTCTTTGTAATCAAAATATCTTCCCGCTTTCCTAGAAAAGATTCATATCTTTGAAATATTCTACTAGACAACTGAGGAGGGAAGCATTGCCTGTGATTGAAGCGAGGCAGTTTGGAACAGGGTGCACAAGAAGAGGATGAGCTCTTTAAATGTAGTGCTTGAAATTTCAGTAGTTAAAGGTTAAACCAATTTAAATCGGTTTGTAGGAAAAGATGCCCATGTTTGGTAAATTTGAAAGTAAACAAAAGTAGCTGCAAAAATTTGGACAGGTAGAGAAGCAATCTGTGAAAACTATTCATTAGCTCAAACCCCCATTTTAATCCGTCCATTGTACATATTTCAAAGACCTTACTACAGCACTAATTACTGTTTTCTTGGATGTTAAAATCACTCTTGATGTGTTTATCTGAGCAAATTTTTGACAACAATTTCATTAAAAGCTTGGTTCAAGTGCAATTCATTTTAGAGCATTTTCCCATGCACATTTTAGTTTCAACATTCGCACAAGGTTGCATGGACGGCTTAGGACCTAACTGATGCACTCGAGAACACTTCCAGCTGTTTTCTCAGGATGATCTGGGATTACATGAAAAGGACAAGCAGTGGAACATGTGCATTCAGAAGAGGAAAGAAAAACATCTGAAGATATATGCCACAAACATAACAAGCCCAGGGATAGCCATGAGAAACTATCCATTAGGAAATAGGCGGGCAGATCCTGAAAAGCACAGGAAACATAGAATATGC
Source organism: Mobula hypostoma (assembly GCF_963921235.1). NCBI lineage: Eukaryota > Metazoa > Chordata > Chondrichthyes > Myliobatiformes > Myliobatidae > Mobula > Mobula hypostoma. The sequence goes on along the minus strand of NC_086105.1, from coordinate 89,331,697 downwards.
ATCAATCCAGCACAGGATTGGTCCTTTTGGCCCCAAATGATGTGTCGAACTAATTAAATTAGTGATCAAATGCTAAACTAAACTAGTTCCTTCCACCAAGACAATGTCCTTATCCTTCCATTTCCTGCACATCCATGTGTCTAACTAAGAGTCTTGTGAATGCCTCTATTGTAGTTGGTTCCAGTACCACCACAAGCAGCGCATTCCAGGGACTCTGTGTAAAAGACCTGCTCTTTACACCTTCTTTCAGTTTACCCTCTCTCACATTAAATGCACGCCTTCTGGTATGAGACATTGCAATAATGGGGAAAAAAATCTGGCTGGATGAAGAACATTTAGGAAACATCAAGGAATACAAAATATAATTAAGCTGTCATAGAGGACATTTGTTAAAACCTCTGTGTGCTGCACTGATAGAGAACTCATTATTTTATACTAAGTCTAGGGACATTATGGCTAACATTTGCACAGATCCACTTCATAGTATGCATTTCTGCTCAGTTCCTGACTATCTCTGACCTGTAAGCTAAGATGGTATTACTGCCGTTCTCGGCTTTGACCACACTATACCATCTTTCATATCCATTGCTATTGTACAAGGATCTTGCTCTGTCATGACCATCTGGTAGCTAGTGTGCCACAGTCTCCCCGCATTAAAGGCAATCATGCTCAAGGCAACATCCACCCTACAATATAATGAAACATGTCATTCTTGACTCTAAGAGATTACACAAGAATATAAAGGTATTCCATGGTGACTTGTGTCTATCATACTTCACTGGTTAGAACATAGAACATAGAACATAGAACAGTACAGCACAGTACAGGCCCTTCGGCCCACAATGTTGTGCCGACCCTTAAACCCTGCCTCCCATATAACCCCCCACCTTAATTTCCTCCATATACCTGTCTAATAGTCTCTTAAATTTCACTAGTGTATCTGCATCCAACACTGACTCAGGCAGTGCATTCTATGCACCAACCACTCTCTGAGTAAAAAACCTTCCTCTAATATCCTCCTTGAACTTTCTACCCCTTACCTTAAAGCCATGTCTTCTTGTATTGAGCAGTGGTGCCCTGGGGAAGAGGTGCTGGCTATTCCTCTTAATATCTTGTACACCTCTATCATGTCTCCTCTCATCCTCCTTTTCTCCAAAGAGTAAAGCCCTAGCTCCCTTAATCTCTGATCATAATCCATACTCTTTAAACCAGGCAGTGTCCTGGTAAATCTTCTCTGTACCCTTTCCAATGCTTCCACATCTTCCAGGCACATCTTCCCACCTTTATCTCTAATCGGTCCTACCTTCATTCCTGTCATCCTTTGTTCTTCACGTAATTGAAAAATGCTTTGGGGTTTTCCTTTACCCTACTCACCAAGGCCTTCTCATGGCTCCTTCTTGCTCTCGTCAGCCCCTTCTTAAGCTCCTTTCTTGCTACCCTATATTCCTCAATAGACCCATCTGATCCTTGCTTCCTAAACCTCACGTATGCTGCCTTCTTCCACCTGACTAGATTTTCCACCTCATTTGTCATCCATGGTTCCTTCACCCTACCATTAGAATTTAAGACCTACCATTTCAATTTAAGACTTTGAAGCAGATACTAAAGATATTTGTGTACCTTTTTGATGTCATAATGATCTGAAAGCAAAACACTTTGCAGCAATTTAGACCAATTGTTCTGGTAGGAATCAGTTAATTTAAGAGTTCAAAGTTTAAAGTAAATTTATTACATTGTCATATACTACCATGAGATTCAGTTTCATGCAGGTATTTACAGGGGAAAAAAGAAATACAGTATAATTTCATGAAAAAAACAAACCTAAACAAAGACTGACAAACAACCAATGTGCAAAGAAGACAAACTGTGCAAGGATAAAAAAATACTGAGAACAATAGTTGTAGAGAGTGCTTGTAAGTGAGCCTGTAGGTTGTAGAATCAGATCCGAGTAGTGCTGATTGAAGTTAACCACACTGCTTCTGGAGCCTGATGATTTTAGGGTAACAACTGCTCCTGAACCTGGTGGTGTAGGAGCTAAGGTGTCTGTAACTCATGCCCAGTGTTAATAGCAAGAAGAGAGCATGGCCTGGATGGTGATGGTCTTTGATGATGGATGCTCTATGAAAATGTACTTAATGGTGGGAGGCACTTTGCCTGTGATGGACTGGGTTGTAGCCACCACTTTCTGTAGCTTTTTCCATTACTGGGCTTTGGTGTCTCCATACCAGGCAATGATGCAACCAGTTAGGATACTCTCCACTAGAAGTTCATCAGAGTGTTTAGTGACATATCTAGTTTATGTAAACCTCTGAGAAAGTAGAGCGCTGTTATGCCTTCTTTGTGATTACACTTACGGCTGGTCCTAAGACAGATCCTCTGTTATGTTAATGCGAAAGAATTTAAAGCATTCCCTCCATATTCATTCTACCAATGAAAACCGGCTCATGGACCTCTGGGTTCTTCCTCCTGTAGTCAATAATCAATTCTTTAGTTTTACTGATGTTGAGTGAGAGGTGGTTATAGCACCACTCAACTAGATTTTCAATCTCTCTCCTGTATGTTCATTTGTCATCTCCTTTAATTTGGTCAACAAGAGTGGTGTCATCAGTAGGTTTAAACGCAGCATTGGGACTGTACTAAGCCACATACAATCATAAGTATAAAGTGAGTCGAGCAGGCAGCTAAGTACACAGCCTTATGGTGCAACTGTGCTGATAATGAGTGTGGAAGAAATGTTACGACCAATCCTTACTAAATGGGGCCTGCCAGTGAGGAAATCAAGGAATGAGTAGCACAGCAAGGTATCAAGGTCCAGGTCTTGGAGCTTACTCATGAGTTTTGAGGGGATGAAAATATTTAGAAAATGCTCTACACCTTTATTCTATCTACCAAAGTGCATGACCATACACTTCCCTACACTATATTCGATCTGCCATTTCTTTGCTGATTCTACCAAACTGTCAAAGGCCTTCGGTAGATTCCCTGCTTCCTCAACATTACTTACCCCTCCGCCCATCTTCATATCATCTGCAAGCTTGGCCATGCCAAGATTATTGATATATAACATGAAAAGAAGTGGTTCCAATATTGACCCCTGCAGAACATCACTAGTTACCAGCGGCCAACCAGAAAAAGCCCCCTTTATTCCCACTCTTTGCCTCCTGCCAGTCAGCCTTTCTTCTATCCCTGCTAGTATCCTTCCTGTAATAGGATGGGCTCTTATCTTGTTAAGTAGCCTCGTGTAGCACCTTGTCAAAGGCCTTCTGAAATTGCAAGTAAACAACATCCACTCACTCTCCTATGTCTATCGTGCTTGTTATTTCTTCAAAGGATTCCAACAGATTTGTCAAGCAAGATTTCCCTTAAGGAAACCATGCTGACTGGCCTTTTTATCATGAGCCTCCAAGTAGCCCAAAACCTCATTCTTAATTATGGACTCCAACATCTTGTCAACCACTGAAATCAGGTTAACTAGCCTATAATTTTCTTTCTTCTGCCTCTTTTCTTTTCCTGAAGAGTGGAGTGACATTTGAAATTTTCCAGTCCTCTGGAACTATTCCAGAATCTAGTGATTCTTGAAAGATCTTTATTAGTGCTTCCACAATCTCTTCAGACATCTCTTTCAGAAACATAGCATGTAGTCCATCTGGTTCATGTGACTTATCTACATCCAAACCTTCCAGTTTCCCAAGCACCTTCTTAGTAATAGCAACTACAGTCACTTCTGCCCCTGACATTCTCAAATTTCTTGCATGCTGCTAATGTCTTCCACAGTGAAGACTGACACAAAATACTTAACACAGTGCCTTGAAAAAGTATTCCGCCTCCAACTCTTTGTTCACATTAATGAGTATTACAACCAGGGATTTTGATCAAGTTAACTGAGAGATTTTATTAGTGTATCACATGTTCTTTTGTCATAGCAGAACCAAAACAAAGACAGGGAAAATTGTAAAGGACGAAAAACCAAAAATTTAAAAACCTGAAGTGTCAGCACTTCAAAGTATTCATAGAAACACAGAAAACCGACAGCACAATACAGGCCCTTCGGCCCACAATGCTGTGCCAAACATGCATTCATCCCCCTTTGCTCAGAACTTAGTTGAACCACCCCTCGCAGCTATTATAGCTGACAGTCTTTTTGGATAAGTCTCTATTTGCTGTGCACAATGTGATGGAGCAAGATTTGCCCATTCCTCCTTGCAAAATTGCTCAAGCTGTGCCAGGTCACTTGAGGAATGGCAGTGGACAGCAAGCTTGAGGTTTTGCCACAGATGTTCGATCACGTTATGACTGGGTCGCTCAAGGACACCAATTTTCTTCATTTAAATCAATCCATAATGCTCTGGCAGTATGCTTTGATTATTGTCCTGCTAAAAGCAAACTCCCTCCCCAGTAAAAGCTTTCCGACAGGGGCTAGCAGGTTTTCATCCAGGACCTCTTTGTACATAGTAGTAATAATTTTCTGATCAATCCTGACCAAATTTCCAGTCCTTGCTGCTGAATAGCATCGCCACAGCATGATGCTACCTCTACTATGCTTTACAATAGGGATGGTGCGACTCGTCTGATTCTGCCTGAGGAATCAGGATCTCCCAGTGGCCACCCATTTTATTTCCACTTCCCATTCCCATTCTGATATGTCAATCCATGGCCTCCTCTACTGTCGCAATGAGGCCACACTTTATATTCCATCTGGATAGCCTCCAACCTGATGGCATGAACATCAATTTCTCAAACTTCCAGTTATGACCCTCGCCTCTCCTTCACCATTCCCCATCCCCTTTTCCCTCTCTCACCTTATCGCCTTCCCTGTCCATTGCCTCCCTCTGATGCTCCTCCTTCATTTTCTTTCTTCCATGGTCTTCTGTCTTCTCCTATTGGACTCCTCCTTCTCCAGCCCTGTACCTCTTTCACCAATTTCCCAGCTTTTTACTTCACCCCTCTCCCTCCTGGTTTCTCCCTCCCCTCCCCAACCTTTTATATCTACTCCTCTCATCTTTTTTTCCTTCAGTCCTGCTGAAGGGTCTCGCCCCGAAATGTCAACTGTACTTTTTCCCATTGATGCTGTCTGACCTGCTGAGTTCCTCCATCATTTTGTGTGAGTTGCTTGGAATTCCAGCATCTGCAGATCTTCTCTTGTTTGTGAAGCTATTTCCTGCCTTGGTATTCTGACCATGCTTAATCCAGATGATAAAATGAGCAAAGAGAGTTGAGGAAGAAATATTTTTCTATCCTCCTCATCTCCCCAATCATGATTGCAATTTCAAATATACTGCATCAACATAATTTAAAAAGGGATCAGAATAAAGTGTTACACTCTCAGGACTGAGCCAGAATCTGTGAAGTAGATCACCACTGAATGGCCTTTTCCAGTAAATATCTATAACTGTGTTAATGTAGTTATCACGATGACTTGGATGATAAATTAAGACAATAAAAACAAGGATTAGGGATACAATTTGAGTACAACCTCTATCTCATGACACCTGAAAATATGAACTGACCATTTAGATGCAAACCACAATTATTTCCATTAAATATCTTGACCTGCAATTTGTTGTTATCAATAGAATAGAATAGGCATCCGTTAGTCTCGTGAGATCATGGATTTGCGCCTTGGAAGGTTTCCAGGGCGCAGGCCTGGGCAAAGTTGTATAGAAGACCAGCAGTTGCCCATCCTGCAAGTCTCCCCTCTCCACGCCTACAGCTTGGCACCGGTGTCGTCGCAGAGCAACGTGTGCTTAAGTGTCTTGCTCAAGGACACAACACGCTGCCTCAGCTGAGGCTCGAACTAGTACCTTCGGATCACTTGACCGATGCCTTAACCACTTGGCCATGCGCTATCAATAGAGACTTGGATATCTCGCAATTTTGGATTATGAATGACATAAATATAGTTAATAGAAAATCCAAGCTTTAAGGAGTAAAATCCAATTTGGATGCTGATCTGAATAAGGTAAAAGGTTAAAAGTTTCTCACTCCACATGTGCTGCCTGATCAGCTGTGTATCTCAGCATTTGCCGTTTATATTTTATATTTCTAGCATCTGCAGTGTTTTGCTTTTCAATTACATGCTTATCACTTGGCACAGTCTTCATTTCCTGAACTCTCTCATTTTTTACAGTCTCCTGCTGCACTCGAAATAATTGGAGCCAAAAACTAAAACCAGACTATTCCCAACAGGATAATAGAATTACAAACATTCTTTCAAGTGAATATTTCTACTTCAGAGTAAAGTAGCTCTGAAAGTACATCCTTCACCGGACCCCCTCTCTGCAGTGCAACAGGTCCAGCTTCAAGCCATACTGTTAACAAATTTAGGCATATTAAAGAGCACTCAAACATGGAGAGTCAGGAAACGGTAAAGAACAGTTAGCTTGGACATGAGTGTCTCCTTTGGGCGCCATTAACTGCAGCAAAAAAAAAGAGGAAGCCCAGAGCCACCTGCACGTATCTACATTTTAACCTGAAACTTGAAGGGCTAAGCACGAATCAGCCTTCCACTGTGAAAACAAACATTTGCTTTGTTTGTTTTGGGCCCATCAGCTTAATGTGCTGAGTATATTCTTGTCTTATTGAGGCTTGGGAATGAGTACCTGAGAGTTCAGCACCAAGTTCCCCTGCTTGTTCATTTCAGCCATGAAAACTTCAAATATGAAAGTCACTCATTCCCACCGACAACGCCCCCCCCCCGCCCACTCCATCCCACTGACCCACTATCTATGAATATCCACAGGAGCAACCTTCTCTTTTGGAAAATCTCTCAAACATCAATGTATTTTTGATGAATTTAAAAAGAAATGAGAGTTTTGCACATTTTGTTCAACTTGGCTTAGTGAACAGCTATAGATTAGATAAAATTAATCAATAATTTTGCAACGTAACTTGCTTACATTAAAAAGCACAATGTAAATTTCTGACACAGTATTAATATGATATCATAGCATGCAGAATGTCACCAGTGTCGAGATTTCCAGAGGGAGTTGTTTTTGACAAAAAGTATGTGCAATCCCTGAAGCCGACATGCAAGCAGTCTTAAGGAAGCTGAACCCAGGGAAAGCATCTGGCTCAGATGGGGCACCTGGCCAAGTACTAAAGACCTATGCTAATCAACTGGCTTGTGTGTTCACTGAGATCTTTAAGCTCACTTCAGCAGCGTGGTACCAACCTGCTTCAGTTATATTGATGCCCAAGAAGAGCACGGTGACCTGCCTCAGTGACTATCGCCCAGGTGCACTTACATCCACAGTGATGAAGTGTTTTGAGAGGATGGTATGAAACATATCAACTCCTGCCTGAGAAGCGACTTAGATCCACCCCAATTTGCCTACCATTCCAATGGGTCAACAGCAAATGCCAACTTTTCGCTCAACCCTTGAACAGCTGAATAGCAAAGGTGCATACATCAAGATGTTCTTCATTGACTACAGCTTGGCGTTCAATACCATCATCCCCTCAAAACTAATGAATAAGCTCCAAGACCTTGGCCTCAACACCTCCTTGTGCACTTGGATCCTGGATTTCCTCACTTGCAATTCCCAGTCAGCTCAAATTGGCAACAAAATCTCCTCCACGATCTCCATCAACAGAGGTGCACCACAAGGCTGTGTTCTTAGTCCCCTGCTCTACTCATTTTACACTTATGACTGTGTAGCGAAGCACAACTCCAATGTCATCTTCAAGTTTGCTGATGACACCACTGTTGTTGGCTGAATCAAAGGTGGTGATGATCAACATATTGGAGGGAGATTGAAAATCTGGCTGAGTGGTGCCATAACAACAACCTCATACTCAAAGTCAGCAAGACCAAGGAGCTGATTATTGACTTCAGGTGAAGAAAAACAGAGATCCGTGAACCAGTTCTTATTGATGGTGGAGAGGGTCAGCAGCTTTAAATCCCCTCAGTGATATTATTTGGTAGGACCTATTCTGGGCCCAGTACAAAGTGCAATTACAAAGAAATCATGGCAGCGCCTCTACTTCCTTAGGAGTTTACAGAGATTTGGAATGAGAAACTTCTAGTGTATATTGATTGGCTGTATCACAGCCTGGCATGGAAACACCAATGCCCTTGACGGAAAATCCTACAAAAGGTGGTGGATATGACCCAGTCCACTTTGGGTAAAGCTCTCCCAACCCTTGAGCACATCTACATGAGACAACGTTGCAGGAAAGCAGCATCCATCATCAGGGACCCCCACCACCCAGGACATGCTCTCTTCTCGCAGCTGTCATCAAAAGAAAGGTACAAGAGCCTTGGACTCAGGTTCAGGAACAGTTATTACCCCTCAACCATCAGGTTCCTGAACTGAAGGGAACTTCACTTGCCCAATCTTTGAAATATTCCCACAACCAATGGATTCACTTTCAGGGACTCTTCGTCTTATGTTCCCAATATTTATTGCTTATTTGTTTGTTATTATTATTTCATTAATTTTGTATTTGCAGTTTGTTGTCTCCTGCACTCTGGCTGAATGCCCAAGTTAGATAATCTTTGATTGATTCTGTTATGGTTGTTATTCTATAGATTTATTGAGTATGCCCACAACAAAATTAATCTCAGGGTTGTATATGGTGACATATAGTAGATGATTTTCTCTTTGACAGGATCCTTTATTGTTTGTCATCTATGTCAATGACCTGGATGATAATGTGGTCAACTGGATCAGCAAATTTGTGGATGACGCCAAGATTGGAAGTGTAGTGGACAGCAAGGAAGGTTATCATAGCTTACAGAGGGATTTGTATCAGCGGGAAAAATGGGCTGAAAAATTGCAGGTGGAATTTAATGTAGACAAGTGTGAGGTGCTGCACTTCGGTAAGACCAAACAGGTCTTACAAAGTGAACGATAAGACACTGAGAAGTGTGGCAGAACAAAGAGATCTGGGAATATCAATCTATAATTCATTGAAAGTGGTGTCATATGTAGATAGTGTTGTAAAGAAAGCTTTTGGCATATTGGCCTTCATAAATCAATGTATTGAGTACAGGGGATAGGATGTTATGTTAAAGTTGTATAAGACATTGATGAGGCCTAATTTGGAGTTTGTGTGCAGTTTTGGTCACCTACCTACAGGAAATATGTAAACAAGGTAGAGAGAAAATTTATAAGTACATTGCCAGGTCTGAAGGACCTGATTTATAAGGAACGGTTAAATAGGTTAGGACTGTATTCCTTAGAATGTAGAAGATTGAGAGGAGATTTAATAGAGATACTGTATACAAAATTATGACGGGTATAGATAGGGTAAATGCAAGCTGTTTTTTCCACTGAGGTTGGGTGGGGTGACAACCAGAGGTCATGGGTTAGGGTAAAAGGTGAAAAGTTTAAGGGGAACATGAAGTAAAACTACTTCATCAGAGAGCCATGGGAGTGTGGAATGAGCTGCCAGCACAAATGGTGTACAGGAGCTTGATGTCAACATTTAAGAGAAGTTTGGATAGGTACGTGGATGGTAAGGGTATGGAGGGTTATGGTTCTGGCACAGGTTGATGGGAATAGGCAGTTTAAATGGTTTTGGCATGGACTAGATGGGCCGAGGGGCTTGTTTTTGTGATGTACTTCTCTATAACTCAGATATATGTAAAGTGAGCAGAGCAGGGGGCTAAGCACATAGTTATAACACTGATGAAAGGCAGAGAAGTGCATAGTGAGTATTTTCACTTCCCTTTATGTTTCAAATCTCTCAGACTTTGCAATGAATAGACTCACATTGATGAAGGAAGAGCAGTAGATGTAGTGTATATGGATTTCAGCAAGGCATTTGATGAGGTACCCCATACAAGGCTTATTGAGAAAGTAAGGAGGCATAGGATCCAAGGGGACCTTGCTTTGTAGATCCAGAACTGGCTTGCCCACAGAAGGCAAAGAGTGGTTGTAGATGGGTCATATTCTGCATGGAGGTCTGTGGCCAGTGCTGTGCCTCCAGGATCTGTTCTGGGACCCTTACTCTTCGTGACTTTTATAAATGACCTGGATGAGGAAGTGGAGGGATGGGTTAGTAAGTTTGCTGATGACATAAAGATTGGAGGTGTTGTGGATAGTGTGGAGGGCTGTCAGAAGTTACAACGGGACATTGATAGGATGCAAAACTGGGCTGAGAAGTGGCAGATGGAGTTCAACCCAGATAAGTGTGAGGTGGTTCATTTTGGTAGGTCAAATATGATGGCAGAATATAGCATTAATGGTAAGATTCTTGGCAGTGCGGAGGATCAGAGGGATCTTGGGGTCCGAGTCCATAGGACGCTCAAAGCAGCTGCGCAGGTTGACTCTGTGGTTAAGAAGGCATACGGTGTATTGGCCTTCATCAATCATGGAATTGAATTTAGGAGCCGAGAGGTAATGTTGCAGCTATATAGGACCCTGGTCAGACCCCTCTTGGAGTACTGTGCTTAGTTCTGGTCACCTCACTACAGGAAGGATGTGGAAACCATAGAAAGGATGCACAGGAGATTTACAAGTATGTTACCTGGATTGGGGAGCATGCCTTATGAAAACAGGTTGAGTGAACTTGGCCTTTTCTCCTTGGAGCGACGGAGGATGAGAGGTGACCTGATAGACGTGTATAAAATGATGAGAGGCACTGATCATGTGGATAGTCATAGGCTTTTTCCCAGAGCTGAAATGGTTGCCACAATAGGACGCAGATTTAAGGTGCTGGGGAGGAGGTACAGAGGAGATGTCAGGGGTAAACACAAAATACTCTGCAGATGCTGGGGTCAAAGCAACACTCACAACACGCTGGAGGAACTCAGCAGGTCGGGCAGCATCCGTGGAAACGTTGACTGATTATTTCCACGGATGCTACCCGACCTGCTGAGTTCCTCCAGCGTGTTGTGAGTGTTGTCAGGGGTAAGTTTTTTATGCAGAGAGTGGTGAGCGTGTGGAATGGGCTGCCGGCAACAGTGGTGGAGGCAGATATGATAGGGTCTTTTAAGAGACTTTGGATAAGTGGGCACGTGGCCAAGTGGTTAAGGCACTGGACTAGCGACCTGAAGGTCGAGAGTTCAAGCCCCAGCCGAGGAAACGTGTTGTGTCCTTGAGCAAGGCACTTCATCACACATTGCTCTGCGATGACACTGGTGCCAAGGTGTGTGGGTCCTAATGCCCTTCCCTTGGACAACATGGCTGTCATGGAGATGGAAGACTTGCAGCATGGGCAACTGCTGGTCTGCCATACAACCTTGCCCAGGCCTGCGCCCTGGAGAGTGAAGACTTTCCAGGCGCAGATTCATGGTCTTGCAAGACTAACGGATGCCTTAAAGGATAGGTACATGGAGCTTAGAAAAATAAAGGGCTATGGGTAAGCCTAAGGTAGGGACATGTTTGGCACAACTTTGTGGGCCGAAAGGCCTGTATTGTGCTTTAGGTTTTCTACGTTTCTAGTGACTCAATGGTTTTATTTAACCTCCACTGGTAAAAGTCAGGTATACTTATAGCATCAATTATAGCTCCAATTTTGCATTTTTTAAAAATTAGGGCATTTATGTTAGAATTCCCAGGGTCTAGAAAATACTTGGCTGGCATTTCCAAGCTACCCAGCAAACACAAATCTTTTCAATTATCTACAGCAATTTCTATCACAAATGATGTACCTTTCTAACAATCGCTCTAGCTCTTATCAGACATACTTGCTACATTTCATTTGATTTCTGTGAAGTGAAACAAAGTATGAGTCAGCTTAGTCCTTGGGACTTTTAATTTCTTTTTATTAAAAATGACTAAAAGATTTCTTCAGGGCCCAAGATAAGTTTTAGGTTCTTCACTGGATTGTGATGGAACCTCATCTTTTCAATTAGATCGACTCTGTGCAGCAGTGCAACAGCACTGTCTTACTCCATTCTGTCAGTCACTGAACAAAATGTATGTAGTACAGACAGGTGGAGAGGGGCTGATAAAGTGATGATACACATCAGAAGTGATGATTAACAAAGAAAGGCCTACAACTTTCACTACCTTAGGGCACTCTAGTAGATTTTATGGACATTGTACCTTTGAAATTTTAGAATATAAAGAACATGTTGGCCAGTGGGCATAGTTAAACCTCCACAAAATCCAAAGTAAAAATAGACATAGAACAGAGAATATAGAATAGTACAGCACATTACAGGCTCTTCGGCCCACAATATTGTGCCGACCCTCAAACCCTGCCTCCCATATAACCCCCCACCTTAAATTCCTCCATATACCTGTCTAATAGTCTCTTAAACTTCACTAGTGTATCTGCCTCCACCACTGACTCAGGCAGTGCATTCCACGCACCAACCACTCTCTGAGTGAAAAACCTTCCTCTAATATCCTCCTTGAACTTCCCACCCCTTACCTTAAAGCCATGTCCTCTTGTATTGAGCAGTGGTGCCCTGGGGAAGAGATGCTGGCTATCCACTCTCTATTCCTCTTATTATCTTGTACACCTCTATCATGTCTCCTCTCATCCTCCATCTCTTCAAAGAGTAAAGCCCTAGCTCCCTTAATCTCTGATCATAATGCATACTCAGCTCCCTTAATCTCTGATCATAATGCATACTCTCTAAACCAGGCAGCATCCTGGTAAATCTCCTCTGTACCCTTTCCAATGCTTCCACATCCTTCCTATAGTGAGGCAACCAGAACTGGACACAGTACTCCAATTGTGGCCTAACCAGAGTTTTATACAGCTGCACCATTACATCGTGACTCTTAAACTCTATCAATCGACTTATCAAAGCTTAACACCCCATAATCTTTCTTATGAGCATATAAGCTGAAGTGATTTGTATATATATATATATATATATATAGAACTTGTGATAATTTTAACAGTAAGCATTTAACCAAATTGAAAGCAAGCCTTTGGAATGATGATGAGGTTTGGCTTAATCTCTCATCTGAAGCACAGCATGTCAAGCTTGGTTCTCAGGAATCATGAATGTTAGGAATACAGCAAGATATTCACAGAATAATGTTGCATAATATATCTCAACTTGAACAGTGAGATTCAGGAAAGAAGTGAGCGTGGTCATAAAGAAATACAGATGGAAATAGGCCCTTAGACCCAACTCATCCATGACAATCATTTGCCTGTGTTGGGCCCACATCCCTCTGAGCCTTTCCTATCTGTAGTCCACTGCCATTAGAGCTTAGAATGAACAAAAATAAAAATCTCAAAGCAGTGAATAAAAAAGTACTGTATTGTCAAAAAACAGACAGGGAAAGACATGGAGAATTTAAAGTTAGCAGATACAATAAGAGCTGAGTATTAAACTTTAAGCTGCTACTTCTCTCCTGGTTACATGGTGAAGATGGTGAGAGAAAGAAACAAGCAAAACACACAAAATGCTGGTGGAATGCAGTAGGCCAGGCAGCATCTCTAGGAAGAGATACAGTTGATGTTTCAGGCCGAGACCCTTCGGCAGGACTAACTAAAAGAAGAGATAGTAAGAGATTTGAAAGTGGGAGGGGGAGGGGGAGTTCCAAAATGATAGGAGAAGACAGGAGGGGGAGGGATGAAGCTAAGAGCTGGAAAGTTGATTGGCAAAAGGGATACAAGGCTGGAGAAGGGAGAGGATCATGGGATGGGAGGCCTAGGGAGAAAGAAAGGGCGGGGGGGGGGGAAACCCAGAGGATGGGCAAGGAGTTATAGGGAGATGGATAGAGGGAGAAGGAGCTGGTGGTAGATCTGAGGAGAGCTAAGGTACTGGTGACCCCTGTTTCCATCCAGGGGGTCAGTGTGGACATGGTGGAGGATTACAAATACCTGGGGATACAAATTGACAATAAACTGGACTGGTCTAAGAACACTGAGGCTGTCTACAAGAAGGGTCAGAGCCGTCTCTATTTCCTGAGGAGACTGAGGTCCTTTAACATCTGCCAGACGATGCTGAGGATGTTCTACAAGTCTGTGGTGGCCAGTGCAATCATGTTTGCTGTTGTGTGCTGGGGCAGCAGGCTGAGGGTAGCAGACACCAACAGAATCAACAAACTCATTCGTAAGGCCAGTGATGTTGTGGGGATGGAACTGGACTCTCTCACGGTGGTGTCTGAAAGGAGGATGCTGTCCAAGTTGCATGCCATCTTAGACAATGTCTCCCATCCACTACATAATGTACTGGTTGGGCACAGGAGTACACTCAGCCAGAGACTCACTCCACCGAGATGCAGCACAGAGCGTCATAGGAAGTCATTCCTGCCTGTGGCCATCAAACTTTACAACTCCTCCCTTGGAGGGTCAGACACCCTGAGCCAATCGGCTGGTCCTGGACTTATTTCATAATTTACTGGCATAATTTACATATTACTACTTAACTATTTATTACTATTTTCTATTACTATTCTATTACTATTTGTTATTTCTATGACTATTACTATTTACTAATAGTAGTATTACTATTACTATTTCTATTACTATTTATTATTTATGGAGCAACTGTAATGAAAATCAATTTCCCCTGGGATCAATAAAGTATGACTATGACTATGAAAAAAGAGAGAAAAAAAGGAGGGAGAAATAAATCAATAAATCAATAAATAAATAAATAAATAAGGCTCCTGTCTTCTCCTATCATTTTGGATCTTCCCCCCCCCCACTTTCAAATCTCTTACTGTCTCTTCTTTCAGTTAGTCCTGATGAAGGGTCTCGGCCCGAAACGTCAACTGTATCTCTTCCTAGAGATGCTGCCTGGCCTGCTGCGTTCACTAGCAACTTTTTGTGTGTGTTGAATTTCCAGCATCTGCAGATTTCCTCGTGTGTGAGAGACAGAAACAGGCTGTTTTCTCTAAAAATGCAATTATGCATAACTGAAATGGTTATTATGCCCCCCACGGGCTTTATTTTGTCCACAATTTACTTGCCACATTGCAATTAATATTGATATTTTCACAACAGCCTGTTTCACAAGATCGGGAGTGTAATGGGAATTGTTAGAGAACTTCTCCCAAATCCCTATGCTGTTTTCTCAGGCAGTCTCAGCTGTCTTTATTTACTGGGCTGGTATGTTCAAAAGACAACTTTGCAGTAATTACACGGCGGCTTTACTAAAATGAAGCACTCATACACTATACTATTTATTTTTATTCTCTAAAAGGCACGTAACCAAAATAATTTTTCTGAGAAGAGGGATTTGCCTGCATAAATTTTCAGGATTAGGGTTACAAACTGCAGGAGTTAAATATTTTCACAAGCAGCATATTAGTTCATCAAAAAATTTTTCCCTCTTATTTTTATACCTCACCTCAGCAATATCACTCAGCTCAGCTGCTGCTCACCCCTACTTTTACATCTCCAGAAGTGATATTATAATAATCCACTGGCTGGCTCCTGTCATCATTCTAGGGATTGAATAATAAAGCACAGGACTGAGACATTTAGCCCATGATGACCAGGTCACCAATTTAAACTAAGCCCATCTGCCTGTACATTTACTATATTCCACCACTCCCCATCTTCTCATGTACTGTCTAATGTCTTTAAATGTTGCTTCCACTACTTCCCCTAGCAACACATTCCAGGCAACTACCACTCCACTTACCTCATAAATCTCCTTTAAACTTAACCCTATTCTGCTGTTTGCCAACTGAAACCTGCCATTTCTCTTCTCACATTCCTAATTGGTCTATATCTTGCTGAATCTTTTGATAACATTATGCAGAACTCCACCAATGTTTGTGCTGTCTGCAAATCAGTCTGTTTGCACTTTCATCCAAATTATTTGCTGTGTACAGTATATATCACAAACAACAGAGGTGTCTGCACTGATTCTTGTGGCAAACCACTGATCATAGACTTCTAGCCATAATAATGCTCTTGCACCACTACCCTCTGCTTTCTATGGCCAAACCACATCTTCATGCATCCCATGTGCCTTAATATTCTGGATCAGCCCACCATGAGGGACTTGGTAAAAGCTTGACAAAAGCCCATGCAGACAACATCCACTGCCCTACCCTCACCAACCATCTTTGTTCTTGTGTATGATATGTTCTTAAAGCATTCAATTTATAATTTATTTTGAAAATCAGTCTTATTCTCTGACCTTAACACTGTTTCTCTTTTCACAGATGCTGCCTGACCTACTGAGTGTTTCCAGTACAGGTCGACCTTCACTAATCCGGCACCATTGGGACCTGAGGAGTGTCGGGTTAGTGAAAATGCCGAATTACAGAAGGATCACATTAAGCATTATCAGTGCCGGATTATCGAAGGAACCAGATTACAGGTAGTCGGATTACTGAAGGTCAACCTGTATTTAGTTTTAATTCCAATCCATTTTGATTCTTTCATTAATTTCTATCCAGTACGCTTATCATCTATGTGTTTTGCCCTGCTGCATCAACCTTGTGAACAATCACATACACACCTCCACAAGACACTAGATTTTATAAAGCATTGACTAGAGAGAAAAGAATATAAATACAAACTGGGCAACAGATACTTAAGTCAGCAGTATTGCTTCACCTGAAGTTTATAATATAACGAAACAAAAAGCCTCAAGCTTTTCTGGGAACCTATGCATCTCTTATTCATTCATTGTCCTAGTACATTTAACAACAGTAATTTATTTTTGCAGATACCTGATATTTGTACTCGATCTCTCTTTTAAATCCTCATTTACAATTCTAACTGCCCTGCATCGTTTATCATTAAGTGCTGTATTGCTATTTTTATAGTTTAAATCTTCTGCAAATGATCTTCTTAGTACAACAAAATAGACCAATAATGGGTGTTTAAAAAACTGTTGTTGTTATGTTAGTGTAGAGTCTTTCCACCTTTAGGCATGATATTATGTTGCCTGTCCCATGACAGGACTGAAAAAGGCTCATAAGCATGCACATTATTTGTTACATAAATTAGGATTAGAAAGCACGCGGTGTTGGGACTACAAAACCTGAAGCTTCAGGCAGAAGGAGAACAGTGTTGCAACAGCTGTGTCTTCTGTGAAAAGCAGAGTCTGTTCGACACTGCTTGCAGTTCTGGTTTACAATGCTGAAAGGCTAATTAAAAAAAAGACGGTTGATTTTCTCATTAAGAGCTTCAGGACTCACTGACTAATAGACAAAGGGTTAATCTACATATGTAATACCATATTTTTCTTTCTGCCTAAATCTCAAAATTATGGTATCTGGAGTGTTCATGAACTCTGCATATTGTACTTCTATTGTTCCACACAATCTTTTTTTTAAACTTTTTGAAACTGATCGTGGCTCTTTAGTGCTCTCAGATATGTTTAACTTGAAATTAAATTAAACAAAAATCTCTTTGTGCAACTTTATTTAAATTACTAAATGTGTAAGTTAGCACAAAGGTAGAGGTCCTCATTGTGACAGTGGCTCACAAGTTTACTGAAATACTTAAAACAAAACTTCTTTAGGCTTTGAAAGGTTTGAATATGGAACTTGGTACCACAATGTGGAACAAAGTTGAAAAATCAATGCATTAAAAGGGAAGCCAGATAAATCAGAGAGAGGAAAAACAGTATCTGGTGCCAAGATGTGAAGGTGTAAGCAAGAATATTAACACTGTTACAGACCACTTGGGCTGAATGTTTGGTTTCTGTTCTGTAAATTCAATGACCTTTGAAGACGAAATTCTTTTAAACAGCGGGCAATATTCGAACAAAAATAAACACTTTATATTGCCCAGTTATTCCACATAAATGATTCATTGTGGGAATCTGGTTCTACCTCTCCCTGTCTACTCTACTCATGAGCTGTCTTATATATGATCTCATAAATGGTAGTACACCTTCCATATTGCTGTTAACTCCTCCTATCCTATAACCCTCTGGGATCCAGGTGATTCTTCATTCTGGCCTTGCACATATCCCCGTTTCCTGGTTTATTTCTTCAGCTGTCCAGACCATAGGCTCTCAAACTTGCACTATATAACATTCCTTCAAACCCTCCTCTTCAATTGAGCTTTGGCCAACATGACCTATATATATATATATATATATATATATATATATATATATATACACACACACACAAGTTATTGTATTGGAATTGGATGTAAACATCATCAAGCCCAACTTGTATATAGCTAAGGGACCCCTTCCAATCTGAAGAGTTCATATAAAAATGGGAAAATGGAAATTGAACATTGGGAAAATGGGTGGTGACATGGATAGACTGTGCAAGGCTATGGTACAGATCAATTAGAAACTTGGGTGGAGCAATGGACAATGGACTTTAATCCAAACAAGTGCAAGGTGATGCATTTTGGAGGATAAACGAGGATAGTACAGTATATACATAGCAAATGTACGTCCTTGGTAAGGCTTTGGGGAGTCTGATAAATAGAGAGACCTTGGGTACAAATTCATACGTCCCTGAAAGTGGCAGCAAAGGTAGATAAGGTGTTGAAGAAGGCATATGGGATTGGCCATGGCACGGAATACAGAACTAGTATGTTTAGTACAAACCTTTTTTACAATGCTGGGGTGTCTAAATCAAGAGAAGTTAATAGATTTAAGATGAGAGGCATTAAACTTAGAGGGGATGTGAGGGGGAATTTTGGTACTCTATAGGTGAGGAAAAGTATTTCTTACATATTTACCAGGACAAGTCAGCCAACAACATCATTATATAAATATATCTGAGTAGCCAGGGCATCAAAGATTATGGTGAGAAGGCGGGGGAGTGGGACTAAATGGGAGAATGGATCAGCTCATGATAAAATGGCGGAGCAGACTCGATGGGCTGAATGGCTGACTTCTGCTCCTTTGTGTTATGGTCTTATGGTCTTATAAAGGCGCAACCTGAATCTAGCTGTTCCATCTACTTTTTTGGACTCCCAATTTTCACAAATTTTTTTATCTGCTCTACCACCTGTTCCCCATCTTCTCTACTACTGAAAGCTCACTTGTTTCCCTCTTTTGCAGGTCTGACAGAGGATCATTGACCTGTTTCTGTCTCCAGATATTGTGTCTGGTTTCCAAAATTTTCTGTTTTTGCATTTGTAACCTTGTTCCTCATCTGAATGCTGCACAAAAATATCTTGAGGGCCTAGTGAATTGTGTGCACCACCACGCTTGATCAATATTGTTGAACAAAATGTTGGCAAGTGAACCCACACTGAGTCAGATTGTTTCATTTTTATGTGCAACTGAGATCACTGTGTGAGCCAGCAAAGCTCAATGGCAGGAGGTTATGGTAAACTTATGATTTATGATAATGTAGAACCACTGAGGCTCAGTGAAATTTAAACTCAATAGCATGAATTGAAGTGAATTTTGATTTCAACAATAATAAAAACTGACACTTGTTGACTATTGTTATCATATAGGATCAAAATGTTCTGCAAAGTCTTTGCTAGGCTTTGGTGGCACTTGGATGATAGAAAATGGTGGACTCTTCAGACAGAACAGGTGTAGGCCATCTGGTCTCTTTAACCCTGCTCATGGCTAATCTTCTACCTCGGCTCCACTTTCCTGCTCGATCCCTTGTTTCTCTTTTTTTCAGGCATCCGTTAGTCTCATGAGACCATGGATTTGCGCTTTGGAAGGTTTCCAGGGCACAGGCCTGGGCAAGGTTGTATGGAAGACCAGCAGCTGCCCATGCTGCAAGTCTCCCCTCTCCACGTCACCAATGTTGTCCAAGGGAAGGGCATTAGGACCCATACAGCTTGGCACCGGTGTCATCGCAGAGCATAGTGTGGTTAAGTGCCTTGCTCAAGGACACACACGCTACCTCAGCCAAGGCTCGAACTAGTGAGCTTCAAATCACTAGACGAATGCCTTAACCATTTGGCCACGTACCACTTAATCTTGTTTCCCTTAATATAGAAATATCTGCTGAACTCTATTTTGAATGAAAATAATCAAGTTCCCACCAACTTTCTGAGGCATTTGAATTGTGAAGTTCACCACAAATAGACTGAAGAAATGTTCTGTAATCTCAATCCTAACCAGTCTGCTCTGTCAGTCTTGACTCTAGACTGCTACTCAGTCAGAGGAAACAGCAACACATACAAGATGCTGGACAAATTCAGCAGGTCAGGCACCATCTATGGAGGGAAATAAACAGTCCATGTTTCAGGGAAAGACTCTTCATCAAAACTTCCTATATGGACTCTGAGGAAGCCTGTAAGAATTTTACAAATTTTGTTGGAATCTCTTCTCACTCTTTCAAAGTCGAAATAATAGAGCCTCATTTACTCAAACTCTCCACATACACCAAGCTTGCTCTCCAAGGAAGCAGACTGTTGAAGCTACCTTACACTTTCCCCATGGTAAGTATATCCCTTTGCAGGGAAGATATACAGTGTACAAAATTCAAGGTCTGATACAATTACTCCTGCACTCAAAGCTTTTCATAGTAAAGGCCAATATATAGTATCATTTGTCTTGCTGATTCTTGGTCCCACTGAACATTAACTTTCAAGCAGAGTCCTCTGGGAGATGTTAATTTTCAAACTGTCATCATTGAAAACAGACTGCCTTTCTGCTTTGTGGACTGAAATATATCATTTGTCCCCTCATCCAAACCGTTGATATGAATTAAGAATAGCTGGGGCTCAAGGATCTATGCCTGCAGTCTCATTACTTACAGCTTACCAACACGAGAAAAACCCTTTTCCTACTCATTGGTTTCTGCACTTGTCCTGTTCTCTATCCATATGATATAATACCCAAATTCCATGAGCTCTAAACTTATTTACCAACCTCCTGTATGGGACCTTACAGAAATCTTCTGAAAATGCACTGTCTGTGGACTGTCCTCAATCTTGAGGGCCCTGTTACAAATATGCACTGACTTTGTTCAACTCCAATATGTTTTTCAAGATGTTCAATTGTTATCTATTGTATTCTGCCTACACTTCCCACCGCCTTGGGAAAGCAGCGAACATAATCAGAGACCCCGCCCACCCCAGACATTCTCTCTTCTGCTTCCATCCACTGGGCAGAAGATATAAAAGCTTGAGAACATGCACCACCAGGCTCAAGGACAGTTTCCATCCCGCTGTGAATGGACTTCTTGTATGATAAGATGTACACTTGACCTCACAATCTATCTTATTATGATCTTATATCTTATTGTCAACCTACACTGCACTTTTTCTGAAATTGTAGCACTACTTAGTCCTGACGAAGGGTCTCGGCCTGAAATGTTGACTGTACCTCTTCCTAGAGATGCTGCCTGGCCTGCTGCATTCACCAGCAACTTTGATGTGTATTGCTTGAATTTCCAGCATCTGCAGAATTCCTGTTGTTTGCACTATTTAGCACTCTGTTTTATCTTGTTCTACCTCAATGCATTGTTGCAATGAATTGATCTGTATGAATGGTATGCAAAACAAGGTTTTTGACAATAATAAACCAATTTATCAAGTGACAATAATGAAGCAGTTGTCAAGTACATCCTTCCATTACAGATTATAGCATTTTCTGATCCTACTGATGTCATCAGGTTGGTAGTTTCCAGTTCTCTTTTCC
Source organism: Mobula hypostoma (assembly GCF_963921235.1). Classification (NCBI taxonomy): domain Eukaryota; kingdom Metazoa; phylum Chordata; class Chondrichthyes; order Myliobatiformes; family Myliobatidae; genus Mobula; species Mobula hypostoma. Next base: position 89,310,282 of record NC_086105.1, on the reverse strand, counting down.
TACTCATTAAAAATTGGTAGTAACATGTTCCACTTTCCAGTCGGTAAAAACCTTTCCAGAATTTATAGAATTTTGAATAATGATAAAGTAGAGCATCCACTAACTCTAGAATTCCTTTTTTCAAGGCAAGGATGTAATAATGAAGTACTTGGGATTTTTCACTTGCTTTCTCACAAATTTATTTAGTGCATTTTTTAAACAATATTATTTTCCAACAGTTCTTCATTCTATAAAACCCTTGGTTATTCAGTATTTGCGATATTTTTTTTGTCTGTCTTCACAGAAGGCCACTTTAGAACAAAGTTATTGATTTGACCCTCTCTCACTTGATCGAAAATAGCTTTTTCTCTGGTAGAACGTATTGATTTAGAAAAACATCTAGTATACATTCCATGAATTCGTCCTACATCTTATTACTGTCTCTTCATCAGTCCTTGTGTAGATTACATTCCCTCATGATTTCTATATTACCCTGTTACATGCACCTCCAATTTCCAATGAATGCCTTGCCCAATAATACAATTACTATTATAAATGACTCCCACCTGCTGTATGGTTTTTGCCCATTTCTGTACTCAACCTGATTCATGGCTAGATTATGTTTCCTGTTCTTTCTGGCCTTCATGGTTTATATATTATTTGAAAATCACATATTCATTTTTAAGAGTTAGCCATTGCTTGTTTTCTATCACACACTTTAATGTAATTTTCCAATTTTATTTCTCCCTCAATCAAAAATCAGAACCATATAAAGTACAATAGAGCTCACTCAGTCCATTAGGTCCAAGTCCACTTAAAATTCAGAGATTTAGATTACTCATAACTGTGAGTATTTAAAACAGCTGATCCCACCTGCCTGGGCAAAGTTGTATACAGCTGCACATGCTGTGCTAGTTTTTATACCTTTACCTGACTGATAAAGGTAGGTATGCTGGCTACCTTCTTTACCACCCTATTTACTTGTACTCCCACTTTTAGGGAGCTTTGGACTTGCAGCTCTCATCTCTCTATACATCAATGCTCCGAAGAGTTCTTCATTTAATGTTTACTTTCCTCTTCTTTTGACCTCCCAAAGTGCAACACCTGAATTTAATGGCTAATTAAATTCAATCACCCATTTCTCCACCCTTATTTCCAACAGATCTATATCCTGCTATATCTTTGACAACTATAAGACTTAAGAGCAGAATTAAGCCATTCAGCCTATTGAGTCTGTTCTATTTGATCATAGGTGATTTCATTTTCCCTCTCAATTTCATTCTCCTGACTTTTCTCTATCACCTTTGACCTTCTTACTAAATCAGAACCTATTAAACTTTACTTTAAATATACCTAAAGATGTGCCCTCCACAACTATCTGTGGCAACGAATTCCAATGGCTAAAGGAATTCTTCCTCATGTCTGTTCTAAAGAGATGTCCTTTTATTCATCCTCTACTGCTACAATGGGGGCACTCTCAGGTTTGAGGAGCAACACCCCATATTCCGTCTGAGTAGTTTCCAATCTGATGGCATGGACATCTATTTCTATAATGTAAGTTTTGCCCCCTTTCTTTCTCTTTCAATTGCGGTTCACTCTCACCTGTTCTCTTCTCCTCCCTCCCTTTTCCTATTGTCCACTCTCATCTCCTATCAGATTCTTTTTTTCTTCAGCCCTTTACCTCTTCCACCTATCATCTCCCAGCTTCTCACATTATCCTTCCTCCTCCACCTTTCCCCTCACCTGGTTTCACCTATCCCCTCCCACCACCTTCCTATTCTTGCCTTTACCATCCCCCTCCTTTCCAGTCCTGATGAAGGTTCTCAGCCTGAAATATTGACTTTTTAATTCCTCTCCATAGATGCTGCCTGACCTTAGAGTTTCTCCAGCATTTTGTACATGTTGCTCTGAATTTTCAGCACTTACAGCATCTCTTGTGTTTTAGGATCCTTTTATTCTGAGGCTGTGCCATTGTGTCCTACACTCACCTACTACTGGAAACAGTCTCTCCACGTCCACACCCTCCAGCCTCCAGGCCTTTCAATATTCCATAGGTTTCAATGAGATCCCCCCCCCCCGTCCTTCTAAACTGCAGCAGGTATGGGCCCAGATCTATTAAACATTTCATAGCCCCCTTTATCCCTCATGATTCCTTATTTTTCTTTCCTGCTTCCTTTGTATTCCTCAAGGCTCTGGTCCAATATCAACATCCTAAAACTTACATATGCTTTGTTTTTCTTTTTGACTAAATTTACAAGACTTCTTATCATCCACAGTTCCTGAACCTGAATATGCTCATCTCTTCTTCTTCACTGAATCCTGACCAGCTAGACTTTAAATGACTCCCACATGTCAAACGTGGACATATCCAATACAGCTGCTCCCAATTTACTCTCCCCAACTCCTGCCTTCTTTCAATTTAGCCATCTTACCCTGAAGTCCAGTCTTAAGCTTGTCCATAACTTTCTTAGAACTTGGGGAGTCATTCCACTGAAACTCCAATCACCTTGCTAGACCCATGTCCTCCTGGATATGTCTAACAAATTATGCCTCTGACACTAAAGAAATCAATATTGAGGAAAATAAAGTCACCTATCACAACAACCCTGTTGCTTTCACATATTTCCAGGATTTGCCCATGCATCTGTTCCTCTATCTCCTGCTGGCTATTGGTTTAGCCTACAGTATAAAACCTATTGTAGTGATTACACTAACACACACAAAATGCTGGAGGAACTCAGCAGGCCAGGCAGCATCTATGGAAAACAGTACAGTCGACATTTCAGGCTGAGACCTTTCAGCAGGACACAGTCACCATTTTGGGCCGAGACCCTTCAAAATTCCTCCAACATTTTGTGTGTGTTGCTTGGATTTCCAACATCTGCAGATTTTCACTTGTTTATAGTGATCATACCTTTAAGTTCCTGCAGCCCACCCATATTGTCTCACTGGATGAGCCCTCCAGATGTCCTCTCTAAGTGTGGCTGTCACATTTCCTCTGATCAGTAATGCAACTCCCTTTCCATTGCATTCGAAACATCTAAATCCTGACCATTGACCAAGTCTCTGTAATGGCCACAACACTGTACCTCCAGCACTAAACCAGCCTCTAAATTCATCTACCTTGTAATGCACTTCAGACCATCAGTCCCAGTGTATTCATTAACCTGACTCTGCATGCCTTTCCTTTCAAAGCTACGTGATTTAACCTCTACCTTCCCTTCAATCCGTTCGCTTACTGACCTACTGCTCTGGTTCCCAGCCCCCCTGCCCTGATCGTTTAAGCTGTCATAACTATTGAGCAGGTTAATCATCCAGGTTGGGTGCAGGCAATAAATCACATGTACTGACAGAAATGTGCTTCTGTATCAGTTAATGTACTCTCTATTAGGACAAGTGAATCTGCTAGTCAAACTGAAATATTAGCTGTTAAAGGCCTTGCCAAATTATTAGGATAATCACAGGAGTGTTTCAGTCAAGTCAGGGATGATTAGTGCTGCATATGTGTGTGTAAAAATGATCCATTTCTACCAGGTTTTATAAAGCTCTACAGGGAAACTACAAATAATAGTGTTTGTACTCTCAAAAAAAAAATTGATGATACTTGGCATATGCTGAAATATACAGCTAGGAGAATCAGTAGCATTCAGAGGCAAAACATAAATGTTTCATTAGAGGGCAAACTTCCAGCAACAGTGTGGGAGGAAAATGCTCCCTGCTCTATCTAAAATTATAATGTTTAAAAATGAAAGAATTTATCATTTGTTAACCTATCATACTATGATCAAACAATCACAACCCTATCCAATCTCCTTCACCTAATATTGCAGAGATAATGTCTGATCTTTACCCTTGTGAAATACCTAGATGTCTATGACGCTGCTGCATGTATGTTTTTCAGTGCATCTGTGCATAAGTTTACTCATATAGCAATAAACTCAACTTTGATAAAATTACAATGAGAAAACATAAAGACAGAACAATATATCACAGGAACAACCCTTTGGTCCACAATGCCCATGCTAACCAAGATGTGTACCTGCCTGAACATGGTTTCTATCCCTTCACTGCCTGCTTAATTTGGGGATTTTTACAAATGACTTGGATAAGGAGGTGGGAAGATGGGTTAGTAACTTTGTAGGGGACACAAAGATTGGTGGAGTTGCGGATAGTGTAGAAGGTTGTCATAGGTTACAATGGGACATTGACAGGATGCAGAGCTGGCTTGAGAAGTGCCAGATGGAATTCAATCTAGAAAAGTGTGAAGTCATTCACTTTGGAAGGCAGAATACAGGGTTAATGGCAGGTTTCTTAGTGATGTGGAGGAACAGAGGGATCGTGGGGCATTTCTCTGGCTGTTTCTCCTCTTTCTCTGCCTTCCACATCCTGCCTCATTCTTCCAATAGTAAAAAGCAGCACATAAATGTCAATATTTGGCAGCATTGAGAGTTAGTTTGATGAGGAAAAATACATAACATGAATGTACCTTTAAGAACTGAGCAAACTATACAGTAAGGGATTTGATGCACAATTGTACCAGATATTGGGATGCTGACTATTGTTCACAAAGGATGTCTGCCTATAACCCAGAGTTTGTTAATGTTTTATAATGTGTTATAGCGACACAAAAGCGCCCAAGGATTATACAGTACATTACACATGAGGCCAGTCCGGAATTCAGTCTTTGTAGGTTGAGAAAGTTATATACAGAAAGAACATATGGCGAGAGTAAAGTAGGTGTAAAAATGCATACTTCATATCCTTGCAGACTCAATAGGCCAAAGCGCCTATTGTTGTGCTGTATAACTTCATCATTCTATGATATTCAATTTTCCATTTAAATTTGAGCCATTTTGGTAGTTGTATGACCAAGAAACACCAGTTTACTAAAAGGTCAGTCAGAAAAGCAAAGGTTGGAGAATCATGCACCTACTACCTCCAGCTACAGGATAAGTGCTATCAAGCACATTTAAGTACCATGCTTGGTTCCATATCTGTAACATTCCTTCAGAAAATGACTATCCAATTTTCCACTACACCCCCAATCTTGGTGCAATTTGCAATGTGCTGATCCAGTTTACCACAATATTATTCAGATTGTTGACATAGGTGACAAATAACAATGGACCCTGAAGCACACTAGTCAGTCCTCCAGTCAAAGAGGCAATCATCTCCTATCACTCTCTGGCTTCTCCTCTGAAGCCAATGCCCATCCAATTGACTACTCATCTTGAGTGCCAAGTGACTGTCCAACCCCCCATGCGGCCTTGCTAAAGTCCACGTAGACAACATCCACTGCCTTGCCTTCAACAACGTTCCAGGTTCTGATTTGGAAAAGTCAGGTACGGGCTGTTATGTTGCGGCAGGTTCCAGGCCCGAGTGTATCAATGCGATGGGGGCCAAGTCTTAGAGCAAGGAGTGTTCACTCTGCTCTGAGGCTGAGGCTTCAATCTTCGTGACATTCACTCCATTATGTGCCGAACTGAGGCTGAGTCTGTGGGCCTGCTCTGGGTTTCATGTCTGAGGACTCACTTTTGTTCTAAACGCAAACACGAGGAAATCTGCAGATGCTGGAATTTCAAGCAACACACACAAAAAATGCTGGTGAACACAGCAGGCCAGACAGCATCTATAGGAGGAGGTACAGTCGACGTTTTGGGCCGATACCCTTCGTCAGGACTAGTCTTGTCTTGTCTTAGATGCTCTTTTGTCTTCATTTTGGTTTAGTTTGTTGAAAATCTACCATATTGTTGGACCTTACGGACAGAGGGAGTATTTATTCTTATGAATTCATTGAAAGCAGGTGATCCTCCAATTTTCTACATCAACAGATTGGGTGATTTGGTAAGGTAGAAAAGTTAGTATTGTAATTGCAAAGAGGATGAATACTTTTTCAGCTTCACAAGTTTGGTTTTTAATTTTTAGTAAATTATTAACAGGTTTTAGATTTTTTCTGCTCTGTTGCATGTAAAACACTGGAACCCCGGAACATCGAGCTGACAGTCCTTCCCCTCCTGTAACCAAATCTCACTAATGTCTACAATGTCATAGTTCCATGGGCTAAACTCATCCATCTTTTCTCATCCTCGGCTTTGCTTGTTGCTTGGCGGCTGGGGCGGGATTGAAGCGCTCAGCAGAGATGGTGCTCGGTGTCGGAGGGCTGGTTGGAGGCTCGAAGTTTTCGGACAGACTCAGAGTCGGACTGTGGTCGGGTGCCTCCAGGATGCTGCATCGGTAAGTTTGTGGTGCTGGAGGCTCATGGCAGGGAGAGTTTCTCCCTTCTACTGTCTGCGTGAGATGTTGGGGCTATCGGGACTTTGAGACTTTTTTTTTTACCATGCCCATGCTCTGCTCTTATCAAAGTACGGTATTGCTTTGCACTGTTGTAACTATATGTTATAATTATGTGGTTTTTGTCAGTTTTAGTCTTGGTCTGTCCTGTGTTTCTGTGATATCATACTGGAGGAACATTGTATCATTTTTTAATGCATGCATTTCTAAATGACAATAAACGAGGACTGAGTATCCTCATAATCTAATCTAAATCTCCTTGCACGGAATTATCAAAGTTTCAAAGGTTCATTTATTATCAAAGTATGTACACAGAGTACAACTCTGAGATTCATCTTCTCCAGATGGCCATAAAATACAAAAGAAACCATGGCAGTCATTGAAGCCCCTCCTACAAGAAAAAGAAAAAGACACAAAATTTGCAAACCCTAACCCCCCCACCAACCTCTATCATGCAGAAAAGCTAACAGTTCGCCCACCCGGACACGGCAGCTGAAACGCCAAACCCCGAAGTCCAAGCTCCTTCCAACAAAAAAAACCCAGCAACAATAACATCAAACACCCAACCCCTCCCTCTCCATGAGGCTTTCATCCACCAAGAAACCGCCTCTCCACCACTAGCCCTATATGGCCTCCCATGGGACATACAATTATGGACATGTGATCATTATAGAATGTACATAAGCTATTTATGTATTTCTATTTTTTATTATTGTGTTCTTTATCTTATTGTGTTTTTATTGTGCTGCATCAAATCTGGAGTAACAATTATTTTTTTTCTCCTTTACACTTGTATACTGGAAATACATTAAACAATTTTGAATCTTGAATCCACTCCAAATCTTACTTAACTCTATGTAACTTGCCTCTAGTTCAACAACCCCCTGAGATCTCTGCGTTTATCCAGTGCCTCCCCCTTGCATGTCTCTTATGGTTATTAGTCTAGTTCCTTCAGCTGCTGAAGCCACAAGTTCTGGAAATTATTAACAACTGTAGATGCTGGAAATCAAAAATAAAAACTGAAAACACTGGAAACACTCAGGTGGTTATGCTGATGTTAGGTCTGATGAAGGGTGTTCAACTCACAGATGCAGCTTGACTTGCTGAGTGTTTTCAGCATTTTTATTACACAAATTCCAGAAATTCCCCTCTAAGGGCCTTTCCTCCTCCTTTAAGGTGCTCCTTATAACTTCAGTTTTTGTTAAAGCTTTTGGCTACCTCTCCCTCAGTGGAGTTCAGCATCTCTTTTTATATACAGCCAGTGAAATGAGTTTGAATGCTTTACCATGGTAAAAATGGTATAATGTAGCTAGTTTTTAGTTTCTTTGCCCATGCACTTATGGGCAGTATGTGCTAACCTCTCTCACTCACCAAATTCACCCATATGTTTTTGTGGACCTGCCGATAAATAAGGACCCATCCTTTATCCTATTAAAAATATTGTGGTGAGCATTTGGTCCATAATGACAGACGAGGAAGTTCTTTAACTCAACAACCGTTTTATTGTGATAGACACAAACAGACCAGGCACCATGACCTGGAGAGTGAACCCAATCAGTCTCATACAGATGGGGGAGGTGACCATCACACAACCCGGTTACAGTCAGGGTGACCCACAAATACACAAGCGACTAACTGTATAACCCAAGCTAAAATTTAATAAAATAAATGAACTGGAATTTCCCACCATAATCCCACAAGAGCATTTTAACACAAGAACAATAAACAGTATTGGTCATTAGAAATGTAGGGGCAGGCTGTTGACCACGCCCCCACCCAGAACGTCACAATGGGAAAGATATAGGAAAGATGTCAATAAAATTGAGAGAGTACAGAGGAGATTTACTAAAATGTTGCCTGGGTTTCATCTTCTAAGTTACAGAGAAAGGTTGAACAAGTTAGGTCTTTATTCTTTGGAACGTAGAAGGTTAAGGGGGAACTTGATAGAGGTGTTTAAAATTATGATAGAGTTGTCGTGGATAGGCTTTTTCCATTGAGAGTGGGGGAGATTCAAACAAGAGGACATGAGAGTTAAAGGGCAAAAGTTTAGGGGTAACATGAGGGGGAATTTCTTTACTCAGAGAGTGATAGCTGTGTGGAACGAGCTTCCAGCAGAAGTGGTTGAGGCAGGTTCGATGTTGTCGTTTAAAGTTAAATTGGATAGATATATGGACAGGAAAGGAATGGAGGGTTATAGGCTGAGTGCAGGTCGGTGGGACTAGGTGAGAGTAAGATATCTTCATGGACTAGTAGGGCAGAGATGGCCTGTTTCTGTGCTGTAATTGTTATACGGTTATAGTATTAAACCTCCTGGGCTTTATCTAACGTGCCTCTTGTCATAAGATCATTCCATTATGCAGCTACACAGCCAGAAAAGAGTATTAACTTTTATGCATTTTTCAAATGTTGGGCCAGTATCCAGTTAGCCAAATCTGAGAGTTTGGTTAAATGCGGCCACTCTACCACCCTCCCCCCACCCCCCCAAGGTAGCACAATCAGCAGCATATCATATTTGTTGAATTTAGATCCAACCAAACATCCCTTCAAAATATTGAAGCCCCGGTATAGAAACATTTTAAATCACTCTGGAAATATGGCTTACTTTCGGTTTACTGGGGCTCATTTTAAATATAATAGCCTGACTTTCAGGAGGGCAGTAGAATGAAAAAGACTGCAAATAAAAACAAGCTTTGTATCCAGTTGCTAATGTTATTGTTTAAGTAACAGCAGAACAAGATAGATGGAGCACCGATCCTCATTGTTACTGAGGTCCTTGGCAGTGAATGAAACCATTCTTGCCATGTGAAAGTCAGCTGTTGCATTTTCACACTATAATGATTTTGCTGCAAGATTGTTTAGGAGGCCGCAAAGAGTATGCTGTCTTCATTTCATTTCTACATGTAACACAGAACCACAAGATCACCTGCAATTGTAAATTAAAGGTGGAAAATGTTGTTTTCACAGATAACAGCGTGTCCAGCGGTCATTTACAGTACAATCACAGCCTTTCTCTGTCACTCCACCTTCAGTGGTCCCCTGGTTCCATTCTGATCTATCTGACCAGAGGCAACGATGCATCTGCTACGTGTTCTTATCTAATCCCACATCACTACCTGTGGTAGCTCATTGAACTATTACTGGTCTCTGCCAAAGTTCCCCTTCAGCAACATCCCAAATGTTTCATTGATTCTGTTGTATTCCTTTCTTCTACTGTAGTTCCCTACAAGTAAACAAATCTCAAGGTGGTATATGGTGAAATATATGCACTTTGATTATAAATTTACTGTGAACTTTGAAATAGCCTTCTCCATTTTTCTATCATCCCTGTGCTTATCTAAGAGTTTCTTAAATGCCCTAATTTATCTGCCTCTACCACAATCCCCGGCAGGGTGTTCCATGCACTCACCACTCTGTGTAAAAACTTACTTCCAACATCCGTTCTATATTTTTCTCCAATCAAAAATTATGCCCCCTGGTATTAGTCATTTCGGTTCTAAGAAAAATTAAATATGTAAGTAGGCAGGTTATCCTGGAATGATGTGGTGCATTGAAGAAACATCTGGAGTATTTTGCACTGTGTTGGTCTCCTTCTTTAATGAAGAATGTCAGTGCAGTGGAAATAGTTTAGAAAGAAAAGATGGGTTATCTAATGAGAAAAGGCTGAACACGTGAAGCTTATATCCATTGTTCAGCAGACTGAGAAAAGAACGATCAAAAAGGGAAAATGTTTGAATCTGATCAATCCTGAGAGAGATATAGATGTAGAGAAGATGCTTATCAGAGAAACTAGAACCAGGCATCTGTACTTGTAAAAAGGAAGGCTTATATTACTCAAGAACCTTGGGACATTTTATATTAATTGTAATTAAAGCATTTCTGATAAAAGTTTAGTTAGCACTTGAAGGACCTATCAGAAATGTACTTACAGTTATGGAAAAAATACAGTCGGAATTTAACTTTTTGGTTGTAGTGTTTCTTAAAATTATACTTCAACCTGTATGCTCTCTGTCACCCCTCCTGACTTCCCTTACTTTAACTGTTTCCGTACTAATAACAAGAGAAAGGATTGGCTGACAGCAACATGGCGTACATAACAGCAACAGGAAAGCAGGTGACACAGAGGAGTATTATGGCAAGATTAATCACACACATGGGAAAGGCCATCTGCTATTGGCAGGATGAGTCAAGTACCTGAGCTGTGTGTGTTCTTTGTACACAGAAAGAGATACATAAAGTCAGCCATCAGCAAAATCCAGATTTTGCATCCTCTTCTCCAGTAAACAGCAAGTCAGGCTGGGCGATCCAATACCATTATGCGGATTTCTGTACGTCACTGATCTTCCAATCGCTTCCATTAAAAAGCTCAGAATCATAAACCATCTAGCCCAAAGGAGGGCTGTCATCTTTAATTCAAGATTTCGGTAAAAGCAGATGTTTCTCTGCAACCACAGGGACCAAGGCTTGCTAATAAAGAAGAAAATATAGCGCTTTATCATTTAGACTCCTACAATGTCATTTTACTCAAGCTGCTGTTTTGCACACAGACACTTTCTCAACGAAGGGCTGTGATTTTATTCCAAGACAAAATTGAGAAGGAAATTGAGTAGAACAATAAGTTACCAACAACTACAATTAATATAAAAGAAAAGAACTATTTTCTTAGTCGTTTTGGGCCTTTCCCAGTCCTTAGAGATGACCTCTATCAAAGTTACAAGCTATATTGCTTTGTGAATTGGGGTGAGTTATCTTTGCTGAACTTCTGAACATTTACAAATAAGCATCTACAGATAAACTAGTACATAAAACTTCACCTGTGAGTCGACTGGGGTGATATACTGCGTCCGGTGCTCCCGATGTGGCCTTTTATATATTGGTGAGACCCGACGCAGACTGGGAGACCGCTTTGCTGAACATCTACGCTCTGTCCGCCAGAGAAAGCAGGATCTCCCAGTGGCCACACATTTTAATTCCACATCCCATTCCCATTCTGACATGTCTATCCACGGCCTCCTCTACTGTAAAGATGAAGCCACACTCAGGTTGGAGGAACAACACCTTATATTCCGTATGGGTAGCCTCCAACCTGATGGCATGAACATTGACTTCTCTAACTTCCGCTAGGCCCCACCTCCCCCTCGTACCCCATCTGTTACTCTTTTTAATGCACACATTCTTTCTCTCACTCTCCTTTTTCTCCCTCTGTCCCTCTGAATATACCTCTTGCCCATCCTCTGGGTCACCCCCCCCCGTCTTTCTTCCCAGACCTCCTGTCCCATGATCCTCTCGTATCCCCTTCTGCCTATCACCTGTCCAGCTCTCGGCTCCATCCCTCCCCCTCCTGTCTTCTCCTATCATTTTGCATCTCCCCCTCCCCCTCCAGCTTTCAAATCCCTTACTCACTCTTCCTTCAGTTAGTCCTGACGAAGGGTCTCGGCCTGAAACGTCGACTGCGCTTCTTCCTATGGATGCTGCCTGGCCTGCTGCGTTCACCAGCAACTTTGATGTATGTTGCTTGAATTTACAGCATCTGCAGAATTCCTGTTGTTTTAGTACATAAAACTGCCAGCTTTGATTTAATTTTTCTCGCTCTGCAGAGAAATTCAGCATAAGACTGAGCCTAGTTTCATGCAATATCCCCAAAACATGTGGGTACATAGAATAAATGGCCACTGCGTTGTCCCTAGTATAGCTGGGTGGTAATATTGGGGTGTGAATAAGTTACATAGAAAACTAGAGGGGGAAAGGGTGGATGAGATTGGACAGTAAACCAGCATAGACTTGATGGGCTGAATGGCCTCCTTCAATGTCGAAAGGAAACATGGAAAATAAGAAAAAGTTAAAACCTATCGAACCCTCGACTTCCGAATAACATGATTGAATCTATTTATCTATCCAAGAGGACGGATCAGGTTGAGGTGTAGTTAAACTAAGACACTAAAAGATGTCACCCTCAGGTCAGCATTCCCTCAGCACTGCACCTATGTCAAAGGCAAAAATGAGCAATCCTTTTTCTATTCCTTTTAATATCAGCTTTTCTTTTCTGACAAATGTATTAAAGCAACTACACTGATATAATAGAAAATTAACTCACATGATCTCAAATGTCAATAAAAAAATCAGATTTTTAATTTAAATATTTGTGTAATAAAGGTCATCTCAATTAGATGGCATTTTAGAAATTAAATGCATCTTTCTTCTTCCAAATTGCAGTTACTTACTCTGAATGACTGTAATTAAAGTCAATATCAAGCACAGATTTTAAGCATCAATACAGCATTTAAGTACCTTATGTGTTATGCAATGCAGATCTTCTGCAGTTTAGGACATACATCTAGGTATTAATGGCCTCTACCACTGACATTACGTGCCATGTTCCATATCCTGTCAGTCATAGCCTGATTACTATGGGCACTGAGTGCTACTATTGGTTGTTTACATAAAGTGTTGATAATGCAGTGTGAATATAAAATACAACCCCATCACTGAGAGGCCAGTGACTTTAACTGGGTGACTCTGTCTCAGAATGGGCCATTGACTCATAATTTTTTTCCTGGAAGTTGACTCAATATTTATTTCCTGAAGTTACTGTTATTCTGAACTGGGACTTAAGTTATTATTTGAATTATTGCCATTATTCCAGGGAACGGTGTGGTGTGGCATCCAGGCTGGAGTTGGTGCTGCCCCTCAGTGTTCAACTGGCAGGAGACAAGCCCTATTGTGGTCGTCTGCAGATTTCAGTAGAGTTGGATGCCTTCAGTTTGGTCTCTTCTATTGAGTGGTTGTATCTTTCTATCTTGTATGTGATATGTGTGCTTGTGCTGTGTGTGGCTGTTGATATTGTGTTTTGCACCTTGACCCCAGAGTAATGCTGTCTCATTTGTCTGTATTTATGAGTATTCATGTATGGTTGAATGATAATTAATCCTGAATTGAATTGAATTATTATAATAAACGACGACAACAAAGGACTTTCCCTGTATTATGTGCTTGGCCCATGATATCCACCAACCAAAGGTAAAAAGGGACAACAAAATAGCAAGTTCACCTCTAAATCAGACACTGTTTCTTTGCCATCCCAGATCTCCCTATGTAATACCAACACTTTCACTACAAGGATTACAGAAGATGACTCAACGCCACCTTTTCAAGTGTAAATAGGGATGGGCATTGAATGCTTACCTTGGCAGTGACATGCTTTGAAACAACCCCAACCCCCACCCTCCAGCCCTGCCACAATACCACAGCCTACAAATAAATAACAAGAAATGAGAGGAAAGAAAGGAAATCTCAAAACTAGCAGTTAGCAATGCAAGAGGTAGCTCGTGCAGGCTAGCTAGTGAGTTCCCACAAAATAAAGCTTCTTAAAGGAATCTGAATTCATCTGTTACACATAGGTCATCCCTTACTCTCTCTGTTCATGTCCTGTAAACCTTGCAAAAATCTCTCTTGAAAACTAATGCTTCTCAGCTGTATATTAGGGATAGGATGAGTTTATAAAACTCTAGTGGTCCATCAACAAATGACAAATGGGATACCACAAGTAACATAGTGGTTAGCACAGCACTCAACAGTAAAGGCGACCCAGGTTCAGTTCCTGACACTGCCTGTACAGAGGTTATATGTTTTCCCCATGATGGCATGGGTTTTCTCCAGGTGCTACGGTTTCCTCCAACAGTCCAAAGACACACTGGTTGGTAGGATAGTTGGTCCCTGGATATTGTCCCGGCCGCCATGATGGAATGGTGGAGCAGACCCAATGGGCTCCTATGACTTATGGTCTTAAATTTCCAGCAGTTCTCATTTTTATTTCAAATTTCCAGTACCTGCAGTTTTCTTACTTTCATGCCAGATATCAGAGTCAATGGAACAACATATTCATAATTGGACATGGAACAATGATGTGCTCTGTAACTGAAGAATAGCACAGCATCTATGAATGACACAATGAAGTGTTTTGTTCCACTTCAGATTTCTAGCCATATCATTTGTAAGGAATGAACACTGTTTGGGCATTTTGACTGGAACAAAATTACCCACAAGTAATTAATAAATAATTCAAAGAATTAATCTAACAAACATATGAGGGAGGAGCAGAAGATGGCAGTGAGACGCAGCGCGCGCAGCTGTTCCGAATGAATATTGTATGTGTAACTAAGGGGCCGTGCACAATCCGGATTTGATGGAGACGGCCGTGAAAAGCACGGAGGAACACCTGGAGTAACTTCTGAAATGCTTGCTTCGCTGCCGCTGCTACTGTGCGATCGAGAATCGCCGGAGGGGAAGGCCCCAAATCCTCAGCTTTGCCTATTGCCAGTGGCCGGGGCCGGGATCGGGGTCGAAGTGTTCAGCAGATATAGTGCTTGGTGCTCAGTGTCGGAGAGCTGGTCGGAGGCTCAGAGTTTTCGGACGGACTCGGAGTCGGAGTCGGACTGTGGTTGGATGCTGCATCGGCAAGTTGGCGGCGCTGGAGGTTCACCGTCTGCGTGAGATGATGGGACTTTCGAGCGACTTTGAGACTTTTACCATGCCATGGTCTGTTCTTATCAAATTACAGTATTGCTTTGTACTGTTGTAACTATATGTTATAATTATGTGGTTTTTGTTGGTTTTTAAGTCAGTTTGTCATGTGTTTCTGTGATATCATTCTGGAAAAACATTGTATTATTTCTTAATGCATGTATTATTAAATGACAATAAAAGAGGACTGTGTGTCCTCATAATCTAAATAACCTAAATATGAAAAAGGGACAATTAACTACAGTAAAGAACCAAAAAAAAATTAATTCAACGTTGACATTGAAAAGTAGCGTCCATTATAAAAGACCCTCATCACCCAGGCCATGCTGTTTTCTCACTGCTGCTATTAGGTAGAAGAACTCGCACCACCAGATTCAAAAACAGTTACTACCCCTCAACCATCAGGCTCTTGAACAAAAGGTAGAACTGCATTCATTCTATTTCTGGTGTTCCCAAAACCAATGGTCTCACTTTAAGGACTCTTTATCTTGTTACTTCATAATTCTTTTTCTTTCTTTTTAAATCTTTTTTATTAATTTTTCAAAATTATAAACTCAATAACCATGTTGGTACAAAGAGATTGGAAAAATGTTCATCAGCATATATAAAATGAATTTTAAGTAACATAGAAATAAAAGACTTCCAAACTCATAATGAGATTAAACATTAACAAAGAAATAAAAAGAAAAAAATAATATATAAACAAAAAAAACCCAAAAGAAAAAGAGAAAAAAACCCCCAAAAAAAGTCAAAACAAGGCTAGACCAACAACTTGTATCAGACATGATCCATAATGTCGCTAACTCCACTCCTCTCATCATATAATTTTAGAAAAAAGATTCGGAAAGGTCAGATTACATCATATGAAAATGTTGCATAAAAGGTTTCCAGGTATCTTCAAATTTAACCGAAGGGTCAAAAATATCATTTCTAATTTTTTTAAAATTTAAACTTAATATGGTTTGAGAAAACCATTGGAATGTAGTTGGAGCATTAATTTCCTTCCAGTTCAACAAAATAGATCTTCTCGCCATTAAAGTAACAAAAGCTATCATTCGAGAGGCTGAAGAAGATAAAGATCTATGTTCTACCATTGGCAATCCAAAGATTGCCGTAATAGGATGGGGTTTTAAATCAAAGCATAGAACTGTTGAAATAATATTAAAAAATGTCTTTCCAATATTTTTCCAAAAGAGGACAGGACCAAAACATATGAGTTAAAGAAGCCACTTCAGAGTGACATCTATCACAAGTAGGGTTTATATGGGAATAAAAACGAGCTAGTTTATCTTTGGACATATGAGCTCTGTGTACTACTTCAAATTGTATTAAAGTATGTTTAGCACATATAGAAGAAGTACTAACTAATTGAAAAATTTTATCCCATTTCTCTGTAGGTAGCGAAAGTTGAAGTTCCCTTTCCCATTCATTTTTAATTTTATCAGATATATCTGGCTGTAATTTCATAATTATATCATAAATTATTGCTATTAATCCCTTCTGCAAAGGATTAAAACCTAAAATTTTATCAAAAATGCTGGAAGGATTTGATGTCGGAAAGGTAGGCAATGTAGTATTTAAAAAATTTCTTATTTGTAAGTATCTAAAAAAATGGGATCTAGGCAAATCAAATTTCTCAGATAACTTCTCAAAAGACATAAAGCAGTTATCCAGAAATAGATCACAAAAACATATTATGCCTTTCATTTTCTATATCAAAAAGGCTTGGTCCATTACCGAGGGTTGGAAAAAGAGATTAGATATTATAGGGCTTGATAACATAAATTCATTCAGGCCAAAAAATTTACGAAATTGAAACCATATTCGCAATGTATGTTTAACTATAGGGTTGAAAATTTGTTTATTCAATTTAGATAGTGCAAAAGGCAGTGAAGTTCCTAAAATGGAGGCTAAAGAAAACCCTTGTACAGAATGGCCTTCAAGGTTTACCCAATGTGGGTTTGGAGTTATATTCCAATCTTGTGTCCAAAATATTAAGTATCAGATATTAATTGCCCAATAGTAAAACCTTAGGACAAGCAATGCCAAACCACCCTCTTGCTTAGATTTCTGAAAGTATTTTATTACTTAATCTGGGATTTCTATTTTGCCATATATAAGAGGAAATTTTAGGGTCAATAGTATCAAAAAAAGAATTAGGAATAAAAATCGGTATCGCTTGAAATAAATATAAAAATTTGGGTAAAATAATCATTTTAAAAGCATCAATACGGCCAATCAATGATAGAGACAAAGGGGACCATTTAGTAATCAGTTGTTTAACCTGATTAATTAATGGTAAAAGGTTGAAATTGAATAGATCCTTATGTCTCTTAGTAATTTTAACTCCCAAATAAGTAAAATAATCAGTAATCAGTATAAATGGGGAATTTCTATAAATGGGAACCTGCATATTTAATGAAAAGAGTTCACTCTTACTTAGGTTAAGATTATAACTAGTAAAGCTACTAAACTGAGCAAGCAACGTTAATACTGCCGGAATAGATTTTCCTGGGTTAGAAATATATAATAGTAGATCATCTGCATATAGTGATAATTTATGAGTCTCATTTCCACGGGTAATGCCAAATATCTTAGGGGAGTCACGAACGGCAATAGCTAGCGGTTCCAAGGCAATATCAAATAGTAATGGACTAAGAGGGCAACCCTGCCTAGTACCACGGAATAAATGAAAAAAGGGGGATCTTTGGTTGTTAGTAAATACCAAGGCCAAAGGGGTAAAATATATCAGTTTAATCCAGGAAATGAATATCAGACTAAAGTTAAATTTCTCAAGGGTATTGAATAAATATATCCATTCAACTCTATCTAAAGCTTTTTCAGCATCCAATGAAATGACACATTCTGGAATTTTGGGTGAAGGCGTATAAACGATGTTCATTAATCTCCTAATATTAAAAAAAGAGTAACGGTTTTTAATAAATCCAGTTTGATTAGCAGAAATAATTTGGGGTAATACATTCTCCAATCTCGTTGCCAATATTTTAGAAAAAATCTTAGAATCGACATTCAACAGAGATATAGGTCTATACGATGCACATTTAGTTGGATCCTTATCTTTTTTTAAGAATTAGGGAAATAGAAGTTCGATAGAAAGATTGTGGTAATTTACCTGTTGAAACTGCATCCCTAAAAACACTACATAGCCAAGGAGTTAGTGTAGTTGAGAAAAATTTAAAAAATTCTACTGTAAATCCATCTGGACCAGGTGGTTTACCTGAGTTCATTGAAAAAATAGCATTCTTTATTTCCTCAACTGTAATAGGTACATCTAGTTTTGAACGGTCATTAGATGATAATTTTGGAATATTCAATTTCTTAAAAAAATCATGCATTATAGTGGAGTCATCAGGAAATTCTGATTGCTAAAGGGAGGTATAAAATTCTTGAAAGGATTTATTAATCTCGTCATGGTCAACTGTCAAAGTGCCATCTTGTTTACGAATCTTAAGAATCTGTCGTTTAACCGAGGCCGATTTCAATTGATTAGCTAAAAGTTACCCAGTTTTATCACCAAGTATATAAAATTGACTCTTAGTTTTGATTAATTGACTTTCAATTGAAGATGATAATAAGAGGTTATGTTCCACTTGAAGTTCAACTCTCTGTTTATAAAGTTCTTGATTAGGAGCTATAGAATATTTCTGATCAACTTCTTTAATCTTGTCAACCAGTTTAAGTATTTCCTTATTAGTTTGCTTTTTTAGTCCAGCAGTGTATGAAATAATTTGTCCACAAATATATGCTTTAAAAGTATCCCAGAAGATCCCACTGGAAATATCATCCATGGAATTCGTTGTAAAGAAAAACTTAATCTGTTCATCAACAAACCTAACGAAATCTGAATCTTGAAGCAAAGGGATATTAAATCTCCATTGTCTAGAATTAGTAGATATATCCCTTAAATTAATAAATAATTTCCACGGTGCATGGTCAGAAACAGCAATAGAATCATATTCACAACCCGTAACAAAATGAATTAATCTAGAGTCAATAAGAAAGTAGTCAATTCTTGAATAGTGCTGATGTACATGTGAAAAAAAGAGAACTCTTTGTCATTCAGATGTAAGAATCTCCAAATTTCTGAGATGCCAGAGTCAGTCATAAAAGAGTTAATAAGGGTAGCTGATTTATTCAGAAGTGCTTGATTGAACTTGGATCTATCCATCAAAGGATTTAAACAACAATTAAAATCACCACCCATAATCAGCATATAGTCATTTAAGTTGAAAAGAGATGTGAGGAGATTCTTAAAAAAAATCAGGACAGTCACCATTTGAGGCGTAAACATTGAGCATAGCAACTTTTGTGTTAAATAGCAAGCCAGTAATCAACAAAAATCTGCCATTAGAATCTAAAATCGTCTCATAGTGCATAAATGAAATTGATGAATCTATAAATATAGAAACGCCTTTTACTTTAGCTTGTGAATTCGCATGATACTGTTGGTCCTTCCAGAATCTAAAGAAACGTTGATTATCCTCTTTCTGGACATGAGTTTCTTGTACAAAAATAATATGAACATTTATCCTATGGAATACTTGAAAAATTTTCTTCCGTTTAATCGGGTGGTTTAAACCATTTGTATTCCAAGAAACTAAATTGATAGTTTTATCTATCATAATGAGCTTGAGTATAAAGTATGTAAAGGGTTAACCAGAGTAAAGACTCATGACCCCGGAAGAAGAAAAAAGGTCCAAAGAGGAACCGGAAGTTACGACATTTCAGTAGTTTCTGGTCAGCCCGTTTAAAAAGAAAAAATGAAAAAGGAATAAAAGGAAAAATACCACCCACCTCCCACAAAACTCCAGAAAAAAGCCAGACAGTGGCCAATGCTAAATCTAAGACTAAACCTAACCCCATTTTTCCAGAGAGCGACCCAACAGAAATATGTTTATCAAAAAAAAAGACACCACCCTTATGGAAAAAAGTAAAAACTAGCTATAACAAGAGAAAAAAATCTTAAAGCGATTAAAAGCATCAAATAGTTCCTTGCTACTCATATTTCAAAGAACATCAAATGTTAAATCATATTATTATATTAATTTTTCAAATATAAATGATCGGAAATGACGTGATAAACAGCAAGGATTCTGGGGAGAAGAAAAAAACAATCCCCCATTTTAAAATATAATACGACAAAAAGAAAACAAGCATTAAACTTGTAACTAAATAACTACCCAAAGGTATTAAGAGTAAGATATACAGGATCACTAACAGAAAAGCCTAATATTGTTTAACTATATAAAACAAACCTACACTGCCAGATCGAGAAAACAAAACCTTGAACTAAACAATCAGAGACAAGAGAAAAAAACCAAGCGATACATTGATTAATCCTCCGTAAAGGGAGGCAGATCATCGAGAAAACTTTGGGCTTCCATCGGATTTTTAAATAGACTACGCGAGTTATCTGGCATAACCACTCTCAGACGGGCTGGAAACAGTAGCGCTATTTTATAACCCCGACGATAAAGTTCTGCCATCTGAGGCTTAAAAGCCATCCGTTTTTTCAGTACGTCCTGGCTGTAGTCTTCAACAATTCTGAACTTGAAATCTTGAAATTCGATCATACCTTTCTTCCGAGCAGCTCGGATAACTCGTTCCTTCTTGTGGACATAATGAAACCGAATAATGATCGGTCTCGGTTTGGCCGATTTCTCTGGATTAAAACGGAAAGAGCGATGAGCACGATCTAATATCGGAGGTTCTTCCAATATATCAGAGCCAAACACATCCATTAGCAATTTAGAAAAATATTTGGTAGGATCTCCCTTCTCAACATCCTCAGGAAAACCAATTAATCGCAAATTTTGTCGTCGGGAACGATTTTCAAGATCAATAGTCTTAGTTTGATAGCGTTCCAATTGCTGAGTTACCGAAGTTAAACATTTTTCAGGCGCTTCAATTCTTTTTCTCTTTTACGGCCATCTTCATCTAATTCCGAAATTCTGACTTGATGTTGGTTGATTTCATGTCTGAATGTTCTTGATTCTTCTTTCCTCAAATTCAACGCTTCTTCAATTGCGGTGAGTCTTCGATTAACTGTATCTTCTAAAAGTTTCTTCATTAGTTCCATAGTTACCAGAGTTTCCTTCTAAGTTCCAGGATCACCATTTTTTTTTCCATTCCCGGCGGAACTTTTCCCTTCTTTAACTTCTCATGCTCTGGTATTCATTTTCAATAAGTAAAAGTCGTAGTTCAATAATATAGATGGTTTAGTGTAGGTATAGGTAAGGTAAGTAAGAGTGGTTACATGTAAGAAAGTAAAGGGTACGGAGCAATGCCCAAATGCAGCTCACTCCATGAGTCCCCTGCCGGAAGGTCTCATAATTCTTATTTATTGTTAATTATTCATATTTGTATTTGCACAGTTTGCTGTTCATTGATCCTGTTTACAGTTACTATTCTATAGATTTGCTGAGTATGCCCAGAGGAAAAAGAATCTCAGGGTTGTATGTGGTGATATGTATGTACTCTGATAGTAAGCTTTACTTTGAACTTTGAGCATCTTGAGTCTTGGCTCAAAGCATGGACCATCCATTGCCCTCTATCAATACTGCCTGGCCTGCTGAGTTCTTACTGTAGTCAATTGCTCCAGGTTCCAGCATCTCAGTCTCATGTGTCCCTACACACACTAATCCATCAATTTCACTACTATTGCACCTATACCTGATATATACAGAATAAAACTATAATTTTACAACATCTTCAGGCTGCAGAAGGTGAAGATCCAATTTTTTCCTGCTGAGCTCTTAAGTAATATTAAAAAACTCCATTTTCTTCGGTCTTAATAATTCACTTCCAAAATTATTTTGCACAATCAGGAATACTGATTGTGAATATATTGTATTATTGAAACCCACCTGGCTCACTAACATCCTTTATGGAAGAAATATGCCATCCTTATCTGGCTGGACTGTATATGACTCCAGACTCACTGATATTGTTGGCTTTTAACTACCTCTTGAAACAGCACTGTAAGCCACTCAGTTCATGGGGCACTTGGAGATGAGCAATATCCAAGTCCCAAGACCAAACAACTAACTAAATCCAACCATGTTGTGAAAGTCTTACTTGAAGTACATCCCTGTGAACCACAGCAAGAAGGAAAATGGGTCACAGGCTTGTAAAGCTTTCATGACTGAAGATAGAGACAGCTGCAGAGTGGCTACTGAACAGCACCTGCAAGAATACATTTGCTACATGAACAGCAGCAGTTCAAGAAGGCAGCTCACTATCATCTACTCAAGTTCAACTTGCCAGTGATGTCACTATCATAGGAATGAAAACAAGTATTCCCTAGCATGTTTGGCATCATGGTAGTACGATCTGGAGTTTTGTTTGTTTTATTTATTTATTTGTTTGTTTGTTTGTTTGAGGTACAGCACAAAACAGGCCCTTCTGGCCACTTCGAATGACATTGCCCAGCAATCCCCCAATTTAATCCTACCTAATCACGGGACAGTTTACAATGACCAATTAACCTACTAACCAGTACATCTTTAGACTGTGGGAGGAAGCCAAGCACCTGGAGAAAACCCATACATTACACGGAGAGGACGTCTAAAATCAATACGGAAGACACGAGGATTGAACTTGGAACTCCAAAGATCCGAGCTGTAATTGTGCTGTGCCAACTGCTATGCTATTTAGATAGAAAATGAAGGAAACAGCCGAACAGGATTAGCCGAGATAGGCATCATAGTCAGCATGGATGGATGGGGGGGGGGGGGAGTAAGGAGGCACAGCCTAAAGTTAGAAGAATGTCCATTTAGAACAAAGATATGGAGAAATTTCTTTAGCCAGAGGGTCACTGGGTACATTTAAGGCAGAGGTTGATAGGCTATTGATCAGTCAGGCGTGAAAGGTTATGGGGAGAAGGCATGAGAATGGTGTTGATTGGGAAATGGATCAACACTGATGAAATGGCAGAGCAGACGCGAGGTGCTGAATGGCCTAATTTGCTCCTATGTCTTATGAGCTTTAAGTCCCATTCCTGTACTGTACATTTCTATGATACGTCCAC
Organism: Mobula hypostoma; assembly: GCF_963921235.1. Classification (NCBI taxonomy): domain Eukaryota; kingdom Metazoa; phylum Chordata; class Chondrichthyes; order Myliobatiformes; family Myliobatidae; genus Mobula; species Mobula hypostoma. The sequence continues at coordinate 89,287,445 of NC_086105.1, read as the reverse complement.
TAACTTTCAAAGATCTTTCTACCCTCTGCAATACTTAAGGTGCCGAGTAATGGAATACTCTTCTTTCAACTTGGTTAAATTCTGCTCCAGCAATACTCAAGAAGTTCAACATCCAGGAGCAAGAAGCCTACTTAACTGGCTCCCCACTTACCATATCAAATTTTCATTCCCTATATTGTGTGTGCCATCAAAAATTGCAATGCAATAATCCACCAAAGCTTCTTCAGTAACACCTTACAAACACACAACCCTCACAGCTAGAAGCACAAGAGCTGTAGGCGTTTGGGACCATTGCCATCAACATGTGCCCTTCCAAGTAATACGACATTATGACTTGAAAATGCACTAATGATCCTTGTTTCTTCAAAATACTAAAACTCCCAACTTAACAACACCGTGGGAGTATCCCCACTGCAAGTCTGTGGCAGTTCAAGAAAGTAGCTAACTACCACCTTCTCTAGGACAACTAAGCAAGGGCAATAAAACTCATCTTGCCAACTCTTGCCAATATCCTTTCAAGGAAAGAAAGGTAAAGGCTGAAAATAACAGGAATGCAGAAGGATGAGGAAAGTAAGAGATATTCACAATCCTAATAGGTGCCTTTAGTATCTTTTTGTGATCAAGTTGTGCAGATTGGAAATGTTAATAGCTGAAAAACTGGGCGTTACTCTTCGAAGGAGGTTGAGGATGATAGTGCAAGTAGTTCTCCATGAGCCAGTCCTCATTAGGGGATCGAAGATGCTTTAAATTCCTTGGCATTATTATATCACAGGATCTGTCCTGGGTCATCACAAAAAAGGCATGTTAGCATCTCTACTTTCTTTGAAGTTTACACAAAATCGGCACATTACCAGAAACTTGGACAAGCTTTTATAGATGCACAGAGGAGCGTGTCTAAGTGTTGCATCATTGTCTGGTATGGAAACACTAATGCTTAGGAATGGAAAAATCTATAGGAAGTTATGTATACAGCTCAGTCCATCACAGGCAAAGACCTCCCCACCACTGAGAGCAGTTACATAGAACAATGCCTTGCGGCATCCATCATCAAGGACTTTCACCATGTATATGGCACGTTCTCGTCTTGCTACTACCAGTGCAGGAGGTCCAGGAGCCTTAGGTGCCACACCGCCAGGCTCAATAGACAATAGACAGTAGGTGCAGGAGTAGGCTATTCAGCCCTTTGGGCCAGCACCACCATTCACTGTGATCATGGCTGATATTCCACAATCAGTACCCTTTTCCTGCCTTCTCCCCATATCCCTTCACTCTGCTATCTTTAAGAGCTCTATCTAACTCTTTTTTGAAAGAATCCAGAGAATTGGCCTCCACTGCCTTCTGAAGCAGAGCATTCCACAGAACCACAACCCTCTGTGTGAAAAAGTTTTTCCTCAACTCCATTCTAAATTGTCTACCCCTTATTCTTAAACTGTGGCCTCTGGTTCTGGACTCCCCCAACATCGGGAACATGTTTCCTGCCTCTAGCGTGTCCAATCCCTTAATAATCTTATATGTTTCAATCAGATCCCCTCTCATCCTTCTAAATTCCAGTGTATACAACCCCAGTCGCTCCAATCTTTCAACATACGACAGTCCCACCATCCCGGGAATTATCCTCGTGAACCTACACTGCACTCCCTCAAAAGCTAGAATGTCCTTCCTCAAATTTGGAGACCAGAACTATGCACAATATTCCAGGTGTGGTCTCACCAGGGCCCTGTACAACTGCAGAAGGACCTCTTTGCTCCTATGCTCAATTCCCCTTGTTATGAAGGCCAGCATGCCATTAGCTTTCTTCACTGCCTGCTGTACCTGCATGCTTACTTTCAGCGACTGATGAACAAGGACACCTAGATCTAGTTGTACTTCCCCTTTTCCTAACTTGACACCATTTAGATAGTAATCTGCCTTCCTGTTCGTGCCACCAAAGTGGATAACCTCACATTTATCCACATTAAACTGCATCTGCCATGCATCTGCCCACTCACCCAACCCGTCCAAGTCACCCTGCATTCTCATAACATCCTCCTCACATTTCGCACTGCCACCCAGCTTTGTGTCATCTGCAAATTTGCTAATGTTACTTTTAATCCCTTCATCTAAATCATTAATGTATATTTTAAATAGCTGCGGTCCCAGCACTGAGCCTTGCGGTACCCCACTAGTCACTGCCTGCCATTCTGAAAAGGACCCATTAATCCCTACTCTTTGTTTCCTGTCTGCCAACCAATTTTCTATCCATGTCAGTACCCTACCCCCAATACCATTTGCTCTAATTTTGCACACTAACCTCCTATGTGGGACCTTATCAAAGGCTTTCTGAAAGTCCAGGTACACTACATCCACTGGCTTTCCCATGTCCATTTTCATAGTCACATTCTCAAAAAATTCCAGAAGATTTGTCAAGCATGATTTCCCCTTCGTAAATCCATGCTGACTCAGACCTATCCTGCCACTGCTATCCAAATATGCCGCTATTACATCTTTTATAATTGATTCCAGCATCTTCCCCACCACTGATGTCAGACTAACTGGTCTATAATTGCCTGTTTTCCCTCTCCCTCCTTTCTTAATAAGTGGGATAACATTAGCTACCCTCTAATCCGCAGGAACTGATCCTGAATCTATGGAACATTGGAAAATGATTACCAATGCGTCCACGATTTCTAGAGCCACCTCCTTAAGTAACCTGGGATGCAGACCATCAGGCCCTGGGGATTTATCAACCTTCAGACCCATCAGTTTACCCAACACCATTTTGTGCCTGATGCGAATTTCCTACAGTTCCTCTGTTACCCTAGGTCCTCTGGCCACTATTACATCTGGGAGATTGTTTGTGTCTTCCCTAGTGAAGACAGATCCAAAGTACCTGTTCAGCTCATCTGCCATTTCCTTGTTCCCCATAATAATTTCACCTGTTTCTGTCTTCAAGGGCCCAACTTTGGTCTTAACTAATTTTTTCCTCATCACATACCTAAAGAAGTTTTTACTATCCTCCTTTATATTTTTGGCTAGCTTACATTCGTACCTCATCTTTTCCCCCTGTATTGCCTTTTTAGTTATCTTCTATTGCTCCTTAAAAGTCTCCCAATCCTCTGGCTTCCCACTCCTCTTTGCTATGTTATACTTCTTCTCTTTTATTTTTATACTGTCCTTGACTTCCCTTGTCATCCATGGTCGCCTCTTACTCCCCTTAGAACCTTTCTTCCTCTTTGGAATGAACTGATCCTGCACCTTCTGTATTATTCCCAGAAATTATTGTTCCACTGTCATCCCTGCTAGGGTATCTTTCCAGTCAACTTTGGCCAGCTCCTCCCTCATGGGTCCATAGTCCCCTTTGTTCAACTGTAATAATGACACTTCCGATCTTCCCTTCTCCCTCTCAAATTGTAGATTAAAACTTATCATATTATGGTCACTACCTCCTAATGGCTTCTTTACCTTGAGTTCCCTTATCAAATCTGGCTCACTACACAACACTAAATCTAGAATTGCCTTCTCCCTGGTAGGCTCTAATATAAGCTGCTCTAAGAATTCATCTCTGAGGCATTCCACAAACTCCCTTTCTTGGGGTCCAGTACCAACCTGATTTTCCCAGTCTACCTGCATGTTAAAATCCCCCATAACAACCGTAGAATTACCTTTGCGACATGCCAATTTTAACTCTTAATTTAACTTGCACCCTATATCCAGGCTACTGTTTGGGGGCCTGTAGATAACTCCCATCAGGGTCTTTTTGCCCTTACAGTTTCTCAGTTCTATCCATACTGAGTCTACATCTCCTGATTCTATGTTCCCCCTCGCAAGGGACTGAATTTCATTCCTCACCAACAGAGCCACCCCATTCCCTCTGCCAACCTGTCTGTCCTTTCGATAGGATGTATATCCTTGAATATTCATTTTCCAGCCTGGTCCTCTTGCAGCCATGTCTCTGTTATTCCCACAACATCATACTTGTCAATTTCCAACTGAGCCTCAAGCTCATCCACTTTATTTCTTATATTCCGTGCATTCATATATAATACTTTAAATCCTTTTAAAGTAATACTTTTACTCCCCTCACCTTTCACATCGATTCCTATTGCACTTGCCCATACTCTCCGATCCCTTCCTGATCTTTCTGCCCCTTTAATTCTGTTGTCTTTCTTAACTTTTCTTATTCTCTCTTTCCCTTTAACTCCATTCTCATATTTCCAGTTCATCCCCTCCCCCCAGCTACTTAGTTTAAACACACCCGTGTAGCAGTGACAAACCTGCCTGCCAGAACACTGGTCCCCGTCTGTTAAGATGCAACCCGTCCCTTCTGTACAATTCATCCTTACCCCAAAACAGATCCCAGTGGTCCAAGAATCTAAATCCCTGCTTCCCACACTAGCTCCTCAGCCACACAGTTATTAGGCTCAGGAACAGTTATTAGCCTACAATCATCAGACTCCTGAACCGGTGTGGTTCTCTCACTCACCATAACTCTCAACTGATTCCACAATCTCCAGGCTCACTTTCAAGGACTCTTCAACTCATGTTCTCAGTATTATTGTTTTTATTTACATAATTTGTCTTCATTTTCACATTTGTTATTTGTCACCCTTTGTTTATGTAAAGCTTTTTTAAAAAAATTCTGTTTTATTTCTTTATTTTTCTGTAAATCCCTATAAGAAAATGAATCTCAAGTTAGTATATGGTTCTTTGATAACATATTTAAATTAGTTCTGCTATTATTAGAGGTAAGAATATCAAATTTCAAAGTTCAAAGTAACTTTATTATCAAAGTACATATACAGTATATTACCATATAGAACCCTGAGATTTGCTTTCTTGTGGCATTCACAGTAAATACAAAGGAAGATTGCATACAAAGACAAACAACCTATGTGCAAAAGCCAATAAATTGTGCAAATACAAAACCCAAAATAATAATAATAATAAATAAATAAATATTGAGAACATGAGTTGTACAATCCTGGAAAGTGAGTCTGTAGGTTATGGAATCAGTTTAGTGTTAGGGGTGAGTTATGCACTTCTGGTTCGGGAGCCAGATGGTTGAGGGATAATAACTACTCCAGAACCTGATGGTATGGGATCTAAGGCACCAGTACAGTACCACCTTCCTGATGCAGAAGCGAGAAGGGAACATGGCCTGGATGATGGGGTCCATGATGATGGATGCTGCACAGCAGTGCTCCATGTAAAGAGCTCGATGGTGGGGAGGGCTGGACTGTATCCACTACTTTCTGTAGACTTTTCCTTTCCAGGGCATTGGTGGTTCCATAGCAGGCCATGATGCAATCAGTTTGGATATGCTCCACTGTGCATCTACAGAAGTTGGTCAACGCTTTTGGTGACATGCCGGATCTGTGCAAATTTCTAATAAAGTAGAAGGTCTTCCTGCGACAGCGCTCCTTGTAGATGTGCTCAATAGTGGGGAAAGTATAAATAGAATTATCAAAGGACTACCTGACTTCTTGAGCTTGTTCCATCATTCAGTTTCATAGCTGACCTCCCTTCTCTTATACTCCATTCCATCTGTTACAATTCCAAAAATTGCTTGATCTTAGCCATGAAAACACTCTGCGATTGGGCAACAGCGGCCTTCTAGGTGGAGAATTCAAAGATCCGAAGATTCAAGATTCAAAGTACCTATATTATTGAAGTATGTATACAGTATACAAACCTGAGATTTGTCCTCCTACAGGCAGCCACAAAACAAAGAAACACCATAGAACTCCATTCACAGAAAACATCAAACAACCAATGCGTGAAAAAAAGAACAAATCATGCAAACGGCAAAAATATGAGCAAATAACACACAGAATATTAAACATCAATCCACAGAGTCCTCAAAATGGTCTAGGAGTGTTCCACTTGGTTCAGTTCAGTTCAGTTCAATTTAGCGCTGTGTTATGTTGCTGTACAGCCAGTCCGAATCGAAGTTGCTGATCAAATCACAAGAAATAGCAAAAAAAAGAGTAATCAGAAACCAGAAACACGTGTAACATGAACTGCAGAGTCCTCCAATGACAAGTCCACAGCCATGAGCCGTGTCGATCAAACTTTGTAGCATGAGGAAGACTCCAGTAGCAGCGAGCAAGAAGGAGAGGGACACTGGTCAAATGGGGTTGAACACCCGCTCGCCTTCTGCTCTCGTCCTTGTCAATTTCAATCTTGCTCGATGCTTTAATTGGTGAAGAATAATGGAACCAATCATGGGTCTGCGCTCCACCTTTTGGCTACACACTCTTCTCTCCACCTCACCTAAATTGCCTGAGGACAGCAAAAGTACCAAATTGCTCAGTCAGCCCAAAATGTAAATTACTTGCTCCAATCACATGCAGGTTAGTAATAGAAGCATATTTAAAAGAAGAAGGAGAAGATGTAGTTTGTGAACTGACTGCAGGACATTGCCATTGGTCGCTGGTGCCATCTTGTCTTGAATTATAACTCTTCATCAAGAAACATTTTCCTAATCTCAGTCCTAGAATTCAGACATCTTACCCAGAGATTGCACCCACAGTTTAAGACACTCCTGCTAAAGGAAGCAGCCTCTCTGAGAAATCACATAAATCGTAGTGAGCTTTCTTTTCGCATTACTAAAATTCAATGATTTGTTCTATTTATGAAGGTCAAGCTGCTCATCCCTGTTAGTTTTGTGAATCTACACTGCAGATTCCACAATATTTCTATAATTATTTAAACACGGAGACAAACAATGCAATGGTTCGCCATATGAGGTCTTATGCAATCTCAATGTGATGTTCTTGGTTCAATAAACCAACCCTGTTTCAATCAAGGCCATCATACCATCTAACTTCCTAATTGCCTTCTATACATGTATATTACTTTCTGCATTTCATGAGCTACCTACTGAGTTTCCCACCATATAAAAAGTATTACAAAATATTATTTCTATTAAAGTCAATAACCTTGCATTTTCTCACGTTAAACACATCACTGCTTTTTTAGCAGCATGTAAACAGGTCCTTCAGCTCAATCATGGTGACCAATATGCCTACTTAAACTACTCTCATTTGCTGTGTTTGGTCCACCTCTCTCAAAACCAGTGATTTCCAAACTTTTGGGTTACCACCTCCTTAGCTCCCAGACATCATCACCAGAGCCCCCGCTCCCTTTCCAGCTATTACATAAAACCATAAAATACTATAAAAAAGTGAAAGAAAACAGTTACTACAAATTCAAAGCAGTTATAAATGCAAAATTTATTCAAATCTTACAAATAAATTTATTTATTTCCAATAAAGCAACTTCTATCAACAATTTTAGAGCATGCATTAGTAGTGCAACTATTCACTACTTTATTGCTTTGGAGGGGTTTGATGCAGTGATATCAGCTTCTCATCATCAGGGTAAACGTCACTCAGGAGTCTCAGATCCCCATGTTCAGTAATTGGTAGTTTGTTTTGTTTCTTTGAAAGAAGTTGGGCAACTGCATTGAAGCTGCGCTCCGCTAAGTATGTTGATGGAAAGGCAATAGAGAACATCTTGACCTTTCTCCATGGTGCAGGATAGCGTTCACAGATTTCTTTCTGTAACCAAAAGTCTTGATGTGATTTTTTTGAACTTCAGCTTTTGTAGTGAGATCAGTTCTTCCTCCATCCTTCCTGTTAATTTCCCATTACAAGCATTCAGAAATGGAGGGAAGATCCTGAAACCTCTTTGACATGTCTTTATGCAGCTCACTCAGGTGGGCACAGAGTACTTGAAGATCATCATCTGGTGTTCTTTCTTTCTCTTCCAACTCAGAGAGGCTCAGAAACTGGAAAAGGTCACGATGGCCAATTTTGTACTTAAATAGGGTTGAGGATGACTGATTTGACTTTGATAAGATTCACATCATTTCCTTGCAACTGAACATTGATTTTATTAAACTTTGTTAATAATTCTGACAAATAAGCAATGCCATGCCTAATGTTGTTGAATTGATTTTATTAGGAGTTTGAGATTTGGTTTGTCAACTAAAAGACTTGAAAACTTCTACAATGTACTGTGAAGAGCATTCTGACTGGTTGCGTCACCATTTGGTATGGCGGGGGGGGGGGGCTACTGCACAAAATCAAAATAAGTTGCAGAAACTTGTAACATTAGTCAATTCCATCATGTGTACTGGCCTCCATGGTATCCAAGACATCTTCAAGGAGCGGTGCCTTAGGAAGGTGGCGTCCATCATTAAGGATCCCCACCACCCAGGACATGCCCTTTTCACACTGTTAGCATCAGGAAGGATGCAGAGAAGCCCGAAGGCACACACTCAGTGATTCAGGAACAGCTTCTTCCCCTCTGCCATCCAATTCCTAAATGGGCATTGAATCCATAAACACTATCTAACTATTTTTTTGTATCTGCTTTTGTACACCACTTATTGTAACTTAACTATTTAATAGACATATATACTTAATGTATCTTTTTTCTCTATATTTATTTATCATGCATTTCATTGTACTGCTGCTGTAAAGTTAACAAACTTCATGACATATGCCAGTGATATTAAATCTGATTCTGATTCTGAATGAAGTGGTTGAGTCTTCACCAACTTAATCACTATTTCAAAAAGTGCATGAAAGTGTTACAGGCAGTTTCCTTTTGAGACTTCTGGGCGCAACAGCAAGCATTCAAACTGTTCATCGATCTCAATACAAAGCTCTCAAAATAGTCGAGACCTGAGAGCATTGGACTTGATTTTATTTACCGCTGTGATAACAGCATTTAATGATTTATGCAACCATTCGCTTAGGTTTTTTGTAACAAGATGTTGTCTGTGACTTACACAGTGGTAAAAATGTTAGGTACAGCATTGACTCCCTCTTCGTATTTGTTTCTAGTCCCCTTGCAAAGCAATACCATAATTTGATAAAGAGCAGACCATGGGCACAGTAAAAAAAAAGTCTCAAAGTCCCGATAGCCTCATCATCTCAAGCAGACGGTAGAAAGGAGAAACTCTCCCTGCCACGAACCTCCAAGCGCCACAAACTTGCCGATGCAGCACCATTGGAAGCACCCAACCGCAACAGACTCTGAGTCCGTCTGAAAACTTCGAGCCTCCGACCAACCCTTCGACACCGAACACCGAGCACCATCTTCTGCCGAGCGCTTCGACCTTGCCCCGGCCACCGAGCAACAAGCAAAGCCGAGGACTCGGGGCCTTCCCCTCCAGAGATTTCGGACCACACAGTAGCAACAGCAGAGGCGAAGCAGGCATTTCAGAAGTTTCACCAGATGTTCCTCCGTGCTCTCATGTCCGTCTCCATCAAATCAGAATTGTGCACAGCACCCTACTTGACAAATAACAGACATCACAACCGGAGTGGCCGCTGCGAGCTGCGTCGCGCCGCCATCTTCTCCTCTCCTCTAATGATTTTAGGATTTGCAAAATACCCAAATACCATGTGCTTAATAATGGAGTTTAGCATTTTTTCCAACAGATCAGGATAGCTTATATATAGTTCTCTATTTTTCACTTGTTTCTTCAATGCAATGACACATTTGCGTCTTTACCATCAATTACAAATGTTTCAGAACCTTGGAGCTTGGAAGATTATCACTAATGCATCTACTATATTGAGTCTCTTCCTCATGTTATGGAGATGAAGCCCATTAGGTTAAGTATATTTGCCTAGTTTTAGTCATCTTTTCTCCAATACTTTCCCATTAGTAAAATAAATTGCTTTAACCGCCCCACTGTAACTAAACCCTTGGTTCTTCTTTATGTATTGCATTTATTGTACCTTCTGCAATAAAGGCAGGTATTTTGCTTAATCCCTTAGCCATTTTCTAGTTCCCTTTAAAATATTTGCCATTGTTTCTTTGGGATCTACATTTAGTTTTGCCAGTTTCTTTCCTTTTTCAACAGTTATAGATACTCAAGCAATCTGTGTTCATATTTCCCTGCTCATTTATTCCCACATTCTATCTCTACTCATTTCATTTATCAATTCCTATTTTCTAAAACTCCCCCAGTGTTCAGGCTTTCATTGTAAGACTTTAATCCAACACATCTTTAACCTCAATTATTCACAAACAGATCACTTTCCTACTAGTAGTTTCACTTCTCAAAGGTATGTAAATGAGTAGAAAATGCTGAAAATTTTCTTCAGATGTTTGCCTTTTATTATCTTTTGGTAAGATTGTTTCCTAATCTACCAATGCAAATTCACTTCCCTGACTTAAATTACTGCCTTTTAAATTCAGGACTTTATTCCAGAAAACCATCCCAATTGCATTTTTAGAATTATTCTTTAAAATTACCTTTGACAATTTGATTTGCCCAGTGCTCATGACACTTAAAGTCCTCCATGATAATAGTATTACCTTTGCTACAATTTCTTTTTAAATTCTCTCTTCAAGCAGTCTACTATTCTTCCATGTTATCTCTTTCCACCAATATTGATCCTACTTCTTCTTTCTCTAGACCAAGGGCATTCCTCACAGCTGCTCTTATATCATCCTTTATCAAAAGGGCAAATGCTCATACACACCTTCATTTTGTCTGTTCTATCTTATCATTCATCTCAAAATATGTCATTCCCTATGCTGGATATTGTGCAACTATAGTTCTATAACAGTTACAGGTGTTCTGGTCTCTAGAGGAGCCATAATTTTGTATCAAGTTTGCTTTGTACGAACATCACTTTTTACATCACTTCCTGAGCAGGATACTTTGGATTTCGACTTAAAGCACACACGGCGGAAAGACATCCTCTCCATCCACTCTTTATTTGCCCTTGAAACACTCTGGTCAACACAGCATAGTTATAGGATGTTGCATGTGTGTATTACCTTGGTTAACACGGATGGTGAGAATAACCAATAGTATTAGTATACTCAGGGGCACAATGATTCTGTATTGAATCTAATATATATTTTAATTCAAATTCTACAGTTTCACAACTTTTGTCATTAAAAACCCTGAAGAAAGCTTCCAATCAGGTGATTTTTGAGAAGGTGTTTAACTCCATTCCCAACTTTGTACACATGCTTTATGAGGGCAGTAGAGTGAACAGACAACTCATCTTCAAAGGCATCACCCGCAGACCGGAGATGCGTCTGAATGCCGTATGCTACGGTGTCAGCTTCCGAGCCCAGCAACATTGATTGCTGAGCCCTGGAAAGCAGGTCAGAATGTCGTGCATTGATGACGACACTCATGCAAAACCACAATCAGCATAGCTGCAGCATGGGCCTGCGTCAGAGCTGAAGCGGCAAGAATGAGAGCAGCACCAAGCTGAAATGCTCATGGAGAAAGCTCGCACAGACATGGAGAAAGTGAGGTTATACCCAGACCTATTGTTGGTTCAGTTAACTTGATCTAAATTCTTTACCCATTCAGATATATCGTTTTTTTAAACTTTTACTTGAATCAACTTTGTTTGTTGATGCGCTGTTAAACTGTCAATTCTGTCTCACTGTTTTACTGCTTCTATGATGTTTGACCTTTCTCTTTAAAATCTAGCACATTCAACTTGACACCTGTTCCTCCTGCCTGCTGCTATCAATGTCATGCATTGATCTGATTCATAGATCAAGCCCAGTTTATTTGCAGCATTCCAATGAAAAGCATTCTCTAAAAAACTAGTGCCAGTCCATAGAATTCAAACCTTCCTCTCAGATTACTCTCTGTGTCATCACATTGACATAGAGTGACAAAGCACAGAAACAAGTACTACAAGCCATCAGCTCCATATAGACATCAAGAACCAACAAGTACCCACCTAAAGTAATCCCATTTTTTTTTCAGTGTTTAACACTTTGAACTGTTCAAACTTAACACCGATTTTGGCAAAGGTAACAATCTAAGGATTATTAACTTTGAGGTTTTGAGTTTAAACTTTGACCCTTGCTCCTCGAAGCACGACTTCATTCAAGGCAAAAGAGACTGCAAATTCTGGAAGAACTTTGCAGATTAAATAGCATCTGTAGAGACCAAAGGTAAAAGGTAATGTTTTTGGCCAAGGTTTGCATTAGGGTAGAGAGAAAAGATTCGGGTGGTGGTGGTTTTGAGACTGACAAGTGATGGGAGGAGATGATGGGCAGTTGAAACTAGGTGGAAGGTGGGAAGTAGAATGGGTAAGATGAACAAGATCTTCTAATTACATGTCACCTTCACTCTCCTTTCCAATCGCACACCGACCTGTCTGCCCAAGGCCTTGTTGTTGCAATGGAGAGCCAAATACAAGCTGGAAGAGCCTCATCTTAGGGTAGTTTACAACCCAATGGTATGAACACTGACTTCTCCAATTTCAAGTAATTCACACTCACAGTGCTCTGCTCCCACACAATCACCTGTCCGCCTGGTTTTGTTCTCCCTTTGTTCACTTCTGCCATCTTCTCCCACTGCCCATCATTCCCTTCCCATCGGGTTTCATCTATCATTCAACAGCCTTCCTTCTACTCTTCCTTGCACTGCCAATCCACTCTAAAGATTGGCTCACACCTTTTGCATGTGCAGATGCTGCCTGACCTACTAAGCTCTTTCAGGGTTCTGCATTGTGTTTCATATCATTTAATAGTTACTCTATGGACCTCAATGGGATCCTAAGTTCTTCATATGAGCATATCTTAGGAGCAGAATTAGGCCATTCAGCCCATCAAGTCTACTCCAACATTCAATCATGGCTGATTTATTTTCCCTATCAACTCCATTTTTCTGACTTCTCCCAGTAATCTTTGACACTCTTACTAATCAAGAAGCTATCAAGCTCCACTTTAAATATACCCAGCTGTCTGTGACAATGAATTCCACAGACTTATCACCTTATGGCTAAAGAAATTCTTCTTCATCTCTATTCTAAAAGGAGGTCCTATTCTGAGGCTGTGCCCTCTGATCTTAGACACTCCCATTATCGGGAAACATCCTCTCCAAGTCCACGGAGTTCAATATCCAATGACAATTCCACCTCCTCCTCCCACAACCATTCTTCTAAACTCCAGTGAGGCCCAGGGTCATCAAATGCTCCTCATACGTTAACCATTCTATCTCCGGGATAATTCTTGCAAATCTCCTCTAGGTCCTTTTCAATGCTAGCTCTAGCACAACATCTCTTCCTAGATAAGGGGCAGAAAACTGCTCACAGTACTCCAAAATACGGTCTGACCAATGCCTTATAATGCTTCAGCATTATATTCTTGGTTTTATATTCTAGTCCTCTGGAAATGAATGCTAACATTGCATTTGCCTTCCTTACTGCTGACTGTGTCAACAAGTTAACCTTTAGGGAATCCTGCACTAGGATTCCTAAGGGCACGCCGTTTGTACCTCCAAATTCTGAAATGGCTCCCCATTTAGAAAATAATCTACACCGTTATTCCTTTTTCCAAAGTGCATGACCATAAATTTCCCTACATTCTTTTCAACCTGCCACTTCTTTGCCAATTAATCTGTTCAAGTCCTCTTAGTCTCCCTGCTTCCTCAACACAAGCTGCTCTCCACCTACCTTTACATTGTCTACAAACCAGGCAACAAAGCCATCATTTTTGTCCTACAGGTTATTAACATATAACATGAAAAGGAACACACCCAATATTGACACCTGCGGAATACCACTAGTAACCAACAGCCAGATAGAAGAAGCCCCTTTTATTCTCACTCTTTGCCTTCTGCCAGTCAACCAATGTTCTGCCCTTGCTAGCCGCCTTTCTGCAATACATGGGCTCTTATCTTATTTAGCAATCTCATGTGCTGTAACTTGTCTAAGGCCTTCTGAAAATCCAAGTAAACGTCCACTGACTCTCCTTTGTCTATCCTGCTGTTATTTCATCAAAGAATTCAAAAAGATTTTTCAGGCAATTTTCTCCTTAGGAAACCATGCTGATTTCAACCTATTTTATCATGGTATCCCAAAACCCCACCTTATAAGGAGGACAACGCCTTATGGCACAAAGTCAATGTGAGCTGGTGATGTTGGTAGTAACCTCACATAGGCACCAGTTTACCTAGTTCACTTCAGAACCAATGAAGAACATAGCCACATTGCCCCTGGGAGCTCAGGGGAAGAGTTTCATGTGGTTCAATGCTTTGTCATTGCCTTCTCCTTTCCTCATTATCACAGAGCATGCACAATGTGCTCATGGGATTGTGGCCCTGCCTAAAAGCTTGCACAAAATCTGAGATTTTAATATAGTCTCCAGGTGAATATATGCCTGCAGTATGAAAGACAATCTGTTAGCTTCTGTGAAAATAAATTTATTTTCAAACATGTTTCATGGTTTGTTTTGAAATCTCTCTCAAACTGTTAACACTGAGTGACAAGCAACCTTTAGGTGAAATTAGACAGAAACAGATAGACTTCAGCAAACTCCAAAATGGTTTACAGCCAAGAAAACACTCTTGAAATGTGAGCCTTATTGTTTGGCAACAAATGAAGTAATAAGCTTACCTTGCCACCCACAAACTGCAGGGGGATAACTAATAAATCTAATGTTATCTGAGGAATAACGATTGAACTGCCCAATATTTCATTAATATATTACTGTGGGAGATCTTGTATCCATACCAGGACCTTGGTTTCACAATTTATCCAAAAGGAGGCTCCTTGTTGTACACTGAAGTGTCAGCCTGATTTACATAGAAACATAGAAAATAGATGCAGGAGTAGGCCATTCGGCCCTTCGAGCCTGCACCACCATTCAGCATGATCATGGCTGATCATCCAATTCAGAACCCTGCACCAGCCTTCCCTCCATACCCCCTGATTCCTTTAGCCACAAGGGCCATATCTAACTCCCTCTTAAATATAGCCAATGAACTGGCCTCAACTGTTTCCTGTGGCAGAGAATTCCACAGATTCACCACTCTCTGTATGAAGAAGTTTTTCCTCATCTCGGTCCTAAAAGGCTTCCCCTTTATCCTCAAACTGTGACCCCTCGTTCTGGACTTCCCCAACATTGGGAACAATCTTCCTGCATCTAGCCTGTCCAATCCCTTTAGGATTTTATATGTTTCAATCAGATCCCCCCTCAATCTTCTAAATTCCAACAAGTATAAGCCTAGTCGATCCAGTCTTTCATCATATGAAAATCCTGCCATCCCAGGAATCAATCTGGTGAACCTTCTTTGTACTCCCTCTATGGCAAGGATGTCTTTCCTCAGATTAGGGGACCAAAACTGCACACAATATTCCAGGTGTGGTCTCACCAAGGCCTTGTACAACTGCAGTAGTACCTCCCTGCTCCTGTACTCGAATCCTCTTGCTATAAATGCCAGCATACCATTCGTCTTTTTCACCGCCTGCAGTACCTGCATGCCCACTTTCAATGACTGGTGTATAATGACACCCAGGTCTCGTTGCACCTCCCCTTTTCCTAATCAGCCACCATTCAGATAATAATCTGTTGTTCCTCTGGAGTAAGGGATGAACTTGCAATTTTCTGACTCATAGATGGGATTGATGTCTTCTGATCTAAGAATAATATCAGTCTTTATCTCTGCCAGTGGATGCTGAAGAAATGTTTGACAATGAAATGTTCTTTTGAGTTTTTTTTATAACTTCTGTGCTCTGCGGCCAAATAGCTGAGGAACACTCAAGATTTGACAATTAAAAATGGGCACTGACACAAAGGACACTAACAAGAGTCATCACCACATGGTTGTAAGAGCAGACCTTTACATTTTTCCGATTGCAAGGAGATAATTTAACATTTTCCTGGTGAGTTACAAGTTTATTCAAAATGAAGGCAGAAAGCACAAGGTAAGTTGATCCAGGTTTTGACTGACACTGTAAAGAATGATATATTGCTACAAACACATATCGGCTTCATTATGCTTCTAATTAAAAACTACAATGTGCTTTAATTCTTTTCTTGATTTAAATTCCCACAGACAGAATACAGCACTGAAAATAAAATCAAAACTCTTTATTTATGAACAAGTTATACAATTCAACAATAAAATCCTTTGCCAAGTTTTCAATCAATTTGATGTGTTTGCACAAGAGAGAAAACTGATACAGTTTAGAAATCTTTGATTGCACATACAACTGTGAAGTCAATTAAGGCCCATCCTATAAACATCAGAGCAAACCACTAGTCCCTTGACATTGATATTGACACCATTGCTGGGACTGAAATAGCTTTGTTTGTGCTCTCTAGATTGAAATCAATACAAAATAACAAGATATGAACCAAAGTACAATGGTCAAGTTACATGCACAGATTATGCAACTCTCATTTATTGTTCCCAGTTTTATTTCACCCTCACTGCAATACACATCGTGTGAATGACCTAGCTGGTTAATTCAGTGAGCAATGGAGTCTTGAAATCTATTAATGTTCACACTTTATCCCCAGTCGGTGTGTCAGTAGAAACACAAATGGCCTCTGGTTAAGGACAGCAAAATATAAACCAAACTAACACTTAATACGGCAGAGAACTGGGACCAGCAATGATACTGATGTTTATACTTGAGGTTTCAGAGCTCTACAACATAGAAAGAGGCCCTGTGGCTCACCATGTCTATGCTGACCATCGTGTGTACCTACACGAATCCCATTTGGCTGAATTAATTCTATGTCCTGCTCATTCAACTGCGTGTTAAGATACCTCTTAAATGTACATACATTTCCTGCCTCTACCACCTCCTCTGGCAACTCAGTCCAGGTGGCAACTACTCCATGTGAAAAAAAATCCTCAGATTCTTTTTAAACCTCCTCCCTCTCATCTGATTCCTATGGTTTTACATATCCCTACCATGCAAAACAGACACTGTCCTTCTGCTCTATCTATCCTGATAATTATATTTACCCTATCACATTACCTTTCAGCCACCATTGGTCCACGTAAAACAGACCTAACCTAACCAATCATTCCTGTTAACTCAAACCTTCCATCCAGATAACATCACTGAGAATTTTTAAGCACCCTGTCTAGCTTAACCATGCCTTTCCTATAGTGTGATGACTAGAACTACTAACCAGCAATCAAGCTACCTGGTCCTGGGATCTGGGAGCAGCCACGCAAGCTTGCTTTCAAAGTTTCACTAGATCTGTGCCCATGCCAATAAGTTTGTGATCGCTGATGAATTGCAGGGTGAAATGGTGGGGACCGTGACAATGAAACTGTGTTTAAAGCTAATCTGGACCTTCTCTTGTTGCACATAGTCATTAATATTGCAAAACATTGTTTGTTGCCTATCACTCTCAGCCTGAAAAAGATTCTTTCAGGCATTTCTGTATGTGAGCATGCATGACTTCATCATGAGGAATTGTGAATGGAGATGAGAAGCTGTAAATCTACGAGAATGTTGGCAGGACTAAAAAGATTTATTGATCACAAATATTTGACAGGCTAGGGTTATTTTCTCCTGGGAAGGGAAGCCCAGGGTAAGACATGATGGAGGGTCTTTAAGATTATTAATGGGTATGACAGGGGAGATGTTGAGAAGGTGTCCTCATTTATGAGGAAACCAAAACATCATTAATATAAAAGATGAAAGCACTCATAAATCCAGTGGAGATTGCAAGAGAAAAGTCTTTACTCAGAAAATTGTTAAATATGGGACTCATTACTGTTCAGAGTTTTTGAAGCAACTGGCAGAAACACATTTAAAGGGAACCTGGATAACTTAATGAGGGAGATGTAAACAGAAGGATATTCTAGAAGCTAAGATTTTTAAAAATCAGGGTATGTGCAGTAGCAGTGCAATGTATTGGGTTTATCTTTCATTAACATTGGGATACCAATATTTGTGGAACTATATTCCAATAGCAGAAGGTTTGTTGAAATATGGAAAAAATAAAGATATATTTTTAAAAATCTATCTGGGATGTACTATGTGCTAATAGAGAGCTATGTTGTATACTCTTGTTTTGACTGCAACTTCTGCTAAACAATGGGAAACATTAAAGAAATAACTGATGAAAAGGTCTGAGATCAGTCTGCAAATACTATGAGAATTTTGCATTGCAACCTTGATGTGATAGGGTCCTGTGTGTGATATACTCCTGACAGAGTTGTGCACAACAAAGATAAAAGGGGACACATATAGCAATGCAACTGGACTGCAGTGGTAAAGCAGGAAGGTGATGGGGCTCCTCAATTGCTATAACAATGAAGGCTGTAACAGACAACCAATCTCTGATGCTCTGGTTTAATGTTCAGAGGATTTGGATTTGTCTTAGCTGAAGATATGTGTTGTTTATGGTGCTCATGCTGAAAGAAATCACCAACAGCCTGTTTCCATATTGTCAAACTCTTCCTCTAAATCTCTTGTGGCAATGGATAAGTGCTGTTAACTGGGAACTCCAATATCATCCGAAAAGGCCCTCTCCGTGGAATGTGTGGGTTTTCTCCGGGTGCTCCAGTTTCCTCCAACAGTCCAAAGACGTATGGGGTAGGTTAACTGGTCATTGTAAATAAGGTTTAAATCGGGCTTGTCGGGGGTTGTGGGGCAGTGTGGCTCGAAGGGCCACAAGGGCCTACTCTGCGCTGTGTCTCTAAATAAACATAAATAAGACAAGGTGTATTGATGAGGGACAACTGACTGAAAGGAAGGAAGGTTAATCTTTCCATCGGAAGAGAAAACTAACATATGAGAAATGCTTTCACTGCGTAGGTTTAGGTTTTGTCATGAAGAATAAACTCTTAAATTGAATGTCGGAATTATTAACAGGGTTGATTCTTACAATTAACTAGTCAATAATTTTAATGGCTATCAGTACATATGTTCCAGATCATCACTGATTTGTGCCAGTCTGGATGAACTTCTCACTTCCATCTTTTAGGAAGACAAAATCGTCCTCCCTGGAGACCAGTGCAAGAGTTGGTACAGGCATGGATCTTATGTGCAAAGACGGAGTCGGCCACCTGTTCCCTAGTAAACAAATTAATGAGACTTTTACTTACCAAAGCTATTTATGGACAATGTGACAAATACTAGACCACTGGACTCACCCTATTGTAATCACTGGTATGTCCAAAACTGCATCAGTGCGAGCAGTTAGGACCCAAAGATGTTTGCGTCACTAGAGTCAAAACAGTTTTGATGATTGTTGGACTAGTCAGGTTTATATGATCAATTACGCCTTTCAAGTGTTTCCAATACAATTCCAATACAATAAAAGTCTCCAAAGAATATCTAACACTTACAGCTCCAAGATGCTAGAAAATACAAGGATTTTAAACAACTCCTGGGAAAGATGCTTTGGGTTGATAATGAAGATCCTAACAGTGAGGTGAAAACTTCCAGAACTGGCCTTTGCTGAACCCCTGGACATTAATAGAGCTGTTCTGATTTCAATGATACTCAGATTAAGAAATCAAGTGAAAGAACAAAGCCTTTTACCACTGACAAAACAATCCTGAATCTTTAAAAATGTTATATGTAGGAATTCCTGCTGATCTGAAAAATGGTAAAAATCAGTATCTTCAATAAAGGGGATTGATTTAATTGCTGAAACCATCATGGCTTGTCTCTCCTCTTCACTGTGGAGAATTTACTTGGAGTGACTTGTCTCTGAACAAATTCCTGCTGGAGTCACAAACAAGAGAAAATTTCAGATGCTGGAAATCCGAGCAACACACACAAAATGCTGGAGGAACTCAGCAGGTCAGGTAGCATCATGGAAAAACGTACAGTCAACGTTTCGGACCGAAACCCAAGAGTCTCGGCCTAAAACGTCAACCATACTCTTTTTCCATAGATGTTGTCTGGCCTGCTGAGTTCCTCCAGCATTTTGTGTGTGTTCCTGTTGGAGTCACACTATGATTTTATACCCGTGAGAACCGGTAACATGATTTTCAAGGCCAACCAAATCCAAGTGAAATGCTTAGAGCAACACCAATAACTGTTGTAGTTTTTATCGATCTCTCCAAGCCCTCTGACACAGTTAACCATGCAGCAGTTGCTGCTTAAGTGTGCCTGCCTGCAGAAAAGGAAGAACCTTTTACATACTCATTTGCCCAGCACAGTCTTTGGCAGTAGTTCAGAGTGGACACTTCTGTCATCAGTACCAGTCAAGCAAGGCTTTGCAGTTGCTAAAGGCATTTTTGTATCCATCCTGTTCCTCAATGTTTACCACCTCCTGCTAATGATTATCACTGAGTACCAAGTAGATGGGAATTGTTTCAGTCTTGCCTGTGTGCCTGCTGTCCAAAATCAAGAGAACATTAGTAATCCCAAGGTCATTGACAATTCTGCCACTGAAGCACATACAAAGGAATACATGAAGACCACTGTAAAACTCTTTTTGATGATGTATGTTAATGCCTGCTCTTCAACATCAAAACAATAGTGTTCCATCAACTAGATCCTAGCCAACTGATACAACATGGATCAAAATTAATGACCAAAACCTAAAAATATAGCACATGTTTGAGAGTATGGTGGTTAATGGGATGCTATTACAGCTCAGGGTATCAGAGTTCAATACCAGCATCCTCTGTAATGAGTCGCTGTACGTCCTCCCCATGGAATGTGTGGGTTCTCCCTGGGTGCACCCATTTCCATCTACAGTCAAAGATGTACCAGATAGGTTAATTGTCCATAGGTTAATTGCTCATTGTACATTCTCCTGTGATGAGGTTAGGGTTAAATAGAGTCATAGAAAAGTACAGCACAGAAACAGGCTCTTGGGCCCTTCTAGTCTGTGCCGAACCATTGAAACTGCCTAGTTTCACTGACCTGCACTAAGATTATAGCCATTTATACCCTGATCATCCAGGTAGCTATCCAGACTCCTCTTAAACACTGAAATTGAGCTTGCAGCTCATTCTATACTCTCACCACCCTCTGAGTGAAAAAGTTTCCCCTCATTTCCAATTAAACATTCCACCTTTCACCCTTAACCCATGAGCTCTAGTTGTAGCAACATACATCAAAGTTGCTGGTGAATGCAGCAGGCCAGGCAGCATCTGTAGGAAGAGGTGCAGTCGACGTTTCAGGCCGAGACCCTTTGTCAGGACTAACTGAAGGAAGAGTGAGTAAGGGATTTGAAAGCTGGAGGGGGAGGGGGAGATCCAAAATGATAGGAGAAGACAGGAGGGGGAGGGATAGAGCCGAGAGCTGGACAAGCGATAGGCAAAAGGGGATACGAGAGGATCATGGGACAGGAGGTCCGGGAAGAAAGACAAGGGGGGGGAGGTTGACCCAGAGGATAGGCAAGAGGTATATTCAGAGGGACAGAGGGAGAAAAAGGAGAGTGAGAGAAAGAATGTGTGCATAAAAATGAGTAACAGATGGGGTACGAGGGGGAGGTGGGGCCTTAGCGGAAGTTAGAGAAGTCGATGTTCATGCCATCAGATTGGAGGCTACCCAGACGGAATATAAGGTGTTGTTCCTCCAACCTGAGTGTGGCTTCATCTTTACAGTAGAGGAGGCCGTGGATAGACATGTCAGAATGGGAATGGGATGTGGAACTAAAATGTGTGGCCACTGGGAGATCCTGCTTTCTCTGGCGGACAGAGCGTAGATGTTCAGCAAAGCGGTCTCCCAGTCTGCGTCGGGTCTCGCCAATATAT
This sequence comes from Mobula hypostoma, assembly GCF_963921235.1. Classification (NCBI taxonomy): domain Eukaryota; kingdom Metazoa; phylum Chordata; class Chondrichthyes; order Myliobatiformes; family Myliobatidae; genus Mobula; species Mobula hypostoma. The sequence goes on along the minus strand of NC_086105.1, from coordinate 89,265,985 downwards.
AAAAGGCCACATCGGGAGAACCGGACGCAGTATATCACCCCAGTCGACTCACAGGTGAAGTGATGCCTCACCTGGAAGGACAGTTTGGGGCCCTGAATGGTGGTAAGGGAGGAAGTGTAAGGGCATGTGTAGCACTTGTTCCACTTACACGGATAAGTGCCAGGAGGGAGATCAGTGGGGAGGGATGGGGGGGACGAATGGACAAGGGAGTTGTGTAGGGAGCGATCCCTGTGGAATGCAGAGGGGGGGGAGGGAAAGATGTGCTTAGTGGTGGGATCCCGTTGGAGGTGGCGGAAGTTACGGAGAATAATATGTTGGACCCGGAGGCTGGTGGGGTGGTAGGTGAGGACCAGGGGAACCCTATTCCTAGTGGGGTGGTGGGAGGATGGAGTGAGAGCAGATGTACGTGAAATGGGGGAGATGCGTTTAAGAGCAGAGTTGATAGTGGAGGAAGGGAAGCCCCTTTGTTTAAAAAAGGAAGACATCTCCCTCGTCCTAGAATGAAAAGCCTCATCCTGAGAGCAGATGCGGCGGAGACGGAGGAATTGCGAGAAGGGGATGGCGTTTTTGCAAGAGACAGGGTGAGAAGAGGAATAGTCCAGATAGCTGTGAGAGTCAGTAGGCTTATAGTAGACATCAGTGGATAAGCTGTCTCCAGAGACAGAGACAGAAAGATCTAGAAAGGGGAGGGAGGTGTCGGAAATGGACCAGGTAAACTTGAGGGCAGGGTGAAAGTTGGAGGCAAAGTTAATAGGTTGGAAGGGATTGAACAAGGGGTGATAAAACAGTGTCGAGGTATGCAAAAATGAGTTCGGTGAGGCAGGAGCAAGCTGAGACAATAGGTCGGCCAGGACAGGCAGGCCTTGAACTCCAGGCCGGGTCTTTATGTGCTGCTACTGTGACTCCCGTCTCCCCTTGCCCCAACACCACTCCGCAGCCCCGTCTTCCTCAGATCCCACCGTCAACTCCTGGGCCCTCAGAGGCTCCATCTTCCTCTCACCCCAACCCTCCCCTCTCCACTGACACCACCAGCCTCCCCCCTCCCCCCTCTGATCCCAGCTCTCATCCGTGCCAGGTCTTTACCATCCCCTCCGACCTTCAACTGTCAGAGGCAGAATGCTCTGTTCTCAGTAAGGGCCTCACGTTTGTCCCCCTTCGCCCACACCTCAGCGAGTTCCGTGTTCGCCATGATGCGGAACTTTTCTTCCGCCGTCTCTGTCTCCAAGCCTACTTCTTCGGCAAGGACTCTTCCACCCCCACCGATGACCCCTTCTCCCGTCTTCAACCCTCCTCTTCTTCATGGACACCCCGCTCTGGTCTTCTGCCTGCTCTGGATCTCTTTATTGCTAACTGCCGACGGGACATCAACCGTCTCGACTTCACCGCACCTTGTCCCCATTCCAACCTCACTCCTTCGGAACGCTCTGCTCGCCCCTCCCTCCGCACTAATCCTAACCTTATTATTCAACCCGCCGATAAGGGGGTGCTGTTGTAGTCTGGCGTACTGACCTCTACCTTGCCGAGGCACAGCGACAACTCGCGGATACCTCCTCTTATTTACCCCTCGATCGTGACCCCACTAAGGAGCACCAGGCCATTGTCTCTCACACCATCACCGACTTTATCCGCTCAAGGGATCTCCCATCCACTGCTACCAACCTTATAGTTCCCACACCCCGCACTTCCCGTTTCTACCTCCTACCCAAGATCCACAAACCTCCCTGTCCTGGCCGACCTATTGTCTCAGCTTGCTCCTGCCTCACCGAACTCATTTCTGCATACCTCGACACTGTTTTATCACCCCTTGTTCAATCCCTTCCAACCTATGTTCGTGACACTTCTCACGCTCTTAAACTTTTCGATAATTTTAAGTTCCCTGGCCCCCACCGCTTTATTTTCACCATGAATGTCCAGTCCTTATATACTTCCATCCCCCATCAGGAAGGTCTCAAAGCTCTACGCTTCTTTTTGGATTCCAGACCTAATCAGTTCCCCTCTACCACCACTCTGCTCCGTCTAGCGGAATTAGTCCTTACTCTTAATAATTTCTCCTTTGGCTCCTCCCACTCCCTCCAAACTAAAGGTGTAGCTATGGGCACCCGTATGGGTCCTAGCTATGCCTGCCTTTTTGTTGGGTTTGTGGAACAATCTATGTTCCGTGCCTATTCTGGTATCTGTCCCCCACTTTTCCTTCGCTACATCGACGACTGCATTGGCGCTGCTTCCTGCACGCATGCAGAACTTGTTGACTTTATTAACTTTGCCTCCAACTTTCACCCTGCCCTCGTTTACCTGGTCCATTTCCGACACCTCCCTCCCCTTTCTAGATCTTTCTGTCTCTGTCTCTGGAGACAGCTTATCCACTGATGTCTACTATAAGCCTACTGACTCTCACAGCTATCTGGACTATTCCTCTTCTCACCCTGTCTCTTGCAAAAACGCCATCCCCTTCTCGCAATTCCTCCGTCTCCGCCGTATCTGCTCTCAGGATGAGGCTTTTCATTCTAGGACGAGGGAGATGTCTTCCTTTTTTAAACAAAGGGGCTTCCCTTCCTCCACTATCAACTCTGCTCTTAAACGCATCTCCCCCATTTCACGTACATCTGCTCTCACTCCATCCTCCCACCACCCCACTAGGAATAGGGTTCCCCTGGTCCTCACCTACCACCCCACCAGCCTCCGGGTCCAACATATTATTCTCCGTAACTTCCGCCACCTCCAACGGGATCCCACCACTAAGCACATCTTTCCCTCCCCCCCCTCTGCATTCCACAGGGATCGCTCCCTACACAACTCCCTTGTCCATTCGTCCCCCCATCCCTCCCCACTGATCTCCCTCCTGGCACTTATCCGTGTAAGTGGAACAAGTGCTACACATGCCCTTACACTTCCTCCCTTACCACCATTCAGGGCCCCAAACAGTCCTTCCAGGTGAGGCATCACTTCACCTGTGAGTCGACTGGGGTGATATACTGCGTCCGGTTCTCCCGATGTGGCCTTTTATATATTGGCGAGACCCGACGCAGACTGGGAGACCGCTTTGCTGAACATCTACACTCTGTCCGCCAGAGAAAGCAGGATCTCCCAGTGGCCACACATTTTAGTTCCACATCCCATTCCCATTCTGACATGTCTATCCACGGCCTCCTCTACTGTAAAGATGAAGCCACACTCAGGTTGGAGGAACAACACCTTATATTCCGTCTGGGTAGCCTCCAATCTGATGGCATGAACATCGACTTCTCTAACTTCCGCTAAAGCCCCACCTCCCCCTCGTACCCCATCTGTTACTCATTTTTATGCACACATTCTTTCTCTCACTCTCCTTTTTCTCCCTCTGTCCCTCTGAATATACCTCTTGCCCATCCTCTGGGTCAACCCCCCCCCCGTCTTTCCTCCCGGACCTCCTGTCCCATGATCCTCTCGTATCCCCTTTTGCCTATCACCTGTCCAGCTGTCGGCTCTATCCCTCCCCCTCCTGTCTTCTCCTATCATTTTGGATCTCCCCCTCCCCCTCCAACTTTCAAATCCCTTACTCACTCTTCCTTCAGTTAGTCCTGACGAAGGGTCTCGGCCTGAAACGTCGACTGCGCCTCTTCCTATAGATGCTGCTTGGCCTGCTGCGTTCACCAGCAACTTTGATGTATGTTGCTTGAATTTCCAGCATCTGCAGAATTCCTGTTGTGAGCTCTAGTTGTAGTCCCGTACAGCCTCAGTGGAAAAAGCCTGCTTTCATTGACCTTATAATTTTGTACACCACTTTCAAATCTCCCCTCAATCTTCTACGTTCTAAGGAATAAAGCCCTAACCTATTCAATATTTCCTTTTAACTCAGGTCCTCCAGTTCCAGCAACATCCTTGTAAATTTGTATGTACTCTTTCAACCTTATTTACATCCTTCCTGGAAATAGGTGACCAAAACTGAGCACAATACTCCAAATTGCCTCATCAATGTCTTATATAACTTCAACATAACATCCCATCTCCTGTACTCAATACTTTGATTTATGAAGGCCAATGTGCCAAAAGCTCTCTTTATGAACCTATCCACAGTGGCATGCAAAAGTTTGGGCACCCCGGTCAAAATTTCTGTTACTGTGAATAGTTAAGTAAGCAGAAGATCAACTGATCTCCAAAAGTCATAAAGTTAAAGAAGAAACATTCTTTTCAACATTTTAAGCAAGATTAGTGTATTATTTTTGTTTTGTACAATTTTAGAGTGGAAAAAAAGGAAAGGAGCACCATGCAAAAGTTTGAGCACCCTAAGAGATTTGAGCTCTCAGATAACTTTTGCCAAGGTCTCAGACCTTAATTAGCTTGTTAGGGCTATGGCTTGTTCACAATCATCGTTAGGAAAGGCCAGGTGATGCAAATTTCAAAGCTTTATAAATATCCTGACTCCTCAAACTTTGTCCCAACAATCAGCAGCCATGGGCTTCTCTAAGTAGCTGCCTTGCACTCTGAAAATTATAATAAATGATGCCCACAAAGCAGGAGAAGACTATAAGAAGATAGTAAAGCGTTTTCAGGTAGCCGTTTCATCAGTTTGTAATGTAATTAAGAAATGGCAGTTAACAGGAACAGTGGAGGTCAAGTTGAGGTCTGGAAGACCAAGAAAACCTTCTAAGAGAACTGCTTGTAGGATCGCTAGAAAGGCAAATCAAAACCCTGTTTGACTGCAAAAGACTTGCAGGAAGATTTAGCAGACTCTGGAGTGGTGGTGCACTGTTCTACTGTACAGCAACACCTGAACAAATACGACCTTCATGGAAGAGTCACCAGAAGAAAACCTTTCCTGCGTCCTCACCACAAAATTCAGCATCAGAAGTTTGCAAAGGAACATCTAAACAAGCCTGATGCATTTTGGAAACAAGTCCTGTGGACTGATGAAGTTAAAATAGAACTTTTCGGCCGCAATGAGCAAATGTATGTTTGGAGAAAAAAGGGTGCAGAATTTCATGAAAAGAACACCTCTCCAACTGTTAAGCACGGGGGTGGATCGGTCGTGCTTTGGGCTTGTGTTGCAGCCAGTGGCACAGGGGAACATTTTACTGATAGAGGGAAGAATTAGTTAAATTAAATACCAGCAAATTCTGGAAGCAAACATCACACCATCTGTAAAAAAAGCTGAAGATGAAAAGAGGATGGCTTCTACAACAGGATAATGGTCCTAACCACACCTCAAAATCCACAATGGACTACCTCAAGAGGCACAAGCTGAAGGTTTTGCCATGGCCCCCACAGTCCCCTGACCTAAACATCATCGAGAATCTGTGGATAGACCTCAAAAGAGCAGCGCATGCAAGACGGCCCAAGAATCTCACAGAACTAGAAGCCTTTTGCACGGAAAAATGGGCGAAAATCCCCCAAACAAGTATTGAAAGACTCTTAGCTGGCTACAGAAAGCGTTTACAAGCTGTGATACTTGCCAAAGGGGGTGTTACTAAGTACTGACCATGCAAGGTGCCCAAACCTTTGCTTTGGGCCCTTTTTCTTTTTTGTTATTTTGAAACTGTAAAAGATGGAAATAAAAAAGTAATTTTGCTTAAAATATTAAAGAAATGTGTCATCTTTAACTTTATGCCTTTTGGAAATCAGGTCATCTTTTACTCGCTTAGCTATTCCAGATATCCCACCCTGCAAAAACTCATTTCAGGGAGGTAGAACCATCAATTTACGGGAGACTCCCGGAACTTCCAGGAGAGGTGGGATGTCTGCAATGGAGTAGCTCCTTAGCAGCTAGCCACTTAGTTTAACTAACGTTAGCTATGCTAATGAATGAATGACACCTGTTAAACTCACCTCAACATGTCTTTTACATTTACAGTCTTAACCCATCATAGGCAATAGAAAAGTCACTGTTGCAAACAGTGCAGCGAGCAACACTGTCATTATTTTGACCCCTATTAGGCAGGGGTACACTTTAGGGTAGTCTGGGGTGATGTACATTTTATATTTTCTTTTTTTTTTGGAACACTCTGCCATGGCGTGCTCTCGCTTTCTCTCCCTCTCTCCCGTGGTCGCACTCGTGCTCTCACTTGCTTTCTCTCTCGCTCGCGCTTTCTCTCTCCAGTGGTCGCTCTTGTGCTCTCTTTCTTGCTGGCTTCTTCTCTCGTTCGCGCTTTAGCTCGCGCTTTCTTTCTTGCTCGCGCTCTCGCTTGCTTTATCTCTTGCTTTCTCTCTCGCTCGCGGTCTCTCTCGTGGTCGCTCTCGTGCTCTCTCTCTCTCTTGCTCACACGCTCACTCTCAAAAAAATTGATTTCTGTGATATTGTATCTAATTTGCGGGCATCAGGGAGCCACTATTAATATGCGGGAGACTCCTGGAACTTCCGGGAGAGGTGGGATGTCTGCTATTCACAGTAACAGAAATTTTGACCAAGGGTGCCCAAACTTTTGCATGCCACTGTACCTGTAATGCCACGTTCAATGAATTATGGACCTCTATTCCCAGATCCCTTTGTTCTACCGCAGTCCGCAGTGCCCTACTATTCACTGTTTAAGACCTACCCTGGTTGGTCTTACCGAAATGCAACACCTCGCTCTTCTCTGCATTAAATTCCATCTGCCATTTTTCAGCCCATTTTTCCAGATCCCGCTGCAAGCTCTGATAGTCTTCCTCACTGACCATTACACCCCCAATGTTGGTGTCACCTGTAAATTTGCTAATCCAGTAAACCACATTATCATCCAGATCATTGATTCTCCACAGGTCGTAGGCCTCTGGTCAGAGGCAACTATCTATTACCACTCTCAGGCTTTTCCTCTGAAGCCTACGTCTAATCCTTATCTTGAATGCCAAGCGCCGGAACTTTGCTGACTGACCTCCCATGTGGAGTTGTCAGGGGTTGTTGAGGCAGTGCAACTGGAAGGGCCGGAAGGGCCTACTCTGAGCTGTTTCTCCAAGTAACTGAATAAAATGTTGCTGACCTATGTAGCTCCCCCCCCAGAAGCAAATATTGAGAAGGGTATCCAGCACAAGACGAGCAGAGCAAATTAAAGCAATTGGAATCACACAACAGCTTTAATTTAAAGCAATTGGAATCGACACAACAGCTTTAATTTAAAGCAATTGGAATCGACACACCAGAACATCCCACAGCCCCTACAAGGTCTCCATACAGCCCTGATTACCACACCACTTTGGGGTGGGGCTGGGTTGGGTTGGGTTGGGTTGGGTTGGGTTGGGGTTGGGGTTGGGGTTGGGGTTGGGGTTGGGGTTGGGGTGGGGGTGGGGGTGGGGGTGGGGGTGGGGGTGGGGGTGGGGGTGGGGGAGTAAGGATTTCAGCCTCTTTGCTACAGGTCTGAAGTAGAACGAAGGCTGGAGCGGGTAAGAACAGTGGGTCTCTTAATGAATGATAATGAACTATAAAAGTTAATTGAGTGCATAAAAGCTAATCCACGAGTAAATGTAAAAAATATAGGCATCAAACAGATGGAGTTTCAGACCCACAGAGCTCAAGGATCAGACTTCAATGTCAAGCAGGCCAATGTAGCACAGAGTTTAAGAACCAAAGTAACCCCGTGCAGAACTGAAAGTGTTCCAAATTCACTCTTATTTGCAAACAGGCTTTGATCAGTGGTTGAAGACCTGTTTACCTTTTCATGTTTTTGACACAATGTTGGAGCACTGGGCTGTGCAGGACATTACTTCAGTGCCCATCGGCAAGAAAACATTTGCTGTCCGTCACCTCTGTGTGCAATCTGTCACTACACCCAGCAGAAATCCATATAAAATCAGCTATGTCTCTCACAAATGCCAAGTTCAATCACAATACAGCAGTTATGAGAACATCAAATTTGCTTTTTTTTACAACTATCATATAGTGGTGTCTGACAACTAGGACAAAAATGTTAATGTGTCTAGAGTTTGACAAATAATTCAGTTAAACAAACCATGCAGATTTTGAATGAAGATAAAGGACCATTAAATAACTGCTCATTTTGTTGTTTCTGTTGATCTAGGTTTATAAGTCATATGTCTTCCTAAAATTATTGGCGGATTAACAGTCTCTGTGTTTGCACAGTTGTATAATAAAAAGAATATCAGTTGCATTACTGCATAATGCATAGAGTGCTATCATGTATACTAAAGTATTGTGTTGCTGCCAAAACAGAACTTTGCCTGCAAGCCTGTCCCTTTATAGCACCTAAAGCAAAATGCTGTTAACAGACTCAGGTCTATGTTCTTGCTGCTTAGAAAAGGACATTTGCTCTTCAGGTGCAAGTAAATTTCCAACTACAGAAAAGCAATCTTAAATAACTGCCTTCATTGCTCTCATATTTTCATCCCAGAAGGAATCACAAACATATAAGCTTTTGGAAACAGTTCATATATAAAGAGAAAATTGTTCAAAAGCATACAATGCCATTTCAATTACTTCTTCCCATTTATTGTTTGGGTTTGTTGCTCCCTTCTGCTTCTTTACTGATCCTTAAATTCCTTTGGAACTCTCCATTTTTTTGCAGTTTCTCAACGTGGCCAGCAATCAGTTAAGGTGGGACAAAATATAAGTGTAATGCAACAACACACTTTCACTTACATAATCACCAACATAATAAGACCATTTATGTGACCATTATTAAACATAAAATTCACGACAAGCCATAAAAAGTAGGTAAAGACCAGTGATCTAAAACTTGGAGAAAGAATTTATCATAAGGAGCAGATGGGCTTCTTAGGAAGAGATGGAGTTTCCAGAGCCAGCCCCCTTCTGTATCACATCCCACTGCCTTAAATTGTCACTTAGACTACTATAAGATGTTAATTTTTTCCTATTTCTCCTATCGTCTTGAGTATATAAGGTCCCTCCCTCCACCCCTCTTTCCAAGCCTATAATTCTTTCTTCCTATAACCACGGTCTTCTGTTCAGTATGTCGTTTCATTGTGAAACAGTGAAATTCATGGATGACTAATTGGGATATTAACCTGCAACGGAATGCCGATCTGCCTTGTGTCTTGTTTCCAAATTGAAGACTTTCACATAGTTTGACAGAGAAGGTCAATTAATATCAATTTTTGCTTGAGATGAAAACCAGTTTTCTCAGTGCTGTTTACTTCTTAATTTAGTTTCATCCAAAGCACTGATAATAATTACAATCGACAAATCTGTTGTCAAAATAGTCTGTATCTGCTACATAAATAGTGCTCTGCTTCAAGTAACCCAGGAACCACTTGGTTAACTGAAAAGAATAATTAGTTTCAAAGAGGACAATACATTTTCAAGGGGTGCAGTAAATTTGTTATTTCCTAAAGTTGGGGTTTGCATTAAAGCTAATCTTAACACTGTTTTGGGCAATGCATGAGAAATCTGTTTGTTTCTGAACTCAGGAGCACTATTGAAAAAAAATCGAATCATAATTAATGCCTTGACACAAAGATGTGCAATTAGGCAGAATAATCATTAAACAACTAAAGTCAAGTTAAATGAAAGCATAAGTTAAAGATGGAAGCAATCAGTTTTGATCTCATTTATTACAGTAGGGACTTGAATAGCCAATCAAGTTCTGCATTATATAAAGACAATACTTCTAGATCAGCTTTCCACATTTAAACTTTAATAATTTAGATTAAATAGTATCTTTCATGTAGGCAAATCTGTAACACAGTTGTATAAGAAAAAATGAATGCCAAATTGAAGCAGCAAAAATTGCTGATCCAAACCTTGGTCAGCTAGACTTTAATAGGGGTTTTAAAGCAGGAGAGGGAGGCAAATAACTCCAGTCAGCAGGGCTTGACAGACTGTCTGAGAGAAGAGTGGCAAGCTGTAGGCTGAGAGGTCAGAATGCCCAGGACGTGGTCAAAGGAAGAAAGATCTGATGTTTTGGAGTCTAGATTAGTGGCAGCCAGTTGGACAAATGAAGAATGTAGAAAAAGGGAAGGTCAGGATCTTAGAGGGAGTAACACACTTGAAGATGTTATTTTTAAAGCTAAGTTACTGCAGTTACAACTCATGAGCATTCATGACATTGGGTCCCCAGAAATTAACAAAAAAAACTAAAAACAGGAATGACAAATCAGTAGGACATAAAAGTAAGACAAAGTTGTGATAACACAAAGAGCTGAGCTTGGAAAACAGATGAGGTACTAGGCATAAATGAAGTGTTTAATTATGTGTTGAGTTCTGTTCCTTTGGACTATGAAGAATTTAGTATGCACTCTCAGTTATGTGCATGGGAGGGAGAATTGTGGGATGTAAAGGTGGCGGCCCTCAGGTACCGAACGGATACGTTGAAAGTAAAGTTGTTAAAAAAAATGAACTTGTTTAAAGTTGTTTGGGTGTTAAAGTGATAGCAGAGGATGGCTTCCAATTAAAAAGATCCCGCAAGCATTTGTTGAGAGTAAGCTTTACAAAAGCTGGAAAAATAAAACTGGAATAAGGAACTGGAGAAGACACAGCAAGTCTCGGCTGTTGCATTGTCTCTTTTGGGAAGAGTGAGAGAGTCCACGATGGGAATTTCAGTGCAAGACTTGAACAAAGATGACAGTATGAATATGCTAATAAATAAACTTGACTGTTTTTTGAAGGAAGAAAAGGATCTAATTTATGAGGCATATTCAGACTTTGACAAAATTTAGAGACAATTCTAAGAATATGGCTGATTATATTACTGATTTTGAACAAAAGGACACTTCCATGTGTAAATACAAAATGGGACTTCCTGACAATGTATGAGTTTTTATATTGCTGGATACTGTGTGTCTAGATGTAGGACAGATAGCTTGCGTTAACTGCACGCACAGAACTTACATTTTCATCTATGAAATCAGCACTGAAGAGGACTTTTGGACAAAAGGCCTCCAAGACAACAGCTGGAATTAGTTTGAGTCAGGAAACAGCAAACTCACTGAGTAGAAACGAAAGTATAGCAAGCCTAGATCCCAGAGGGACCAGACAAGGGTAGCATTACCTGGTATAAATCCAATAAACAAGTATGGTAGGTGATCAAAAAGTGCGGAATGTCAAAGTATTTAGCACTGGGCAAGAAACTGTCCACACAGAACCGAATAAGTTAGACAAACTGAAGAAAATAACAAACCTGAAGATATAGAAGAGTGCCAAATCACATTGTTTGTGAAGGAATCACTTACTAAAGCAGACATCTGAAGCAGAGATCTTGATGATAGAATCTCTAGGATCTGCTGTTATTGATACAGCATGCACAAGCATAGTATGTGGAGAAAAATGGCTTGAAAGCTGTGTAAGTGAACTAAACCAGAATGAGGTGCAGAAACCAGTGAACACAGAGACACCTAGTAATGAAACATTGAAATTTGGAGATGAAAAGATTGTATATTCCACCAAAAGAGTGAAAATTCCTGCAAAAATAGGGCAGACAAAATGTTACATTGAAACAGAGGTGGTACCAGTGAACATTCCATGAATCTTTAGTAAATCTTCCCTAAAGAAAGCAGGAGCAGTACTGAACATGGAGAATGGCCAAGCAATGATGTTTCAACAGCCAGTGTCTCTTGAGCTCACCAGCTCTGGCCATTGCATTCTAGTTAAATACATTACTGTACTGAGAACCAATGTGAGAAAGAAGCACTAACTGTCACACAAAATATGACCATAGATGAAAAGTGTACGGTGCTGCTCAAACTTCACAAGCAGTTTGGACACACTTCAGCTGATAGACTTCAGAAACTGCTCAGGAGTTCAGGAAACAAAGATGCAAATTATTTTTCCATTCTAAAGCAGATAATTGACGGCTGTGAGACATGCCAAAGGTTTGGAAAACTCAAACCCCAGCCCAAGCCTGCGTGTTTGGGCATTAACATTATATACTGGCTAAAAGGAGTAATGTACTCCAATCTTACAATGAACTACAAGGCTGGAACCTTCAGTAATTATTTATCCATGATTATGCTCAAAATGTTTAAATTGAAGCCAAGATTATGGTATGATAGGCCATCAATACTAGTTTGGAGGGTATTAAAGTAAGTGGATAAAAACCATAAACATAAGAAATTTTAGAAATTGGAAGTTTTGAAAGTAGTTTCTTTTTGATGGATCAATTCTATATATTATCCTTGCCTCCCTCAAAGCATCCAATTAAATGCTGAATTGATTTTTACTGCAATTGCATCTATTTGTAAAACATTCAATCAGTCTAAGTGAAAGGAGAAAGAACTTGCATTTATATAGTGCCTTGCCATGCCCTCAGAAAATATATGCAAGTGTTTCACTGAGTGAACTGCAAGAAATCCACCCAGGCTGCACACAGCAGAGTGCTTTATTATTTTGCCATTACTTGGAAATGATCAGATTGAAAAGGAGGAGGTGCTTGCTATCTTGAGGCAAATTAAAGTGGATAAGTCCCCAGAACCTGTCAGGGTATTCCCTCGGACCTTGAAGGAGACTAGTGTTCAAATTGCAGGGGCCCTGGCAGAAATATTTAAAATGTCGGCGTCTACGGGTGAGTTGCCGGAGGATTGGAGAGTGGCTCATGTTGTTCCGTTGTTTTAAAAAGGATCGAAAGGTAATCTGGGAAATTATAGGCCGGTAAGTTTGACGTCGGTAGTGGGTAAGTTATTGGAGGAAGTACTAAGAGACAGAATCTACAAGCATTTGGATAGACAGGGACTTATTAGGGAGAGTCAACATGGCTTTGTGCATGGAAGGTCATGTTTGACCAATCTACTGGAGTTTTTCGAGGAGGTTACCAGGAAAGTGGATGAAGGGAAGGCAGTGGATGTTGTCTACATGGACTTCAGTAAGGCCTTTGACAAAGTCCCGCATGGGAGGTTAGTTAGGAAAATTCAGTCGCTAGGTATACATGGAGAGGTGGTAAATTGAATTAGATATTGGCTCAATGGAAGAAGCCAAAGAGTGGTAGTAGAGAATTGCTTCTCCAAGTGGAGGCCTGTGACTAGTGGTGTGCCACAGGGATCAGTGCTGGGTCCATTGTTATTTGTCATCTATATCAATGATCTGGATGATAATGTGGTAAATTGGATCAGCAAATTTGCTGATGGTACAAAGATTGGAGGTGCAGTAGACAGTGAGGAAGGTTTTCAAAGCTTGCAGAGGGACTTGGACCAGCTGAAAAAATGGGCTGAAAAATGGCAAATGGAGTTTAATACAGACAAGTGTGAAATATTGCACTTTGGAAGGACAAACCAAGGTAGAACATACAGGGTAAATGGTAAGGCACTGAGGAGTGCAGTAGAACAGAGGGATCTGGGAATACAGATACAAAATTCCCTAAAAGTGGCGTCACAGGTAGATAGGGTCGAAAAGAGAGCTTTTGGTACATTGGCCTTTATTAATCAAAGTATTGAGTATAAGAGTTGGAATGTTATGATGAGGTTGTATAAGACATTGGTGAGGCCGAATCTGGACCATTGTGTTCAGTTTTGGTCACCAAATTACAGGAAGGATATTAATAAGGTTGAAAGAGTGCAGAGAAGGTTTACAAGGACGTTGCCGGGACTTGAGAAACTCAGTTACGGGGAAAGGTTGAATAGGTTAGGACTTTATTCCCTGGAGCGGAGAAGAATGAGGGGAGATTTGATAGAGGTATATAAAATTATGATGGGTATAGATAGAGTGAGTGCAAGCAGGCTTTTTCCACTGAGGCAAGGGGAGAAAAAAACCAGAGGACATGGGTAAGGGTGAAGGGGAAAAAGTTTAAAGGGAACATTAGGGGGGGCTTCTTCACACAGAGTGGTGGGAGTGTGGAATGAGCTGCCAGACGAGGTGGTAAATGCGGGTTCTTTTTTAACATTTAAGAATAAATTGGATATATGGATGGGAGGTGTATGGAGGGATATGGTCCGTGTGCAGGTCAGTGGGACTAGGCAGGAAGTAGTTCGGCACAGCCAAGAAGGGCCAAAAGACCCGATTCTGTGCTGTAGTTTTTCTACGGTTTCTACTTCAAAAGGAAAGAATATTGATTGGTTCCCAGAACTTCAAACTCTTCTTTAATGGGAAAGGCAAACACGTACTCATTTTTAGTACTTCATCTGAAATCATCCAGTCTGAGAAAGTAGGAGTGAGAAAGAGAAAGAGAAAGTGAGAAAGACTTGTTCAATTGATGACCTGAAGAAGGAGTGACCCACTACCACACAGATAATGGTAGCACTGACCTAGCCTAGTGAACAGTAAAGTCATATTCTTAAAAATGGGGCTTCCATTACCGTTTGAATTTGGAGTTGACATCTGGTTACAACTCCAAAGAAAATATTAAGCACAAGTATTATGTATTACCCAACAGAAATGTTCTTCTGCACATACATTATGTGTGTATTATGGTCTGTTTGAGTCAGAGGTAACATCAAGATAGTTCATGCAGTACAAATCGGATAATCTTGGTAAATAACGGGGGACTAATCATTTGAAAATGAAGAATCAAGAAACCAAACTCTATTTTATAGGAGTATTAAGCCAACTCAAAAATATTTAAAATGTCTTACCAATTATTAGCTGAGTTAGTAGCAGGAATTCTTGTGCGAGCCTCAAACATTACTTCTTGCATGGTGGAAATTGGGGGGAATATAGAAAGAACCAATCACCAGTCTTGGTAAAGTAGGCAGTTCTACTAGCCAAATGTAGTACCAGAATAGACAAAATAATGCAAGATCAATAGCCAAAAGAATCTCAAGGATATAAAACGTGAATGAAATAGAAACAAATTTTGCTTTAGATAAAGGAAAAATAACACCTTAGCATTAATGCTCATAGTGAATATTTACAGAATATGATTAGATGATATTATTGGCTATAAATTTTGTTGATTTTTAAAACTGTAAAGATTATTTTGCGCTGAGAGCTCTTGAGCAGAAATATACATGACAATTTTACCACTGAACAGATAAGACAGTATTCTGTGTCAGGACAGCATGTATTTTTAATTGATTTTTTAATGAAATCTGATAATGGGGCATGGAGGAGGAGGTTTGCAGTAGCACTGTTAATGTCACTGATTACATTTCCGTTTAATTTCAAGGATGACAGACATACAGCAGAAAACACTCACCTGGCATACAATTAAGGTCCAATAAAAGTGCACTGGAGCGTTCAAACAAATTTCAAATGGAGCTAAAGGCACATTTTATCAAGAACAATTATTAACTATTCTAGCACTAAATTATCAAGGGGAGATTCCAGCAAGTTAAAAAGTCAAATCTATAGTCTATGTTGACTTAAAGGAAATTAGAAACAATATTTAAGATGAAAAGAGTAGATAGCAAAGCTGAAATAAAGGTGAATGGTAAAGACTCATTCTGACATACATTATGAGGTAATTAGCCCTTTCTTTGCCAGAAGTTCAATGTATTTTTATGACATCTCAGGGGTTTCGCTAGCTAATGGGCTGGAATGTATTGCCAGTTAAATTGGTCATAAAGTGAACTGGTACATACAGTGACTGGCAGCATTCCTGGGTTTGTGTCAATTAATGGTCACTAAGGTGAAGTAGCACTTCCTGGTAAAATGCTGGAATAGACCAATATATTCTAGAGGGATTTAAACTGTAAGTTTTGTTCTGGCTAGCTCAAGGCCAAAAGATTGTCAGCTAAAATGAGCTTAAGGATCTGATTTTAAGCAGTGAAAAAATACATGAGCACTGTGGATAAGCTTTGACTTGGTAATCTAACAAAAGGCACTTCAACTATTTTGTAAAATAGGTATTAGATTCTTGGTCATCCAACTACTTCTCTCTTTTAATTATAGAAGGAATTTGCCAAACACTGGTGGAAGAACATGGGGTGCTGAAATTTGAACCACCAAGATTAATGGCTAAAAGTCTGAGCCAGAGGAAAAGTGCAGGTTTTATTAGTTTTAAAAACATTGGAGATGAGAAAGTTGGGAATTGGAGCTGTTTAAATGAGTGGAGTTATTTGAAGTTCTGCTGAAACCGCTAGTTTATCCAATCAGGATGGCAATCCTAACTCAGTGTTATCACCATGTTACAAGCAGGGCTTTTCATGCAGTGGCCAATTTGTCCATGGACACTTTGTCAATCACTTTCAGCGCAGATGCCTTTGACTGATTAGCTATCAGTTTGATGTGAGACCCACAATGTTCATAATTATCTCATACTAAAATTGTAGAGCAAGTTGAACTCAATGAGAGAAACAGCTATAGGATGGCTTCCAGATTCAGTGCAGTGTGAATTCAATGAGCAAGCCATCTAGATCCATTCAAACACTCTGAACCTTAGATTTGTATGAACTACACAACTGATTGAAATGTTGAGAGTACAAAGCTTGTATGTGCCTAGCAGAATAAAAGGTAAAGATAACAGATTTAGGGAACACACATCAAAGTTGCTGGTGAGCGCAGCATCTCTAGGAAGAGGTACAGTCGACGTTTCGGGCCGAGACCCTTCGTCAGGACTAACTGAAGGAAGAGCCAGTAAGAGATTTGAAAGTGGGAGTCTGGGTAGCCTCCAACCTGCTGGCATGAACATTGACTTCTCAAACTTCCGCTAATGCCCCACCTCCCCCTTGTAGCCCATCCGTTATTTATTTATATACACACATTCTTTCTCTCTCTCTCCTTTTTCTCCCTCTGTCCTTCTGACTATACCCCTTGCCCATCCTCTGGGTTTCCCCCCCTCCCCTTTTTCCTTCTCCCTGGGC
This sequence comes from Mobula hypostoma, assembly GCF_963921235.1. Classification (NCBI taxonomy): domain Eukaryota; kingdom Metazoa; phylum Chordata; class Chondrichthyes; order Myliobatiformes; family Myliobatidae; genus Mobula; species Mobula hypostoma. Next base: position 89,249,398 of record NC_086105.1, on the reverse strand, counting down.
CTCCTGCCTCATGATCCTCTCATATCCCTTTTGCCAATCAACTGTCCAGCTCTTGGCTCCATCCCTCCCCCTCCTGTCTTCTCCTATCATTTTGGATCACCCCCTCCCCCTCCCACTTTCAAATCTCTTATTAACTCTTCCTTCAGTTAGTCCTGATGAAGGGTCTCGGCCTGAAACGTTGACTGTACCTCTTCCTAGAGATGCTGTCTGGCCTGCTGCGCTCACCAGCAACTTTGGTGTGTGTTGCCTGAATTTCCAGCATCTTTAGAATTTCTCGTGTTTGAGATTTAGGGAACCTTGGTTTTCAAGAAATATTGAGGCCCTGGTTAAGAAAATAAAGGAGATGCAGCAGGTAAGAAGAAACAAGGTGCTTAGGGAGTATAAGAAATGCAAGAGAACATTTAAGAATGAAATCACGAGGGTTAGAAGAGGGCATGAGGTTGCCTTAGTAGACAAGGTGAAGGAGAATCCTAAGGAATTCTACAGATATGCTAAGAGCAAAAAGATTGCAAGGGACAAAATTGGTCCTCTGGGAGATCAGAATGGTAATCTATGCGTGGAGCCAAAAGACACGGGGGAGATTTTAAATGGATTTTTTGCATCTGTATTTACTTGGAAAAAGGGACACAGAGTCTATATAAGTGAGGCAGCGAGGTCATGAACTCTTTACAGATAACAGAGGAAGCGGTGTTTGCTGTCTTGAGGCAAATTAGGGTGGATAATCCTGAGGGCCTGATAAAGTGTTTTCTTGGACCTTGTGGAAGGCAAGTGCAGAAATTGCAGAGGCCCCAGCAGAAATATTTAAATCATCCTTGGTGACAGGTGAGGTACCAAAGGATTGAAGAATAGCTATTGTGGTTCCACTGTTTAAGAAATGCTCTAAAAATAAACCAGGAAATTACAGGCCAATGAGCTTTACATCAGTAGTGGGGAAGTTATTGGAAGATATTCCAAGGGACGGGATAGATGAGTATTTGGATAGACAGGGACTGATTAGGAATAATCAGCATGGCTTCTTCATCTCTAACCAATCCTACTGAGTTTTTCAAGGATGTTACTGAGAAAGTTGATGAAGGCAAGGCAGTGGATGATGCTTATTTCGACTTCTGCAAGGCTTTTGTCAAAGTCCTGCATGGGAGGTTGGTCAAGAAGGTTCAGTCACTTGGTATTTAAGATGAGGTAGTAAATTGGATTAGACGTGGCTTTGCGGGAGAAGCCAGAGAGTGGTGGCAGATGGTTGCATCTCCGACTGGAGGTCTGTGACTCGTGGAGCGCCGCAGGGATCGATGCTGGGTCCATTGTTGTTTGTCATCTATATCAACAATCTGGCTGATAATGTGGTTAACTGCATGAGCAAATTTGCAGATGACACCAAGATTGGGGGTGTAGTGGACAGTGAGGAAGACTATCAGAGCTTGTAATGGGATCTAGACCAGCAGGAAAAAATGGGCTTAAAGTGGCAGATGGAAGTTAATGCAGACAAGTGTGAGGTGTTGCACTTCAGCAGGACCAACCAGGTTGGGTCTTTATAGTCAAGGCAGGACACTGAGAAATGTGATAGAACAAAGGGATCTGGGAATTCGTTGAAAGTGGTGTCACAGGTAGATAGGGTTGTAAAGAAAGCTTCTGGGACATTGACCTCCAAAAATCAAAGTATTGAGTACTGGAGATTGGATGTTATGTTGGAGTTGTATCAGACATTGGTGAGACCTAATTTAGAGTATAGTGTGCAGTTCTGGTCACCTGCCTACAGGAAAGCTATAAATAAGGTTGAAAGAGTACAGAGAAAATTTTAAATGATGTTGCATGGACTAGAGGGCCTGATTTATAAGGAAAGATTGAATAAATAGGTTAGGACTTTATTCCTTGGAATGTAGAAGTTTGAGGGGAGATTTGATATACAAGATGAGGTGGGGTTTAGATAGGGTAAGTACTTTCTTTTTCAATATTTTTATTAATTTTCTACATAGGAGAATACAGAGTTCAAGAAAAAAGAAATATATCAAATACATTGTACTGAATCACACATCCAAACTCCTTACTCTATATTCATACAAATTGATTAATTCATAATATTGAAGTATAGTAAATTTATTATATGGAAAAAAAATCTAATCCACTACCAAGACCGAAGCTGATTAGTAAAGAAGAAAAAAGAAAAAAAAGTATATTATTTGCCAACCTCTGTGCTTTGACAGCAAATCAAAGGTTTTGAAAATAGTTCAAAAAAGGTCCCCACAATGTTTGAAAGTCTTGATTAGATTCAGAAATTGAACACCGAATCTTCTCTAAATTTAAACATGACATGACATCACGCAGCCATTGAACGTGAGTGGGTGAGACCACATCTTACCATTTAAGCAAGAGCGCCCTCCTAGCCATAACAGAAATAAAAGCCAAAATGTGCAAATCAGATTTCTCCAAAATAATATCCTTTCCTCCAACAATACCAAATAAAGCGGTCAAAGGATTAGGCTTAAAATTTACTTTAAAAAGTACCGAGAAGGTTTGAAATACCTCTTTCCAATATTTTTCAAGACTCGGACATGTCCAAAACATGTGAATGAGTGAAGCTTCTCCATTATTACATTTACCACAATAAGGAGATATATCCAAATAAAAGCGAGACAACTTATCCTTTTTCACATGGGCCCTATGGACGACTTTAAATTGTAGGAGAGAGTGGTGAGCACAAACGATGAAGTGTTAACCAATTTAAAAATTTCATTCCAAGTTTCCTCAGAGATTGAAGTCTGTAAATCTTGTTCCCGAAGATTTTTAATTTTATCTAAGGGAACACTTCTCATTTCCAGCAACATATTATAAATATTAGATATAAATCCATTATAAAAAGGTTTCAAATTAAAAATTACATCTAGTAGATTCTTATCAGGACTTTTAGGAAATGTACATATTTGAGACTGTAAAAAGTCTCTTATTTGTAGGTATTGAAAAAAGTGAGTTTTGGGTAAGCTATATTTAGCTGACAGTTACTCAAACAAAAGGAGACTTCCCTCCACAAACAAGTCCTGGAAGCATTAAATAGGGTAAATGCAAGCAGGCTTTTTCCACTGAGGTTGTGTAGGACTACAACTAGAGGTCATGGGTTAAGGGTGAAAGGTAAAAATTATAAGGGGAACATGAGAGGAAACTACTTAAAAACTCAGGGGGTTGTGAGAGTATAAACGAGCTGCCAGCACAAGTGGTGCATGTGAGCCCGATTTCAATGTTTAAAAGAAATTTGGATAGGTACATGGATGGCAGGGATACAGAGGGCTATGGTCCTGGTGCAGATCGACGGGAGCAGGCAGGTTAAATGGTTCAGTAAAGACTATCATCATCCTATGGGATGGATAGCCAGAGGGAGAGTCAGTAAAGGCTAGATGGGCTAAAGGGCCTGCTTTCTATGACTCTATAAGAGCAAAATATTTAATAACAAATTCCTGATTAGTCATATAGAGCATATCCACATTGCCAAAACGTGTTGATGAAAGGGTTACTGCTGATAACCCTGCAACAAGTTCTGCGGGATGTGTTTATATCACTGGCAAATTACACAAGCTCAGCTGGTGTTATTGTCATTTATTTATGCTTCAAGACTAAGAGACAGTTGAGATTATCCATCAAGAAAACATATTCAACAGATGGACCATTTTAGACAACTGCATCAGTTAAAGGTTAAAACTATCAACTTCTACTATGTGCTGGTTGACAGCCCTTGCTAACAGGCAGGAAATTCCTGCTGACAAACATTCCTGGGCTACCGATGTGAGAATTGTAGCATCTGCGTACAAATATAATCATTTACAGTCTGCACTGCAATACAAGAGAGCAAAACTTAACTGAAAGGTTGAGATAATGTCATGGACAATGAGAGTGTAGGCTTCCTGAGCAAATATCAGGTGTGGCAGTTTAAATGCTATTAACATGCTTCTTCCACACCTTTACTGCCCTTATAAACCTCAATTCAGTGAGTTTTTATTTAACTATCCACAATGAGTAAAGAGTTAGCTGTATGAAATTTCAGATGTAACAGCAAAAAAAATATATGAATTGGCATACGTGCGAATTAGCTGCAAACAATCGAGTTAACAATTTATGAGCAGACATGTATCAGAAGTTTAGCCTTCTTGCTAGTCCTCTCCACTAATAACTAAATTCATTGACCCAAACAGTGATTTCTCCATCAAAGAGCAGACCACATCACAGTCACTAAATGTAACAGAACTGGAAATGAATCGCTGCCTCATTTGTGAGAATTGTTTGGATTCCTGGATGGTGGGAGGTTGGGGTAAAAGAACAGGTGTAGCACCTCCCATTTAATCTCATTAAGCAGTGTATCACCACAGCAACTCTGACACTATCATTTTGGAAAGATTTATTTTGTCCTATGCATCCTTTCCCCATACTCTCTGTAACTTAACAGTGCCTTGAAAAAGTAGTCAGGCCCCACAACTACCCACCAGACCCACTTTCAATCAGTTTTTCAAGTGTCATACAAGAGAAAATAAAACACCAGATCCCTTCATGTGCAAATGTTAAAGATGCATACAGCTCCACAGCTCTCCCCCCACTTGGAAGATCAGATCACAACCTGGTCACCTCATGCCCAAAGGAAAACAACAGCTAGCTACCACTAAGATAGTAAAGAAATGGCCTCCAGAGGCCATCGAGGTCTTGAAGGGCTGCGTTGAGGTTACTGATTGGAATGTGCTTTGTGAACCAGTCCAGGTGTAGAGGCACCTAATGCTCCCTCAGCACCAATGCCTCCCCTCCTCCCTCTTCAACTCAACATCTGGATGAACAACACAGGCTACTGAGCAGGTGAGAAGGGCTCTGGGGAAACTCAGACATGGTACGCATTGTTATCGGATGGTGTGAACACCAGGGTTCTGGAGGAGTGTGCTGAGCAGTTGGGTGGGGTTCTCCAGCACATTTTCAATCTGAGTCTCAGCCTGGAAAGGGTCCCGACTGTGAAAAGCATTATGTGTGGTCCCAGTACCAAAGAAGGACCAACCAAAAGTCTTCAATGACTACCATCCAGTGGCCCCGACCTCACACATCATTTCAAGACCCCAGAGAGGCTGAAGGGTCTGCTGAAGGGTGTTGGCCCAAAACATCAAGACATAGATGCTGCCTGGTCTTCTGAGTTCCTCCAGCATTTTGTATGTGTTGAAGTAGTTCTGCTCCTCTCTCTGATCGGATTTCTATCTGCCTGGTTCATCCACAGCAGCGTGGCCTTTGATTCTCTTGTTGCCTTTGATAATCTGCTGGCCCAAACTCACTTCCACAACTACATCTCTTTCCTAAGCAAACATCCTTTTTTGCAAGAACATGAACTCACTTGATCTCAAAGCCTGCTGTTCTTTTTTCTTTTTCAACATATTCAGTACTGCAACCACTTTCTCTTACCCTTCAAACACCAAAGATTGCAAAATTCAAGAACTCTCTAATTTGAATAATAACCCACCCACATCTTTCTCATTGGCCTTTCTTGTTCTCCACTTTCTGTCCCCTCCGGATTTATCCCATCTGATCATGAATGATCAGTCCTTAGCAAGGTCTCTGTTTTATTTCCCACAGGTCCCATTTGAATGAATTCCAAGGAGACGAACTACCAACATTCTTTGGTTGGGAGTCTTCGTCCCAGCCATGGGCCCTTTCTCCAGTTGCAGTATTCCTGATCCAAACAGATCCCTTCCTCTGGCCTCTTGCCCTCCAGATCTATTCATAGGTACCTGTTCATGAATCAGTGACTCCCGTTATACTTGTAACAAACCCCGCACCCATCTGTTACCCATCCATTATGGGTAATCCTAGGTAATTTCTAAAGTAAGTACATGTTCAGCACAGCATTGTGGGCCAAAGGGCCTGTATTGCGCTGTAAGTTTTCTATGTTTCTATCTATCTCTTTCTAAATTTGGAGTAATCCATTCACTTGTAATCACACCACCATCATCACCTTGTAGTTTGATGAACCAATCTCTATCTTGCAGTGGCTGAAGTTTAGCTTTTAGACAGAATCTCATACCTCGCTCTGGATCAGAATTGACCACATTTCCATAAGACCATAAGATAAAGGAGCAAAAGTTGGCCATTCGACCCATCGAATCTGCTCTGCCATTTTATCATAAGCTGATCCATTCTCCCATTTAGTCCCACTCCCCCACCTTTGATGCCCTGGCTACTCAGATACCTATCAATCTCTGCCTTAAATACACCCAATGACTTGGCCTCCACTGCCACCCGTGGCAACAAATTCCACAGATTCACCACCCTCTGGCTAAAAAGATTCCTTCATATCTCTGTTCTGAATGGGCGCCCTTCAATCCTTAAGTCATGTCCTCTCGTACTAGACTCCCCCACCATGGGAAACAACTTTGCCACATCCACTCTGTCCATGCCTTTCAACATTGGAAATGTTTCTATGAGGTCTCCCCTCATTCTTCTAAACTCCAAGGAATACAGTCCAAGAGCGGTCAAATGTTCCTCATATGTTAACCCTCTCATTCCCGAATCATTCTAGTGAATCTTCTCTGAACCCTCTCCAATGTCAGCACATCCTTTCTTAAATAAGGTGCCCAAAACTGCACACAGTACTCCAAGTGAGATCTTATAGAGCCTCAACATCACATCCCTGCTACTATACTCTATTCCTCTAGAAATGAATGCCAACATTGCATTCGCCTTCTTCACCACCGACTCAACCTGGAGGTTAACCTTAAGGGTATCCTGCACGAGGACTCCCAAGTCCCATTGCATCTCAGAACTTTGAATTCTCTCCCTATTTAAATAATAGTCTGCCTGTTTATTTCTTCTACCAAAGTGCATAACCATACACTTTCCAACATTGTATTTCATTTGCCACTTCTTTGCCCATTCTCCCAATCTATCCAAGTCTCTCTGCAGACTCTCTGTTTCCTCGGCACTACTGGCCCCTCTACCTACCTTTGTATCATCAGCAAATTTAGCCACAAAGCCATCTATTCCATAATCCAAATTGTTGATGTACAATGTAAAAAGAAGTGGCCCCAACACGGACCCCTGTGGAACACCACTGGTAACCGGCAGCCAGCCAGAATATGATCCCTTTATTCCCACTCTCTGTTTCCTGCCAATCAGCCAACGCTCTATCCATGTATGTAACTTTACTGCAATTCCATGGGCTCTTATCTTGTTAAGTAGCCTCATGCGTGGCACCTTGTCAAAGGCCTTCTGAAAATCCAAATACACAACATCCACTGCATCTCCCTTGTCTAGCCTACTTGTAATTTCTTTGAGATCTTCCCGCCACATCCTCCAGCTTGTGGTCTCCTGTCTCTGCACTGCCCACTTCCACTTCGTCCTCAAGACAGATAAACAGAATGGGACATTTTTTTCAGTTCCTGCCTCAATAAACAATTGTCCTTCCTTCCATGATTCCATCCTTTCTCTCCTGGTCCGGTCCTTTCTCACAAACTTCTATTATATTTTTACCACTGTGACCATTTCCATTTTCTGGCTTCAAGAATCTACAACCCCTCTGCAACTCCATTCCAGGGACATCAACACGTCCATTTGCCTGGCTGAACTAGCTCTCACAACCAGTCCTCCAACTCCTCTCACTATCTTATGGAAACTCACCATTAAGAACTCACTTGACTAAGCTATGCCTGTCTTGTTGTGGTTGTGGAACAGTCTTTCATTGAGTCTTGCTTAAGCTCCTTCCTTCATCAATGAACCCATTGGTATTACTTCTTGCATTCATACAGTACAGAATTTCAAGACTTTTGCTGCAAATTTCCACCCTGTTCTCACTTTTTCATGGTTTATCGTTCAAACTTCCCTTCTCTTACTGGATTCATCCCCATCTCAGGTGATAAGCTACCAGCAAACATTCATTTCAAGTTTACAGACTCTCACCGTTTAACCAAATATACCTCCTCCAAAGCTGCTTTCTGTAAAGATTCTATTCCATTCTTCCAGTTCCTCCATCTCCATGATAATGATCAGATTTTTCATATATGTGCCTCTGCGATGCTCCTCATCATAGTGAACCATGGCCTTTTCTCTACCACAGATGACAGAGCCCTCAATTACGTCTCATTTGTTTCTTGCACTTCTGCTTTTACTCCTCTTGGCCAAAGCGGGAATTAAGTTCCCCTGGACCTCATTTTCCACCCAACAGGCATCCACATTCAATGGATCATCCTTCACGATTTCACCTTCATCTGAATTCCACTACCAGACATGTAATCCGAACCTCTTTTGGCCTTCAGACCCTTAGTCTGCTCTTCCATCTCCACTCACTACTTTGGTCACACCACTTTCTCATGTATCTGCAGAAGATGCAAAACCTGTCCTTTTGCATCTTTCCTTCCATCAGTCCCTTGGGGTGAAGCACTGATTGACTTGCCCTTCTTCAAATCCAGTACATTGCATTTGGTGATCATAACGTGATCATCTGTACACTGAAGAACAAAACACTCTTTGGTTGACTATTTTCCAGAGTACCTTCATTCAGTCCACAGACAGCATACAGAACTTCAATGCCAGTTGCTTTAGCGTTCCATTCTAGTCGCACTCTGATCCATCTGCCCATGAGGCCAAGAGCAAGCCTGAGGAACAGCAACTCATCTGAGCCCTTCACAGCTTCCTGGTACTTAATATCAAATACAACAATTTCAGGTGGCTCACTTTGTCTGCAACAAAACTGACCAGTTCTACTCTAGATTATGATCGACAAGATTTACTAAGTTTTTTTGTCACTCCTGTAGTCACTGCTTTGCTGGGTATTTCCTTTATTCTACCTTTGGATTCAGTTCTCTGCAACAGTCCTGACCCACATGTCTCTTTGTTTATCTTCTCTCACTCTCTCTAACTGTTTGCCCTATCTCTACTCTATTAGTCAGAGATAGGGTAAGGCCATAATTGTTTTTAGTTGATTCACTGTTTTACAACTGTGTCCCTGTGACTCTCTGCGACTTACACTAACATGTTTTCTTGCTTCCCCAGTTCTGACGAACAGCAAACAACCTGATTCAATAACTCTTTTTCTCTTTTCACAGACGCTGCTGCTCCTGGTGGATTTGTCACATTGCCATTGCTCTGTGCTAAACTACTCCACATTTGGAAACCACTAAATATGTTAATGTTGATATGAGACAGAGGGCTAAAATTTTGAGATGAATAATCTATGCTGCCTGAAAATGTTGTGCAAAGGAAATTTTTAAACATTGCAACATGACATAGATCATATCTCAACCGGTATTTTGAAGCTGTCTCTTTTTGTAACAGCCAATTCTTTCTAAATATCTTGCTGGAGTGACAGGTGACTTGCATCTAAGAAAGGTTTGTTGTGCAAGCTTGACTCTATCACAGGTACACCTGGAAGTTAAAAAAAGGCTAACAGAAATATGAACTTGATATGGAGTGAGACTGGCTTTCATGTCTTGGCATTATTGATAAGCAATTGATATTCCAAACTCTCCCAGCACAGCTGAGCACATTACAATAAGGAATGAACCACACATTCAGTGTATTTGATCTCTAGAGTTGGACAATTACGGGGAAAGAACATCTATACAAAATATTCTCTACCCTGGGACAGATACTGCAAGATGGATTGAACACATCTATACTCATGTTGCTGTTTTCCCTCCTGATAATTTAACTGCAAAGATAAGACACTGCAAAGACTAAGGACGTCTGCTACACTCCCTCTCCTTAAGGCCACTGAGAAAGAAGAAGCAACTTCATCTCGGACTAATTTCATTTTTCAAACACAAAGAAGGTCTACAAGACAAATACTATGGTATGGAAATCTGAAGGACTCAACAGATCAGGTAATACCTGTCTCAGGTTAATGTTTCAGATTGCTGACCCTTAATAAGAAATGAATGAATGAAGACATTAAGATGTCAGTTCTTAAGTACAGAGGAAGAAAAAGGGGAGGGTGATATGGAATTGAAAGGAAAAGACAACAGGCGGTTTAAATAACAAAAGGGCGATTGTACAAAACATAAGGTTGTTTGGGGGAAGGGTGCAAGAAGCGATCTATGCATTAGGATATGAAAAAAACAATATAGCTCTAGAGAAACTGCAAAGGTTGACAGCAAAACTCTTGTCAGTTTCTCACCTGAGAAGATGCTAAGAAAGTTATGATCTGAGATTGTTAAACTTGACTCTGAAGTAGTTATAAAGTGCCTCGGCAAACACCAAAGCCCTTGGGAATTCACAGGGACTCAATGGAACAGAAAGGACATTCATTTTATTTCTGTTTTCATAGATGCTACTTGGCTTACTGGTAGCATTTTCTCTTCATATTTAAGGAATAGGAACAGTGATTTAAGGGTAGAGAATCAATACACATGGAAACCACCAGCTGGGCTAATGAGCTGTTTCTAGGCTGTACTTCTCACAAATCATATCACCTAATTTCACTTAGTGGAAGAAAAATATCAGAACCTTTGCTGCTTCCAGGCAATAGTTATAATGGTGCAATAAGGGTATATCAGAAAGAACTGACTGCATTTCTTTGTTTTTATGGGATAAAGAATTCTTAATATTTCAAATTTGAGTTATTTCAGATAAATTTGATATGACGTAGATAAGAACATTTTTTATAAAAGTTCCCGAATATTATCTGAACTACAAATGAATTTCAAATTAAAAGGTTAATTCCAGTTGCAAGACTGTTGACTATCCTGCTGAGATACTGACAGATCGTGGTTTGCATCGTAGAAAGTAGTACCTCCAAGGTACTAGGACATAAAGCAGCTGCCCACTGACTGCAATGCAAATAGGAGAATGGATATCATTTAGCTGCAAGTTGTAGCCTGTTCTACAATTCAAAGATATCATAGCTGTTTTGTAACCTAACTTCATCTTCCCCCCGCCCCCAATTCCTTGGGTTTACAAAAGTCGATCAAGCTCAGACAGAATGTTAACAGCTGATTTTACATTCACTGCTATTTTCAGGAAGAAAGTTCTGAATTTCCAGCATTTGCACACAGGATTGTTTCCATATTTCATTCATGAAAGGGCAAGTCTAATCTTTGGATCAGACTCGCTCGTTAATGAAAATATGTTCTTTCTTGCAGTCCCTTTCATCATCAATCCCTGTGGTCAACAATTGAAGTTGATGGGCTCTGTGCATGAAAACTGTTGACCCACCATGTTGGTGTGTCCCAGGATTGAAGATCTGTGCGGGCAGGAAACACAAGGGTTGGTGACCACATTCCCCTTTCATAATTGGCAAGTCTTGGCATTGGACTGTGTGAAAGATGGTTCTTTATAATACTTTTTAACCATGACACTGTGTATGTGGAATCTATCACTTCTGCATATTGTGTGGATAAGTAAAGAAATAACAATCTAGTTAATTATTTGCAGGGAATTAACAATTGTACTCATATATTGCCTATATCAGAGGTTCTGATATTTTTGTCTAGAACAAAAGCAAAATACAGAATCTCAAAATGTAAAATAGAAACAGAAAATGTTAGAAACTTGTGATGGGCAAAAATGAGTTAACATTTCAAGTTGAAAGCCTTTCACTAGTTTGTTATTTTGCCAGGTCATGAAATGATATTATATGAAATGGCTAAACTTAAATATAAGCAGGTCATTCAGATTGAAATCAGAAAAACCTTTTTTGCATGAGCAATACTTGGATCCCTCTCCATCATGAAGCAGCGGCTGACAGAAGTCAATAAAAATGTGTAAGCTAGATTAGTAGAACTTTTGTTTACTGACAATATGAAAGGGCATGGAGGGAAGTTTTTAAAAAACAAGAGAAAATGGAAATCAATTGCTGATTTCACAAGAATGCCAGTTTAAATGGACTACTGATGTGTTCCTATGCTTTCATTCCCTCTATTTCTTATATAACTGGGGAGATGAAGTTAGGCTATAAATTTCACGTTAATACAGTGAAATATCCCAAAGCATTTCAGAAGAACATTTTTAAATAAAATGCAACAGTTATGCATGTGTTGGGGTATTTAATCAAAAGTCTGGTCAGAGAAGTAGGCTTTAAGGGGCATCTTAAAGGAGGATGAAATGTTAAACATCAACAGGGCTCAGTAAGTAGACTCTACAACTTGATGTCTGGCATTTCAAGCCTCAGCCACCAGTGGTGGAACAATTACATTGGGGATAATGAAGAAGACAGGATTGGAGAAGTGGAGATATCTTGAAGGGTTTAGGAACTTGAGGAGATTATGAAGGATCTGAAAGTAGGGGTGAGAATTTAAAAACCTGAGTATTGCTTAACCAGGAGGAAAAGCCTATGAGCAAAAAGCAAATGAGACTTGGTTGGTAAAGGACAAGGGCATACAATCTCATATTTATAGAATATAGAGAAGAAGCTGTGTAACAGATCCTGGACAAGGATTTCAGCAGCAAATAAACCAAAGCAAGGATAGGATCCGGCTTTTTTATGGAAGGGGGAAGAAGTGACACATTGCATCTGATGTGCAGATATGCAGTTGGAACCTCATCTCTGGGTCAAATATGGAAACAAGGATGTGAACAATATAGTTCATGGAGTCAGTCACTGGGGAACCAAAACTGTGACAGTAACAATGTCTTTTCAAAATTTAGCATCAGGACAAAAAGGATTTCAAAATGTGCGCAGGGAGAAGAGGGAAAAAATTAAACACAGGCTGATGCGCTGTGTAGCATACCAAGCTCACAGAACGTTTTTGTAAAGAGAAATGAAACTATGGCAACAGATACAAGTATAAAAAAGTCAAGAGAATCCTCTACCCACATGAATTCCAAACAGTATCACATAGCCTGCTGTGAATTTAAAGCACTAATCAGCTAGCAATGTTGAAACTACAAATGCTGGCTTGTTTGTGTGTTTTGCCCTTGCGGTTTGGGATGTCATTGGAATGTATTGATTGATTAGATTAATGCTTGGAAATGCACAGAAGGTATCAAATATCCTTTATGTATCTAATCTTACTGCATTACTCTTCAGCTCACTGGCATGGATGATGATTGTGCTACATGGTTTGCACCTTTTTGACAGGTGAGTTTGGTGATTACCTACCAAAGGTTAATGAAAATAATGAATGCACTAGAATTTTTAAAAATTATACTTGTGTGAAGCTGCTTTTATTAATGGGAAACTGTGCATGGAGGTGGGTCAGAAAAACCAAATTGTTTTACTTTATGTTCTCAGTGGTGCTTGGAATATGGCTGGGGTCAGGTATTCGCTTTGATTTTATGGCAGTTTATAGAATCATGCAATGATAAAGCAGTTCCTAAGTAAGAAAAGCATTACATTTATTCAGCACTGCAAAAATATCCCTGAATGGTGGCATACAATGAACTAGAATGAAGTGCAGTAACCTTTTCTGTAGTTGATCTTGTATTGGATATAACTCTTACATCAGCCATGAAGGAAATAACAAAAGATACACCCAATAAGAATCATGATCTATCTTTTCTCTTTATAAGAATTAACTGTATTAACCCTTGATTTCATAGAGACCATAGAAAAACTACAGCACAGAAACAGGCCTTTTGGCCCTTCTTGGCTGTGCCGAACCATTTTCTGCCTAGTCTCACTGACCTGCACACGGACCATATCCCTCCATACACCTCCCGTCCATGTATCTGTCCAATTTATTCTTAAATGTTAAAAAAGAACCCGCATTTACCACCTCGTCTGGCAGCTCATTTCATACTCCCACCACTCTCTGTGTGAAGAAGCCCCCCCTAATGTTCCCTTTAAACTTTTCCCCCTTCACCCTTAACCCATGTCCTCTGGTTTTTTTCTCCCCTTGCCTCAGTGGAAAAAGCCTGCTTGCATTCACTATCTATACCCATCATAATTTTATATACCTCTATCAAATCTCCCCTCATTCTTCTACGCTCCAGGGAATAAAGTCCTAACCTATTCAACCTTGCTCTGTAACTGAGTTTCTCAAGTACTGGCAACATCCTTGTAAACCTTCTCTGCACTCTTTCAATCTTATTTATATCCTTCCTGTAAATTGGTGACCAAAACTGAACACAATACTCCAGATTCGGCCTCACCAATGCCTTATACAACCTCATCATAACATTCCAGCTCTTATACTCAATACTTTGATTAATAAAGGCCAATGTACCAAAAGCTCTCTTTACGACTCTATCTACCTGTGATGCCACTTTTAGGGAATTTTGTATCTGTATTCCCAGATCCCTCTGTTCTACTGCACTCCTCAGTGTCTTACCATTAACCCTGTATGTTCTACCTTGGTTTGTCCTTCCAACGTGCAATACCTCACACTTGTCTGTATTAAACTCCATTTGCCATTTTTTAGCCCATTTTTCCAGCTGGTCCAAGTCCCTCTGCAGGCTCTGAAAACCTTCCTCACTGTCTACTACACCTCCAATCTTTGTATCATCAGCAAATTTGCTGATCCAAGTTACCACATTATCATCCAGATCATTGATATAGATGACAAATAACAATGGACCCAGCACTGATCCCTGTGGCACACAACTAGTCACAGGCCTCCACTCAGAGAAGCAATTCTCTACTACCACTCTTTGGCTTCTTCCATTGAGCCAATGTCTAATCCAATTTACCACCTCTCCATGTATACCTAATGACTGAATTTTCCTAACTAACCTCCCATGCGGGACCTTGTCAAAGGCCTTACTGAAGTCCATGTAGACAATATCCACTGCTTTCCCTTCATCCACTTTCCTGGTAACTTCCTCGAAAAACTCCAATAGATTGGTCAAACATGACCTACCACGCACAATGCCATGTTGACTTTCCCTAATAAGTCCCTGTCTATCCAAATGCTTGTAGATTCTGTCTCATAGTACTTCCTCCAATAACTTACCTACTACTGACATTAAACTTACCGGCCTATAATTTCCCGGATTACTTTTCCATCCTTTTTTAAACAACGGAACAATATGAGCCACTCTCCAATCCTCCGGCACCTCACCTGTAGACAGCGACATTTTAAATATTTCTGCCAGGGCCCCAGCAATTTCAACACTAGTCTCCTTCAAGGTCCGAGGGAACACCCTGTCAAGTCCCGGGGATCCACTTTAATTTTCCTCAAGACAGCAAGAACCTCCTCTTTTTCAATCTGTACAGTTTCCATGATCTCACTACTTGTTTCCCTTTATTCCATAGACTTCATGCCAGTTTCCTTAGTAAATACAGACGCAAAAACCTATTTAAGATCTCCCCCCTCTCCTTTGGTTCCGCACATAGGCGACCACTCTGATCTTTAAGAGGACCAATTTTATCCCTTACAATCCTTTTGCTCCTAATATACCTGTAAAAGCTCTTTGGATTATCCTTCACTTTGACTGCCGAAGCAACCTCGTGTCTTCTTTTAGCCCTCCTGATTTCTTTCTTAAGTATTTTCTTGCACTTCTTATATTCCTCAAGCACCTTATTTACTCCCTGTTTCCTATACATGTCATACAACTCCCTCTTCTTCTTTATCAGAGTTGCAATATCCCTTGAGAACCAAGGTTCCTTATTCCTATTCACTTTGTCTTTAATCTTGACAGGAACATACAAACTCCGCACTCTCAAAATTTCTCCTTTGAAGGCTTCCCACCTACCGATCACATCTTTGACAGAGAACAACCTGTCCCAAGCCACGCTTTTAGATCCTTTCTCATTTCTTCAAATTTGGCCTTCTTCCAGTTCAGAACCTCAACCTTAGGACCAGATCTATCCTTGTCCACCATCAGGTTGAAACTAATGGTGTTATGATCACTGGAACCAAAGTGCTCCCCTACCACCACAACTTTATGTTTCCTGCAATTGCCTGCTATCTCTCTGCAGATTTGCTCTTCCAATTCTCGTTGACCATTGGGTGGTCTGTAATACAATCCCACTAATGTGGCCATACTTTTCCTGTTTCTCAGCTCCACCCATAAGGACTCAGTAGTCAAGCCTGCTAATCTGTCCTGCCTGAGCACTGCTGTAATATTTTCCCTAACAAGCAATGCTACTCCCCCACCTTTCATTCCTCTGCCTCGATCACATCTGAAACATCGGAACCCTGGAATATTAAGCTGCCAGTCCTGCCCCTCTTGTAGCCAAGTTTCACTAATTGCTATAACGTCATAATTCCACGTGTCAATCCACGCCCTCAACTCATCCGCCTTCCCCGCAATACTCCTAGCATTGAAATATATACACCTCAGAAGATTTTTACCACCACTCACAACCTTTCTATTAGCGGATTTGCTTGAACTTTTAACATCATTTATTTTCACCCCAGCCACACTGTCAGCTCTGGCACTCTGGTTCCCATCCCCCTGCAAATCTAGTTTAAAGCCTCCCCAATAGCACCAACAAACCTCCCTGAAAGGATATTGGTCTCCCTGTAGTTCAAGTGTACAGGTCCCACCTGCCTCGGAAGAGGTGCCAATGATACTGAAATCTGAAACCCTGCCCCCTATACCAGTTCCTCAGCCACCTGTTCATCCTCCAGAGCATCCTATTCTTACCCTCACTGGCACGTAGCACAGGTAGCAATCCTGAGATTGCCACCCTCGAGGTCCTGCTTTTCAACTTCCTACCAAGCTCTCTATACTCACTCTCCAGGACCTCTTCACTCTTCCTTGCTATGTCATTGGTACTGATGTGCACCACGACATCTGGCTGATCACCCTCCCACTTCAGAATGTCATGCACGTGATCAGAAACATCCTTGACCCTGGCACCCAGGAGGCAACAAACCATCCTCGATTCTCTGTCATGACCACAGAACCTCCTATCTGCACCTCTAACTATCGAGTCCCCTATCACTACCGCTCTCCTCTTTTTCCACCCTCCCTTCTGCACTGCAGAGCCAGACTCAGTGCCAGAGATCCGGCTACTGCAGCTTGTCCCAGATAAGTCATCCCCCACAAGAGTATCCAATGCGGTATACTTGTTGTTGAGGGGAATGGCCACAGGGGAACCCTGCTCTGCCTGCCCTTTCCTCTTCCCTTGCCTGACAGTGACCCAATTTCCTGTCCTCTGCTCCTTTGGCGTAACTACCTCCCTGTAGCTACTATCTATAATCTCCTCATTCTCCTGAATGATCCGCAGGTCATCCAGCTCCTACTCCAGTTCCCTAACGCAGTTTGTTAGGAGCTGCAGCTGGATGCACTTCTTGCAGGTGTCGTTGTCAGGGACACCGGAGGGCTCCCTGACTTCCCATATCCTGCAAGAGGAGTATTCCAACATCCTGCCTGGCATTCTCTCTACTCTAAACAATCCGAACAAAAAACTTACCGGAACCTACCCTGGCCTCTGCCTGTTCTTGCCGAAGCCTGTTGAGCCAAAGCCGTCCCACTCTGACTCAGTCCACTCCGACGATGGCTGCTACAATGTTGGCCGCTGTATATGGTGGTCTGCTTTTAAACCTTGGTGCGCTACGTCATGCGCCTGCGCAGTGCAGACCCTTCTCCCTGAGCAGTGTTTTAAAAAAAAGACTCTTTCTACCTGATTTCTTCACTCCCTTCTTCTCAGCTGCTTGCTTCGACTGAAACACGAACAGTTGAAAATTTCTCTTTTTAAATCTTGGTGTGCTACGTCACGCGCCTGCGCAGTGCAGACCCTTCTCCCCGAGCAGTGTTTAAAAAAAAATGACTTTTTCTACCCGATTTCTTCACTCCCTTCTTCTCAGCTGCTTGCTTCAACTGAATATTGTGTACAGTTTTGGTTGCATGCAGTGCTATAGGAAGAATGTGCTTGAGCTAGAGAAGGTGTAGAAAAGATTTCCAAACATGTTGCTTTGATGGAACCGCTTGAGTTGGAGAGGCTGGGATAATTTTCCCTGGAACAAACTAAACTGAGGGTGACTTTATAGAGATCTATAAAATCATGAGGAGCAGAAATAAGACGATTGTTCACAGACTTTTTCCCAGTGTAGAGGAGTCTAAAACTACAGGGCATAGGTTTAAGGTGAAAGGGGTAAAATGTAAAAGGGAACCGAGGGGCAAATTTTTTCACACGGAAGGTGATGGTTATTTTGAATGAGCTGCCAGAGGAAGTGGTTGAGGCAGGAACAATTACAATATGTAAAATATAAAGATAGGAAAGGTCTAGAGGGATATGTGCCTAATGCAGGCAAATGGGGTTAGCTCACGAAGGCACATTGGTTGGCACTGATGGGTAGGGCCAAAGTGCTGTATAAGTATGATTTTATTACTTTGCATATCTGATGCTTGCTGTATAAGCAGTATTTTTCAATTTCAATTTCTCAAAAAGAAACTAAATCTCAACAAACCATTTAAGTCCTCCATGGGAGACCATGGATAACAAGCAACAGAATTACTTTAAGATTAGTTAACCTAAGCACAGCTTGCTTGGGCGTAACACAGTCTATTTCAAAACTAATAGATTAATGTTACCAACAGAAAGCATTTTTCAGTTCCATGTTTCCCTTATGTTTGATTTTAAAAAATAGGTCCAGATAAACGTACTGGAAGTATTTTCATCCTGAGAAAGAGAAAGAGGGAGGAAAAGGTGAGTGGTGTTAAGCTCTTGGTGTCAACATTGATGCAATCATGATGAAGGCACACCAGTAGCTCTACCTTGTTTGGAGTATGAGGAGATTTGGTATATCATGAAAGACTTCTGCTGATTTCTATAGATATATGGTGTAGAGCATTCTGACTGGCTACATGACAGCCTAGTATGGAGGCTCAATTTACAAGATCGCAAAAGGCTGCAGAGGGCTAAAGACTCAGCCAGCTCCATCACAGGCACAGACCTCACCATCATTGTGGACATCTTCAAAAGGCAGTGTCTCAAGAAGGTGGTATCCATCATTAAGGACCCTCACCATCTGGAGCCTGCCTTCTTCTCATTTCAACTGTCAGTAAGGAGGTACAGGAGCCTGAACACCACACTCAACACTTCAGGAACAGCCTCTTCCTCTCCACTAGCAGATTTCTGAACAGTCCATGAACCCATGAAAACTACCTCATTATTCCTTTGTTGGCACTATTTTAAAATTTTATAATTTAACGTAATTTTATGTCTTTGCATCATACTGTTGCCATAAAACAACAAATTTCACATCATAAATGACAGTGAAAATAAACCTGATTCTGATTTTGACAAGTCACAATCCACTAAGGAACTAATTTAAAAGGATTTGTCATGTTTTTAAGATCCATTCCACAAAATTTTCTAGATCTGCTGCAGTTCACTTACAGAGCCAATAGATCTGTAAATGACGCAGTCAACATCAGTCTTGCCTTCATAATACAGCACCTAAACTCCCCTGGGTTATACGTATGTCAGCTTTGATTTTCTTTCTTTATTTCATCCCAGAGCTTCTGCAAGAGAAAGTCTCCAAACTTAATGTAGCAGGTCCCATCCACAGGTGGATCACAAACTTCCTCTCTGACAGGAGCCAGTAGGTGAGACTAGGCAAGCACGTCTCCACATCTCCACATCCCACTCACTCAGCACTGCCACTCTCTCTCCGCTCCCATTTTCTCTATACACCAATAACTGCATCACCAGTGACGCATCAGTTCAACTGATAAAATATACGGATGACATCACTGTCATTGAACTAATCACCAAAGGTAACAAATCCAAGTACCACCAGGAAATAAACAAGCTCATGTGCTGATACAATCACAACAACTTGGAGCTGAATGTCCTCAAAGCCGTGGCCTTCAGGAGAAATGTGTCTACTCTCCTCCCACTTGTCGTCAACAACTCCCCAGTTAGCACCATTTCAACCTTTAGGTTCCTGGGCATCATTATTTTACAGGATCTCATTAACAAAAAGGCTCAGCAGAGAATGTGTGTACTTCTTGTGGCAGTTGGTACAATTCCATCTTCTCTAGATCGTATTTCTGCAATTCTACACTGTCATCATAGAGAGCATCCTCACATCAGCCATACTGTCTGGTTTAATGCGGCCTCCTCTCACAATATACAAAAACAACGGTGAACTGTCAGGTCAGCAGAAAAGGTCATTGGCTGCATTCTACCATCACCACAGGAATTGTATGTGTCCAGAACTAAGAAATAGTCAGAGAAAAAAAATCACTGTGGACACTACCCATCCTGTAAACTTTCTTCTTCCAAAAGCACCCTTCTTCAAAGTGCTATAGGGCTATTAAAACAAAACTTCGTGCCATCTTAAAGTTTTTCCCTGCAAGCAGTTAATCTGTTCAACTATTCTAGTTAGCCTCCCTAACGCCCTCTACCTATAACCCATGTCACTACACTGTAACCACTTTAAGCCACCAAATACACACTGGTTTCTGTATTTATGCACATTTTATGCCATATCTGTACTTTAATCTCTAACTGTATTTTTATATAATTCTTTATTCATTATAATTATTGAATTCTGTTTTCTCTGTTTCATGTCACATGCCAACACACCATGGCAAATTCCTAAAACGTGTAAATGTAATGGTGCACAAAGTTGATGCCTGATCCTTTATTTGATAGGTTTTACAGTACAGGATCTGTCCATTTGGCCAAAATGCCCATTGCCAGCCAGACCCCCTTAAACTCTTTAACTTATCCCCTTGAATGTAATCCTTCAACTGTTTCTTTCTTGGGTGCTTATCTGGCTTCTCCTCAATTACATCTAAGCTCATCAAAAGTCCTACTTTTATTTTTACTATTGATTATTTTATATTTATCGCCCCCAATTCTCCACGGCTATTCAGCTGATTATCTTTTCCTGGGCTACTCTACTAAGCACTTCTATAACCTCTGGCAGGTCAATGCATTGATTCTAGGACAGTAATTCTGCTGTCTGAAGTGTGATTGAGTAGATTTGGCTTGTATAGAGTTCAAGTGAATGTGAAGATATCTCACTGAAATGATCATGTTTCTAACAGGATTTGGCAAATTGGATAAATGGAAATGAAGAGCGTAAACCAGGGGTCGAAGCACCTGAATAAGAAGTAAGTAAGATGGCAACGTGCTTAGTTACTCTGGGTCCCACAAATGGTGCAAAGGTGCAAACATTTTTCTTGTGAGCATGATCCTTTTCGATGTTGGTAATACAAATTCTGTAAGTCCAGTTGATTAGTTTATTGGCGAGTTTGACTGTATGGCCTCGCATTGTTGGGCAGACCAGGCCCTCATGCATTCGCCTTTGTCTGTGGCTGTCCCAGTGTGAGATGAGGAACTGCTGCATGCTTGTTCTTGGAGAAACATGGCTCAAGGACAACATCCCATGCACCTTCAAACTGGTTTGTGCTAATGTTATTTTTATGACCGTATGTGTTGTATGCTGTGCATGACTGTATGTACCGTGTTTCACATCTTTACCCCAGAGGAATGTTGTTTCATATACTTGTATACATGTGTGTGGTTGAATGACAATTTAACTTGAACTTGTTGCACTTTTTCACTGACAACCTTGGATTTTGCAACCCAGAGTGCTGTGGATGCTGAATCATTGAACTCATTCAAAACAGAGATCAATAGATTCTGGACATGAAGGGAATTGAGGAATATGGCATGAGGTAGAAGATCAGCCAAGATTTTGTTGAATGCTGGAAAAGGTTTGAAGGACTTGATGTCCTTTGCTGTTCCCGGTTCTTATGTCTGCATTCTTTTTTTTTCTAAAAGATAGCACCCCACTATGCTCAGTCTTGTCTCTGTTATAACCTCTGAGTTATAGCACCTTCTTTGTAAGCTTAAGTGGTGCTGTCTTCAACAAACAAGCTGTAACTGCTTGTTTTTATCAATGATTATCAATAAGTGCCCCTGCTCAGTAATTTAGTATGGCATGACCAATGATACATAATCTTCTGAAATAATAGAGGAATTGTAACAATACCATATGTACTGTAGAAGTAACAAATGGATCCAGACAGTGTCACATTTCATTAATAAGAAAGATTTAGCTTACTTGTCACACGTATATCCAAACATACAGTGAACTGTATTGTTTGTGTCAACAACCAACACAGTCCGAGAATGTGCTGGGGGCAGCCTGCAAGTGTTGTCATGTTTCTGATGCCAACAGAGAATCACTAAAATTTCAAAACCCAAACCCATACGTCTTCAGAATGTGGGAAGAAACCAGAACACAGTAAGAAACTGATAGGGTCACGGGAACGTAAAAACTCCTTACAGACAGTAGTGGGAATTGAACCCTGATCGCTGATTGCTGGAAAAAATTTAATTTAATACTTGAGCAAAGGAATTTGAAAAATTCCAGATGATCATATCATGGTCTTAATCTACTGAAATGGTGAAAACCAGGACAGTAGAGAACTTCTTTGCTTTTCCAATGGGAATAGTTAAACCAGATTATGCTTGGCAGCAGACAAGTAAATTCCGGAGTCAGTAACAATATGTTGAAACCACTCCCCCTCATCTCTGACCACAATCCTGTGCTGGAGGCTAATTTATCATACAAACTTGTCTCTATACAAAGGACACACATCAACATGAAGACACAAGTTCAGCTGCACTCTGACTCCTCATCTTTTTTTTCTCCAGTCTTGATGAAGGACCTTGGTCCGAAACATCAATTGTACTCTTCCATAGATGGTGCCTGGCCTGCTGAGTTCCTCCAGCATTTTGTGTGTGTTGCTTGGATTTCCAGCATCTGCAGATTTTCACTTGTTTGAGTTCAGCTGCACAGATAATGTTCACTATACTACTCAAGTGCTATCTTTCTGTGCCCCTGGCCGCCCATGAAGAATGATTCGGCTACCTTGGCAGGCTAATTTATCTTATGCTGGCTCATACCAAGCCGCACCAAAGCTGTGTCAATTGGTTTCCCCTTCCACAAATCTAAATAGGACACTACTCCATTAAACCCAGGAGTGGCATTAGACAGAACTCTAAACCTTCAGGAATATCAGCAAAATTAATGGTCAAAGAACACAGCTGAAATACAAACACTAAGGACCTTAACCTTGCCTTCCTCTGCGTCTGTCACTGGTTATCGCCAACATACAAGCAGGAAATATCCAGCTGAATGCAATCACACAGATCATTGGGGGGGGGGGGGGTCATTGCTTTGCTGCTGCTCGTGCCTGGGAGGGGGGAGGGGGCAGCTGGGAGACTTTGGGGTTCTAGCATTTAACTGCCATTCATTCTTTGGCGCACTCCTCTGTTTTTGTGGATTATGCAAAGAAATAGAATTTGAGGATGTAAATTGTATACGTTTCTTTGACAATAAATGTATCTATTGAACCTATTGAACAACAGGAAATGCCCATCTCATTTCTCAGGTTATTTCTATATCCATTCATTAACATTTCACAATGACATCGCCAAAAGAAATAATGATCTGATTACCATGCCAGATCTTGGTCTACAAAATCTATCTTCATTTTATCCCTTCATTAGAATGGTAACCAACCTTCAAACATATGTCATTAGTTATAAAATGCATAGGGATATCCTGAGGCAACAAAATTAATGTAAAAATTAAAAAGTATTTCTTCTTTTTATGTGCTCTTTTGCTCGTTAGAAAGTAAATTATTTCACTAGCGACACAAAAGGGATCTCTGAAGGAGGGCATCCTAAACAGAGATAACAACATTTGTCTGTTTTGAGTTGATACAAATAACTACTGTATCATTGTGACAAAGGGTCACAAAGAAGAAAAATTAGTTTATTCTGAAACAAATACCAGCTATGCATTCATGTAACTATATGGTAATGAAGCACCAGTGCTTGATTGCATGTAGCCTGAATTCAAATATGAAGCAGAGCTGATTAAATACACTGAGCTGTCACCTTGTCCTTTTAATCAGCGCCTCTTTCTTTCTACACACATCCCAATCAATCACACAATGCAGCCATCAGGAGGCAGTGTGAGCTCAGGGGTCAATCTGCATCAGCACAAACATTTGTTTCAACAAATTTTATTCCGTTACCTTACAAGAAAAATTCAGTGGAAAATAACATAATACGAAATGATGATCCATTGCCAAATACCAGTTGCTGATTAACTCATTTTCCCAATCTTAGATTGATTTAATCAAGGAATCAGATTAAGAAACAGCCTTAGTCTGTGATTAAAATCCAGATGACAGAGGTGCCAAAGTAAAACACACAATTGTATGCCTAGGCTACATTTCGAAGCAATCCTAATAAACCTCTAAGTATATTATCCTGCTCTTGAGCTGATTAAAGCACTCTACTCCATCTCACAGTTTAATCACTTATCTGGCTTCATCAAAGTACAAACATTTCAATGTGGATGGAATTGTTAAAAATGGTTAATTACAGTAAGACAAATTCAAATGTATTTTCATGTAAGAAGGTGATCATTTATTACCCATCCCTTGAAAAGAACTGATCAGTCCTCCTGGTGATGGTGTCTCTCAATGCTGTCGTGGAAGGAGTTTCAGAATTTAGATCCAACAAGATGTTTCCCATTATACAACTCAAAAAGTAGTTTTCCCATTGCCCTCTATGTTTCTTCCTGAACCAGTTCAGCTGGCCCTCCACAAACAAAGAAAATCTGCAGATGCTGGAAATCCAAGCAGCACACACAAAACGCTGACGGCAGGCCAGGCAGCATCTATGAAAAAAAGTACAGGCGACGTTTTGGGCTGAAACGTCAACTGTACTTTTCTCCATAGATGCTACCTGGCCTGCTGAGTTCTTCCAGCGTTTTGTGTGTGCAGCTGATCCTCAACATCATTTGCAGTGTCCAAAATTTCAATGCATTTGGTTTGTTACTAGATGCAAAAGTCAGCTAATTTGTGATGCATCACAGCAGCAAGGCCACGTAAGTTTGCCTAATTACATCTTGATTTTTGAAGTTTTCTATGAAATCCAGCATTTTTTAAACAATAGGCTAACTGGCCTATCATTCCCTATTTTCTGTCTCCCTTCCAAATTATATTTGTGCTTTTCACTCAGTGGCCACTCTATTTGGCCCTCTTGTAACTAATAAAGTGACCACCGAGTATATATTCATGGTCTATGTTGTTGTAGCCCATCTACTTCAAGGTTTGACGTTTTGTGTGTTGAGGTATGCTCTTTTGCACCCCACAGTTGTAACATCTGTTAATTTGACTTACCGGCACTTTTTTGTCAGTTTGAACCGGTCTGGCTAATCTCCTCTGACCTATCTCATTAACATGCCATTTTCAGCTACAGAACTGCCACACATTGGATATTTTTTGTTTCTCGCACTATTTTCTGTAAGCTTTAGAGATTATTGTGTGTGAAAATCCCAGGAGATTAGCAGTTTCTGAGATCCTCAAACCACCCCATCTGGCACCAACAATCATTCCACAGTCAAGGTCACTTAGATCACATTTCTTACCCATTTTAATGTTCAGTCTGAACAACAATTGAACCTCTTGACCACGCCTGCATGCTTTTATGCATTGAGTTGCTGCGACATGAATGGCTAATTGGATTTTTACATTAACAAGCAGATGTACAGGTGTACGTGAAAAAGCGGCTACTGAGTATACTTGCCCATTGGAACTTTTCCAAAATTTCAGTTGAGGGAATTAAAACAAAATCTCAACTAGTGCATTTCTTTGAGCATCTAGGATGCAGTTTGTGAGATTCAAGGGATGAGACACATTTACTTCCATTGGTTTGATTGGTACTTTTTCTCTGTAAATAATGATTGCTTTAAGTCGCTCCTTCCTTTCCATTATTGTTTCCAGAACATTTTACAGTGAATACAAAAAATGTTTGTTTACAGTCTCATCTCCACTTTCTTATTCCTCCTTGTTAATTCTTTTCTCTCAGCTTCATAGGGGCCCCCAATATATTATTTTGCTGCTCTCTTCCATTTTGTAATCACGTGGTCTTCCAGTCCAGTACATCCCTTTACAAAACTCAAAATTGTAAAATAAGTTTTATCTCCACAGTCCTTCCTTTGTCCTACAGTTTGCAACTGTTTAAAAGCCGAACTTGACAAATCATCACCTTACAAATGAGACTATTCTTTTAAAAATCTTCCCATGTCTTGCAGAAATCTCTGATTCAGGGATACAGACCTATTGGACTTACCTCAGTTATGTCGCTGAGGCATCCACTATTTCCTGCATCATTAAATTTAAACCTGTCACCTCCAATATTTTGCCATCTGCTAAACGAAAGAAGTTGAAACTTTTGAAGAAGATCAAACATTAATGCTAAAGTAGAACTAGAGATGCACAGCAATGCAGCAGGTGTTAGACTGGAGCAGAAAACAGATAACTAATTAAAACAAGTGATGAAAGCAATGGCTGACATCCCTGATGGATTATTAATTACATAGGTCAGTATAATCCAAATGAAATAGCTTTTCAAAAATGTGTTTTGATCTTTTTTTTAATTCATGGAAAAGAATTCTTCACTTGTTTTTGAGAACGCCTCATTTCAGTCAGCCATTTGATAGAAATTGGATAAATGACTGTCTCGTCTATGGTGGCATTAAATGAGGGATATTTGTCAGTCTTGCTTTTCTTCAGTGAATGTCAAGGCATCTTTGATGAACATTTCAGTAAACAGACCTTCATGTGAAATCCCTCTAAAAAAAATCCCTCAATATCAATTGAAGCTTTGACCAAGGCTACGGACAGAAAACTAAACAAACGAATAGAAAGTAAACGCTGTGCACTGCCCAATTCACACCTGGTTTGTAATACTAAATTCAATGCAGGGTAGCAACTGTACATTCTATTCTGCCTCACTTCTATTTAACATGCATATTTAGCAGCATGTCATAGAAGCCTACACACAGATAAAACACACTTAATTACTGAAGGGTGCTATTGGATTGGAATAAAAGACAGTAAAGCACCCTGACCAGTTCAGACCAAAAACGGCTTCCATTTGCCCAAGCAACTAAGATTGTGATCAGAGTGAGATCAAAAAATTATTGGCAATTGTTTGTCCACGGGGCTGGGTTGGTTCAAGATGTTTGGCTCTGTGATCTAGGCTTTGGTCAACTGACTTAATTTTAAAAATTATAATAATTGCACATTTTGACTGATTTCTGTGAAATGCTTGGGGTGTAATGCTACTTACTTGAATATGTAATAAAAGCAAACCACGGAATAATTTAATGTGCTTGCAACCTTGAAATCTCACGATGGTTCAGTATTTCAGAGTGCATTGAGGAGTCAATCCTAACACTGGGGACTCCTGAAGAAACTGCTCTTCAATACAGTTTCAAAGAAGACATTGCCCTTCCAATGTGGATTCCCACTGGGAACAGTGGAAAAGAATAAAGGAAACCTATGGCCAAACTCTGTCTTCAACTTCTTGTATTTTCCCCTAAAAGATATATTACACATTTTCTGATCATTACAAGCACTTTCCCAGTTCCAATACACCAATGCGTAACTGGTAGCCTGCTTGTCATTGAGTCCGAATGCTGTGTGCCCAAGTGCTACACAAGAGAAATAAGCACCAACACCAAGACGGTTAGTACTGAGTGAAGGCTGTACAATTGTAAATGCTATTAGTCTGATAAGACATTAAACCAAAGCTAAGTGGTTTACCTGCCTCTACATCTCCTCCCTCACCACCATTCAGGGCCCTAAGCAGAGCTCCCAGGTGAGACGGTCCTTCACATGTGAATTCATCAGTGGCATTTATTGCATCCAGTGCTCCTGGTACAGGCTCCTTGACATCACTGAGACCTGACATAGAATGGGGGGATCACTTCACTCTGTCCGCCCTAATAGATAAAATCTCTCAGTGGCCAGTCATTTTAATTCCACTTCCCATTCACAAATCTACATGTCCTCCAAGGCCGATTTGAGGCTAGACATAGACTAGAGGAACAGCAGCTTGTATTCCACTTTAGTGGTTTCCAACCTAATGGCATGAACATTGATTTCTTTAACTTCTGATAACCACTCACCTCTGCTCCCTCCCTCTCTCCCTTTCTTTTGCCTTATCCAACCAGCTCTATTGCCCCTTGTCTTTCCCCTACCACACTCTCGATTGGCCTATCACTACTCATGCCTTGCTCTGGGTCCCCTCATCACCACCTTCCCTTTATTCAGTGGTCCACTACCCTGGTCCATCAGGTTCCATTTTCTTCATCCCTTTGTTACTTGCACCTATCTCCACTGAGCTTCTTAAATCATTCCCACTCTTCCCTCCCCTACCTTCCTAACATCCTCTCGCTTGGATTCATCCACCTATCACCTGCCAGCTCTTGCTTCACACCCTCCTCCAGCTTTTTATACTATCTTCCCTCTTTTTTCCCAGTCCTGACAAAGAGTCTTGATCTGAAATGTCGACTGTCCATTTCCCTCCATAGATGCTGCCTGACCCACTGAGTTACTCCCGCATTTTGCGTGCTCCTTCAGATTTCTGGCATCTGCAGTCTTCCTTGTGTCTCTGTTAAACCCTTCCATTCTCTAAGATGGATATAAAAGACCCCATAGCATTATTGTGAAGAGCCGCAACTGATTTCTCTCTGGTATCCCAGCTAACAATATAACCCTTAATCAGCACTGCTACGGCAGATTACTTAATCATTTTCTTATTGCAGTTCGCAGGAGCTTGCTGCATTCAAACTGGTTGCCCCTTTCTCTACATTACAACAGTATTTCAAAATTAAAATGATAAAGATTCTGGAAAACTGAAATAAAAACAGGTCTGCCAGCAAACACAGAAGTAATTGGACTAAAATGGTAACTTTCAGAAGATTCACAAAGTACTTGGTTGTTTGTCAAGCACTTAAGACTATCTTGAAATTTTGTTAGGTGTTTTTTATTCCTTATGCTTTGAAGAAAGGTGAAATCTGTTCATGAAGAATACTATTAAAGAAATGTGTTAAGTATTTATTCTGATCCTTCTAAATACATTGCCTGAGGAAAAGTCAAAACATCAGTTGAAATATCCCTTGTGGTTCTGGAATCAGTATTTGAGATAAATGTTAGTAATTGTTTATGGTAAGAGGTTTCTTTAATGCCATTTTTTCCTCTTACTATTGCAATCTTCTTAGCACTTACAGAAAGAAGCCTCAGACTATTCGTACTTTTCTTATAACTGTGGTTTTTAGTATCATCCTCGTAAATGAGTCAGAAACCTACAGCATTAAATTTGAATTAGCAGCTTTTTACAAGCATTTGGAATTATATGATTTAAGCTCTCTGGCAATGCTTTAAAAATGCCAATCACTGACTGATTCAAAGTAAACTGACTTCTCAACCGTTGCACTGGTGTGTCTATGCTTGTGTTAATGCACTAAAAGAACCTCAATTAATCAACAGGGTTTGGACATACTGTACAATAAAACTGTCACATTTTATCAACACAGAAATGTCAGAGGTCATGGATGAGAAGTTTTGCTCACTGAAAACTGTTCTGTGCACATATTGATTAGTCACAATGCAAGTGTCTGCATTTTACACTGGAACTTGTTTCAATGATACATCAGCATTTTGATCAATGGGATTGCAAAAGAGTTGTGGCAAGTTTTAATGACTAAACTCTTAATTGTTTTTGTTTAAGTTTTTAAAGAAACTGGCTGATTTGATTGATATTTCTGAGGTTCCTTCGCACAGACAGCAGTAATCAATTAATATACTAGGATAAAAAATGGACCCTACATTTTCCGCTTGATTAAAAGACGTAAGAATCTGGATGGACAGCTCTTTGAATCCATCCTAAACCAACTGACTTGATCTTTATACTTTATACTTTATTGTCGCCAAACAATTGGTACTAGAGGTCCAATCGTCATAGTGATATTTGATTCTGTGCTTCACACTCCCTGGATTACAAATATTAAATATTTAAAATATTTAAAATTAGTAAATATTAAAACTTTAAATTATAAATCATAAATAGAAAATAGAAAAATGGAAAGTAAGGTAGTGCAAAAAAACCAAGAGGCAGGTCTGGATATTTAGAGGGTACAGACCAGATCCGGGTCAGGATCCGTTCAGCAGTCTTATCACAGTTGGAAAGAAGCTGTTCCCAAATCTGGCTGTACGAGTCTTCAAGCTCCTGAACCTTCTCCCGGAGGGAAGAGGGACAAAAAGTGTGTTGGCTGGGTGGGTCGTGTCCTGGCAGCACTGGCCCAACAGCGTGCGGTGTAAAGTGAGTCCACGGACGGAAGATTGGTTTGTGTGATGTGCTGCGCTGTGTTCACGATCTTCCGCAGCTTCTTTCGGTCTTGGACAGGACAACTTCCATACCAGGTTGTGATGCACCCTAGCAGAATGCTTTCTACAGTGCATCTATAAACGTTAGTGAGGGTTTTAGGGGACAGGCCAAATTTCTTTAGTTTTCTCAGGAAGTAAAGGTGCTGGTGGGCCTTCTTGGCAGTGAACTCTGCTTGGTTGGACCAAGTCAGGTCATTTGTGATATTGACCCCGAGGAACTTAAAGCTTTGACCTGTTCCACTTGCGCACCACCGATGTAAATTGGGTCGTGCGGTCCGCTACTCCTTCTGAAGTCAACAACCAATTCCTTAATCTTGCTGACGTTATTATCTTTGCACCATGCCACCAGGTTCTTAATTTCCTCTCTGTACTCAAACTCATCATTACCCGAGATACGGCCTACAGTTGTTGTGTCATCAGCAAACTTATATATTGAGTCTGATGGAAACTTGGCTACACAATCATGGGTGTACAGTGAGTACAGCAGGGGACTGAGTACACAGCCTTGCTATATTTATGCTTTATTCTTGGTTGGTGTCGCTGTAACGAAACCCAATTTCCCTCAGGATCAATAAAGTACATCTATCTATCTATCTTTGTGGGGCATCGGTGCTCAGAGTGATTGTAGAGGAGAGCTTGTCCCCTATTTTTACAGACTGGGTCCTGTCTGTGAGGAACTGGAAGATCCAGCTGCAGATCTGAGTGCTAAGGCCCAGGTTCCGGAGCTTAGGAATCAGTTTATTTGGAATGATGGTATTAAAGGCAGAGCTGTGGTCAATGAAAAGGAGCCTTACGTATGCGTCTTTATTCTCCAGGTGCTCTAAGGAGGAATGTAGGGCCAGAGAGATGGCATCTGCTGTTGACCTGTTGCTCCGGGAGGCGAATTGCAAAGCGTCGAGGCTGACCAATAGGCTGTGGTTGATGTGTGCCATAACCAATCTCTCGAAGCACTTCATAGCAATTGATGTCAGAGCCACAGGTCGATAGTCATTCAGGCATGCCACCTTGCTCTTCTTCGGCACTGGGATTATCGGTGCCTTCTTAAAACACGAGGGGATCTTAGACTGAACCAAGGAGCAGTTGAAGATGTCAGCAAACACTCCACTAGCTCGCTTGCACAGGCCCGGAGAACCCGTCCTGGGACGCCATCTTGGCCCATCGCCTTCCTTGGATTTATCTTCAGGAAGGCCCTTCTAACGTCCTCCTCGGTGACGATGAATCTCGATGCTACCAGGACCGATTCATCCGGAGGGAGCGGGACACTCCTCTTCTGTTCGAATCTTGCATAGAATACGTTAAGTTCGTCAGGAAGAGAAGCGCCACAGTTATTTATATTCCCAGCCTTTTCTTTGCACCTGGTGATCTCATTTAGACCCTACCATAGTCTACTGGCATTCCTTTGGTTAGCCTGGGCTTCCAACTTGGCTCGATATTGCCTCTTGGCAGTCTTAATGGCTTTCCGGAGCTCACGCCTGGATTCCGTGTAGTGACTGGTATCCCTGGACCTAAAAGCTGCAGCTCTAGCCTTTAAAAAGGACTTGACCTCATAATTCACCCAAGGTTTCCGGTTAGGGAATACCCGGATCGTCTTGTGAGACACACAGTCCTCCGTGCATTTCCAAATAAAGTCTGTGACAGCTGAGGCATACTCATCGAGGTTAGCTGCCAAGTCCTTGAATACTAACTAGTCCACCGATTCAAAGTAGTCACCAAGGACCTCACCCGTTTCCTCCGTCCAACGTGACACTACTTTTGGCTCTAATATCAGTTGTCTAGAAATATTAACCACATAATACTATTTTCTTTAGAGTTACAGAATTAGAATCAGATTTATTACCACTGACATATGATGTTTCATTTCTTGTTTTGTGACAGCAGTACGGTGCAAATGCATAAAAATCTATAAACTACAGAAATAAATAAATTAACAGAAATCTGACGGCGAAGGCAGAACATGATGAGAATTGAGTTGACCCAGAGTGAAACTCAGCATCACTCCACGAAATTAAATGTATATTTCTTGAACTGATTCACCCTGACATTACACCTGCATCATTAGCGCACAGTATGGCATTATTTTCCATGCAATACTCCTTATAGTGTGTTGTGGGAACATTTAGATCAGTGGCAACAGAATGGTAATGCCAGGACAACTGTGTTTTAATCTTTAATCAATGCATTCTCCCAGTTTCTCTGCATTTGTCATATCTACTTTGATGACCCTAACCTCCACACCCTTGTTTCCAAAATGCAGTAGTGATACCTCCCCATCCTTGCCACAGTTGATAGGGCTCTGTTCCATAAACCATAAGACCATAATACATTGGAGCAGAATTAAGCCATTTTGCTCATTGGTGATTTAGTTCCCTCTTAACCCCATTCTCCTGCCTTCTCCCCGCAACCTTTGACATCCTGACTAATTAAGAACCTCTGCTTTAAATACACCCAATGACTTTGTTCCATCCACTACAATTCTCTGCCTTCTGCTGGCAAGCCAACAGAGTCCACATAACCAAGGTACTAGATCCCATGGCTCCTGACTTCCTCAATGAGCCTACCATGGGGAACCTTATCAAATACCAGACTAAAACCTATATACACCACACCCACAGCTCTGCCTTCACCAATACATTTTGTCACTTCCTCAAAGAATTCAGTCAGGCTTGTGAAGCATGATCTGCTTCTTACAAAGCTATGCTGACTATTCCTAATCAGACCTTGCTTCTCCCAATGCTGGGAAACCATGTCCCTAAGAATACTCTCCAACAGTTTGCCCTCTACTGACAAGTGGCTCACTGATCTGTAATTCTCAGGTTTACCCCATTACTTTCTTGGAAAAGGAATTAAGATATGTCACCCTCCCTGTTATGTTATTAAAGTCCAGAAATTTCTTGAAAGAAAACACAGGAGCCACATACTAGTCCACTTGTTTTTCTTCCCTTTGTTTTCAGTGACATATTTTCACTCACGTATGACGTGGTGGCACAATGATGTATACCATTCACATACTTCTAACATATAACCCATAATTAATTTGGTAAACAAAGAATGCTTAATCAAACAATGTATTTACAATATTACTCAAATATTAAACACACTACATACCTCCCTACTTAGTCATAAACTCCAGTTTAATATAGAATGCATCTCAGTTCAAACACTTTGCTTGGCAGATGAGACAATGGCTGTGGAACAATCTCAGATTCTAGGCCCTCCTTCGTGGTGCTTGTAGGAGTTGAGTCTGGGACTGCAGGAGGTAGTTCTGACAGCTCTGGAGACTTTTCTTCTCTAACAATTGACTCTGCTCTTCTCAACTGATCGATGTGTCTTCTCCAAATGAAATCAAAAGCAATCTCCAGTTCTGTCCTTAATCTTTCCAAGTATCTACTGTTGTGTATTTAATATTTCAGTAATATTAGAGCAATATTGTAAATATATTGTTTGATTGAGCATTCTTTGTTGTTTACATAATTCATTACATGTTATATGTAAATGTATGTGAATAAACACTGGCTTGGCTGTTTCAGTCATTCCACAAAATGAGTTTGAATGGCATTTCAAAGATACTGAACTGAAGCCTGCAGATATCCAATTAAGAACTTATACTGGGTACAAAAACATAATCCTGTGGGAATGACATTCATAACAGTGAAATGCGACAACCAACAAGCCACATTAGGCCTATGTGTGGTAAAAATAGGAGGGCCAGAATTGTGGGGTCGTGACTGGATGAGACAACTATAGCATCACAAACAAAATGCTGGAGGAACTCAGCAGGTCAGGCAGCATCCATGGAAATGAACATACAGCCAATGTTTCGGGCCAAGACTCTTCTTCAGGATTGGAAAGGATGGGGAAAGACACCTGGATAAAAAGATGGTGGGAGAGGAAGGAAGATATCTAGAAGGTGATAGGTGAAGCCAGGCGGGTAGTAAAGGTAAAGGGCAGGAGAGCAGAGTGGACCCTAGGAGAAAGGGAAGGAGGAGGATCAGCAGGGGAGGTGATAGGCAGATGAGAAGCAGTAAGAGGCCAGAGTGGGGAATAGAGAAGAGGGAAGGGGAAAGGAATTTTTTTTTACCGGCAGGAGAAATTGATATTCATACCATCAGGATGGTGGTCATTCAGACAGAATATAAAGTATTGCTCCTCCACCCCAAGGATGGCCTCACTGTGGCAAGAGAGGAGCCAGGCCATGGACCAATGTGTTGGAATAGGAATGGGAATCAGAAATAAAATAGTTGACCACCGGGAAGTTCCACTTTTGCTAGATGAACGGTCCCTCAATTTATGACAGGTCTCACCAATGTAGAGGAGGCTGCATCATGAGCACCGGACACAACAGATGACCCTAGCAGATTCACAGGTGAAACATTGCCTCACCTGGAAGGACTGTTTGGGGCCCAGAATGGAGGTGAGGGAGGAGATGAATGGACAGGTGTAGCACTTGGCCACTTGCAAGGAGAAGTGCCAGATGGTAGATTAGTGGGGAGAGACGAATGGACAAGGGAATCACGAAGTGAAAAATCCCTGGGGAAAGTGGAGGAAGTAAAGATGTCTTTGATGGTAGCATCCTTTTGGAGATGGCGGAAGTAGAGGCTCTTGGGGTGGTAGCTATAGCTCAAAATCCAAAGTAAAATTTATTATCAGAGTACATACATGTCACATGTCACGTACAACCTTGAGATTCATTTTCTGTGGGCACACTTAGCAAATCTAGAGAACAGTAACTGCAAACAGGATCAATAGACAACAAACTGTGCAAATGCAGATATAAATACATAGCAATAAGTAATCAGCATGAAATAACAATAGAGTCCTTAAATGCGTGTAGCTATCCCTTCTGTAGCAGAGGAAGAGTTGAGGAGCATTACTGGGGAAAGTTTGGAACATGGACCATTTTACATAGCTAATGAAAAGGCAGGCATAGCTGGGGCCCGAGGGTGCCCATGACTACCACTCAAGTCTGGAGAAAGTGGAAGAAGCTGAAGGAAAAATTGTTGAGGGTGAAGACCAGAAGAGCAATGGTGGAGGAGAGCTAGTTGATTGTTTTATTGATAAAACAGAAGAGAGCTTTACGGCCTTCTTGATGGAGAGTAGAAGTGTATAGGGACTGGATGTCCATGCTGAAAATGAGGTGGTTAGGGCCAGGGAATTGAAAGTTATTGAGGAGATCAAGAACATGAGAAGTACCATGGATATAGATGGGAAGGGATGGAACCAGGGGGAATAGAATGGAGTTGAGGTACAAGGACAAGATCAGGCAGAGAAAACAGGCCTACCCGCAAAGTCAGATTTGTGGATCTTGGGTAGGAGTTAGAAATGAGCAGTGCAGGGTAAGGGAAACTATGAGTTTTGTGGCAGTTCTCCCTAGCTGATGAGGTCAGTGATGATGTCGGAGACAGTTTTCCAAATGTCCGGAGTGGGATCTTTTTCAAGGAGTAGGATGAGGAGGTGTCTGGCCTCAGCAAGGTAGAGCTCAGTCCGTGACACTACAATAGCACCACCTATGTCTGTGGGTTTGATAGTAAGGTTGAGATTGGTGTGGAGAGAGTGGAGGGCAGTGCGTTCAGAGGGGATAAGGTTCGAGGAGGAGTGAGGAGTGCTGAAGTTGAGTCGGTTGATGTCTTGTCAGCAATTGGAGATGAAAAGATTCAGGGCTGGCAGAGAACCAGTACTGCATGTCCAGGAAGATGAGGAGGTTTGGAGATGGGAGGAGGAGTCATTGGTGTGGAGTGGGGAATTCTTGCCGAAGAAGTGGACTTGAAGACAGAGGTGATGGAAGAAGAGCTCAGCATTGTGGCCAGCGTGGAACTTACTGATGTGTGGTGGTAGAGATGAAGAGATCCAGTGCAGGCAGAAGTCAATTACAACTTGAGAGGAGAACCATCCACCATGCCACATCCCCTGAAATAGAGCCAACTGAAAGCAAATTAAGGAAGTAACTGGATGATGCCATAGCAATGTTGAAGAATGGCACTGTAAAACTCAAACATACCAAGGGTAAAGTAGATGAAAATGCCACATCCAAATTTTACAAAGCCTGTCCAGTTCCTTGTACCATCTGGTATAAAACAGCCAGTAAGCTAGATTGTATGGAGGCTGAAGGAGTCCTTTCTAAGGTTGAGCAGAGCCTAAGGTAACACCACAGATCCTGACAGACCCATTCTTCTTGGCTACAGGGACCATTGATGTTTTCCATGGGCTCCACTCAATCTTGGAAAGAACACAGGCAGATGGCACTGAACACTCGCCCGCCTACTGCTCTCGTCCTTGATGATTTCAATCTTGCTCGACACCTTAATCAGTGAGATTGGCAGGAAATGCAGTCGATCATGGGCTCGTGCCCTTTCTTCAGGCTTCTTGGCTTCTAGGCTGCACACTCCACACGAAATCTCACCAAACTCCCTCAGAGATAGCAAAGAACCAGCTTGCTCAATCACACTATCAAAATGTAAATCGCAGGTTCCAATCACACATAAAAGCTTAGCAATGAATCATATTTGAAAGAAGAAGGAGTAAAAGAAGTAGTTTCGTGAACTGAAGGACGTCACCTTTGGTCACAACATTAGCTGGTGTCATCTTCTTATTAAAAGCGGACGAGATTTAATGGGCTGAATTGTCTTACTGTCCTTTGATCATGTCTATTGATACCTGACGTACTGTACAATATTTATAATCATAGGCAAACAGTAAATATAATGTTAAAAATACAGCAAAACATTTCATCTCTCTTCCTTCTTATTTTATAATTCTTGAAAGTATGGTGGTACCTTGTCTCAAGTTTAACCAAAAACAATGCATTAGACATCCAACAAGATAACTACAATAAAGCTTATGCATCAAACTGTCCAAAGCCTTAGCTCTATATCTCACGTGGATTGCATCTGCCACTGCTCAACAGTTCTTGTCACCAACGTGTAAAACTCTTTTTCATCTTCCAGCTCTAGTTCTTCAAAAGAAAGGTAACAGTAGAAAGAAGGACCGGGGTGGTGGTGGAAGAAAGCACCTACTCAGCCTCCAAGATGCTACTCCTAAACTCTGCCAGATTTCACTAGGGTCCCTTCTGGTTTTGTTTCTTTTCCACTGTTACAAGTATTCAACAGAGTCTTCCTAACTTCACAAATGCTAAGTTTCAAAGACAGGTTGAAGCATTCTGGCTGAACTATACTAGCATAATAATGAAAAATACGTTGTCTAAACGATCCTTTTGTGTGATCTGCTTTTTGTGACAAACAGATAAGTATCTAAAATGATAAAGAAAATTGCAAGGGCTGTAAAATCTATAACTTTGCTTTATTTGAGGTGTTTGAAGATGTGTTTCAAATTCTAGTGACCTACAAAGAATTGGGAACCTCCTGCATCAGTGCATCTGTTCACACAGTGCTCAAAATCATTAATAGCAGTTGAAACTGTTCATCAGCCTACATGCAACGTGATATTTATGAACCATAAGACTACCTAGGTTTTAAACTTTTTTATTCAGGGCAATGTCAAATTTACTATCAAAGTAAGGTTGTTTTATGCAATAGAGTTTTTAAACCGCCATCTTAACAATCGATTTGAAGCAATTAAATCTGAAGGAGTCAAGTGCTTCCCTCAGCTGATGACTACCTACAATGAACGAGCTGCTCAAATGCAAATTTCCACAGCCTGTAAATCAATTGGTTTGAGGCTCTAACTTACTGCTCGTGTGCTCTCTTTCCTAACTTCAGAATAATTGAAAAATTTGACAGGCTTTAATTTGTTCTTGTTTTTTAAACCTTAATGAAATCATTAATCTTACATGACTTTGATGGGTAATTTAATTAGTGCTTCTTTGTTATAAGTTAATATTGTCAATTACTTGGGCTGCCTCTTTCACATAGCTCATCTTCAGGGACTGCCAACAGGAAATAGTGTATTTAATAATCACAACCTATTTCTATATCCTCCTGATGCAAGTTTTGCCAGAGTGTGTTGCAGCCCATGTTGTTCTATTCATACATACAAGCATCTGAAGAGATTTAAATTTTACAACTATCAAAAAAATAACTCTTCTTCCTTTCCTTTCAACTTGTTTGCCAGAGAAGCTCCAACATCAATGAAAAGTCTGATGCAAATCAAAAATATTTTCTGTTTGTACATGCATGTTTTTTTGAGCACTTGCAATTGTTAAAACACCAGCTGTTTTAAATTGATCAGCAATAAAGGAAGAAATGTGACCAGGAAGCTCCATAAAGAGAAACCTGCTGTTTCAGCTGAAGTGCAAAGTACAAAGGTGATACATCTCAGCAGTGAAGTTATGTCACATTTAGCTTGTTCTCTTGTACCTCACTACACCTGGCTCCATTTACCTGGCCCCCTATTGTCCACAGATTGAGCAAAGATACTCCTGACCAAAACTCATAAACATCCTGCCAAAATCTCCCTCCACTCATGTGTACATTTTCAGAACAATGCCCACACCTTTCCCAATTCCTCCTTTTATTGGCTCCTCTTGGCATTTGCTGGTCCCTGAACATCATCCAAATTATTATTTCCTTCAACTGACTTTGACAGCAAGAATTGCAAGCAGCCTCAGTTCTCTCATCTCCTGACACAAAACAAACACTTTCCAAAACAAAAATCAAAGGCTTTCAAGACTGAAAGCTTATGTAATTTTCTCACTGCAGCCCAGAGAAACCACTGCCAACTGTAATAGATACTTCAGTTAAGATCAAATGATGTAACACAAAATGGGCCTTTCTTGAGGTTTCCTAGTCTTTTTAGTTCAGTATCCTGCAGCAACAACTGGCATTTATTCAGTGCTTTCAATGTAGCAAACAGGTTGGACATCAAACTGGCAAAACAGATTTTCTATCCTAAGCCCTCCCATGGAAGAGATTACCAGATGAACAGAAGAAAAAGTACAAACATGTGGATAAAGCCTCCTGATCCCTGGGAATTCCATGTTATAACTACTCTAAATGGAGAAGGAGAATTCCTGATAGATCTCAAGTCCATACTTTGGAAGAACATGAAGTAAATGACAGGGGTGCACCATCTCACAAGACTACCCACCCACCCAATTAGGCACTTCCTGCCCCAGCTGTGGAAGAGTGAATAGATGCCTCATAGGCCTCACAGTTATCTCAAAATTCAGAATCAGGTCAGCAGCAAGTCTCAAGGGACTATTCAAGAAGAAAATGAAAATTGACCTAGGAGCTTAACTGGAGTATAACATTCAGCAAAACAAGATAATCTTAGGATTTTAAATCAAAGAGATGGGTTTTCAAGAGCACATTGATAAGAACAATCAAGAGGAAGTATCAAAACAAAGATATGGCATCAGAGAAGAATGATGAATCATGTTGAATTATTCACTTAGCTAATGAGGTGAAATTCACCCTTTGCAAAAACGAATGAAAGAACATATGGCATAGCCACAAAAATTATTTAAAAATCATACTGTTTCTATGCAGCATATCCAACACATTCACCTAATCAATGAAAATCCCAACCTATAGGTGCCTGATATCTGAAATAGAAACCAAAAATATTGTAAATTTCAACAGGTCAGGCAGGATATGTGGAGAGAAAAGCAGTTAACATTTCAAATCCGAGACCATTTGTCATTCAATTGATTATTCGGCTGAATCAATCATGGAAGCACAGTTGAAAGAGACACCAATCCTGTTGGTCAGACGAATTCCAATGACTTTATGCTGCATCCAGTACTCAATTAGTGATACAATGACTTGCTAAATGCCCTAATAGATAAGTGAGAGCACCACGCTTGTTTTCTTTCTGATTCTAGAAACCGTTGTCTGTGACAATTGTGTTAACTTTACAGATTTAGAGGGTAAGAGATCTTATTACATTTGGAGTAAAATACCTTGATCTCAGCAAATGACAGGTGATGTGCACCAACTGAAAAACGGACAAATAAGTACTTGCAAGAATGAAACTATGATTTCAGACTAACATTCAATAAGTGTGAACAGGCTTCATTGTGACAATTAACAGTAAAATATCACTAAGAAGTGGATATTTTTGAATGAGAATTGAATGCTCAAAATATAGTATCACCAGAAGACCATTACTGGCAAATTGGAAATAACATCTCCACCTCGCTGATAATCAACACAGGTGCACTTCAGGGATGTGTGCTTAGCCTGCTCCTCTACTTTCTCTCTACACCCAAGAAAATCGTATGAAAGTTAATGGATTTGGCCCAGTACATCACGGGTAAAGTCCTCCCAACCATTGAGTACATCTACATGAAATGTTGCCATAGAAAAGCAGTATACATCATCAAAGATCCTTACCACCCAGGCAATTGCTCTTTTCTCACTGCTGCCATCAGGTAGAAGGTACAAGTGCCTCAGGACTTGCACAATCAGGTTCAAGAACAGTTACTACTCCTCAATCATCAGGCTCTTGAACAAATGAAGGTAATTACACTCATTCTACCGATGGTCTCACTTTAAGGACTCTTTATCTTGTTATTTAATTCTCGTTATTTATTGCTATTTATTTATATTTGCACATGCACAATTTGTTGTTCATTGATCCTGTTTACAGTTACTATTCTATAGATTTGCCCAGAGGAAAAAGAATCTCAGAGATGTATGTGGTGATATGTATATATACACTCTTATATTAAATTTTATTTTGAACTTTGTGTGGCTACGTATAGCTCAAATGCCATCTATAAATTTGCTGACAACATAACTATTGTTAACAGAATTCCAGAAAGTGACGAGGGGGCATACTGAAGCGAGATATATCAGCTAGGTGAGTGGTGTTGAATCAACAAACTTGGACTCAATGTCAATAAGACCAAGCAACTGATTGTGGACTTCAGAAATGCTAAGAAGAGGGAACACACACCAGTCCTCATAGAGGGATAAGGTGAGCATTTTCAGGTTTCTGGGTGTCAGTACCTCTGAGGATCTATCCTGGACCCAACATATCGATGCAGCTGCAGAGAAGGCATGACAGTGGTGATACTTCATTAGGAGTTTGAGCAGATTTGATATGTCACCAAAAACACTTGCAAATTTCTACAGATGTACTGTGGAGAGTCTGGTATGGGGTGGGGGGAGTGCATGGGATCAAAATAAGCTGCAGAAAGTTGTAACCTCCACTCCATTATGAGCACGAGCTTCTGTAGTATCCAAGACATCTTCAAGCAGTGATGCCTCAGAAAGGCGGTATCCATCATTAAGGACCCCATCACCCAGGACATGCCCTGTTCTCATTGTTAAGGTCCGTCCATTGTCATCGATGAAGACCTCAACATCATTAGTACTTTTTATGAGGCCGAGTTGCTAACTCGACGCTCAACTCAGCACGGATGGAGAGTGTGCAAAGGAGCCAGCCGGATTCGAACTTGGAACCTCCTGCCCCAAAGTCCAGCGCTGATGCCACTACATCACCAGCCGGCTGTATGATGGTGTCAAGATTAGCATTTGATTTGGATTTAAGTGAGGGAGAGTTGCGCAGCATCAGACTCACTCTCTCTTCCCAATTCCCATCTCAATCCAGTGGCAAGACAAGAGTTGAGATGGCTGGAGATGGGACTAGGCGTAGCGGATGACCAGGACATCTT
Organism: Mobula hypostoma; assembly: GCF_963921235.1. Lineage (NCBI taxonomy): Eukaryota > Metazoa > Chordata > Chondrichthyes > Myliobatiformes > Myliobatidae > Mobula > Mobula hypostoma. Next base: position 89,207,775 of record NC_086105.1, on the reverse strand, counting down.
CTGTGTCTTGTCATGCTCTGTATGTTCCATGACGCTTGCAGAGACCGCCTTCTTGACTGTTGGACCTTCCATTGGTCTCGTTCGCTCAATCCGCCGGAGTCTGTCTTCACATGCTGGGATAGACAACTCCCTATCTCACTGAGGGTTTGAGACCCATCGGCTACCCTCACCTAGTTTAGCTGGCTTGTCGAAGCTGTTGCCTGGGGTGTGGCCGCTGTCGTATGCAAACAGCTACGAGGAGCCACAGGTGACAGCTCAGTGCCAGGTGGGGATCAAAGGTGGACTAACTACCTTGAAAAGGACGCAACATGTTCCCCCACCAGAGGTGCTACCCCTCCCCTAACACCGCATACACCATTGCTACCATCAGCAAGGAGGTACAGGAGCCTGATGGGACACACTCAGTATCTGAGGAACAGCTTCTTCCTCTCTGCCATCCGATTTCTGAATGGACATTGAACCCATGAACATTTTCTCACTACTTTTCTTTTATTTTTTTCAGTACTTATATATATTTACTGTAATTCAACTTTTTCTCTTTACTATTATGTATTGGATTGTACTGCTGCCACAAAGTCAAACAAATTCCACCACATATACTGGTGGTATTAAACCTGATTCTGATATTGGTGCAGAATTAGCCATTCTGCCCATTGAGTCTGATCTGCGATTCCATCATGGCTCATTTATTATCCCTCTCAACCCCATTCTTCTGCCTTCGCCCCATAATCTTAGATGGTTTGACCAATCAAGATCCCATCAACCTCCACAAATATACCCAATAACTTGGCCTGCAAAGCTGTTTGTGGCAATGAATTTCACAAATTCACCACCCTCTAGCTAAAGGAATTTTTCCTCATATCCACTCTCAATAGATATCCCTCTATATATCCTCTGGTCCTAGACTCCCCTCCTGAAACATCCTCTCCACATCCATATCCATACCTTTCAATTTTTGATAGGTTTCAGTGAGATCTACCCCCCACCCCGCAAATTCTTCTAAACTGCTGCAAGTACAGGTCCAGAATCATAAAACACTCCCCTCATGTGTTAACCCCTTCATTCCTGGGATCATTCTCATGAACCTTCTCTGAAGCCTCTCCAAAGCCAGCACATGTTTTCTTAGATAAGGGACCCGAAACTGCTCATAATATTTCAAGTGTGGTTTGACCAATGCCTTAGATAGCCTCAACATTACATCCTTGCTTTTGTCCCTTTGCACCTCAGATTTTTCATTTTTTCCCCATTTAGAAAATAGTCCATACCTTTATTATGCATGACCATACCCTTCCCTACACTATATTCCATCTGCCATTTCTTGGCCCTTTATCTCAATCTATCTAAATCCTTCTGCAGGCACCCTGCTTCCTCAGTACCACTCTTCTCTTCATATTGTCCACAAGCTTGTCCACAAAGCCATCACCTGCCTCTTCACTTCAAAGCTTCAAAGCAGGCACGACACTTGGCTTTACAGCTGCAAAAGACCAAACTGAAATGCATTTCACAAGTTTCAAATACCCACAGCTAAGCACATAACCACTTGAAATTTGTCACTAATTAGTCAAACTACTTTATAGACTACATCAACTTCGGATATCACTTATGGACGGGACATTTGCCTGCAAGTTAGAAGATAGCAAACTAACAACCATCTGGGAGACTTCGGTACAAAATGTGCACCAACAAAGATTTAACCTCTCAACCTAAACACATCTAAAACATTGCTTACTGCACTAACTTTTTAGTTATTCATCTGTAATCACCTGCCTCATTTCATACAATACAACACCCAAAATGATTTAATGTCCTGCTGAAGGGTTTCCACCTGAAACATTGATTGTACTTTTTTCCATAGATGCTGCCTGGCCTGCTGAGTTCCTCCAACATTTTGTGTGTGTTGCTTGGATTTCCAGCATCTGCAGATTTTCTCTTATTTGTTATTGACTACAAGGCACCTCTGGTTGCCCGAGGTTGGGAAAAGTGTTCGATAAATGCAAATCTAGTATTCTTGTTATTTCAGTGAGAAAGATAAGTGGGTTCAAGGTGGTGCTGGTGAAGCACACCAACTACATGCCTGTAGCAAACAAAACAAAGAAAACTAATAAGTAGTTTATTAATCACACTCTTTCTGGTAAAAGATCACTGCAATCAATAGCTGGTGACTTCTCTTTCAGAGTTGAGCTTTTGAACTGCCTGCACGACCTGGCATTTTTACATTATGAAGTTTTGAAGGTGCAGGACGTATGCAGTGTGGCATGCACAGGCTGAATCAAGGAGGTAGGGTGAAGAAAAAGCCAATGTTTAGCTATTGCTGGAGCGGACTTGGAGACCATTCCATGTGGCAAAACGCACGGAGGCAAGGCAGAGTCCGGCCCAGGTCCGAAAGTGAGTAGAGGCACAAGGATTGATCGATTTAAACACCAAATTGGAAATGTCAGGTAAGGGCCGAATCGAGGCAGCAGGGTTTGGGCCCAAGAGTGTATCGAAGTGGTAGTGCCCGGGTCCAAGAGCAAGGACCAATCTGTGATTTGAACAATTTAAACACAAGGCCAAATTGAAAAGGTCAGGGTGTCGGGGCCATCGCTCTGCAAGATTTACTTGTTTCTGCGCTGAACTGAGGCTGTGGCCTGTAACTAATGACTCTGAAACTGGCTGCAGTGAAGACTGGCTTTGTGGTTGTGGACTCACTTTCATAAACTTCAATTATTTGCTTGCTTTTGTGGTTTACATGATTTTTTTTCTGTACATTGGGTGCTTGATGGTTTCCTTTTCTTTTGGGTTCTATTGGGTTTCTTTGTTTGGTTGCTGCCTGTAAGGAGACAAATCATAAATTGATAATAAATGTACTTTGACTTTGATTTAAATGACAGATAGAATGACAAACCTGGGTCAACATCAGAAATTCAAAAAATTGTGTGTGATGTGGAGGTTTTCTGCATAAGAGCCTACCTACTATATATTTTTAGACACTTTGGTAGAGCGTTAAGTTATAAAAATGCAATATTAATGCTAGAGAAAACTAGAAAACTTTATTTTATACAACATACATAACAACCATGTCTGACAACCAGAAAAAAAGCCAAGAAGTTGGATCAAGAAAATACCTGAAGAGTCTAGCAGGTAGGCAATTACAAGGAACAAAAGAAAAGACTATAAATATGCTTTGATACAATATTATTCAAATCACTTACTTATTTCTGGCAAACAAGAGGGACTTATTCAACCTCAAATGCAAATAAGTCATATTATGGCACCCTGAAGATTTACTTGTGTTATATATACACACTATCATTTATTCATTGACGTCTCAATCACAAGAGGACCTCCTGCTTAATTGTGTGAACTAGAAAAAGTTTTTCATTTGCGTTCTTCCTTGTATATCTCTGATTTCCCTTGGCACACTACCAGTCACTAGACCCTCAACTGCCAGGGTACAAGGCTTGGGAATTCAGACCCCACAAACCTCCATCTCTCCTCCTCTAGGATATTCCTCGACAAAGGGTAGAATGCATTCAGTAGAGAACCTATAAATATCTATTTTAAGTAATTTTTGCAATTGATCTGCTGGGAACTTGAGAAGCAAACTTGGCCTGATGCTCATTCGTAATAGAACATGTAATGTCTGTGTCATCTAGGAGATAGATTCCTTCATGTGGGTGGATGGGGATTGGAGGTTGATATAAAGCATATTAAAAAAATTAAACAGGCTAGGCAGCATCTATAGGAAGAAGCACAGTTGACGTTTCGGGCCGAAACCCTTCGTCAGGGTCTCGGCCCGTAACGTTGACTGTGCTTCTTCCTATAGATGCTGCCTGGCCTGCTGCTTTCCACCAGCACTTTGTGTATGTTGCTTGAATTTCCAGCATCTGCAGATTTCCTCATGTTTGCACTTAAAAAAAAATTAAATATGAACTTATGAAAACATTGACAAACATTTAAATAAGCTCAATTTAAGAAATAATAGTCCCTTACGGGCATCCCTTTATTCTGAAATCTGTGGAGGAACTGCCTTGTGCTAAATTACATTACACCTCCCACCATAAATATTAGAGTAGGTAAAGGGATTTTGATAAGATGGACGTAGAGAGCATGTTTCTTCTTGTGGGGCTTTCAAGAACTCAGGATAGTTACATAAAATGGAGAAGGAGGATGCCATTTCCTTTTCCTTCCATAAAGTGCTGTGGAAGTAGAGTCATTAAATACTTTCAAAGCTGAGGTACATCCACTCTTGATGAGCAAAGGATGAAATAGTACCAGGGTAGGGGGAAAGGATGAAATGAAGTTACAGTCAGATCAGCCATGATATTCTTGAATAGCAGAGTGAGATGCAGAGACCAAGAAGCCACATGAGGTGATGTGCAGCTTCATGCTTCAGTGCTCGATTCTATGAAGATTTCACACTGAAACATAATTGGGAAAAATATCATCAACCAATGCATCAGGAGTTCTAGATTTGTAAAGAAGTCGAACCAATGTAAAAATATAGATACAGCAGTGAGCCATATATTCCCTTGAGCCTGATCTGCTATTCCATTAGATCACAGATCATTCTTGTCTCCCAATTCATTTTCCTACATTTCCCTACCATCACAACAGGTCAACACCAGATGCCATTGCACTGGCTCTTCAATCAATCCTGGAACATCTGTATCACAAAGATGTGTACATTAGGATGCTCTTCATTGACTACAGTTTGGCATTCAATACCATCATCCCCTCAAAACTAGTCATAAGCTTCAAGTCATAGGCCTCAGTAACTCCTTGTGCAACTGGATCCTCTATTTCCTCACTTGCAGATCCCAGTTGGTTTAGATTTGCAACAACATCTTCTGCACATTCACCATCAGCACAGTGCACCACAAGTTTGTGCATTTAGTTCCCTGCTCTACTCAATGTGTACTTATGATTGTGTAGCTAAGCACAGCTCCAATGCCATATTTAAGCTTGCCGATGACATCTCTGCCACTGGCCAAACCAAGGATAATGATGAATCAGCCTTTAGGAGGGAGATTGAAAACCTGGCTGAGCAGTGCCTCAACAACAAGCTCTCACTCAATATCAGCAAGATCAAGGAGATGATTATTGATGTCAGGAGGAGGAAACCAGAGGTCCATGAGCCAGTCCTCATCGAGGGATCAGAGGTAGACAGGGTCAGCAATTTTAAATTCCTAGGTGTTATCACTTCAGATGAACTGTCCTGGATCCAGCGCATATGTGTCATTATGAAGAAAGCACGGCAGCGCCTCTCTTAGAACTTTGTGAAGATTCAGCATGCCATAAAACGTTGACAAACTTCTATAAATGTGTTGTGGAGAGTATATTGACTGCTTGCACCACAGCCTAGTATGGAAACACCAGTGTTCTTGTACAGAAAAGCCTACAAAAGGTAGTGGTTATGGCCCAGCCCATCATGAATAAAGCCCTCCCCACTATTGAGCACATCTACACAGAGTGCTGTGACAGGAAAGCAGCATCCTTCATCCAGGCCATGCTCCTTTCTCACTGCTACCATCAGGAAGAAGGGACAAGGGCCTCAGGACCCACACCACTAGGTACAGGAATAGTTATTACATCTTAACCATCAGGGGATGACTTCCTTAGCTTCACTCATCATCATCACTGAACTCGACTCACTTTCAAGGACTCTTCCTCTTATGTACTCAAAATTGATCATCTATTACTTATTATTATTATTTCTGCCAGGATTGTTCCCTCTGCAGTTCCCTTGTCCATTCGTTCTTCCCCACTAATCTCCCTCCTAGCACTTATCCCTACAAGCAGCTGTATCTGCCCATTCACCTCCTCCCTCACCTCTATCCAGGGCTCCAGGCAGTCCTTCCAAGTGAGGCAACACTTCACCTGTGAATCTGTTGGGGTCATGTACTGTGTCTGGTGCTCCCAATGCGGCCACTTCTACATTGGTGAGACTTCTACCCGTCGTAAATTAGGGGACTGCTTCATCAAGCACCTCTGCGCCATCCACCACAAGCAGGACTTCCCAGTGGCCAAACATTTTAGCTCTTTTTCCCATTCCCTTTCCAATGTACTGGTCCGTGGCCTCCTCTTGTGCCAAGATGTGGCCACTCTCAAAGTGGAGGTGCAAAACCTTATATTCCTTCCTCCAGCCTGATGGTATGAATATTGATTTCTCCTTCTGGTTAACAAAAAATCCCCCTCCCCTTATATTCCCCATTCTAGCCTCTTACCACTTTTCAACTGCCTATTACTTCCCTTTGGGTCCCTTTCTCCTATGGTCCACTCTCCTCTCCTATCAGATTCCATCTTCTCCAGTCCTTGATCTTTCCACCTACCTGGCTTCACATATCACCTTCCAGCTAGCCTCCTACCCCTCCCCCAGCTTTTTTATTCTGGTACCTTCCCCTTTCCTTCTCAGTCCTGAAGAAGGGTGTCAGCCCAAAATATCGCCTATCTTCTCACTTCCATAGATGCTGCCTGACCTGCTGAGTTTCTCCAGCATTTTGTGTTTGTTGCTCATGATTATTATCTCTTTTATTTTTCTCTTTTGTATTTGCACAACTTGTTGTTTTCTCTTGCACTTTGATTGCTGTCCATCCTGTTGTGTACAGTCTTTCATTGATTCTACTGTGTTTCTTGTATTTACTGTTATTGCTTGGAAGAAAATGAATGTCAGGATTGTAATGGTGATATATATGTACCTTGATAAGAGTAGATCAGGATCACACTAGAAGGGCTGGCATAAATGTTATCTCTCTTAAATATACCTTTGGATGAGATAACGCAAACCAATGTTTATTAACCTATGGGCAACCATTAATATAACTCAGCAGAATGGCATTTATTGTGGTTAAATATGTTCAAGGATAAATCTTATTTAAGATTATAATGTATCTAGCTTAAATTAATTTATCTAAGTAATATAAAATAGCATGGTTAAATATTTTTGAACAGCATTATTTAATACCTACAATTTAGAAAGATGCAAGGTAAAATAAGATTCCATTAAAAGTACATCTTGAGAGCAAATTATCTGAATTTCAAATTCTTTGCCATGTAAAGTTACATTATCACAGATCTATTTGCCCATCTACACTCATCCCATTTGCCGGCATGTCTGTTTCATTCTAGGCTTTGCCTATTCATGTGTCTGTTTAAATGCCTCTTAAACATAGTAATTATTTCTGATTTCACCACCTCTCTACTTTAAAAACATCTCTCAGATCCCCTTTAAACCTATGCTCTCTTATTTCTGTTACCCCCAGCACAGGAAAATACACCAATCTGCCCTATCTATTCATTGCATTACTTCAATATATATACTCATTATTTGATTCCTATAAAATCTCAAAGTCTATTAACCTGTTCAATCTAGCCAATCCCATTGTCTACAGTCTGCCTCTTGTCTATTGTATATCTACTCCAGGAACAGCACCTTAAGCCAGAACATAGTGAGCAGGAAGAACTGGTTGAGATAGTATATTCTGCATTCTACTCTATAATCTATCCACTTTGCTGAGACTTTCAATCACTTTCTATTTAATTAGAAATAAATAATTTGTTACATTCATTAGTCTGCAAACTATTTACAATATTTGCTATGCAGTTCCCCTTCTAAACCGGTAACCAGACAACTGAGAAATATTATACAAAGTCAGATGCCAGGATCAACACAATAACTTACTTTAAATCCCTCCCATATTTTTCGAGGCACATGTCCATACCATAAGATCATAAGACATAGGAGTAGAATAGGTATTCAAGTTTACTCTCCATCGTGACTGATTAATTATGTTTCTCCTACCTTCTCCCTGTAACCTTTAATGTCCTTACTAATCAATAAACCTATCAACAACCACTTTAAATATACTCAATGACTTGGCATCCACAGCTGTCCACAGATTCACCAGCCTCTGGCTAAAGAAATTCCTCTTCATCTCTGTTCCAAAGGGACGTCTTTCTATTCAGAGGAAACATCCTCTTCACGTCCAATCTGTCTAAGCTTTCACTATTCAATAAGAACCCCTCATTCATTCTCTATTCATTGTTCTAATCTCCAGCAAGTACAAGTCCAGAGCCATCAAACTCTCCTCATATGTTAACCCACAGTGATGAAGTGTTATGAAAGGCTGGTGTTGAAACATATCAGCTCCTGTCTGAGTGGCAAATTGGATCCACTACAATTTGCCTATCAAAGCAACAGGTGCACAGCAGATGACATCTTATTGGCTTTTCACACAACTGTGGAACATCTGGACAGCGAAGATGCATACATCAGGATGCTCATTTTCAATTACAGTTCAGCATTTAATACTATCATCCCCTCAAAACTAATCAGTAAACTTAGGCCTCAATGGCCTCTTGTGTAATTGGATCCTGGATTTCCTCACTTGCAGACCCCAGTCAGTTTGGATTGGCAAAAACACCTCCTTCACAATCTCCATCAGCACAGGTGCACCACAGGGATGTGTGCTTAGCCTCCCGCTCTACTCTCTTCACACCTATGAATGTGGTGAAGTACAGCTACAACACTATATACAAGTTTACTGACGACATCAATATTGTGGGCCATATCAAAGGTGGTGATGAATCAGCATACAGGAGGGAGATTGAAAATTTGGCTGAGTGGTGTCATAACAACAACCTCTCATGGCATGTCAGTAAGACCAAGGAAATGATTATAATCTTCAGGACAGGGAAACCAGAGGTCCGTGAGCCAGTACTCATCGGAGAATCAGAGGTGGAGAGGGTTAGTAATTTTAAAGTCCTGAGTATCACTATCACAGAAGACCTGTCCTGTCCTGGACACATCAGATAAATATTATTGCATAAGAAGTACAATAGCACCTCTACTTTCTCAGAAGTCTGCAGGGGTTCGGCACGTCATTGAAAACCTTGGCAAACGTCTATAGGTGTGTGGTGGAAAGTGTATTGACTGGCTGCATTATAGCCTGGTGTGGTAACACCAATACCTTTGAGCAGAAAATCCTACAAAAGATAGTAGATTCAACCCAGCAGATCACAGGTAAAACTCTTCCAACCACTGAGCACATCTATATGAAATGTTGCCACAGAAAAGAAGCATCCATCATCAAAGATCCTCACCACCCAGGCCACGCTCTTTTCTTTCTGCTGCCATCAGGTAGAAAGTACAAGAGCCTCAGGACTCGCACCAGGTTAAAGAACAGTTACTACTCCTCAACCATCAGGCTCTTGAACAAAAGATGATAACTACACTCATTCCATTTCTCATGTTCCCACAACCAATTATTTCATTTTAAGGACTCTTTATCTTGTTATTTCACGCTCTCATTATTTATTGCTATTAACTTATATTTGCATATGCTCAGTTTGTTGTTCATTGATCCTGTTTACAGTTACTGGTCTATAGATTTGCTGAGTATGCCTTCAGGAAAAAGAATCTCAGGGTTGTAACTGGTGATATATATGTGCTCTGAAAATAAAATTTACTTTGAACTTTGAACTTTTAACCCTCTCCTTCCTGGGATCATTTTTGGCAAACTTCTCTGGACCCTCTGCAATGCCAGCACATCCTTTCTTAGATACGGGGTCCAAAACTGCTCTCAATTATCCAGGTGTGGCCTACCAATGCCTTGTTGAGCCTCAGCATTACACTGTTATAAAAATATAAAATATAAAAATATTGTAATGCTCTCTAAATGAATGCTAACATTGCACTTGCCTTCCTTACTGCTGACTCAATCTGCAAGTTAACCTTCAGGAATCCTACTCAAGGACTCTCAAGTCCCCATGGACCTCAGATTTCTGAATTTTCTCCCCATTAAGATTATCCCTTCTACAAAAGTGAATGACCATACACTTCCCTACACTGTATTAACCATATAACCATATAACAATTATAGCACGGAAACAGGTCATCTCGGCCCTTCTAGTCCATGCCAAACTCTTACTCTCACCTAGTCCCACCGACCTGCACTCAGCCCATAACCCTCCATTCCTTTCCTGTCCATATAGCTATACAATTTAACTTTAAATGACAACATCGAACCTGCCTCAACCACTTCTGCTGGAAGCTCGTTCCCCACAGATACGACTCTCTGAGTAAAGAAGTTACCCCTAAACTTTTGCCCTTTAATTCTCAACTCATGTCCTCTTGTTTGAATCTCCCCCACTCTTAATGGAAAAAGCCTATCCACGTCAACTCTATCAATCCCCCTCATTACACCTGCCACTTCTTTGCCCATTCTCCTAATCTGTCTAAGTCCTTCTGTAGACTCCATTCTTCCTCAACACAGCCTGCCCCTCCACCTATCTTTGTATCATCTGTAAACTTGGACACAAAGTCATCAATTTCGTCATCCAAAACTCTGTCATATATTGTGAAAAGAAGTGGTCCCAACATCCCTTGCAAAAAACCACTAGTCACCAGCAGCCAACCAGAAAAGGTCTTCTTATTTCCTACTTTTTGCCTCTTGCCAGTCAGCCAATCATTTATTCACACTAGTATTTTTCTTGTAATACCATGGGCTCTTATTTTGTTTAGTAGTCTCCTGTATGGCATCTTCTCAAAGACCTTCTGAAAATCCAAGTAAATGCTTCCTTGGTCCTTCCGTAAGTGCATGGTGTCTCTCCTCTTCAGGCTTAATGTCATCATGAAATTTTGATACTTGGGAATCAACAAGGCAAAATTTCTATGCTACTAGAATGAAAAGTAGCAAGGCAGTTAATTTAGCATGGTTCGTTTTATTTCATTGGCCAAAACACACATGACAATTGAAGTTTAGTTTACTGCCTCGTTAGCTTTAAATTGCTAATGTCAGAAGATCATTGTGACCACTACAGTGATGTTTGATCATCTCTGGGAGAAAAAGTGGGGAATGAGAGAGAGGGGAGACTGGGGAAAGGAGGGTGAGAGAGAACAGAGAGATCCACAAGATTCTGTGGATGATGATTTGTAGCAACAAGCAAGATGCTGGAGATTTTGCCTGACATGGAAGGGGAGGAGAATAGGAGAGAGTGAGGGTCTAAGTAAGGGAGGGGGTGTGACATAGCTAATGGGCAGAGGGAGATGAAAGAGGTAAGAAGGGGTTGGGGAGAGAACACAAAACAATGCAGGCCCTTCCTCCCATGATGCTGTGCTAAAGCTTTTACCACTCCCAAGATGCATCTAACCCTTCCCTTCCACATAATCCTCCATTTTCTTTCATCTATGTGCTTATCTAAGAATCTTGTAAATGTCCCTAATGTATCTGCCTATACCACAAGCCAGGGAGTGTGTTCCATACATTTATCACTCTAGGTATAAAATAACCATCTCTGACATCCCTGCTATACTTTCCTCCAAATATTAGAGAGTATAGAGAGTTTAGAGAGTATGGATTATGATCAGAGATTAAGGGAGCTAGGGCTTTACTCTTTGGAGAGAAGGAGGATGAGAGGAGACATGATGGAGGTGTACAAGATATTAAGAGGAATAGATAGAGTGGATAGCCAGCACCTCCTCCCCAAGGCACCACTGCTCAATACAAGAGGACATGGCTTTAAGGTAAGGGGTAGGAAGTTCAAGGGGGATATTAGAGGAAGGTTTTTTACTCAGAGAGTGGTTGGTGCGTGGAATGCACTGCCTGAGTCAGTGGTGGAGGCGGATATACCAGTGAAGTTTAAGAGACTACTAGACAGGTATATGGAGGAATTTAAGGTGGGGGGTTATATGGGAGGCAGGGTTTGGGGGTCGGCACAACATTGTGGGCCGAAGGGCCTGTAATGTGCTGTACTATTCTATGTTCTATATCTTTGTTACACCCTTTGTAATAGCCATAAACATTTTTGGAAAAAATGTTTGTCTGTCCAGTCTATCTATGCATCTTATCATCTTGTACACCTCTATCAAATCACCAAAGAAAAAAGTCCTAGCTCAATCAATGTAAGACATCTCTCCAATCCAGGCAGCATCCTGGTAAATCTCCTCTGTATACCCTCTCTAAAGCATCCACATCCTTCCTATAATGAGGTGACCAGAAATGAACACAATACTCTGTGTGTGTTTTCAGTGTGACAAACATACCCGGAACCGCATGCAAGTGATCTTTAAATAACCTCCACATTTTTGTTTTGTGCATTTTGCTGAGAACATCTGTCACAAAATTATGTACGCAAGTTCCTGCCGAATAGCATCATAATTCGTCCTCTTCCAATTACATACTTTCCCATACTGTCTGCTCCTATCCCTGTCCAAGGCTATGGCAAAGGTCAGGGAGTTTCCAAAATGCTCACCTACTGAGAGATCTGTCACTGAACCAGGTTCATTACTTAGTACCAGATCCAGTATGACTTCTCCTCTTGTTGGCCAGTCTACACATTACGTCAGGAATCCTTCCTTGATACACGTAACAAATTCCATCTCATCTAATCCTTTTGCACTAAACAGATGCCAAGCAATATTAGTGAAGCTGAAGTCACCCATGACCACAATCCCATTATTTTAGCATCTTTTCAAAATCTGTCTGCTGAACTGCACCTTAGTGTCCCTGTTGCTGTTGGAGTGGTCTTTAAAATCCTACCAATTGAGTCATTGCTCCTTTCATGCTTGTTACTTCCACCCACACTGGCTGAGTAGACAATCCCTCCAGGAGACCTCCCTTCCTGCAGCTGTGATACTATCCCTGATAGCAATGCCACTCCCCACAACAACATTGCTGTTGTTACATATTTCTGCCTTCTTATCTGCTGTGGTGGCTATTGTTGGTGGTGGGGGGGAGGACCTGTAGTTCAATCCCAGCAGAATGATTGCATCTTCCTTATTTTTGAGTTCTACTCATATAGACACAGTGGATGAGCCCTCCATAATACCCCTATGTCCCTTCTGAATACAGGTGTGATATTGTCTCTGATCAAGAGTGCAACTCCACACCCCCCACACACACTTATTTTACTTTTAATTCCCTCTTTACCTTTTCTAAAACATCAAAACCCAGGAAACTTGTAATGGCTTAGTTTCCTTTCCCTGAGCCAGTATTTTATAAATGTTTGCACAGATCTTTTTATTCTAAAGGCCTCAAATTTGGTAAGATACCTTTTGCGTGGGACTTTGTCAAAGACCTTCTGAAAATCCTTCCAGCACATTTTCATTCCATACATCAACCACCTTTACCATATCACCAGAAAATGCAGTTAGGTTAGACAAATATAAAATGTTTTAAAAATGAAAATTGAAGTTTATCAGCTAGAAATATTAGTTGCTTCACTCTCCACACATGCTGCCTCAGCTGCTGAGTATTTCCAGTAATTTCTGCTTTTATTTCAGATTTCCTACTTTTTTAGTGTTTTGCTTTTTGATTACTATCAAATATGATTTGTCTTTAATTACTGATTAACTTCATTAATTTGAATTATTTGCTTATTCATTTTTCCTAAATGATAACTTCTAAAAGGTTCTCCAACATTAAAGTTAAACTGATTGGTCTGGCAATTCTAACACTCCTTTTTCATCAAGATGTTGCATTTGTCATTCTTCAATCCTCCTCTGAACCTGGGAACAATTAAAAAAAATCATGCCATGATCTTCTGCAATCCCTGCTCTGACTTCATCCAGCAGCCTGGAATGCATCCCATCTTATTTAAATTTAAGCATAGCCAGTTTTACTAATAGCTTTTCTTTATCAATTTTCACCTCATCCATCATTATTACTACCTCTACTACTGAGATTTTGGCAATATGCTCTTCTTTAATAAAGACTAATGTAAAATATTGATTGAGTATTCCAGTCCTGCCTTCCACCACTCAGCCTTAATTACCTTCTTGGTCCCTTGTCAGTCCCAGCCCTACTCTTGCTATTAGCTTTCTATTTATGTACCTGAAAACCTTTGTGTGTTAATAGCTATTTTATCCTCCTATTCTCTCATTGCCTGGACCATCATTTTTACTTTCCCTTCTCAGTTGACTCTTTCATTCAGATCCTCCCTCGATTTGTTAATATGACAGGCATCATGCATCCACCTCAGTTGTTTCATCATATTTTCTGTCTCCTTTATTGTGTAATTCTTCTTGGTATTGTTCTCCTGTTCTATTGTTCCAGTACACCCTCAAAAAGGTATTCCATGAATTTGCCCTCATGATTATCTTTGTTAAATTGATTAGCTCAAGTTCAATGTTGCCCATGATTATTGCATGACTCGCCACAAGCTCAGTCCAACAAAAAAATAGGTATTAAAGGTTCCATAGACTACCACTGATATCTACGGACTCCAGAGCCTGCTGGCCATGAAACTAGCAGGCATGAACTTCAGATTGCGGCCCCTGCCATTGATCTCATCGGCTCCAACATCTCAGGGCATATTCAAAACCCGGACTCCAGCAATGACCATGGACACCTTCAAAGCAATTGCGCAACCACCAACTGCGACTCCAGCCTTGAACTCCAGGCTGGGTCTTTATGTGCTGCTATTGTGACTCCCGTCTCCCCTTCCCCCACCAATACTCTGCAATCCCGTCTCCTTCAGATCCCATCGTCAGCTCCTGGGTCCTCAGAGGCTCCATCTTCCTCTCACCCCAACCCTCCCCTCTCCATTGACACACCCAGCCTCCCCCCTCCCCCCTCTGATCCCAGCTCTCATCCATGCCGGGTCTTTACCATCCCCTCCGACCTTCAACTGTCGGAAGCAGAGCACTCTGTTCTCAGTAAGGGCCTCACCTTTGTCCCCCTTCGCCCACACCTCAGCGAGTTCCGTGTTCGCCACGATGCGGAACTCTTCTTCCGCCGTCTCCATCTCCGAGCCTACTTCTTCGGCAAGGACTCTTCCACCCCCACCGATCACCCCTTCTCCCGTCTTCAACCCTCCTTTTCCTCATGGACACCCCGCTCTGGTCTTCTGCCTGCTCTGGATCTCTTTATTGCTAACTGCCGACGGGACATCAACCGTCTCGACTTCACCGCACCTTGTTCCCATTCCAACCTCACTCCTTAGGAACACTCTGCTCTCCACTCCCTCTGCACTAATCCTAACCTCATTATTAAACCCGCCGATAAGGGGGGTGCTGTTGTAGTCTAGCGTACTGGCCTCTACCTTGCCGAGGCACAGCGACAACTCGCGGATACCTCCTCTTATTTACCCCTTGATCGTGACCCCACTAAGGAGCACCAGGCCATTGTCTCCCACACCATCACCAACTTTAATCGCTCAGGGGATCTCCCATCCACTGCTACCAACCTTATAGTTCCCACACCCCGCACTTCCCGTTTCTACCTCCTACCCAAGATCCACAAACCTCCCTGTCCTGGCAGACCTATTGTCTCAGCTTGCTCCTGCCCCACCGAACTCGTTTCTGCATACCTCGACACGGTTTTATCCCCCCTTGTTCAATCCTTTCCTACCTATGTTCGTGACACTTCTCGCGCTCTTAAACTTTTCGATAATTTTAAGTTCCCTGGCCCCCACCACTTTATTTTCACCATAGATGTCCAGTCCCTATATACTTCCATCCCCCATCAGGAAGGTCTCAAAGCTCTACGCTTCTTTTTGGATTCCAGACCTAATCAGTTCCCCTCTACCACCACTCTGTTCTGTCTAGCGGAATTGGTCCTTACTCTTAATAATTTCTCCTTTGGCTCCTCCCACTTCCTCCAAACTAAAGGTGTAGCTATGGGCACCCGTATGGGTCCTAGCTATGCCTGCCTTTTTGTTGGCTTTGTGGAACAATCTATGTTACGTGCCTATTCTGGTATCTGTCCCCCACTTTTCCTTCGCTACATCGACGACTGCATTGGCACTGCTTCCTGCACACATGCTGAGCTCGTTGACTTTATTAACTTTGCCTCCAACTTTCACCCTGCCCTCAAGTTTACCTGGTCCATTTCCGACACCTCCCTCCCCTTTCTAGATCTTTCTGTCTCTGTCTCTGGAGACAGCTTATCCACTGATGTCTACTATAAGCCTACTGACTCTCACAGCTATCTGGATTATTCCTCTTCTCACCCTGTCTCTTGCAAAAATGCCATCCCCTTCTCGCAATTCCTCCGTCTCCGCCGCATCTGCTCTCAGGATGAGGCTTTTCATTCTAGGACGAGGGAGATGTCCTCCTTTTTTAAAGAAAGGGGCTTCCCTTCCTCCACTATCAACTCTGCTCTCAAACACATCTCCCCCATTTCACGTACATCTGCTCTCACTCCACCCACCCGCCACCCCACTAGGAATAGGGTTCCCTTGGTCCTCACCTACCACCCCACCAGCCTCCGGGTCCAACATATTATTCTCCGTAACTTCCGCCACCTCCAACGGGATCCCACCACTAAGCACATCTTTCCCTCCCCTCCCTCTCTGCTTTCCGCAGGGATCGCTCCCTACGCGACTCCCTTGTCCATTCGTCCCCCCCATCCCTCCCCACTGATCTCCCTCCTGGCACTTATCCTTGTAAGCGGAACAAGTGCTACACATGCCCTTACCCTTCCTCCCTTACCACCATTCAGGGCCCCAGACAGTCCTTCCAGGTGAGGCGACACTTCACCCGTGAGTCGGCTGGGGTGATATACAGCATCCGGTGCTCCCGATGTGGCCTTCTATATATTGGCGAGACCCGACGCAGACTGGCAGACCACTTTGCTGAACACCTACGCTCTGTCCGCCAGAGAAAGCAGGATCTCCCAGTGGCCACACATTTTAATTCCACATCCCATTCCCATTCTGACATGTCTATCCACGGCCTCCTCTACTGTAAAGATGAAGCCGCACTCAGGTTGGAGGAACACACCTTATATTCTGTCTGGGTAGCCTCCAACCTGATGGCATGAACATCGACTTCTCTAACTTCCGCTAATGCCCTACCTCCCCCACGTACCCCATCCGTTATTTATTTTTATACACACATTCTTTCTCTCACTCTCCTTTTTCTCCCTCTGTCCCTCTGACTATACCCCTTGCCCATCCTCTGGGATCCCCGCCCCCCTTGTCTTTCTCCCCGGACCTCCTGTCCCATGATCCTCTCATATCCCCTTTGCCAATCACCTGTCCAGCTCTTGGCTCCATCCCTCCCCCTCCTGTCTTCTCCTATCATTTTGGATCTCCCCCTCCCCTTCCAACTTTCAAATCTCTTACTAACTCTTCCTTCAGTTAGTCCTGACGAAGGGTCTCGGCCTGAAACGTTGACTGTACCTCTTCATAGAGATGCTGCCTGGCCTGCTGCGTTCACCAGCAACTTTGATGTGTGTTGCTTGAATTTCCAGCATCTGCAGAATTCCTGTTGTTCACTGATTTCTTTACTGTTATTACTCATCACTACTCAAACTGATTCCACTTCCTAATCTGCTGATCCAAGATCATTTCTCAAATGCTATACTCTCTTCACTTTTATTAATAAAGTTCCTACACTCCTTCACTATTCTACCTATACACTGTAACCTTTACATTGGCTATTTAATTATAGCTATTTATCACTGATTATGCTAAAAAAGTTCCTCATTATGAATGCTTTATTCATTCAGATAGAAAACCTATAATTCAGTTAGCATTTCCCCTCTTTTCTGCTGCATTTGGTATTTAAAGCTCCATCCCTTTCCATCACATCCAGGCTGTAATTACTCATATTACTATGTTGCAGGACAACACTTGCCCTTTCCCTTTAAAGTTCTAAACATCTCTTAATCCCACACTGAACAAATCCTTACCCCTCTTCCCAATTCATTCCTTTACAGGCTTGTCCCTGCCCCCCCCCCACCCCCAAGATACTGGCCCAGTACCAATTCATATGAAGCAACACACAAAATGCTGGAGGAACTCGCAGGTTTAGGCAGCAGCAATGGAGGGAAATGGAAAGACAGCATTTTGGGTCAAGATCCATCTTCTGAGTTGAAATGTTTTTCTACCACACCAGCACCGATCAGCACACTTGAGTCCCTAATCCTACATCGATCTGAACATAGGTCAAGCAGCAACCCTTTGTGGGCCTACTTGTTCACTTAGTTCCTTACACCCTCATGTTTTGAGAAATATTGTTGGTTCCAATGACAGCTGTGCCCTCATCCTCCATTCCAAGTTTCTCTTCGTCATTAACACCACCAGTGCAGATACAGGCTTTTCAGCCCAACCCCGCCCCATTTACATTACTCCTACACAAATCCGATTTTTATTTTCCCTACATTTCAATTCCCCACAGATCCTACCAGTCACATACAGTACACACAATGGATAATCTGCTACGTGCAATTAGCCTGGCAGCCTCGCACATCTTTGGGATGTAGGAGGAAACCAGAGCACCTAGAAAAAACCCATACACACTCAGGAAGAGTGTGCAAAATTCTACAAAGACAGCAGCAGAGATCAAAGATAAACCCAGGTCACTGCAGTTGTCAGGCAGTAGTCGTATGAACTGCACCACAGTGTTGCCCCAAACTGCAGCTACTTCCCAGTTGCTCTTTCTTCAAGCTATCTCACAGCAATCAAGGGCCAATGGTTCTCTATGTGGCTCAGTACCAAATTTTGTTTGCTGATGTTCCTATGCGGTATGTTAACAACAGACAAATATCAAAAAATTAGAAGCACTACTCATAGGGATATATATATATATAGAACATGAACAGGTGCCACCAATCAGTAAGACCATAGATGATCCTATGCCTCTAGTCCCTTTCTCCTCCTTATCCTGATGACCTGAAAGTTGAAAAGTCTGTTTACTTTAGCCTTGAACATACTCAGTGACTGAGGATTCTTCATTACCCACTCTTCAGTGGAGAAGACCTCATTCAAAATTTTGGATAGGGGGTTAAGGGTTACAGAAGGAAGGCAGGTAAAATAGCTTTAAAAAAATCAGCCAAGATTGAATTGCATATCAGGCTTGATGGGCTAAATCGCCAAATTCCTCTCCTTTATCTTATGGTCTTAACACGGGTATAAGGAAGCTTCCCCTTTCAGTCCAAATGACCTGTTCTTAACCTGAAACTATACCTCTAGGTTCTGCAGTAAGAAACAACAACTTTGTGCTCGTCTCTGTAGAGCCACTAACCTTCCAATTCCCCTGTATGTCAACCCTACCAAATCCTCATTATAGTCCTAAGGTCCCATACATCTCACTGTCAAGAAATTTCCCCTTCTTGCACGGTGAATGGCAGTGATACAACTGGGCAGAGAAAGGCCTCCGGTTCATTGGGACCTAGGAAAGGGATACAGAGTCTCTGTGCTAATCTATGTAGAGTTTCGGCAGTCCTATTGATGTTGTATAAATGTCTCAATGTAAAACTAATTAATTATGTTGAATATTCATTTAAAAACAGCTCAACAGAGAGAAAACATGTACAGCAGGGACCCTTCAACCATAATCTTTTAACCATAATCAATCTAACCCTCCCTCCTACATAACACCATTACCCTCCATTTTTTCCTTCATGCATGTGCCTATCTAAGAGTCTCCTAAATGTCCCAAATGTATCAACCTCTACCACCACTCCTGGCAGTATGTTTCAGAGGATCTGTTCTGGGCCCAGCCCACAAGTACCATTATGAAGAAAGAACGGAAGTGCCTTTACTTCCTTAGAAATTTGCAAAGATCCGGCACGAACTTTAACAAACTTCTACAGATGCGTGGTGGAGAGAATTTTGACTAGTTACATCATGGCCTGGTATGGAAGATCTTACAAAAAGTAGTGGATAGAGCCAGTCCATCACAGTTAAAACTCTTCTCACAAATGAGCACATCTATACAGAGCACTGTCGCACGAAAGCAGCATCCATCATCAAGGATGACCACCACATGAGATCATGCACTCTTTTCACTGCTGCCTTCAGGAAGAAAGTACAGGAAACTCAGGACCCACACCACTAGATTCAAGAATAGTTATTACCACTCAACCATCCGGCATGTCAACCAGAGGGGATAACTTCACTTGCCCATCACTGATCTGTTCCCACAACCTACAGTCTCACTTTCGAGGATGCTTTATTTTATGCTCTCGATATTTACTGCTTATTTATTATTAATTTATTTGCTTTTATTTCTTTTTATATTTAGACAGTTTGTTATCTTTTGCACAAAGGTTGTTTGTCTTGTTGGGTGCACTCTTTCATGGATTAGATTGTATTTCCTGGATTTACTGCAAGAAAATGAGTCTCAGGGCTGTATATAGTGATACATATGTACTTTGATAATAAATTTACTTTGAACATGCATGGCAACTTTGAGTGATCTATGGACATGGACCCAAGATCCCATTGTCCCTTGTTACACTGCAAAACTTCTGTCTCAATTTGAAAATAACACAACAGAACCATGAACTATAGCACAATTTGTCCAAATTTGTGGTAGATATTCACTGTCCAGGGCCAAGGGCCTTTTAGACAAGCTCAGCTTTCTAAACACAGCAGCTGACACTCCTGGAGATCAAACAATTGTTTGGAGTAAGTTAAATTTCCAACCAATATTGTTTGTTCTGTTTTTTGTCATAAACGGGAGCTATCTTCAATTCTTAATGAAAATAGCAAGCAATAATCAGCCAGAAATTAAAAGGACTGTTTTGTAAACAAATACCACTATCTATTGAGAATAAGGCACTACCCCATAGCACGGTGTATACTGCTCAAGAGAAGACAATGGGGTTATGCTAATTGGACTTAAATCAAACCAGACAACACGATCAAAATTCTTTAGTTCAAGGAAGCTTGCAGATCAGATTGATACCATTACTTAGCACATCAAACAGTTGATCTATCAATAGCTGGAAGATAGTCTTCACAACATTAACTTTGGGTGCTTGGGAACTCTGCCACAAGAAGCTTTTAGGGTTTCTCAAACACTTTTTATGCCATGGACCACTACCATTAACCAAGGTGTCTGTGGACCCCTGTTTTAGACCATCTGTGTAAAAAGGTATCTGAACAAAGATCACATGCATCTGAAGTCACTGAAGCTGTATAAAAATTATATAAATGTAAGCGCGCAGTCAGGCTTGTTATGAATGGTCAAGATGTGATAAGAAGAATGACAGAAAGATGGGTGAACTAGAATCCATTCCTCTGCCTTCAATTTCTGTGATGGACAACTTGTTTATCTGCAACTCATAGAAACATAGAAACCCTACAGCACAATACAGGCTCTTTGGCCCACAAAGCTGTGCCAAACATGTCCCTACCTTAGAACTACCTTGGCTTTACCCATAACCCTCTATTTTTCTAAGCTCCATGTAGCCATCCAGGAGTCTCTTAAAAGACCCTGTCGTTTCTGCCTCCACCACTGCCGCCGGCAGCCCATTCCACGCACTCACCACTCTCTGCGTAAAAAACTTACCCCTGACATCTCCTCTGTACTTACTTCCAAGCATCTTAAAACTATGCATTCTTGTGCTAGCCATTTCAGCCCTGGGAAAAAGCCTCTGACTATCCACACGATCAATGCCTCTCATTATCTTGTACACCTCTATCAGGTCACCTCTCATCCTCTGTTGCTCCAAGGAGAAAAGGCTGAGTTCGCTTAGCCTATTCTCATAAGGCATGCTCCCCAATCCAGGCAACATCCTTGTAAATCTCCTCTGCACCCTTTCTATGGTTTCCACATCCTTCCTGTAGTGAGGCGAACAAAATTGAGCACGGTACTCCAGGTGGGGTCTGACCAGGGTCCTATATAGCTGCAACATTACCTGTCGGCTCGTAAACTCAATCCCACGACTGATGAAGGCCAATGCACCGTATGCCTTCTTAACCACAGAGTCAACCTGCGTAGTAGCTTTGAATGTCCTATGGACTCGGACCCCACGATCCCTCTGATCCTCCACACTGCCAAGAGTCTTACCATTAATGCTATATTCTGCCATCATATTTGACCTACCAAAATGAACCACCTCACACTTATCTGGGTTGAACTCCATCTGCCACTTCTTAGCCCAGTTTTGCATCCTATCAATGTCCCGTTGTAACCTCTGACAGCTCTCCACACTATCCACAACACCCCCAACCTTCGTGTCATCAGCAAATTTACTAACCCATCCCTCCACTTCCTCATCCAGGTCACTTATAAAAATCACAAAGAGTAGGGGTCCCAGTACAGATCCCTGAGGCACACCACTGGTCACCGACCTCCATGCAGAATATGACCCGTCTACAACCACTCTCTGCCTTCTGTGGGAAAGCCAGTTCTGGATCCACAAAGCAATGTCCCTTTGGATCCCATGCCTCCTTACTTTCTCAATAAACCTTGCATGGGGTATCTGACCAAATACCTTGCTAAAATCCATATACCCTACATCTACTGCACTATCTTCATCAATGTGCTTAGTCACATCCTCAAAAAAATTCAATGAGGCTCGTAAGGCACAACCTGCCTTTGACAAAGTCATGTTGACTATTCTTCATCATATTATGCCTCTCCAAATGTTCATAAATCCTGCCTCTCAGGATCTTCTTCATCAACTTATCAACCACTGAAGTATGTATTTTTAGTTTATAGGAATTGTACCTCTGTTTTGAAAATCCTTTGTGTTTTGGAAATCACTTGTAATTTGGAAATCTTTTATGAGATAGAAATCTTCTGAGTTTTAAATGTATTTTAAGAAATGTATCTAAATTTTAAGATATATCACTAAAAATAAATGAAATATGTTCAAAGTACATTGCTAGGTGGAAGTATCTCACCCACCGGTCAAATACTAGTATTGGCAGCTAAACTCACCGTGGAGGATAAACAGGAAAGTGAACCAGTCTTTTGAAGAACAGATAGCTACAGAATATCCTCCCATTAGTGAGGGTACCTGTAGCTATCTATATTGGATAAGGCTCAAGATCTTTGTATGAGTTTAGAACTTCACGGTCAGCAAACCCAATATCATCATAAGTCAATGAATTCATTTCTATGACTGAGTCTGAGGAGATATTTTTCACTTGAAATTTTGCTCATTGAATTTATGATTAAGTCTGCTGAATCACATCTTAGCTTACTTAAATGCCCCTAATGTAAATGCCTTTAACAACATCCCTGGCAGCGTGTTCCATACACCCAGCACTCTGTGTGCAAAAAAACCTACCTCTGACACACCCCCATACTTTCCTCCAATCATCTTAAAATTATGCTCCCTCATATTTCTGCCCTGGGAAAATGTCTCAGGCTGTCCACTCTAGGGGCATCAAAGTTCAGAGTTCAATTCCGAAGCCATCTGTAAGGAGTTTGCATGTTCTCCCCGTGACTGGGTGTATTTTCTCAGAGTGCTCCAGTTTCTTCCTACATTTGAAAAACGTACAGGTTAATAGGTCCTTGTAAATTGTCCTGTGATTAGGCTAGTGTTAAATAGGTTGGCTAAATTAGCCTGTTCTACACTGTATCTCTGAATAGATAGATAGATAATTAATAAATAATAAATAAGACAGATAAGCAGATAATAAATCAATAATACATCACCAATGTCTTAATACAACTTCAGTGTAACTCCTATATTCAATACTTAGATCCAGAGGAGGTTTACAAGGATGATTCTGGGAATGAAGGGGTTAAAGTATGAAGAATATCTGAGAGCTCTGGGGCTGTACTCACCGGAGTTTAGAAGAATAAGAGGGAGTTTAGAAGAATAAGAGGGAGCTTATCGAAAATTGAAAGGCTTGGATAGAGTGAATGCTTCCTACACTAGGGGAGTCTAAGAGCAGAGGGCTCAGCCTCAGAACAGAGGGACGTCCATTTATAACAGAGATGAGGAGGAAATTCTTTATCCAGAGGGCCGTTAATCTGCAGAACTCACTGCCACAGGTGACTGTGGAGACCAAGTCACTGAGTATGTTTAAAGCAGAGGTTGATAAGTTCTTGATTAGCCTGGGCATCAAAGGTTACAGGGAATGCAGGAGAATGGGGTTGAGAAGGATAATAGATCAGCCATAATGGAATAGTGAAGTAGACTCCATGAACCAAATGACCTAAGTCTATTCCTATGTCTTATGGTCCTAATGTGCCAAAAGCTCTCTTCATGACCCTACTTGTGACGCCACCTTTCAGAAGTTATGGGTGTATTCCCAGATCCTTCCGCTCTATCACACTCCTCAGTGCCCACTGGTTCACTGTGTAAGTCCTATCCTAGATTGTCCTGCCAAAATGCCATATCTCACGCTTGTCTGAATTAAATTCCATCTGCCATTTTCAGCCTAATTTTTCCAGCTGGTCCAGGTCAGCTGCAAGCTTTGATAGCCGACCTCATTGTCCACTACACTCCCAATCTTGGTTTCATCCACAAATTTGCAGATCCAGTTTACCACATTATCATCCAAATCGTTAATACATTAGTCAAACTATCCCCATGGTCACCCTGGTTTCACCACAACTCTCTCCTTGAAGATCAACAAGCCTTTCTGTCCTGTCCAGTTCTGAAGAAGGGTCTTTGACTTGAAATATAAGCACTGTTATTTTTCACACTGATGCTGAATAGTTACTGCATTTTCTACTTTTACTTTTCCATCACATTTTGAAAAATGCCACAGAAACTTTTTTTTTGTTTATCGCTGTCAGAGAAGCGGTGGATGCAGATATGATAGGAACATTTATGACATCTTTAGACAGGCACATAAATGGGCAAGGGATTGAAGGATGTAGAGCATGTGCAGACAGGTGGGATTTCTTTACTTAGTATCTTGGTTATTACAGAGAAAATATGGAAGGTCGTCAAAAGACAAGCGAAAAACCACCTTACTGTGAGGGATTTTGTTTCTTCAAAAGGAAATAACCTGTAACAAATGCTTGGTGCTTTCATATTCAACCTTTTCAGTTCTTACCATCTGACCTTGATTTCACTTTGTTGATGCATTATTATGGTGTTTATTCAGGGATATTTTAGAACATAAGTTGGTCTATAGAAAAAAGGGCTCTTATTGTAGATGCAAATTTAAGCAAAGTTGCAAATGTAGTATATTATAGTATACTATGGATTTCCCTATGCTTTTGAACTCACATCACTGTCTTAATCTTCTACCTCTTTAGTTCTTGAACTGTCTCTCTTACCCCTAAGCAAAACCATCATAAAGGTATCATGCATGAAATTCACTGAAATAGTTACAGTTCAATCACAGAATTTGGTCCCTTACCATTGCAGACACAACAAGAGAATCAGAAAGACAGTCTAATGACAGAAAAACATAAATTTTGCACTTATATTGCTCGAGAAGCTCAAAGTACTGAGTGGAAGCTATGAGTTGAGGTCTATGTCATTGTGAAAACTTGACAGTACCTCACTCTCCTCCCTATACTCCAGAGACTCACTTGAAACGGCTGATTGCTATCTCTTGCATAAAGGCCTACAAAGATAACGGTAAATACAAAAACTCAGGATTTTGTAAAAGGAAAACAAAAAGAACTTACTTAGCCTGGGAGACAGGAAAATACTTCTGAAATACCACATTCCTGCTCGCCTAGCCATTTCCTTTTTCTCCTCCTGTCAGCATTTTCTCTTAGGAATTCTAAATCTGATCAATATTCCTGCTTAGTCCACAGGAGAGCAAAATGTTTATTTCATCAGTATCTCCTCTGCCACTTTAACTCACTTTAATCATAGAGTTTTGTATTAAACTTACTTTTGAATTTCAAAGTATAGAGAATAAGGAGGTTATTTTTATCACACTTCCTCACTTGGTCTGGGTGAAAGAAAATCAGGATTTACCCACAAGTCTAAGCCATAATAATAGCATCAGATTACTATTTCATTACTGGTCTGTAATCCTTATAACAAGTGCTATATATCCACTGGAACGGCTTCCATTATAAATTTTTTGTGTGTTTATCACCATGAAGATTCAAGGATATTAAAAATTAAATCCCTTTCCTGTATTTTGCCTTTATTAGCAGCTTCTAATGCAGCCACCTCAGCAATTTCATAAAGCAATCCACCGTGTAATACATCAACATCCAGAAAAAAAATCTTTCAAAACATTATCATTTGTAGCAAATATCTCGTGGTCAAAATTTATCCCTTACCAACAACATTTAAATACATTATTTGGTCATTATAACATTGCCTGTCTGCCACAATTCCTACATTTTGACAGTGACTTCCTTGGTTTATAGTTGTTCGGATACGCTGAATTTGTGAAATGCACAAGAGCATATTCTATTCTCCAAAGTTTATTCAAACCTCTGCTGTGCCTATGACCAGCACCACTGAACTTGCTGCTTGATAATGCTACCTAGCGAGGCAAAGCTTAAAATTCCCGTTCTTGATTTCCAATCTCTCTATGACCATTAAACCTTTCCAAATCTCTAGAAACTCCAAAGCTAATGGTTAATCTACTGAAATATTACAAACTGCCATGATAAGTTGGTAAAGTGGCCTATTATTGTCACATGTACTGAGGTACAGTGAAAACTTGTCCTGCATATCGTTCATACAGATCAATTCATTCCTGCACTATTGAGGCAGTACAAGGTAAAATAATAACGGAGTGTAGAATAAAGTGTTATTGTTACAGAGAAATTAGATAGATAGAACATAGATAGAAAACCTACAGCACAATACTGGCCCTTCGGCCCACAAAATTATGCCGAACATGTCCCTACCTTAGAAATTACTGAGCTTACACATAGCCTTCTATTTTTCTAAGTTCCATGTACCTATCCAAAAGTCTCTTAAAAGACCCTATCGTATCCACCTCCAGGACCGTTGCCGGCAGCCCATTCCATGCACTCTCCACTCTCTGCGTAAAAGCTTACCCCTGACATCTCCTCTGTACCTACTTCCAAGCACCTTAAACCTGTGCCCTCTTGTGGCAGCCATTTCAGCCCTGGGAAAAAGCCTCTGACTATCCACACGATCAATGCCCCTCATCATCTTATACACCTCTATCAGGTCACCTCTCATCCTCCAACGCTCCAAGGAGAAAAGGCCAAGTTCACTCAACCTGTTTTCATAAGGCATGCTCCCCAATCCAGGCAACATCCTTGTAAATCTCCCCTGCACCCATTCTATGGCTTCCACATCCTTCCTGTAGTGAGGCAACCAGTACAGTTGGACAACAAGGTGCAAGGTCACAGTGACGTAGATTGCGAGGTCAAGAATCCATTTTATCATACAGTTCAATAGTCATAACAGTGGATAGAAGCCGTCCTTGAGCCTGGTGGTACATGCTTTCAGGCCTTTGTATGCATCTTCTGTGTGATGGGACGGGGAAGAAGAGAAAATGTTCTAGGTGATGAGAAGGATTGGCAGAGTCTGTGGATGGGAGGCTGGCTTCTTTATAGTATTTTCTGATCATGGGTAGAGCAGATGCCATACCAAGCCTTGGCGTATCTAGATAAGATGTTTTCAATAGTGCATTGGTAAAAATTGAGGATCAAAGGGCACAGGCCAAATTTCTTAAGTCTCCTCAAGAAGTAGAGACGTTTGGGCTTTCTTGGTGATCTTATCAACATGGTTGGATCAAGACAAGCTACTTGTGATGAAGGGCTCAACCCTCATAACCTCAACACCAATGAGGTAGACAGTAGCATGTGCTTCCTGAAATCAACAACCAGCTCTTTTGTTTTGCTGACATTGAGAGAAATGTTGTTGTCTTGACACCATGTCATGAGGCGCTCTGTCACCTTTCTGTATTCCAATTTATTGTTATTGAGATATACGGTGGTGTCATCTGCAAACTTGGAGATGGAGTCAGCACATGAGCAAGCAGATGGGAATTGTTTAACTTAAGTTTCATGGTCATTACAGACATGAGGGGGCAGGCTGGAGGCCTTTATCTTGTGTTGTTCTACTCTCTGTTCTAAGCAGAGAGATTTAGCAAAAAAATAAAATGGGTGTGAAAATGTAGGTCATCAAAAGAACAGGCAAAATTCCCTTACTGTAAGGGACTTTGTTTCTTCAAAG
This sequence comes from Mobula hypostoma, assembly GCF_963921235.1. Lineage (NCBI taxonomy): Eukaryota > Metazoa > Chordata > Chondrichthyes > Myliobatiformes > Myliobatidae > Mobula > Mobula hypostoma. Next base: position 89,180,020 of record NC_086105.1, on the reverse strand, counting down.
AGAAATAAACTGTCACTGTCAAGTATGGGTCATTGTCCTAAAATCAAATCCTGAGTCATGAAAGATCTAATCTCCAGAATTTTGCAGCCAACGGGGAAGACAAAACACTGTTGGCTCCCTGCTGACTAAAGAAACATACCCTGCGGGGATTCACTCAATCAATTTCTGGGAACAGCCGGAGAATGGTGTAGAGTGACCTTGCCCATGGAAATACTACTCGAAACACAAGAGGCAAAAGTCCAGCTTTGACATTTGTCACTTGTTGCTGGGACCTGCTGGAACAGGAGCCCCTCAGGGCTACGTACTGAGTCCCCTCCTTTACTCCCTGTATACCCATGACTGTATCACTACCCAGAGCTCAATCTGCTAACTAAATTTGCTGATGACACTACATTGATTGACCTTATCTCAAACAGTAACGAGGTGGCCTACAAGGAAGATGTCATCTCTCTGACACTGTGGTGTCAAGAAAACAACCTCTCCCTCAATGTCGCAAAAACAAAAGAGCTGGCTGTGGATTACAGGAGGAATGGAGACGGGTTAACCCCTATTGACATCAATGGATCTGGGGTTGAGAGGGTAAACAGCTTTAAGCTCCTCAGCATCCACATCACCGAGGACCTCATGTGGTCTGCACACACCAGCTCTGTGGTGAAAAAGGCACAACAGCGCCTCTTTCACCTCAGACAGTTGAGACGGTTTGGTACGGGCCCCCAAATCCTAAGAACTTTCTACAGAGGCACAATTGTAAACATCCTGACTGGCTGCATCACTGCCTGATATGGGAACAGTACCTCTCTTAATCGCAGGACTCTGCTGAGAGTGGTGCAGACAGCCCAGCACATCTGTAGTTGTGAACTTCCCATGATTCAGGACATTTACAAGGGTAGGTGTGTAGAAAGGACCCGAAGGATCATTGGGGACCCAAGTCACTCCAGCCACAATCTATTCCAGCTGCTACCATCTGGGAAATGGTACCGCAGCATTAAAGCCAGGACCAATAGGCTCCAGGGCAGCTTCTTCCATCAGGCCATCAGACTGATGAGCTCGCACTGGTTTGAGTGTACTCTATATTACATTGACTGTTCTATTTACTATAAATTACTATGATTGCACATCGCACATTTAGACAGAGATGTAACGTAAAGATTTTTACTCCTCATATATGTGAAGGAAGTAAGGAATAGTCAATTCAATTCAATTCAATTTAAAAGCAACTGCAAATAAATGAAGCATCCAAAGCACTCCTAGTACTGCCTGGGCATTCTGATGGCATTTTAATCTTCACAACAAAAATACATTATGAATACGATTCAGGTGTTGAAAGAATCCAATTCATGAGAGGACTTGAATAAAAAACAAGGATGGAAGGCTGTGGCTTTATGAGGTGTTGGTCAGACCACATTTAGAGCATTGTGGGCAGTTTTGGGCTCCATATCTAAGAAAGGATGTACTGGCATTGCAGAGATTTCAGAGGAGGTTTACACGAATGATCTCAGGAATTAAAGTACCATAGTGTTTGATGGCTTTGAACCTGTACTTGCTGAAGTTGAAAAGAATGAGGGGAATCACTTTGAAAAATACTGAGTATTGAAAAGCCTAGATGGAGTGGATGTGGATAGCATGTTTCCAGTAGTGGGAGAATCTAGGACCAGAGTGATTCTCTCACTACTGGAAACAACCACAGTGAAGAGCCACTGACAGAAAATGCTTATTATGTTTGCCCACCATTTCTTTGTTGCCCATTACGAACTCTCCAGCGGTCCAATATCCACTTTCATCTCTCTTTTACTCTTCATATATCTGAAAATGCTTTATGTACCCTCTTTTATATTATTGGCTAGCTTACATTCGTATTTCATCTTTTCTCTCTAAATGTTTTATTTTAGTTGCCTTCTATTGATTTTTAAAAGCTTCCCAATTCTCCAACTAGTGGTCTTTGCTATATAATATGTTCTTTCTTTTGTTTTTATGCTATCTTCGATGTCCCTTGTCAGCCATGGTTGCCTCATCCTCTCTTTAGAATACTTCTTCATCTTTGGGATGCATCTTTCCTGTGCTTTCCAAATTGGTCCCAGAAACTCCAGCCACTGTTGTTCTGCTGTCATCCTTGAAAGTGTTCCTTTCTAATCAACTTTGGCAGCTCTTATCTCATGCCTCTATAATTCCCTTTATTCAACTGTAATAGTGATACATCTGATGTTAGCTTCTCCTCTCAAACTGCTGAGTAAATTCTATCATATTATGATCACTGCCTCCTAAAAGTCCTTTACCTTAAACTCCCTAGTCAAGCTGGGTCATTACATGACACGCAATCCAGAGTTTCCATTTTCTAAGTGGGCTCAACCACGAGCTGCTCGAAAAAGCCATCTTGTAAGCATTCTACAAATTGTGTCTCTTGGGATCCAGCACCAATCTACCTGCATATTGAATCCCCATGACTACTGCAACATTGCCCCTTCTACATGCCTTTTTTATCTTCCATTGAAATTTGTAGCCCTCATTCTGGCTACTGTCTGGAGGACTGTATATAACTCCCATAATGTTTTTTTCACCCTTGCACTTCTTATCTGTATGAAAAGGACTCTATGTCTTCTGATCCTATATCACCTCTTTCTAAGGATTTAATTTCATTTTGTTTTTACCAACAGAGCCACCCCACCCTTTCTGCCCAACTGTCTGTCCTTTCAATACAATGTGCATCCTTGGACATTAAGATCCCTATGGTTGAATCTTCCTTCAACCATAACTCAGCATGCCCACAAGATCATACCTGCCAATCTCTAAGTGCACTTCAAGATCATCTACCTTATTCCATCTACTACATGCATTCAAATCTAACACCTTTAGTACTGTATTCATCACCCTTTTCGACTTTGGCCCTTGTTACACTTTATCTCATCCCACTGACTGAAATTTTGCCCTATCATCTGCCTGGGCTTCCTCACAATCTCACTACATACTGTATCTAGTTGAATAGCAACTGCCCCATCCTCAGCCCTATCACTCTTACCAACAGCTCCAGCAGACCTGCTCAAAAGGGTATTGGTCCCTCTCAGGTTCAGTGTAGCCTGTCCTTTTTGCAGCTGATTGTTCCTGTATCTAATAAGGTGGCCACTGAGTGTAAATCAGCCATTGGTAGAACAGACCGAATGGCCTAATTCTGCTCCTATGTCTTATCGTCCGATGATCTAGTTTTAAATGCTCTCATATGCAGCTGCTGGCCTTTTCTCTGGAAGCTATTTTCTATCAAAACTCACGAAGGCCTATTCTAATCTGAAACCGCTACACATGCCCTTACACTTCCTCCCTTACCACCATTCAGGGCCCCAAACAGTCCTTCCAGGTGAGGCAACACTTCACCTGTGAGTCGACTGGGGTGATATACTGCGTCCGGTGCTCCCGATGTGGCCTTTTATATATTGGTGAGACCCGACGCAGACTGGGAGACCGCTTTGCTGAACATCTACGCTCTGTCCGCCAGAGAAAGCAGGATCTCCCAGTGGCCACACATTTTAATTCCACATCCCATTCCCATTCTGACATGTCTATCCACGGCCTCCTCTACTGTAAAGATGAAGCCACACTCAGGTTGGAGGAACAACACCTTATATTCCGTCTGGGTAGCCTCCAACCTGATGGCATGAACATTGACTTCTCTAACTTCCGCTAAGGCCCCACCTCCCCCTCGTACCCCATCTGTTACTCATTTTTATGCACACATTCTTTCTCTCACTCTCCTTTTTCTCCCTCTGTCCCTCTGAATATACCTCTTGCCCATCCTCTGGGTCACCCCCCCCCTTGTCTTTCTTCCCGGACCTCCTGTCCCATGATCCTCTTGTATCCCCTTTTGCCTATCACCTGTCCAGCTCTCGGCTCTATCCCTCCCCCTCCTGTCTTCTCCTATCAATTTGCATCTCCCCCTCCCCCTCCAGCTTTCAAATCCCTTACTCACTCTTCCTTCAGTTGGTCCTGACGAAGGGTCTCGGCCTGAAACGTCGACTGCGCCTCTTCCTATAGATGCTGCTTGGCCTGCTGCGTTCACCAGCAACTTTGATGTATGTTGACTAAATGCATTGTCAGGCATACAGCTCACATTTTGATTTATCAATCACACATATGACTCAAAATGTCACAGAATGAGTACTTGAAACTGAACGCTGCCTGTAAGCAAATTCTGGAGCACATGAGAGCTGGGGAAATGACACAAGTTCAGGACTGTGTACTGCCTTCCACAACTCCAAGCTGGGAGGTGAGGCACAGAAGAGGTCATCAGATCAGGTAGGCAGGCTCATCTCAGGGAGACTTGAGACAGCAGTCAGGGAGACAGGGCAAAGATTTGAGAAGGGTATTCTTTCGGGTATCTAAGGAGGCAGGTTCACTAGGGGAGACGTTTAGTGATCTGGCCAAGTGATAACCTGGGAAGTCAGGACAAAGATTGTCGTTTTCTCAAGGGGTGACCTTGTGATTCAGAGTATTCAGGCAAAAGGTGGACTGGAATATTTGAAAAGGATGGACTCAAAATTTCCGTTAAGATGGCAGCGTGTACGAACACTGCGGCCTCTCAGGGGCCAACAAAAGGTGCTTTTCTTCTTTGTAAAGTTTGTTTACGATCCAAAGACAATTCTACTCCAAGTACATCAGGTACTGCAGGTCCACTCCATCAGCAATCTGCTCACTGATCAGAATAGCTGGATTTGTGGTGGTGGCAGAGTCAGCAGAGATGTCAAAGGAGCCGATTGGGATACCGGAGGAGCCTGCCGGGATAACAGATGTGTCAGAGGAGCTGGTTTGGGTGCAGAGGAGCTGATCTGGCTGCAGGCCGTGCTGCCCACTACTTGGAAGCATTGGAGTAGGTACAGTATAACCGTGGGAAATTGTCTCGGTCATTTCACTTGCGATCGCAAGACTCTATTGGACAGTGATAATGTACATTGCAGCAGGCCTGTTACCCTTGTCTGATGGAGGGACAGTTGACATGGCCTCAGTTGTAGCAAGAACTAGACCTCAAGCCTTGGCTTGCCTGCTGCTGTAGACCAGGGAAAGACGTGGAAGTGCTGCAGCGTGGTTGAGCTTGGCTGGGACCTGGCTTCTCCCATCAGTGCTGCCCTCCCATGTTCGAGCGGTGGAATGACAAGCCGGATTGCATGTGCCTGTACACTGCCGGGAGACTGTACCATCGATTACTAGATATTGTCGTTCAGGGGCTTGGACTATATATATATATATATTTTTTTTTTATTTTCAAGTTAATATACTTCATTGCTCAATATTTTGAATTATGTTACTCATTATTTTTGAATGTTTGCTTGCTATTCTGAATGTTTTGCACCTTGGCCCCAGAGGGATGCTGTCTCATTCAGCTGTATCTATGTATGGTTTGAATGATAATTAAACTTGATTTGATTTGACTCATGATGGGGTGAGTAGGAGGAACTTCCTTAGCTAGGACTGCTGTGATATGCAAAAAATATTCAACTGCTGACTTCCAGTCTTTGATTTTATGATGTGGGACCTGCAAAAATATTTTCTTTATAATTAAACAGCAAATATGGAAATACTCTGCACGTCAGGAAGCATCTGTGGAAAGAGAAACAGAATTAATATTGCAGGTCTAGGACCCTTCATCGGGTACTCTGAAGCAGCAACCTAGACCTAAACTTCTGCTCAGATGCATTTTAAATAAAGCAGAGGCGGGACTCGCAAGAGTCTGGAGGACCTGCACTCAGCTGGATGGGCAAAAATCGTTGAGAAGACATCCAATGAACATTTGACAACGGCTAATATACCTGCAAGGCCATCAACAGCTTAGGAGAGGCTACCTGGACAGCTGAACTCATTTTGGAAATGATGGAGGAATGCAAGATGAGTAACACTCAATCAAAGTAGAAGGGTTGCTTGTAGAGATGTGTTTGTTGTCTGATGGACAACATCAGACAAAGGGTCCAGAAGGAAAGTGAAAGATAGATAGATAGATATAGTTTATTGATCCCGAGGGAAATTGGGTTTCGTTACAGCCACACCAACCAAGAATAGAGCATAAATATAGCAATACGAAAACAACAAACAATCAAACAACAAAATGCAAACTATGCCAGATGGAAAATAAGTCCAGGACCAGTCTATTGGCTCAGGGTGTCTGACCTCCACGGGAGGAGCTGCAAGTTGCCACAGGCAGGAAATACCTCCCGTGCCACCCACTGTTGTATCTCGGTGCAATATGGCCGAAGTCCAACAGTAAAAAGTTCAATATCCGGTCTACAAACACGTTCCTCGATCGTAATATGACCCGGATTGCACCATCTGTTGTTAACCAGAACAGTACGCACCCAACTCCTTTACGCTTACCGCTCTCAGTGCACTTAGTTTGTAGAACTCTTTGTGGATGATCTTTTTATTTAAATTAAGTCTCATTGGACAGTTGAGATGAAACTGCTTCTTTCCTACAAAAGTGGGAAGACTTTACTAACCAGGCTTTATATTGTTGGCATGGTGGCACTGATAAATATCACCACAGGCCACTTCATATCCCTTTTAACTTTATTCTTCTAAAATGTTCCATTAAACCAAACCATTGACAAAACTATTGGAAACCCAATATAATGCTTTCTGCAGTGGCCTGATGATAATTTTAGGCTGATTATATCCCAATGAAAGGTGCTTTATAAATTGAAGTTTTTTTCTTTGTATACACTGAACAGAATTTAAAGTGAATTGCACCTTTTAGTGCCTGGATTCAAATCCACAGAACCAATGTAGAGTCAGAAGACACCTGGGCAAAGGAGGCTGTTATAGTTAAGATGCCTACTCATCATGATTGTGCTTAGAAACTGTGTGTGGATATTGCATGAGTTTAGGATCAGGCTCACTTAGTCTCTGTCATTCAGCCCTAACTGAGCAAAGACTACTGATCAGTGGCCAAGGGCAGCTATATCAGTGGAACTGGAACCAGTATCTTAAGGAAAAGGAAGCATATGCTGGATGCATAGATTCAGGAAAGCAGAACACTAGTCTACTGTAAAAGGGAAAGATTCCCTTCCATTTAAATTCTCTTTCATAACAACAGGGTATCATGAAATGTCTGCAACACACATCAAAGTTGCTGGTGAACGCAGCAGGCCAGGCAGCATCTCTAGGAAGAGGTACAGTTGACGTTTCAGGCCGAGACCCTGTCCTGACGAAGGGTCTTAGCCTGAAAGGTCAACTGTACTTCTTCCTAGAGATGCTGCCTGGCCTGCTGCATTCACCAGCAACTTTGATGTGTGTTGCAGACATTTCCAGCATCTGCAGAATTCCTGTTGTTTGCGATCATAAAATGTCTGGCAGCCCATAAAATACTCTGAAAGCTCTGTCACTGTTCTACTGCCCTCACAGTGCATATGTGTAATGCTATGCAGTGAGTTAAACACTCTCTCAAAAATCACCCAACAGGGAAACTTTCTTCAGAGTTTTTATTGAGATCTTACTTGTGAAACTGCAGAAAGGAAAATATGTATTAAATTAGATACAGAATTGTCACACACCTGAATATACCAATACTGTCGATTATTCTTGCAGATGGTGTCAACCAAAAGAATACACACATGCAACACACCATATCTATGTTGTGTAGACAAAAATTAACTCTTGGTGCAACAATAACTTAATAATGATAAATGATAAACATAATACGTTTCAAAATATATCTACTAAATGTTTACCAATATTAACACGCCTCACAGATAATTGCTCTTTCAAAGGTAAATAAAGAGAAGATGGAGATGAATGTCTTTCTACCACATGCTTCAAATCAACTCAACTAACCTGCACGGGAAATCATTTTTTAAAAAAAAACTTAAGTATAGGAAGTAATGCTCACACAATGAACTGCACCTCTAGAGGCCAGAATCTAAAGTGAATTGCACTTTGAATACCTGGATTCCAATTAATTTTATGTAAGGAGGCATACAGATTGCATACAGCAAGCTCTCACAATCCATAGTATGATAATGACAGAAAGGCTGTTTTCATGATATTGACTTAAGTATAGATATTGGGCTGGAAAGTCAGAATAATTCTGTTCTTTAAAATGGCTCATGGTATTTTTGAGAAAGATTAATTTCTCAGTGGAAAATTGCACCTTCAGTAATACTACACTGCTTTGGTACTGTATCTTTGTGATCAAATCTCTAGAGAATAACTTGATATGGGGATAGTATGTCACTGTAAAAATCTATGCTGAATGAAGAAGAAACAGCAGTTGGTATTTATTGATTGTGCCTAACAGAAACTAGGACCACTGTATAGTTAGTTTACAGGTCTTCACATCCATAATAGCCTAGCTTCAATATAGGTAATCATTTTTAATACCCTGACCTAATATCTGCAATACCTTGACCTAAGTGTGATGTTGTTACACCACACGGTTTTTAAGTCAGTCTGGACTGCTTTCAGTCCCCAGTGAATGAACCAGACTGAATCAGATGTGTGCTGCAGATGTCAAGCCAAACACCCACCTACACAGCATAAAAATATGGAATGCTTAAAGAAGGTGGAATACCATGTTGAAATTTCAGATCAACTGGGCTCTTACTTCAAAGCAACTCTAATATTTCAGCATGTTTCCATATGTGTTGCCTTTATGAAAAAAATAACTTACAATGTCATGAGTGAATGCAAATTTCTTGTTTGACAGTCATTTTACAAAGACTTCTAAGGAGAGTAAAATGCTTTTGTTTCTCTAAGTATGATGGAACTAATATTCATTTTAAAACTTGTTCAATGGCACATTTTGTTTGTTCAAAGAAGTACAACTGAAAAAGCTTGGAGTGAAAAGAAGAAGAGAGACCTTGCCAAAGCAAATAAGACTTTACAGAGTAGGAACAGTGCTTCAGCCCATCTGTTTTCTGCTGATTTAGCTTGCACAAAACCCCAGCTACAGTTCCTTTCTCTTCCAAAAATTCATCTAAGCATCAATAAATCAGAAAAGGATCTAAATAGTATTAGAAACTTTATGTAGAACATTCTCCAATACATTGAAAATGTCATCATTTAAATCAACTTTTCATATCTCCACATCATCATGAATAAAATAGTTTACTCTGCAGGTAAGATTAGTTAACTAGTAAATACAGTGTGGGTGCTATGGTGACTTTGCAGTGAGCGTGATGCTATTACAGCTTGGGATGTCAGAGTTCAATCTCGGTATCCTCTGTAAGGAGTCTCTGCACATCCTCCCCATGGAATGTGTGGGTTTCCCCCAGGTGCTCCGTATCCTCCCACAGTCCAAAGATGTACCAGATAGGTTAATTGGTCATTGTAAATTGTCCAGTGATTAGATTAGGGTTAAATCGGGGTTATCAGAGGCTGCTGGGCAGTGTGGCTCGAAGAGCCAGTAGGGCCTATTCTGCGCTGGGTCTCTAAATAAAAAAGAAGTATGATAAAATAATGTTTTATATTCTATTGACTTACTTCTCTCTCTGATCTGGAATGTTCTAAAAAAATGTTTGGAAAAAAATGAAAATACACCTGGAAAATTAATTAATGATGGACTTCATGTGTTTAAAATGTTTGGGGACTTAGGTTCTGTTGTGGTCTCTTCTTGTCTTGGTGGGTGACTCTCATGTCTCCTGCCCTTCTTAGGACACTGTCTCCAACTGTGGCTTGGGAGACCACAGCTGTCACATATTACATATCTCCTATGCCCTCCTATGTCTAGGGAAGCAGTCCATCGATAAGTGCCCTGGTCAGTGGCTATCAAAACAAGATCACAGCAGCTACCTCTGCCACTGCCACTGCCACCTTATGATCTTTCTTCCCTCTCGTTTGATCTATTTCCCCAGCCCATGGAACTACCGTGGAGTAGGTGGATCCCACCATTATCCTCACGTCTAAAACTGCCTGGTGAGCTGAACGCAGCCTTTCCTTGAGCATTTTCACAAAGACTGAATCATCCCTCCTGTGATTGCTCAGCCCTGAGTATTCCTCATCCGCCCAGTAAATTTCAGTGTGCATAGCCTCTGGTACTCACCACCCTTCTGAACAACTGACCTTACCATTCTACAGTTACTTTCTCCTCCTCCACCCCCCCCCCCCAAAGTCACTGCCTCACTTCTTCCTTAAAGTTCCAATATCTTTCCTCATTGCTGGCATTCCCACGAGCTGCCTATGTTCTATGCTGGACTCCTGGAGTCAGACTGCCATAAGTATTTCTTGGGCATTTAGCTTTAACCAATATGTGTGTGTCTTTGTGGTGCGTCTGTGGATTTCAATCATTGCGTCTAATTTACACCAACATTCTGCATTGCCACACACAACTCTACATGAGGACAGTTTGGATAGAATGCTCTGCTTTTTCCCTGAGATGAAGGGCTTGTAGATGCCTCTCCTGTTTGTAGTACTTTTCACTTGTGAACTCCCTGGTCCAGCATTTCCTGATTTACTCATCACCTTCCTCAGCAGCTATTCCCATGGCTGCTACCCTGTAGGCTCCTACCTGCTGGGCCTCTTCCCATTTACCTCTCAGTCTGCCCAGATCCCTGGCTAATTCATTCTTGTATTGTTCTACCTGTTTTTCACCCGTGTGTGTCTCTCTGCACAAGTTTTCTAATTGTTCCTTCAATCAGTCCAGCTCTGCTTGAATACTGTCTCACTGTTCACTGTATCCGTCCCTTTCCTTCTGTAGCTCTATTATTTCTACACGATGTGGTCCCTGACACCGTGTGCTCCTTTGCAAATACACATGACGTAGAATGACCATTGATTTATCTCCCTTCCTCTTTGATTGCCAATATTCCTTCAGACTCCAGGTTTGAACCCATTTAGCCTTGTCCATTCCCTGTAGAACCATCTCAAGTTTACGGAGTATATACACAATTAATTCTCCCCTTTTCATAACTAAGCCCATGATGTTGCTGTATCCTTTTTATATAAAAAATTAAATATTTCTGTACTATTGCCCAACTTCGGCTTTAATTCTGAGGTTTTCCCACACATAGTCAGGTGCAAAGAATTCCCTGAACATGCACCCTCTGGCGTCCTGAACAGTATCTCCCACAGTACCCAAATGTTCTTAGTAGCCACGCTACACTTAATCTGTTGCCTACCAAATGAGTATACACTGTGGCATCCTGAATAGTTAGTAACCACTTTTTGCAACGGGTAGCGCTGTCTCGACAAACTAGCCAGCGCTGTCTGGTAGCTGGTCTTTTACACAAATTACAGAAACACACATGCCTATACACACACACACACACCATACTTAGATATCTACCAGATCAGCTCAGTGCTGTGTCCTTTGATATCAGTAACCCCATGGCCATTGACCTAAACAGATCTAAATATGGCTGCTACTCTTAAAAGAAAACCTACCTCCTTAAACTGCTTGTCACTGACCACATTATGGGTTATGAATATATCCTGGACAAGCCCCCAAATTTTATGACTGTAATCAAAATCAATGCAGAGACACTAAAGCTGGTGATATAGAAGTCTTTATTCAGCACAACAAGCAGGCATCTTTCTGGAGACACTTTCAGCAGAGGGTCACAAACCCAAAGGTGCATTACATTTTTATACCCTTCAGATGAAAGGTAACAGTAGGTTAATGAATACAATTTCAATACCTACAATGAGATGGGTTACTTCAAAACTTTGGGTTGGAGGTACATAGTGGAAGTACGTTGTAATTGATAAGACAGCTCTGAAGGCCCAAATGCCTTTGGGAGAAACTAATTAACACAAATATTCTACAACCTTTTGTTGACAGAGAGCCAGACACCCAAAAATAATGTTGACAGGGTTGTCGCTGAGTACACAGATATGGTAAGTACACAAAAACTAGTGATTGCCTACACCTGCGGCCATGTTCGATATGCTAAATGACAACAACCGCCTGGTCTGCCAGCTTGCACTCAAGTCACAATGATGCAAATAACTTAGTCACATTGCCTGGTTTGATGCAAGCCAATTAGCACAACTCCCATTGTCTTAATGTTTGGCCCATGCATATACAATCTCTTAGTCTGTGAAGCAGAATGTGCTTTTAACTTTAATTTAATGCTTTCAATTTACATAAAAATTGAAGGCTAATTGCAAGCTTCCTGAACTTATTTACATCTACAGAACTCAAGCCCAGTTCTTGTTTGAATTAATCTGCTATATTCACATAATTCCAGAATACTCTTTACCAGTGTGTTAGAGACAACATCACACAAGAGATGGGTGTGTGTTAGAGGATTGAGATAGGTGGGAAGTATGAAAAAGGATCTGGACTGAAGGATGTGGTTCAAAGAGCCGTGAGTAGGAGGGATGTTGAAGGGAGGTATGTATGGCAAAGGGGAGCTGCATGAGAAACAAATACACTTGGGTCAAGGAAGCTTCCAAAGTTCAAAGTAAATTTATTATTGAAGTATACATATTGTATGTTACCACATAGAACCCTGAGATTCACTTTCTTGTGGGCAAACTCAATAAATCCGTAATTGAATAAAACCCATAATGCAATCAATGAAAGACTAGGGCACCAATAAGCAATAAATATTGAGAATGTGAGATGAAGAGTCCTAGAAACTGAGTCTATAGATTGTGGGAACATTTCAATGATGGGGCAAGGGAAGTTGAGTGAAGTCATCCCCTTTGGTTCAACAGCCCAGTGGTTGAGGGGTAATAACTGTTCCTGAACCTGGTGGTGTGGCTCCTGGTGGCAGCAGCGAGAAGAGAGCATGGCCTGGGTGTTGGGGTCCTCAACAACGGCTGCTGCTTTACTGTGACCACACTTCAGGTAGATGTGCGCAATGGTGGAGAGTGATTTACCTTTGGTGGACTGGGCTGTACCACTACTTTTTGTTGGATTTTCTGTTCAAGGGCATTGGTGTTTCCATACCAGGCTGTGATGCAGCCAGTCGATATGCATTCCAACACATTTCTGTAGAGGTTTATCAAAATTTTAGACATCAAATCAAATCTTTGCAAAATCCTAAGTAGAGGTGCTGTTGTGCTTTCTTCGTAATTCCTCTTATGTGTTGGGCCCAGGATAGGTCCTCTGAAATAATAACACCGAGGAATTTAAAGTTGCTGAACCTCACCACCTCTGATCCTCCTAAGAGGACTGCCTCATGTACCTCTGGTTTTTTCCTCCTGAGGTTAATAATCAAAACCTTGGTCTTGATGACATTAAGTAAGAGGTTGTTGCTGTGGCACCACTCAGTCAGAATTGCACTCTCCCTCCCATATGTAGATTCATCGCCACCTTTGTTTCAGCTTACAATGGAGAGGGTTATCAGCAAACTTGAATATGGCATTGGAGCTATGCTTAGCCACACAGTCATTAGTGTAAAACAAGAAGAGCAGGAAGCTAAGACCACAGCCTTGTGGTGTACCTGTGCTGATGGAGATTGTAGAGACACTGTTGCCAGTCTGAACTGACTGGGGTCTGCAAATGAGGAAATCGAGGATCCAATTGCACAAGGAGGTATTGAGGCTAAGGTCTTATAGCTAATTGATTAGCTTTGAGGGGATGATGGTATTGAATACTGAGCTACTGTTGATAAAGAGCATCCTGACGTATACGTCTTTGCCGTCCAGATGTTCCAAGGTTGAACAAAGAGCCAATGAGATGGCATCTGCTGTGGACCTGTTGTGCCATTGGCAAAATGGAACGGATTCAAGTCACTTCTCAGGCAGGAGCTGATATGTTTCGTTACCAGCCTCCCAAAGCACTTCATCACTGTGGATGTAAGTGCTACTGGATGATAGTCATTGAGGTAAGTTGCCACGTTCTTCTTAGGCAGCAGAACAGGTGAAGTCTGCTTGAAGGAGGTGGTACCTCAGCTTGCTGAAGCGAGAGCTTAAGGATCTCAGTGAACACTCCAGCCAGCTGATCAGCACGTGTCTAATACCTGACCAGTACCCCATCTGGGCCGGATGTTTTTCGTGTGTTCACCCTCCTGATGGTAGTTTAGATTGGCCTCAGAGACTGAAACTTTGGGAGCTGTGGGAGTTTGCAATGGTTCCTCCATGTTTTGATGGTCAATGTCAGCATAGAAGGCATTGAGCTCATCTGGAAGCGAAACCCAGTTGTCATCTATGTCGCTTGATTTTACTTTATTAAAGATGAAAGCATTCAAGCCCCGTCACAACTGTTGAGCATCTTTCGTTGGTTAAGGTTTGGTCCGGACTTAATACTTCACCCATGAGATGGCTTTCCGGAGATCGTACCTGGACCTCTTGTACCATTCTTGATCACGGGACTTGAATGCCTCCGACCTGGCCCTCAGCAGTTTGCGGATCTCGTGGTTAATCCAGGGTTTCTGGTTGGGGAAGACGGACTGATTTCATGAGGACACTCGTCCACAACTGCCTGAATAAAGACTGTGAGAACCATTCAGACCCACAGATGAGTCCTTGAACACGGCCCAGTCCACTGTCTCAAAGCAATCCTGTAGCTGCTCCTCTGCCTCCTGTGACCACCTCTTTGTCGTCCTAATCTCTGGAGTTTTGCTCTTTGGCCTCTGCCTTTGTGCAGGTAGAAGGGCAGCCAAGCGATCTGATTTCCTGAAATGTGGTTTGGGCATGGAACGATAAGCATTCCTTATCTTAAGTATAGCAGTGGTCAAATGTGTTGGGCCAAGAAGCTACAAATTGTATGCTTACAATAATTGGGCAGGGTTTTCTTCAAACAAGCCTGGTTGAAGCTCCCAATTATAATCTGAAATGTGTCGGAATGGTCTGTTTCTTGTTTGGAGATGATACTACGCAGTATCTCAAGTGCTTGATTAGAGTCGGCTGCTGGTGGTATGTAAACCGTGGTCAGGATCACAGTTGAGAACTCCCTCGGTAAATAGAATGGATGGCATTTGATCATTTGGTGTTAAAGGTTTGGGGAAGACAGGTTCAACAAAACCACTGCATCGGAGCACCAGCGAAAGTTTACTATGAAACACACACCTTTTCCGAATCAGCAGTCAGTCCATCCTGTGAATTGTGAATTGCCATATCGGGTGTGCTGGGAGTAAGCTAGGTCTCGATTATACATAGAACACAACAATCTCTCATTTCCCTCCAATACAGCATCTTGCTCTCAGGTCCTCAGTTTTGTTCCCTGGTGACTGCACGTTTGCTAACAAGATGCTGGGTAGAGGGGGTCTCATACCTCTGTGTTTCAGCCTGGCTTGGAAATCACTCCCCCCCCCCCCATTTCCTGCCATGTTTCAGGCCAGAGCAATGAACATTTGTCCGTTTAAAGGTGCTGCTAGCTTGAGAGTTAAGTCTGCTGAGTCCTTCAGAAGATGGTGGAATCTGTAGTTCATTCAGTCAATTTAAAAGTACATTGCTTAAAAGGAAATTACATGCTGCAGATTACAGTGAGGTAATTTAAAAGAGGTATGTTAAGAAGTATTGTACACAGTCCGCAGAACATTGCCTTGGTTCACCAGCGCCATCTTACAGAAGGAGGTAAGAGAGACAGGAGGAGAATCCCCAAGGGGAGCAGAAGATGACAGCAGATTGGGTTGAGTGTGGGGAGGGCCAATGTTGTGAGAGGCTTATAGGGACCAGTAGATGGCCGGGCTTAAAGAAAGGTAACACAATGGGGGAAGATCAGCGTTTGAAAGGTCACTAACATAACTTATAAAATAGGGTGGAAATAAGCCATTTGGTTGTCCATATTTCAAGGTAATTATATTCATCTGATTCGGACATTACTTTGGCACTCCAAACAGCATCAACCAACAGATCAGCAAAGACAACCTGTGCTATTTCTTTCATTAAGTGGAATAATGCTGCTCTGAAAAGGCATTCTCTTTCCTTGCCTCATTGCTCCACATAATTTATTTTTAAGCCCCACAAAGTAAAACTTCCCACAGTACTTGATACTTCTTATCAACTTTGAGCCTCATAAACACAGAGTAAAGTTAGAGAAAAAAAGCAAAAGCAAAGGGATTGCTTTAGATTATAATTGATGAGGACTAAGCAACTGAAAGAGCAGACCTGAGTATTGGAGTGACTAAAACTGGTGCTTTTACTCATGGATGCTGGATACTCCACAACCACAAAGAGGCAGACATCCCCAAGGGTTGTCTAGTATAGCACAGTTTTCAGAGATGAAGAATTTGAAATGAAAAAAAACAATTTTAAAATGGTAGTGCTGACGATTCTTATTGAGAAACTGTAAAACTTTCAGAATTACGGCCATCAGATTGAAATTAGAAATGTGTGCAATAAAGGAGCAGCAGTTATAATGGGTGACTTCAATCTACATGTAGATTGGGTGAACCAAATTGGTAAAGGTGCTGAGGAAGAGGATTTCTTGGAATGTATGCGGGATGGTTTTTTGAACCAACATGTCGAGGAACCAACCAGAGAACAGGCTATTCTGGACTGGGTTTTGAGCAATGAGCAAGGGTTAATTAGCAATCTTGTCGTGAGAGGCCCCTTGGGTAAGAGTGACCATAATATGGTGGAATTCTTCATTAAGATGGAGAGTGACATAGTTAATTCAGAAACAAAGGTTCTGAACTTAAAGAGGGGTAGCTTTGAAGGTATGAAACGTGAATTAGCTAAGATAGACTGGCAAATGACACTTAAAGGATTGACGGTGGATATGCAATGGCAAGCATTTAAAGGTTGCATGGATGAACTACAACAATTGTTCATCCCAGTTTGGCAAAAGAATAAATCAAGGAAGGTAGTGCACCCGTGGCTGTCAAGAGAAATTAGGGATAGTATCAATTCCAAAGAAGAAGCATACAAATTAGCCAGAGAAAGTGGCTCACCTGAGGACTGGGAGAAATTCAGAGTTCAGTAGAGGAGGACAAAGGGCTTAATTAGGAAGGGGAAAAAAGATTATGAGAGAAAACTGGCAGGGAACATAAAAACTGACTGTAAAAGCTTTTATAGATATGTAAAAAGGAAAAGACTGGTAAAGACAAATGTAGGTCCCCTACAGACAGAAACAGGTGAATTGATTATGGGGAGCAAGGACATGGCAGACTTTGGTTCTGTCTTCACTAAGGAGGACATAAATAATCTTCCAGAAATAGTAGGGGACAGAGGGTCCAGTGAGATGGAGGAACTGAGCGAAATACATGTTAGTAGGGAAGTGGTGTTAGGCAAATTGAAGGGATTGAAGGCAGATAAATCCCCAGGGCCAGATGGTCTGCATCCTAGAGTGCTTAAGGAAGTAGCCCAAGAAATAGTGGATGCATTAGTGATAATTTTTCAAAACTCGTTAGATTCTGGACTAGTTCCTGAGGATTGGAGGGTGGCTAATGTAACCCCACTTTTTAAAAAAGGAGGGAGAGAGAAACCGGGGAATTATAGACCGGTTAGCCTAATGTTGGTGGTGGGGAAACTGCTGGAGTCAGTTATCAAAGATGTGATAACAGCACATTTGGAAAGCGGTGAAATCATCGGACAAAGTCAGCATGGATTTGTGAAAGGAAAATCATGTCTGACGAATCTCATAGAATTTTTTGAGGATGTAGCTAGTAGAGTGGATAGGGGAGAACCAGTGGTGTGGTATATTTGGATTTTCAAAAGGCTTTTGACAAGGTCCCACATAGGAGATTAGTGTGCAAACTTAAAGCACACGGTATTGGGGGTAAGGTATTGATGTGGATGGAGAATTGGTTAGCAGACAGGAAGCAAAGAGTGGGAATAAACGGGACCTTTTCAGAATGGCAGGCGGTGACTAGTGGGGTACTGCAAGGCTCAGTGCTGGGACCTCAGTTGTTTACAATATATATTAATGACTTGGATGAGGGAATTAAATGCAGCATCTCCAAGTTTGCGGATGACACGAAGCTGGGTGGCAGTGTTAGCTGTGAGGAGGACGCTAAGAGGATGCAGAGTGACTTGGATAGGTTGGGTGAGTGGGCAAATTCATGGCAGATGCAATTTAATGTGGATAAATGTGAAGTTATCCACTTTGGTGGCAAAAATAGGAAAACAGATTATTATCTGAATGGTGGCCGATTAGGAAAAGGGGAGGTGCAACGAGACCTGGGTGTCATTATGCACCAGTCATTGAAAGTGGGCATGCAGGTACAGCAGGTGGTGAAAAAGGCGAATGGTATGCTGGCATTTATAGCAAGAGGATTCGAGTACAGGAGCAGGGAGGTACTACTGCAGTTGTACAAGGCCTTGGTGAGACCACACCTGGAGTATTGTGTGCAGTTTTGGTCCCCTAATCTGAGGAAAGACATCCTTGCCATAGAAGGAGTACAAAGAAGGTTCACCAGATTGATTCCTGGGATGGCAGGACTTTCATATGAAGAAAGACTGGATGAACTGGGCTTGTACTCGTTGGAATTTAGAAGATTGAGGGGGGATCTGATTGAAACGTATAAAATCCTAAAGGGATTGGACAGGCTAGATGCAGGAAGATTGTTCCCGATGTTGGGGAAGTCCAGAACGAGGGGTCACAGTTTGAGGATAAAGGGGAAGCCTTTTAGGACTGAGATTAGGAAAAACTTCTTCACACAGAGAGTGGTGAATCTGTGGAATTCTCTGCCACAGAAACAGTTGAGGCCAGTTCATTGGCTATATTTAAGAGGGAGTTAGATATGGCCCTTGTGGCTACGGGGATCGGGGGTATGGAGGGAAGGCTGGGGCGGGGTTCTGAGTTGGATGATCAGCCATGATCATAATAAATGGCGGTGCAGGCTCGAAGGGCTGAATGGCCTACTCCTGCACCTATTTTCTATGTTTCTATGAATAGCAGGTGGTTTAGTACCTTAAACTGGATTCCATTTCTTTATAAACTAAGCACTGTTGCAATTACTACAGGCTAAATAATGGTGAACAAATAAAGACATTCCTGCATCCCAGTTATACACTAAACCAGCCAAACACTCATGTACATCTCTCCCACACCTCCTCTCCCATTTATTACATCCAAATGATCAAATCATTCTATAGGAAGAGGCGCAGTCGACGTTTCAGGCCGAGACCCTTCGTCAGGACTAACTGAAGGAAGAGTGAGTAAGGGATTTGAAAGCTGGAGGGGGGAGGGGGAGATGCAAAATGATAGGAGAAGACAGAAGGGGGAGGGATAGAGCCGAGAGCTGGACAGGTGATAGGCAAAAGGGGATACGAGAGGATCATGGGACAGGAGGCCTAGGGAGAACGACGGGGGGGGGTGACCCAGAGGATGGGCAAGAGGTATATTCAGAGGGACAGAGGGAGAAAAAGGAGAGTGAGAGAAAGAATGTGTGCATAAAAATGAGTAACAGATGGGGTACGAGGGGGAGGTGGGGCCTAGCGGAAGTTAGAGAAGTCAATGTTCATGCCATCAGGTTGGAGGCTACCCAGACGGAATATAAGGTGTTGTTCCTCCAACCTGAGTGTGGCTTCATCTTTACAGTAGAGGAGGCCGTGGATAGACATGTCAGAATGGGAATGGGATGTGGAATTAAAATGTGTGGCCACTGGGAGATCCTGCTTTCTCTGGCGGACAGAGCGTAGATGTTCAGCAAAGCGGTCTCCCAGTCTGCGTCGGGTCTCACCAATATATAAAAGGCCTTTTATATATTGGTGAGACCCGACGCAGACTGGGAGACCGCTTTGCTGAACATCTACGCTCTGTCCGCCAGAGAAAGCAGGATCTCCCAGTGGCCACACATTTTAATTCCACATCCCATTCCCATTCTGACATGTCTATCCACGGCCTCCTCTACTGTAAAGATGAAGCCACACTCAGGTTGGAGGAACAACACCTTATATTCCGTCTGGGTAGCCTCCAACCTGATGGCATGAACATTGACTTCTCTAACTTCCGCTAGGCCCCACCTCCCCCTCGTACCCCAGCTGTTACTCCTTTTTATGCACACATTCTTTCTCTTACTCTCCTTTTTCTCCCTCTGTCCTGTCCCATGATCCTCTCGTATCCCCTTTTGCCTATCACCTGTCCAGCTCTCGGCTCTATCCCTCCCCCTCTTGTCTTCTCCTATCATTTTGCATCTCCCCCTCCCCCTCCAGCTTTCAAATCCCTTACTCACTCTTCCTTCAGTTAGTCCTGACGAAGGGTCTCGGCCTGAAACGTCGACTGCGCCTCTTACTATAGATGCTGCTTGGCCTGCTGCGTTCACCAGCAACTTTGATGTATGTTGCTTGAATTTCCAGCATCTGCAGAATTCCTGTTGTTTACGATCAAATCATTCTGCCAGTTTAAGCCCAAAAAGGCCTAAATGTTGCTCTAAACCTAAACTATGCAAAAAACTCCTTATTTTATTTAAAATTGTGTTGAAGCTTAATCCTACCCAATTAATGCAGATTCACACTAATTAGAATTTGCCATTGTAATCATGTGATCAGATTAATATGCTGCTGTAAAATGGCCCATTTCATCCATCCTCATCAGCAGAACATCATATCTACCTTTTGCATAAATTCAATGACCAGGATTGTTAAAAAAGAAATCTGGCCTAGCAATAAAAAAAGATAAATAACTGTTCATAGTAAACACAGGCAAGCTGGGTAGAAACAAATGACCCTAGCAACAAAAGAAATGGCTCATTCTTCAGGTCAATTGTGCTTGCTGCCACAGCAATAGTAGATGGAGGTGAGCGTAACATAACAGCAGCTTAAAGGGCGAATGAAGAGCACAGAGGCATGGATATAAACTGTGCCTGGGTTTACAGTGGCTTGAGATGACAGCAAGCAGGAGAATCTGAACTGACCATTGCTGACAACCTCTATACATTCATGACATGAATATTCATGTCTCTGGCTTCTTTCCCCCTTCCTTTCCAGTCCTGATGAAGGGTCTTGACACAAAATGTCAAATGATTATTCCTTCCCATAGATGCTGCCTGATCAAATCTATTTTAAGTGATGACGTCACACACAAAATGCTGGAGGGACTCAGCAGGCCAGGCAGCATCTATGAAAAAGACTACAGTCAAAGTTTCGGGCCGATACCCTTCATCAGGACTGGAGAAAAAAAGATGAACAGTTAGAGCTAGAAGGTGGGGGAAGTGAGGAAGAAACACAAGGTGGTAGGCAAAACCAGGAAGGGGGGAGGGGTGAAGTAAAGAGTAGGGAAGTTGATTGGTGAAAGAGGTACAAGGCTGGAGAAGGGGGTATCTAATAGGAGAGGACAGAAGGCCATGGAAGAAAGAAAATGGGGAGGAGCACCAGAGGGAGGTGGTGGGCAGGTAAGAAGATGAGAGAGGGAAATGGGACTGGGGAATGGGGAATGGTGAAGGAGAAGTGGGGGGGTATTACTGATAGTTTGAGAAATCGATGTTCGTGCCATCAGGTTGGAGGCTATCCTAATGGTGTTGTTCCTCCAACCTGAGTGTGGCCTCATCGTGGCAGCAGAGGCGGCGTGGACTGACATGTTGGAATGGGAATGGAAATGGTAAGTGAGATCTCGTGTTTTCAGGCAGACGGAGCATAGGTGCTTGGTGAAGCAGTATCCCAATCTACATCAAATCTCACCGATATACAGAAGGCCACATCAGGAACACCAGCTACGGTAGATGATGTTGTCTTTTAGGGGGTCGACATTTCACAGCTTTCATTGACAACAAACCCCTTGTGCACACGATGGCTAAAACATCAGACACTTGGTCTGCAAGGCAGCAATACCACCTGGCCTATATATCAAAGTTCAAAACTGATATACAACATATCAAGGGGAAAAAATAATGCCCTGGCTGATTGTCTCTCATGGTCAGCCATTGAGGCCGTACACATAGGGTTGACTATGCCGGCATGGCAGCTGACCAAGCTACTGGCCCAGAGGTCCAGGCTTACCGAACAGCAGTCACAGGCCTGCGGTTGGCTGACATTAAGTTCAGTGAAGCTGGTGTTTCTCTCCTGTGTGATGTCTCAACCAGTTGCCCTTGCCCCATCATAGTTTTGACTCCATTCATGGCCTCTTGCATCTGGGCCAGAAGTTTGCACTAAAGTTTATGTGGCATAGCCTTCGAAAAGACATGTGTGATTGGTCTGCAGCCTGTGTAAAATGCCAGTGGGCAAAAATTGACTATCATGTTCAGGTGCCATGGGCACCTTTTGAGGTTATTGAGCGACGGTTTGACCATCTCAATGTGGACCTTGTTGGTCCTCTCCCCCCCCCCCCCCGGCTGTGGTTTCACCCACGTCCTTACCATCGTAGCACCAGCTGGCCAGAAGTTGTCCCTCTTGCATTGAAGACAGCCGCAGATGTGGCTCAAGAGTTCGTCAGCACCTGGGTTGCTTGGTTTGGCACCACATTTGATATTTCCTCTGATCGTGGTCCCCAATTCATTTCAGACCTCTGGGCTGCGTTGGCCCAGAACCTCGGCTTTAGGCTATATCACAGCACTGCATATCACCCACAGTCCAACGGTCTATGCAAGCAGTTTCATCACTCCTTAGAGGCTGCTCTGAGGATTTCCTGACTGCTGAGTATTGGCATGATCGTCTCCCGTGGGTCCTGCTGGGGCTCAGAACAGCTCAGAAAGAGGACCTGCAGTTGTCTGTGGCTGAGTTGGCACATGGACAGACGTTTTGAATGTCAGGTGATTACATTCCTGACGTCATGACCATCTGGTCAGTCTCACAACAGAGTTCTACCCTCCTCAGTAAATACAATTCCTTGTCACCTATTCCTATTCCTACCTCCCATCATGGCGTACAGCACTTTAAGTTCCTGTTGACTTACATTCGGCTCATCTGTTTTATCCAGCATGATGCACACCAACATCTTCTTAGGCCCCCTGGTAGGCAAACTGCAGGGAATCGATGGCTGATCTGACTAGGGGTCAGAAGTGAGCCTTGAATAGCCTCATGATGTGTGAGGACAGAGCCACTGGACGGTAGTCATTCAAGCCCTTCTCGGGTACTGGGATCACACATAATGAATTCCACAGAGCTGGGACTGTTTCCAGGCTGAGACTCAAATTGAAAATGCACTGGGGAACACCTCACAGATTCTTAGTACACTCCTTCAGGACCTTGGGGTTCATACCATTTGACCCCAATGCTTTGCCGTCTCTGAGTTTCCCCAGAGCCCTTCTCATCTGCCCAGTAGTGAAGGTGAGTCCATGATGACTGGGGAGTTGGTGGAAGGTGGGGGTTGGGGAAGGTGAAGATCGGGATAATAGCAGTTGGTATGTGGCGGTGTGGATGGTAGGTGTTAGGCAAGGAGGGGACGTAGACAGTGATAGCCTGTCAATGTCGGTTTTAGTGAATTCTGGGAGAGCCTGTGTAGGGTATTGTAAATGGTGGAAATGTACAAAATTCATAATTGCCGACATTGGGTTGGGGTTTCATGTTAAGGAGCTGGTCTGACATGATGACGTAATCATATAAAGGGTTCTTACTGCACTTTCAGTTCAATTTTTTGGTGTTCAATAAATGAGTTGCTACAGCTTTTCTGAAACATAAAACACCTCTGCAATTTTTTTGTGTGAAAAACTACAAGTTCAGTGCAGGTAAATGATAAAATGCAAGATCATAACAAGGCAGATTGTAAGACCAAGAGTTCATCTTACTGGACAAAAGGTCTGTTCCAGAGTCCAGGAGCAGTGGGATGAAAGCTGTCCTTGAGCCTGGTGATACATGCTTTCAAGCTCTTGCATCTTCCACCTAATAGGAAAAGGGTGGAGGGAGAAAGACCAGGATGTGCGTGTGGTCTTTGATTATGCTGGCTGTTTTACTGAGGCAGTGAGGAGTATAGACAGAGTCCAGAGAGCAGAGGCTGTTTCCCATGACATGTTGACTTACTGCCCGTTATGCTGCTGCCCTGACTGTCCTTGGTCAATCAGACATAACAGTTTTATTTAACCAGTCAGCATTGTTAGCCCTGAGCTGAACCTCTGAACTTGGAGGACCAGTGCTCCACTCTTAAACTGGCTTCCATTCTTTGACCTGTTTGACATGGATAATCCTACCAACAGCCAAGGCATAAAGCCCTGACTCCAGCCAACATAGCTCTCTAGGTCATTTTGACATGCAAGCCTCCAATCCACGACAAGATTGTGGTCCTCTTGGAGGAAGATATCTGAGCTGCGCCTACAGTTCTCTGCAGTTTGTTGCTGTCATGTGCAGAGCAGTTGCCATACCAAGCCATTATGAATCCAGACAGAATAATTTCCATGAAGAATCAATAAAAATTGGTAACGGTTGATTGGGACATGCCAAATTTCATTAGCCTCCTAAAAAACTGGAAGCATTAGTGAGTTTTCTTGGCGGTGTCATCTCCTGCATTCTTCCTTACAATTTATCACATTTCCTGATTTCCTACCAAAATTTAATGCATTTCTTTTTCTTTTAATTTAGATAGCAGATCCAGTGCTTACAGTAGATGTGTTAATAGCCCAAATAAAATAATAGGGCTTTTATGGTTTTCAAATAAAAAAAC
Source organism: Mobula hypostoma (assembly GCF_963921235.1). Lineage (NCBI taxonomy): Eukaryota > Metazoa > Chordata > Chondrichthyes > Myliobatiformes > Myliobatidae > Mobula > Mobula hypostoma. Next base: position 89,155,689 of record NC_086105.1, on the reverse strand, counting down.
ATGAATGCTCTTTCAGTGGAGTGAACTTTTACTCTAGGATTTTCCATCTGCACACACTCACCTGCTCAGTATAAACCTTTCCACTTAGAGGAGATTGCAAGGATCAGTACATGAAAGATAATTGAATGTTGACAAGGTATATTCATGAGGTTTCCAGCTTTCAGCACACGTTAAAAGGATGCAAATTAGTGAATAAGCATGGCTGCTTCTGCTCTAAACAAATTGAGCTCTTAATTCAATATAACTGTCAACCCAGAAATTAATGCTGGTGCAAACAGCGATATCGTTCAGCTGATATCAGCAAAGGCGGCACGGTAGCATAGTGGTTTACAGTACCAGTGACCGAGGGTCAATTCCTGCCGCTGTCTGTAAGCAATGTGTATGCTCTCGCCACTATCGTGTGGTTTCATCTGGGTGTTCTGGTTCCCTCCCACAGTCCAAAGACGTACCAGATGGTAGGTTATTTGGTCATTGTAAATTGTCCCATGATCAAGCTAGGGTTAAATTGGGAGATGTCGGGCAGTGCAGCTTGAAGAACCAGAAGGGCCTACTCTACGCTGTATGTCAAAAAAAAAAACTAGAATGAAAATTGATGAAAGCTCTTTACATTCTGTCTGAGTAGCCTCCAACTGATGGCATGAACTTCGATTTCTCAAACTTCCGGTAATGCCTCCCCGCCCTTACCATTCACCATTCCCATTTCCCTCTCTCAACTTATCTCCTTACTGCCCATCTCCTCCCCCTTCCCTTTCTTCCATGGCTTTCTGTCCTCTCCAGCTATTTATCTCTTTCACTATCGACTTCCCAGCTCTTTACTTCATCCCTCCCCTCCTCTCGGTTTTAACCATCACCTACTAGCTTGTATTTCTTCCTCTCCTCCCCCCATCTTCTTACTCTGACTTTTCATCTTTTTTCTCCATTCCTGATGAAAGGTCTTGGCTCGAAACCTCGACTGTTTACTATTTTCCATTGAATCTGCTTGGCCTGCTGAGCTCCTCCAGCATTTTGTGTGTGTTGCTTGGATTTCCAGCATCTGCAGATTTTCACTTGTTACTGATGAAAGCTCACTGGCGCGAATTGCTCAGTCATTCCATATATGCTGTCAAACCTGTTGACGACTTCTCACATTTTCTGCTTCAATATAAAATAAGACTCTGCATGGATGTATGGACATATTGTTGCTGATGTTCCAGTAATCTAAAAAACCAACCTCCTTCGTATATTTTTGCTGTTCTTTAACCAGCTTTCTATTCATTTACCTTACATCCTTCAATACCATAAGACACCAAAAAGTACAATTGGAGAACACAGCAGAAATGACATCATGAAGGCTCCTCAAAAATCTATTGTTACCCTAGAAACCATAATTACAAATGCCGGTCCATTGACAAACTGAGGGAGATTGTGTAGCTGTGGGCATCTTGCAAGATAGAAAGATAAAATGCAATTAAAGGGATTAAGTGTAGGTTCAAGAAAATTTACTTGTATTTATAAAGTTCCTTTCACAATAACAGGAAATAACTATGTACTTTTTTGCCAATTTTTAAATAATTAAGTGGTGTTTGATATAGAGAAAACGCACGCAGCAAGACCTCACAAACAGCAATCAGCATGTGTTTCCAATTAAGACAACAAAGGTTAAATAGATCTCCTATATCCTTTAAGCACATGTCAAAAACTGGTAAAATACTCAGAACTCAGTTGAATTGTCCAATGAAAGATTACACAATTGTTTTGAACTATTAGCTCTTTAACAGAAAAAGCATAAGTGAAAGCTAGTGAGGTAATTGTTTCTTTGAATTCTGAACTCAGTGCAGTCAGCTTCAGGGTTATTAAAATTATGTTGTTAAATATACTATTGCTGGAATAGCTGATTGAGAAGTAAAGGTACACCAACTAGGAAAGTGAGCCAAGGAATAAAATGCCATGTAAACTGATAAGGAGGCTAGATAAGCTGAATAGTCACTGTCTTTTCTCAAAGATAGGGAAGCCTACACTAAAAGATATGTTTAAGGTGAAAGGAGACCTGAGGGGCATGCTTTTCACGTAGATATTGATGGGTACCGATAGAGAAAGTGGTAGAGAATCAGAATCAGGTTTAATATCACCAGCACATGTCATGAAATTTGTTAACCTAGCTGCAGCTGTACAATGCAACACATCATAATGTAGGGAAAAAAAGTAAATCAATTACAGTAAGCATATATCTGTATTAAATAGTTAAATTAAAAATAGTGCAAAGTGAGATAGTGTTTTTTGGGTTCAATGTCCATTTAGGAATTGGATGGCAAAAACAGATACATAAATTAGAAAGGCTTAGGGGTATATGAGTCAAATGAAGGTAAATGGGGCATCCTTGTAAGCAGAACAAGTGCTACACATGCCCTTACATTTCCTCCCTTACCACCATTCAGGGCCCCAGTCCTGCCAGGTGAGGCGACACTTCACCTGTGAGTCGGCTGGGGTGATATACTGTGTCTGGTGCTCCCGATGTGGCCTTCTATATATTGGCGAGACCCGACGCAGATTGGGAGACCGCTTTGCTGAACACCTATGCTCTGTCCGCCAGAGAAAGCAGGATCTTCCAGTGGCCACACATTTTAATTCCACATCCCATTCCCATTCTGACATGTCTATCCACGGCCTCCTCTACTGTCAAGATGAGGCCACACTCAGGTTGGAGGAACAACACCTTATATTCCGTCTGGGTAGCCTCCAACCTGATGGCATGAACATTGACTTCTCTAACTTCCGCTAATGCCCTACCTCCCCCTCGTACCCCATCCGTTATTTATTTATATACACACATTCTTTCTCTCACTCCTTTTTTCTCCCTCTGTCCCTCTGATTATACCCCTTGCCCATCCTCTGGGTTCCCCCCCAACCTTGTCTTTCTCCCTGGGCCTCCTGTCCCATGATCTGCGTTCACCAACAACTTTGGTGTGTGTTGCTTGAATTTCCAGCATCTGCAGAACTCCTGTTGTTTGTGAAGGTAAATGGGACTAATTTAGATAGGCATGTTGGTCGGCGTGGACAGGCTGGGCTGAAGAACTTGTTTCAATGCTGTCTTTTACTATAACTATGACTCTGTGCATAAAGATTCAAGTAAGTTCCTCCGCTGGCAGATCATTTGCTGGAGCAAAAAAAAAACTTAATTAAAAAGCATGCAACTGTTCATGGAAGGTAGTTCAGGACTCATAGTGACACAATTGTGAAACCCCATTGTGCTCTAATTACTGATAAAGCACAGTATAAACACAGTCTGTTAAAAGCTGTTGCTAGCACTCTTGGATTGACGATAATAATGTTAAATGAATAGTGTATTTCCAAAGAAGATCATCTTATTCACAATTTCAAATGGACTACTAAACCCAAAGTATAGATGAGCTCAGATCATACAAACATTGGGATAGAATGAGGCCATTCTCTCCTACAACCATGTTCTATCAGGCAGGCTTAGAAGTTTGATTTGTGTCAATCAAAGCATAACTGACACAAGTCCATATATCTGGTTAGCCCTTCATCTGATGAGTTAAAATTGATCAATCTCAGAATCAAATTAACAAATTACGATTTAAGATGGTGCTACTGAAGTCAGGTGACAGCTTACTGGTAGTTCAAAAGGTAAGAACTTTATTAATAACACCTTTTCTGTGGTAAATTATCATCATTAACAAAGAAGAGGTGAGCCAAGGCAAAGCTGACTCAAATATGAAGCTGTGGGGGTGTGATGCAAAGTTGGAGCAAGCGAATCAGCAAGGAGATGATGTGGAGGAGTTTTGGAGCCCATCCACCTAAACCAGGAGCGAGGTTAGATCGATCCAAGCTTCAAACTGATTTAGAAAGGTCAGGATCAGCCTCAGACTGGGTGGCAAGGTCTAGGCAAAGAGAATATTGCTGTGATGGGGCCTGTGTCCGAGTGCGGGGTGATTTAAATGCCGGCTCAGACAGACTGAAAAAGCAGGGTGTCGGGACGAGAGGTAAGGGTCAGGGTGATTCCACACAGTCTTCTGTGATGTTCACTCCTCTCTCCGCACCACTGAGGCTGTGAGACTGCAAGCTTCATGGCAATTTGCCCCACTGTGTGATAAACTGAGACCGAGGATATGGGCCTGCTCCGGGCTCTGGGTCTATAGACTCAATTTGATTTGCAATGCTGTTCCTTGCTTTTATTGTTTGCATGATTTGTTTTTTTTCTCTTTCTCTGCACGTTGGGTGTTTTTCCTTCTTTAAAATTGGGTTCTCTTGGAATTCTTGCTTTGTACCTGGCTGTAAACAGATGAATCTCAAGGCTGTATAATTTACACATTCTTTGATAATAAATGTTCTTTGAAATAACCTGGCCTTAATTTCATTTGTGGAAGGGAGTTGTAAATTTCTGCCACCCTCTAATCCATAGCTTCATTACTGTAAGGCACAGTTCTACATTTTAGACTATGCTCCTTTCCCCTCCATCCCAAACTCCTTAGCCAGCTTATATCATTTTCCTTTATCTACCCAATCAGTCCCTCCTGATATTTTGAAAACTTTAATTAAACACATGTTAACTGCAGAGATACAGTCTTAATTTCTGAAATCTCTTCTCATAAATAAAAGTACCTTTCCAATAAATCCACATTGCACTGTCTCTGAGGCCAACAACGTGGTGCCCAGAATTGCTCATAGTACAGCAGGTGTATGATAATCAGGGCATTATAGCGCAGTGGTATAACATCTATCCCTTATCTTGTGTATAATGACCATCAATACTTCCAATTATTTCCTGTACTTGTCCACAAGATTTTAATTACCTTTATTCATGGACTCCTAAGTCTCAACAGACCATTGATTCTAAACTTCTCACTTTTTATAGAGTACTTAGTTTTACCATGTTAGGTCCATTGTAGATTCCCACACAATTATTCCTTTGCTTATATAAAAAAAGTGACAACAGTTACCTCTTCAATAAGTTTCATCTTCTTTACATAAAAGCTACCTCTGTCTGAACAATTGAAAAATTTCAAAGCCTACAGTTACTCAATCCTTTGATGTACCATCTCCAGATAACAGATGTTATATCTGATTATATATACACATACACATACCTAATGATATACAATTCCTTGTACTCATTTCTCACCTAAGTATTGGAGCAACATTCACAATTTTCTAGCATGAAGGAACAGTTCCCAAGTTGGAAAACTTATAATTGGACAACTGCAGCATTCTTGCCTTCTTTCTTTAAAATCTTGTTGCTAATTTTGTATTATTTTTCTCAGTAACATAAAATGCAAACACTGAAGTCACACAATCATGCTCATCTCTGGAAACAATTTTATAGGGGAAAAAAATGCCAGTTCTGCATAACCAATATGCTACGCTTCCTACATCTGAATTGTGTAATATTAGATTAAACTAAGTAGCAATAAAATACTATTATGCTGGTACAGAGGCTCTAATGCACAGGGTCACAAGAGGCTGCAGTGGCTTGTAGACTCTGCCAGCACCACCACTTGTGCCTGAGCCTAAGCCTGCCCAAGGCTCAGGACATCTTCACGAGGCAGGAGCTCAATCCATCATGAAAGTTCCTCATGATCAGGGCGTGGACTTTTCTCATTCCTACCGTCAGGGATGAGACCCAAACTCAACAATTCAGTAACAGCTTCATCCCCCAAGCCATCAGATTTCTGAGCAGTCTATGGATCCATGAACACTAACTTGATAATTTTTAACATTAAATTTACTTTATGATTTATTATTTTTATATCATCACATTGTACTGCAGCTGCAAAACAACAAATGTCTCATCACATCTGTCAGTGATAATGAATCTCTTTCTGATTCTAAATCTGATTCTGATTTGGAAATAAAGTGATTAAGTAAAAAAAAACTGATTAAACCACAGTAATATGAATAGTTATTTTGTATAAATAAAGGACAGTACATCCAAAAATTACTTTGTTTGTGAAAGAGTTTCAACATTACAATCACATCTCAAGGATGTGACATATTTTCCAACATTGAAGAAACTTATTAGCAGTCAACAGTACAATTTCATTGAATGGTTACAATAACTTATACTGATGGAAATAGATTCAAAGCATTTTAGGAAACTCATAAATACATGGTACATTCTAATGCAATATCTATTCACTTGTTAGGGAGTATTCTGGAGTTATGTGAATACAGCAGATATTAATTCAAACAAGAACCAGGCTTCAGTTCATCTGTAAATGTAAATAAGTTCAGGAAGTTTTGAAAAATGCAAACAACAGGAATTCTGCAGATGCCGGAAATTCAAGCAACACACATCAAAGTTGCTGGTGAACGTAGCAGGCCAGGCAGCATCTCTAGGAAGAGGTACAGTCGACGTTTCAGGCCGAGACCCTTCGTCAGGACTAACTGAAGGAAGAGTTAGTAAAAGATTTGAAAGTGGGAGAGGGAGGGGGAGATCCAAAATGATAGGAGAAGACAGGAGGGGGAGGGATGGAGCCAAGAGCTGGACAGGTGATTGGCAAAGGGGATATGAGGGGATCATGGGACAGGAGGTCCGGGGAAAAAGATGGGGGGGGGGAACCCAGAGGATGGGCAAGGGGTATAGTCAGAGGGACAGAGGGAGAAAAAAGAGAGTGAGAGAAAGAATGTGTGTATAAAAATAAATAATGGATGGGGTACGAGGGGGAGGTGGGGCATTAGCAGAAGTTAGAGAAGTCGATGTTCATGCCATCAGGTTGGAGGCTACCCAGACGGAATATAAGGTGTTGTTCCTCCAACCTGAGTGTGGCTTCATCTGTACAGTAGAGGAGGCCGTGGATAGACATGTCAGAATGGGAATGGGATGTGGAATTAAAATGTGTGGCCACTGGGAGATCCTGCTTTCTCTGGCGGACAGAGCGTAGGTGTTCAGCAAAGCGGTCTCCCAGTCTGCGTCGGGTCTCGCCAATATATAGCAGGCCACATCGGGAGCACCGGACGCAGTATATCACCCCAGCCGACTCACAGGTGAAGTGTCGCCTCACCTGGAAGGACTGTCTGGGGCCCTGAATGGTGGTAAGTAAGGAAGTGTAAGGGCATGTGTAGCACTTGTTCCGCTTACACGGATAAGTGCCAGAAGGGAGATCAGTTGGGAGGGATGGGGGGGACGAATGGACAAGGGAGTCGCGTAGGGAGCAATCCCTGCGGAAAGCAGAGAGAGGCGGCGAGGGAAAGATGTGCTTAGTGGTGGGATCCCGTTGGAGGTGGCGGAAGTTACGGAGAATAATATGTTGGACCCGGAGGCCGGTGGGGTGGTAGGCGAGGACCAGGGGATCCCTATTCCTAGTGGGGTGGCGGGAGGATGGAGTGAGAGCAGATGTGCGTGAAATGGGGGAGATGCGTTTGAGAGCAGAGTTGATAGTGGAGGAAGGGAAGCCCCTTTCTTTTAAAAAGGAGGACATCTCCCTTGTCCTGGAATGAAAAGCCTTATCCTGAGAGCAGATGCGGCGGAGACGGAGGAATTGCGAGAAGGGGATGGCATTTTTGCAAGAGACAGGGTGAGAAGAGGAATAATCCAGATAGCTGTGAGAGTCAGTAGGCTTATAGTAGATATCAGTGGATAAGCTGTCTCCAGAGACAGAGACAGAAAGATCTAGAAAGGGGAGGGAGGTGTCAGAAATGGACTAGGTAAACTTGAGGGCAGGGTGAAAGTTGGAGGCAAAGTTAATAAAGTCAACGAGCTCAGCATGCATGCAGGAAGCAGCGCCAATGCAGTCGTCGATGTAGCGAAGGAAAAGTGGGGGACAGATACTAGAATAGGCACGTAACATAGATTGTTCCACAAAGCCAACAAAAAGGCAGGCATAGCTAGGACCCATACGGGTGCCCATAGCTACACCTTTAGTTTGGAGGAAGTGGGAGGAGCCAAAGGAGAAATTATTAAGAGTAAGGACTAATTCCGCTAGACGGAGCAGAGTGGTGGTAGAGGGGAACTGATTGGGTCTGGAATCCAAAAAGAAGCGTAGAGCTTTGAGACCTTCCTGATGGGGGATGGAAGTATATAGGGACTGGACATCCATGGTGAAAATAAAGCAGTGGGGCCAGGGAACTTAAAATCATCGAAAAGTTTAAGAGCGCGAGAAGTGTCACGAACATAGGTAGGAAGGGATTGAACAAGGGGGGGATAATTAAAAAACGCAAACAACAGGAATTCTGCAGATGCTGGAAATTCAAGCAACACACATCAAAGTTGCTGGTGAACGCAGCAGGCCAGGCAGCATCACTAGGAAGAGGTACAGTCGACCTTTCAGGCCGAGACCCTTCGTCAGGACTAACTGAAGGAAGAGTTAGTAAGAACGCAGCAGGCCAGGCAGCATCAGGAAGTTCTGACTTAGGTTTCAGTTTAGTTTTGTAAATTGAAGTTAAAAGCACAGGTTGCATATGAAAGAGCAAAACATTAAGACAATGGGAGTTGTGTTAATTGGATTGAATCAAACCAGGCAACATGTCTAAATTACTTGCACTACTGTGACTTGAGTGCAAACTGGCAAACCAAACAGTTGTCACTTAGCATGGTCATTAAGGCATCCGTTAGTCTTGCGAGACCATGGATCTGAGCCTGGAAAGTCTTCACTCTCCAGGGCACAGGCCCGGGCAAGGTTGTATGGAAGACCAGCAATTGCCCATGCTGCAAGTTTCCCCTCTCCACGACACCAATGTTGTCCAAGGGAAGGGCATTAGGACCCATGCAGCTTGGCACCAGTGTTGTTGCAGAGCAATGTGTGATTAAGTGCCTTGCTCAAGGATACAACACGTTCCCTTGGCTGGGGCTTGAACTCACGACCTTCAGGTTGCTAGTCCAATGCCCACACTTGGCCACGTGCCCACACGAGCATGGTCATAGGCATAGGCAATCAATAGTTTTGGTGTACTTATGATATTTGTGTACTCAGACAGCCCTGGCATTAATTTTGGGCGTCTGGGATTTTTGCCCCCAGAAGCTTTTAGACTGGGTAGCCTCCAACCTGATGGCATGAACATTGACTTCTCTAACTTCCGCTAATGCCCCACCTCCCTTTCGTACCCCATCCATTATTTATTTAGATACACACATTCTTTCTCTCTCTCTCACCTTTTTCTCCCTCTGTCCCTCTGACTATACCCCTTGCCCATCCTCTGGTTCCCCCCCCCCTCGTCTTTTTCCCCGGACCTCCTGTCCCATGATCCTCTCATATCCCCTTTGCCAATCACCTGTCCAGCTCTTGGCTCCATCCCTCCCCTTCCTGTCTTCTCCTATCACTTTGAATCTCCCCCTCCCCCTCTCACTTTCAAATCTCTTACTAACTCTTCCTTCAGTTAGTCCTGACGAAGGGTCTTGGCCTGAAACGTCGACTGTACCTCTTCCTAGAGATGCTGCCTGGCCTGCTGCATTCACCAGCAACTTTGATGTGTGAAGCTTTTAGACTATTTGTGCGAATTAATTTTGTGACAAAGATATTTGAACATTCAGAGGCATCAGTCACTGTAAATATGTAATTCAAAGTACGTATTCTCATTCCAAAATATAAACAGAAATGATGTCATTTTAACTATTGATATTGTATTGTATCAGCTACTGTTACCTTTGATCTTAAAGGTATAAAAGATGTGATGTATCTTTGAGTTTGTGAGCCTCTACCAAGAGCATCTCCAGAATGAGCACTGCTTGTTGTGATGAATAAAGAGTTCTATATCACCAGCTCCAGTGTCTGCAAAATCAGTCACAACACACTTCAAAGTGCTTTTTTCAAAAAATACAACACCTTTGGATGTATGAGAAATAAGTAAATTTGGTTTAAAACCAACTAATGCAATAATGTAATACTGGAATACTTTGTTGGAGAGTGGTAGGATTTGTTTTTTAGCGTGATAAGTTAGAAATTTATGTTGTTTCACACCAAAACGAATGCCAGTGAAGATTCATTCCCTAGCCATTTCCCCAGTATTTCCTGTGCCATACAGCATATCAGTAAGACTTTAAGGATATATCCCTAATCTCTCAGATTAATGGATGATGGGTAATTGCACAGGAAACTAAACTGCCATGGTATCAGATTCGTGTTCCCTTGAATAAAATGGAGTATTACGAGATGGATCATAAAAGACAAATGCAGTATAAGAGATAATGTAGTTAATTTCTCTGATGTTCTACTCTGCCATTCGATCATGGCAGATTTATTATCCCCTCAATCCCATTCCCCTGCCTTCTCCCTGTAACAACCTATCAACCTCCACTTTAAATATACTCAATTACCTGGCCTCCACAGCTGTATGTGGCAACAAATTTCACAGATTCACTACCATCTGGCTAAAGGAATTCTTCTTCATCTTTGTTCTAAAGGGACGTGATTCTATTCTGAGACAGTGCTGCCTAATCCTCGAGTCCCCACTATAAAACACATCCTCTCATTTCCACTCTATCTAGGCCTATCAATATTCACAAGAGATTCTACAGATACTGGAAATCCTGAGCAACACACTCAAAATGCTGGAGGAACTCAGCACGTCGGGTAGCATCTGTGGAAAGGAATAAGTAGTCCATGTTTTGGGCTGAGACCCTTCATCAGGTCCTGATATGCTTTGGAATTTTTCGAATTTCAAGACATATAATGAGATAGCTTGGGATCACCATCATTTCTAACTCTGAACTTATGTGCTACTGGTAAGCAGTCTATATCTTACACTTAAGAGAAAAAATTATCACATACCATTAATATAATGAAAGTATAATGTGTGCAGAGTAACAAAAGCTGGACAGCAGCATCGGGAGAGTACCTGAATCAGCTGTTGAACAACAAACATCAGCAGGCTTTCAGTCTCCACCAAGCATGCCATGTTTTGATGAGAATGTTACAGTACACTGCTTTTGTATATTACTTTTTTTAGGTTTCATGTAAGGTATAAAAACAATCAGCATTGCAGAATTATTCTGGTATTGGATTTTTATGACCAGCAGATGTTTTAAAAATTTAATGCCGTGCCTTTTCTTAAATTTCTGCAACCAGCCTGCTGACTATTCACAATCACGTTCAATTTTCAGTTTGTCATGGCAGATCTTTGCTTGTTTCATGATCAGCACACCGCTAAGTGGCATATGCTCACTCCAACAGTGACAGTTTCATTTTTTCAATACACGACCAAGATTTTCCATTAACTTCTGTTCATTACATATGTGAGGTCACTTTTCAGAACTCTCTGTGGTGTGCAGAGACCTGTGTTTCACCTGGGAAACTTCCCAGTGTCTTGGAATTTTCTATTTCTGACATCAAGTTAGCGTTAAAAAAAATGTGAGTTTTGGAATTTCAGATAAGGGGTACTCAACCTGTACTATCTTTGTTTTCCCTGTTTGTAAATAGCTGAGGGCAAAATACTGGTCCTTGTGACATCCTGTTCAAGACCAGTTCATTTCTACTCTGGTTCATTTACCTGTTAACCAGTTTACAATCTATGCAAATATTAAGTCTGCCTCATGTGCTGAGCTAGATATTCAATGAAATTGCATGTATCTGTGAAAGATGTCCTGACTGTAAAACACCAACATGGACATTCCTTCAAATTAACCGAAAATGTTCATAGCTTTTCAGAAGCCATATTGATTTGCAACTACTCCTTAAAACTTGTGTTACTATAGTACCATCTATTAATTCAACAATATAATTAATTTATAGCCAATTAATTTCCTCTTAGCAACAATTGCAGCTGTAAAGGGGGAGCACAGTAGCTAATTTACATACAGCATATAAAAGCAAAGACAAGATACCAGCTTAACACCCCACCTGAATGCAGTTTGAAGTAAGACAAGTAAGACTTCAGAATGTGTTCAATCCACATCCAATAAATTAATTTAACCACAAAAGTGGTTTGATGCAGTATGTGTGATTGACTACAGAAGTAACAGCTTTCCTTTGTTAACATGTAGGCTGCATAAACACAGTCAAATTTCAGAGAAAGATGAAAATCCCATGAAAAAATGGATTCATTATTCTACTGTCAGTCTAGTATGTGCCAGCAATATCAACCAACATAGATGGATTCACGCTATTGTCTACGGATCCTTGCAGAACCCAACTCTATATAGGTCAGGGAGAGAGCAAGACCACTGTCAGATATGGTGAAAGTACAGAATAAACATTCTGTAAAAATATCATTGGTACAACCACTATATCTTTAATGATTTGCTTTAATCCCTAACCTTTTTTTCCCTGGTGGGGGTGTTTAAACACAACATCCCACATCAATAATTTTTAAATTTGGTAAATTCAGCATAATGCTGACCGGAGCCTCAGGAAGTAATAGTAAAATTTTTAAAAATTTGGTTATTAGTTAAAATTTATTACAAATGAGAACTAATATTGGATAATTTTATTATTTGATGGGAATTTAAAAAAAAAAGTGAGGCAAGAAGGATCAGGATGGAAAAAATAGAGACAGGAAGGTCAGCGTAGGCATCCAGAGATGACATACAGGCAGGTCAAGGCGAGTTCGTCATCCAGCAAAGATGTACTGTCAGAGAGAGAGGATAAAGTCAGAGGCAGTGAGAGAGAACTTGTGAGTGTGTGCACATGAGCAATAATTAAGTTACCGGTAGTGACAATGGTGAATTACAGACATAGAAAGATAGAGGCAGAGAGAGGCACACTGTTAAGACTCTGAGGCAGAGAACATTGACCATATATTTACAGAAGGAGTGTGGCACATATACAGAAACAACATACAAGCAGACAGTGTATTGTAACATGGGCATATAAAGTCATTCTTCATGAGGTGTAGTATGTATTCAGTGCTACAATCTGCTGTCTGACCATTCGGGAATCCTGATGGTTCAGCACTTGATTCACCAAGTAATTTTGATGTGCTCCCTTCTGACTCCCTGAGCCACTGTTCCCATACTCCCACAAATTCACCATAGCTGCAGTTCCCACACGCCTTTCCATTCACCATGCCCCCATTCTGACTCACCATGCTCCCAATTCCCACAGTTTCGTTCAAGTGACCAAGGCATCCTTTAGACCGACACACATCACTCGGAAATTTATTATATATTGTTTAATAGATAAAAAATGAATTAAAAAATTATTGGAGTATTAATTTAATTAACACCTAACAGCCTGTAAAATTTATGAACCTGGCATCAACAAAGTCCAGAGGATACTGGATGACCAGATAGGAGTGTGGTATTCACTGTTTTCTCAGCTTCCCACATGCATAAAGCAACCCTATTATGTCAGTACTCACATTGCAGGCACTGGAGATATCTGTAAGGAGATAAAAATGGTTTGATTGCCCAAGAATAAGTCAGCAAAAGGGGATTAACAGTTCTGGAAAATTTATTGATCAAGAAGAGGCTCAGGATGAAAGTTGGTTCTTTACCACAGATTTTCTTTGCCACAATTTGACGGATCAATACATTAAACCGGCGGTCCCCAACCACCGGGCCGCGGACTGGTACCGGGCCACAGGGCATGCGCTACCGGGCCGCGAGGAAGCGATATGATTTGGCGATAGGAGTCAGCTGCACCTTTCCTCATTCCCTATCATGCCCACTGATCAGCCATTACGCATGCGAGGTCATGACCCGTGCGTCATCCATGTCAGGGCGGGAAGGCGATCAACTCCTCGAGCTTGCAAATGACGACGGGCTGAAAAGTATGTTTGACATAACATCTCTGTCGGCATTTTGGATCAAAGTCAAGGCTAAATATCCTGAGATAGCCAGGAAAGCACTGAAAATGTTGCTTCCATTTCGAACGTTTTTCTGTGAAGCAGAGTTTTCTGCAATGAATGCAACGAAAACTAAACTGCGGAATAGACTGGACATCAGGAACCCCTTTCGAGTATCGATATCTCCCATCACCCATCGATAAGAACGGTGTTGTTGTAGGGAAACAAGCCCAGGGCTCCCACTGATTCAGCGATATTGGTGTGTTGCAATGATTTTATATATCCATACGGGGAAAATATGTGCTGTGCATTTAATATCCAAATATTACTTAAAATGTTATGATGCTATTGACTTATAAGTGACCTATATAACCATATAACAATTACAGCACGGAAACAGGCCAGCTCGGCCCTTCTAGTCCGTGCCGAACGCTACTCTCACCTAGTCCCACCGACCTGCACTCAGCCCATAACCTTCCATTCCTTTCCTGTCCATATACTTATCCAATTTTTCTTTAAATGATCATATTGAACCTGCTTCTGCCACTTCTACTGGAAGTTCGTTCAACACTTACTTCAAGCTCTCCTGATAATTGACTTATCATTATATTCATGTGAGGAAAATATGCGCTCTGTGTTTAATATTAAATTCATTAGATAAACCCTTTTAGAAACAAAACTGAGTGTATTACCCACTTATCACCTATATTCTGGTAGTGATTAACACCCACCCCCACGAACAGAATCGCCAAAAAGGATTTGCCTGGGGGGCGGGGGGGATCTGCAGGTGACGACGCGCATGCGCATTGGTGCCCGCGCAAGGCTTCATGGTCATTGTAGTCTTTTGGGTAAACAACGCATTTGACTGCTACTCTTGTCCGTTGGCAACCCTACCCCGCCCCCCCCCCGCCCCCCCCCCCAGTCGGCCGGTCCGCAAGAATATTGTCAATATTAAACCGGTCCGCAGCGCAAAAAAGGTTGGGGACCTCTGCATTAAACTACAGGCTGATATTCAGGGAAGACAAATACAGGTGCGAAAATACCATCTCCAATGAAATTTTCTAATGGTTTTTAAAGCATATTTCTACATTTGAAGATTAGAAGATTGAGAGCATATATATAAACCCATGATTGTAATTTGCATTGTAAAACATTAAGCAGAGACAACTATCACCACAGGCTCCTTGCAGGGCCTCAACAACTTTGTATACAACAGTTCCCAATTTTACATACTCTATACACTAAAAGGTAGCAGGTGCATGGCAGCTTCATCACACACAATTTTGATATTGAAATATACTGCTCTGCCATGGGATATGACAGCTCCCTTCACTACCAAGCAGCAACTTAAACAGGTCTTCATGCGAAGATGGCATTGGTGAGACCCGGTGACACTTTGCAGGCAGCAAACAAAACTACTAACAATCCTATTAAATATGGTTTTTTGGGACGAAGATCACTTCCTGTCATTTTATGCCAGGAGATGTGCTTTTGAACTGTCTGTACAACCTTGCATTTTGTGCTATCCTGAAATGTTTGGCGAACTGGACTCTCGAGAATGTAAGTAAGGCCATGGCGGTCATTGATGGAGCAGACTTGGGGCTGGAATGAAGCAGAGGGGTCCAGGCCTAAGAGCGGATAACAAATTGATTTAAGTGCCGAGCCAGGTTAAAATGATTAAGGCATCCAGGCCAGGGGTGAAGAACAAACTGGTGTTCAGCTTACTACTCTGAGAGACTTTACTCTGCAGATGCGGCCTGTAGCCATTAGCACTCACCTCTGCGCTGGGCCTGGCTCCATGGTGTGAGCTGCAGACACTGGGCTCCTGGATCAGCTGCAGCTGACCTATGTGGCTCTGCGCTCTATTGTTTGCCTGCTTTTTTATTGTTTGCATAATTTGTTCTTTCTTTTTCCCCCATTGGATGTATCATAGTCTTTGTAGTGTGCGCTTTTTCTTGAATTCTATTATGTTTCTTTGTTTTGTGGCTGCCTGCAAGAAGATTCATCTCAAGGTTATCTACGGTGTACATTGAAAATAAATGTACTTTGTACTTCCAGGTGAAGCAAAGATTCACATGCACCTCCTCTAACCTTGTCTATTGTATTTGATGTTCTTAATGTAGCCCTCTCACTTCCCTCTGGAGTACCCAGTGGCAAGCCATCTAACTCTCTTGCCCATTCCCACACCACTCTGTCTGTCCTTGGACTTCTTCACTGCCCGGATGAGGCCAACCACAAAATCGAGGAAAACTACCTCATATTCTACCTTTGTAATCTATAACCCAATGGCATGAATATTGAATTCACTAATTTCAGAAAAACCACACTTTGTGTACAGTATACCTTTCCCTCTCCTCATCTACCTAAGTCCTCTCACAAACCCACCTCTTTCCAAATCCCATCTCCCCACCTGCTTCCTGTTACCCATTTACCTTCTACTCCCCAACAACCTAGTTCTGCATGCCTATCAACCACACACTTAGTCCACTGGGTCCCCTCTCCTCTTCCCACTATTCCCATCTCTCCAGCATCCCTTCCTCTCATCAGATTCCATAATCTGTGGCCCTCTATTGTCTTCACATAATACCTCCTGGCCTCTGTCATCATCTCCACCCTTCCCTCCCTCATCTTGCTTCATCTTCATATCAAACCCTCCCAATCTGAATCCACCTCGCACCAGCCAGCTCCTTCCTCTCACTATTTACGTTGGAATTGCAGTTGCCTGAGAGTGATGATCTATAAACTTACGTAGCCAAAGACACAAGAGATTTTGCAGATGCTGGAAACCTTGAGCAACACACACAAATGCTGGAGGAACACAGCAGCACTCTTTGTTAGGATTCATATGTATATGTTTATCTACGCACATAACAGTTACAATTGAGTTCGCAGTACAGACACAAGAGAGAATGCCGAAGCTGGAAATCTGGAGGAACATAGACAAAATGCCAGAGGAATGCAGAAGGTCAGGCAGCATCTACGGAGGGAAATGAACATCTGATGTTTCTGGCCAGGACCCTTAGTCAACAGTTGACATCAGATCCTGATGAAGGGTCTTTGCCCAAAATATCAACTTTTCATTTCCCTCCATTAAGGCTGCTTGGTCTGCTGAGTTCCTCTAGCATTATGCGCGCAGTCAAAGACGAAGTATATATATATTACAAAGTATTTCAATTTTGTTGATTCATAAACCAATGGTAAATTAAATATGCAGCACATGCTAATGAGACAACAAAAGGAAAAATGGAAAATATCATAAAATTCACTTCAAGGAAGTCACATTAAGAACTCCACAGCACACAAGGGTCCCTAATTTCACTGGTGAGAACACAGTAATCAAGGGATTATTTTTGTTATGCCAATCAGAGTCAGAGCTGCTGAAGCTCTTAACACAATGCTGATATTAGCTGTGTTTTTATACTCAAGCAATCAGGTCATTTCAAACTAATGTGTTCCTTCTATCAGCTTGTGGAGAGTAAGTTGAATACACTTCAACATCAACCAAGTTTCTACATTTCATATAATCTAAAAATGATGTTATTTAACATTAAAAGTCACAGCTCTTTGTTTTCCCTTTTGTATATGGAGCAACAGACTGTCATGAGTTGTTTCTACCTGCATTTAAGATTGTGTATCCAATAATGGGAACAATTATAGCATTTCATCAACCATTCTTTATCACACACATTTTTAATCAATAGAAAATGCTACATCCAAGTGGTTGTGAAAGGAATAGTGTTAACCAGTTCTGTGTTTAACACAAGGCAGAGATAAGTACCTCAGCTTCACTTTCACATCTTCACACTGTAAATGATTTCACAAAGATTGCTGTGAAATTACAATACTACCTGGGGATATACTATGGACAGAAAGTAAGATCAGCATAGCTGAAGTTAAAAGAATAAAGAAAGCTTAGAAAAGAGGCTTTTAGTACATCTTATTCTATTTTATATTCCTACTAACTGGAGATAAATCACGGCTTAATAATTTATTTACATGGGCCGGATACCTCTAGTCTCCATGTCCTGATCTTGTTTGAGTAAGTTAAGTTTATAGTGTAGCCCACAAATTTACTGGAGATAGGTTTGGCAAATGGAATAGGATTTCAATTTTAATTAAAAGCTCTATTCTTGCTTCAACAATGTCCTATGAGAAATAAGTTAAATGGAACAGTTGATGAAATATCAACTTTTTCCACAGATGCTGCCTAACCTGCTGAGTACTTTTAATTTTTACCAGTCTCTGTATTTCTTTCACATTTCAAACATTTGCAGTTTTTGATTTCTGAAATTAAGCCAGTTCTACATAATAATGTTTGCTGATAAAAGAGAGGGAAAGATAAATTCTACGAATAGTATTAAAGTTTATTTGATTCTTCAACATTCAAACAGCTTGTTATGGAAACAGAAAATAATATCTCTCAAAAATCAATTACAATTATTCACAATTAGAACACATTTAGTAATATTAAACGGTAGAATGTGAAAGGGAAAAGGATTCACTTTAGCAGCATCATTACAGAAAAAGAGCAAGCTATTCAATCACAATTGCATTTCCATTTCTGCTAATTAAATAAAATATGAATAAGCTAACTATCAAAAGAGCAAAGAGTAGATTAAATCAAAGCTTCTGGGTGCTTCCGCTTAAACATTATTCCTGAAGTCAGAAATATGTGAAATTTCAACCTCCACTCATTACAGAATTTTGACACAGATGATATCAATTCAATCTATGGTGCTGTGCAAGGTCTTTCGAATACCCTGCAGTTATATAACTGCTGGGTACTTTTGCTTGAGTACTGTTCCTGCAGTCAGCGTTATCTAAAATTTTAACCTGATAAAGTCATAAAAAATGCAACATTGAAGATGACAATGTGGCAAATAGTACCAGGGTGAGCTCCTTATAAAAGCCTCCAGTTATATCCAGGGTTTTCCAGGACCTCAGCATATTCTAAAGTGCTTGACAATCTTTATACATGTGAAGAGCTACTGGAGGGCAGATTGTATGCAAAGAATCAGACCTCAGCACGGCAGAAACACAACCTGCAGAGGAACCACTGGGGTAGAGTGGACAAACTCATCAATTTCTTCTACTTACTGTTGTAAAAGTACTTAGAATTATAAAAAGTTTAACATAGTTTCTGTAACAGTAGTTGCTTTACAACTTCAGATGTTTTACAATAATAATCAGAAGTATAATTAAGGAAATACAGACAGGTAAGACAACCAAGGACAACAATCTAGCTTGTAAAATAAATATCCTAAATAAAAAGGAGCAATGAGACTTGAGCCATAACACTGTTTCATCGCCAGTATTATGATTAATTAAGCATCATGCTTTTAATACCCACTAAATGCTTTGCCTGAAAGGAATTTTTTTATATCAGGAAAAGCAGATCCCAGAGAAAATTAAACATAGCACTAAGGATGTTCACTAAACCTCAGATTCGCATATGTAAGAGATCTAAACCAATTAATTAAAAATCATAGCATATCAAGCAATATCTATTAAATTTATGTCTTATGGCCTTATTCTTTATCTTTACATGCCATTAGTGAAAATTCAGTTTAGTACACAGAATGTTAAATATTGACTGTGTTCACTGCATCAACTAAATAGCACTGCAGACACCCAAGAAAGAGTGCTCAAGGTGATTAATTAATTAATCTTAACGACAACGAAAATACAATGGGTCAACCAGATACGAGATGCTGAAATGCTTTATGTTTGTTATTCAT
The DNA here is from genome assembly GCF_963921235.1 of Mobula hypostoma. NCBI lineage: Eukaryota > Metazoa > Chordata > Chondrichthyes > Myliobatiformes > Myliobatidae > Mobula > Mobula hypostoma. The sequence goes on along the minus strand of NC_086105.1, from coordinate 89,136,298 downwards.
ACATAGGGATAAGGTAGCTTAGACAAATAAAAAAGAGGAACAGAGAGTATGCTGTGTCTCATTCCACAAAAAGACATTTCAACCAACAATCTTGTGTAGTATTAAGGGAGTGCTGTAGCGATGTGCTACACACAGCGCTAGAATAACCACACGGAGTCGGTGAGTTGGAGTTGCGATGAAAGAGGTTTATTCAAACTTCGCGGCCCGCTTTAAAGCCTTCCCGTTCCCGCCCTTTTAGCTGCCCGCCCTCTGCCTGCGCGCGCTGTTTCGTGAGCCGGTTCGCGGGTGTCAGAAAGTGGGTCGCCACATAACCCCCCCCCCAGAAACGGCGATACCTCCCCCAATGTCCACAGTCTGGATCGGCCTCTGTTTGGGAGGTCTGCCCCTGCGCCGCGGTGCCTGAGCCTGGACCGGTTGTGCCAAGTCCACATGGGCTGGTTTGAGTCGGTCCACCGTGAAAACCTCCTCTCTCCCCCCAATGTCCAGCACGAACGTGGACCCGTTGTTGCTGATCACCTTAAACGGCCCCTCGTAGGGCCGCTGTAGCGGTGCCCGGTGTCCGCCCCGTCGTACAAAAAGAAACTTACAGTTCTGCAGGTCTTTGGGTAGGCAGGTCGGGCTCTGTCCGTGCTGTGAAGTGGGTAATGGGGGCCAGGTTACCGAGCCTCTCCCGTAGTCTGTCCAGGACTGCTGTGGGTTCTTCCTCTTGCCCCCTTGGGGCTGGTATGAACTCTCCTGGGACGACCAGGGGCGCGCCGTACACCAACTCGGCCGACGAGGTGTGTAGATCCTCTTTGGGCGCCGTGCGAATTCCAAGCAGGACCCAGGGAAGTTCGTCCACTCAGTTAGGCCTCTCCAGGCGGGCCATGAGAGCCAATTTCAGGTGACGGTGGAAGCGCTCCACTAGTCCGTTCGACTGTGGGTGGTAGGCAGTTGTGTGGTGTAGCTATGTTCCTAAAAGTCTGGCCATAGCTGACCACAGGCTGGAGGTGAACTGGGCGCCCCTGTCGGAGGTAATGTGGGCCGGTACCCCAAAGCGTGCTACCCAGGTTGCGATCAGTGCTTGGGCGCAGGATTCGGAGGTGGTGTCGTTGAGCGGGACTGCCTCTGGCCATCTGGTGAACTGGTCTATCATGTTAGGAGGTACCGCGCTCCTCGTGACACTGGCAGGGGCCCCACGATATCCACATGGATGTGGTCGAACCTCCGGCGGGTGGGTTCGAACCGCTGCGGTGGAGCCTTGGTATGCCGCTGCACCTCGGCCGTTTGGCACTGCATACACGTTTTGGCCCATTCACTGACCTGTTTACGAAGTCCATGCCACACAAACCTGTTGGAGACCAGCCGGACAGTTGTCCTGATGGAGGGGTGCGCTAAGTTGTGAATGGATTCGAACACCCGCCGGCGCCAGGCTGCTGGGACGACGGGGCGGGGTTGGCCAGTAGCTACGTCACATAGTAGGGTCCTCTCACCTGGGCCTACGGGGAGGTCTTGGAGCTGCAAACCGGAGACTGCAGTCCTGTAACTGGGGATCTCAGCGTCTGCCTGCTGTGCCTCTGCCAGCGCTGCATAGTCCACCCCCTGGGACAGGGCCTGTATGGTAGGTCTGGAAAGTGCGTCTGCCACGACATTGTTCTTTCCAGAGACATGCCGGATGTCCGTCGTGTACTCGGAGATGTAGGACAGATGTCGCTGCTGGCGGGACGACCAGGGGTCAGACACCTTAGTGAACGCAAAGGTAAGCGGTTTGTGGTCGGTGAACGCGGTGAAGGGCCTACCTTCTAAGAAGTACCTGAAATGCCGGATTGCCAGGTATAGTGCCAATAGCTCCCGGTCGAAAGCACTGTATTTGAGTTCGGGTGGTCGTAGGTGTTTGCTGAAGAACGCCAGGGGTTGCCAGCGACCCTCGATGAGTTGTTTCAGCACTCCACCGACTGCTGTGTTGGATGCGTCCACCGTGAGGGCAGTAGGAACGTCCGTTCTGGGGTGCACTAGCATCGCGGCGTTTGCCAAGGCTTCTTTGGTTTTAACGAAAGCGGTTGCGGCCTCTTCGTTCCAGGTAATGTCCTTGCCCTTACCCGACATTAGAGTGAACAAGGAGCGCATGGTTCGGGCTGCTGAGGGGAGGAAACAGTGGTAGAAATTCACCATACCCACGAATTCCTGCAGGCCTTTGATTGTGTTGGGTCGGGGGAAGTGGCAGACCGCGTCTACCTTGGCGGGCAGCGGGGTTGCCCCGTCTTTAGTAATCCTGTGGCCCAGGAAGTCGATGGTGTCGAGTCCGAACTGGCATTTGGCTGGATTGATTGTAAGGCCGAATTCACTCAGGCGGGAGTAGAGCTGGCGGAGGTGGGACAGATGCTCCTGCCGACTACTGCTGGCTATGAGGATGTCGTCCAAATAGATGAATGCAAAGTCCAGGTCGCGTCCCACCGCGTCCATTAGCCGCTGGAAAGTCTGTGCGGCGTTCTTTAGACCAAACGGCATTCGGAGGAATCCGAAAAGTCCGAATGGGGTGATAAGTGCTGTTTTGGGGATGTCGTCCGAATGTACAGGGACTTGATGGTATCCCCGGACGAGGTCTACCTTGGAAAAGATCCTTGCGCTGTGTAGGTTTGCTGCGAAGTCTTGAATGTGCGGCACAGGGTAGCGGTCTGGCGTTGTAGCCTCGTTCAGTCTGCGGTAGTCACCGCATGGTCTCCAGCCCCCCGTTGCCTTGGGCACCATGTGAAGGGGGGAGGCCCATGGGCTGTCGGACCGTCGTATGATCCCTAATTCCTCCATCTTCTTGAACTCCTCCTTCGCCAGTCGGAGCTTGTCCGGGGGAAGCCTTCGAGCACGGGCGTGGAGGGGTGGTCCCTGGGTCGGGATGTGGTGCTGTACTCCGTATCTGGGCATGGCTGCCGTGAACTGCGGTGTCAGTACTGATGGGAAATCCGCCAGGACCCTGGTGAATTCATCGTCAGACAGCGTGATGGAGTCCAGGTGTGGGGCTGGCAACTGTGCTTCACCCAGGGAGAACGTTTGAAAAGTCTTGGCGTGGACTAATCGCTTCCCTTGCAAGTCGACCAGCAGGCTGTGGGCTCGTAGAAAATCTGCCCTCAGCAGTGGTTGGGCCACGGCGGCCAGTATGAAGTCCCACGTGAACCGGCTGGAGCTGAACTATAGCCGCACCGTGCGGGTGCCGTAGGTTCGTATTGTGCTGCCATTAGCGGCCCTCAGGGTAGGTCCCGGTTCTCTGTTGCGGGTGTCGTAACTCGTTGGAGGTAAGACGCTGATCTCCGCTCCGGTGTTGACCAAAAAGCGGCGTCTCGACTGCTTGTCCCAGACGTACAGGAGGCTGTCCTGATGGCCAGTCGCCGTAGCGATCAGCAGCGGCTGGGCCTTGGCGTTTCCCGGGAATTTGCAGGGCGGTCTGCAGCGGTGGGTCTCCGTGCCCCACCGCTGGTGGTAGAAACACCATTGTTCGTTGGGCTCCTCACTCCCGTCGCCGGGTTTTGTAGGCTCTGCTGCCGGGCCCGGTCTGGTCTGTCGTTGGGCACGCGGCTTGGTGATCTGTGCGACGGATGCCCCTCTCTCTTTCCTGGCATTCCACAGCACATCTGCTCAGGCCGCCACCTCCCGGGGTTTGCTGAAATCTGCGTCGGACAGCAGCAGGCATATGTCCTCGGGCAGTTGCTCTAGGAACGCCTGCTCAAACATGAGGCAGGGTTTGTGTCCTTCAGCCAGGGCCAGCATCTCATTCATTAATGCTGACGGCGGCCTGTCTCCCAAACCATCCAGGTGCATTAAGCAGCGTGCTCGTTCGCGCCGTGAGAGCCCGAAAGTCCTTACGAGCAGGGTTTTGAATGCTGTGTATTTGCCGTCCTCCGGGGGCAACTGTATAAACTCCTCAACTTGTGCAGCAGTCTCCTGGTCGAGGGAGCTCAGCATGTAGTAGTAGCGAGTGGACTCCGAGGTTATCTGCCGAATGTGGAATTGTGCTTCTGCTTGTGCGAACCATAAATGGGGTCGCAGCGTCCAGAAGCTTGGCAGTTTTAACGAAACTGCGTGAACAGATGCAGCTTCGGTCATCTCTGGTCCAAATATTGTTTGGGCCGTCGGGGTCACCAATTGTAGCGATGTGCTACACACAGCACTAGAATAACCACACGGAGTTGGTGAGTTGGAGTTGCGATGAAAGAGGTTTATTCAAACTTCGCGGCCCGCTTTAAAGCCTTCCCGTTCCCGCCCTTTTTGCTGCCCGCCCTCTGCCTGTGCGTGCTGTTTCGTGAGCCGGTTCGTGGGTTTCAGAAAGTGGGTCGCCACAGTGCTACACTTTCGGAGAAGCTGCTTTTTTAGGTGAGATGTTTAAGTGAAATTCTGTCTGCTCTCTGAGGTGAAGATTCAAAGTCAGAATTCCTTCATGTATAGGTAATACTAGTGCTTCTACATATCTACAACCTAAAACTACAGAATTGACATCAAGAGTCAGCAGCTATGCAAGATTATTTAGAGCAAAGAGCACTGAAGGTACCTCAACATCTCTAAAGGAAACTTCAGTGACCGTTTCTTTGAAGTGCAAGACATAGAATTGATTCAATAACAAAAACTCGATGAGCTGTTAGGTTCACTAGAAAGTGTCTGAATTACAGCCTGAGAATACATTCCTTTAAATAACCATAAAGTTCTTCAGTATTGAGGGATCTTTGAGTCCACATCCATAGATCCCAAAAAGTTGGCAAGCAAATTTCCTCGTGTTTGCGAAGCTAATGATCAGGTGGTTAAGAAAGAGTATGGTGTGTTGGCCTTCATTAGCTGGGGGATTGAGTTCAAGAACTGCAAAGTAAAAACTCTTGTTAGATCACACTTTCATTTTTGAGAGAATTTTGCTCAGTTCTGGTCATTTCATTATAGGAAAGGCGTGGAAGCTTTGGAGAGGGTGCAGAAGAGATTTACCAGGATGCTGTCTGGATTGGAGAGAGTGTCTTATGAGGAAAAGTTGAGTGAGCTAGAGTGTTTCTCTTTCAAGTGAAGGAGGATAAGATGAGACTTGATGAATAGGATGATGAGACATAGGTAGAGTGGACAGCCAGCAGTTTTTTCCCAAGGCGGCAATGCCGAATATGAGAGAAGAAATTTTGAATAAGATTGGAAGAAACTAATGTGGGGATATCACAGGTAGGTTTTTTTTTGCAGAGAGCGGTGAATGCATGGAATGCATTGCTGGACTGGTGGTAGGAGCAGATACATGAGGGACATTTAAGAGACTCTTAGACAGGCACATGAATGAAAGAAAAATGGAGGGCTATGTGGGAGGGAATAGAGTTAGGTTGATTTTGGAGTATTTTAAAAGGTCGGCACAACAGCATGGGCTGAGGGGCCTGTACTGTTCTATGTTCTAAATGTTCCTTTGACAAAGTGTGATGCACAAACAGAATTTCTTACACTCCCCACCCCCCCAACACGAGCAACCTCAGAATACATCCCACTGTAGTTACTTTTCTCATTCGTCATATGGCTGCTGTGTTATGATTTAAACATTTGATCTATTTTAATTAAAATTTTACAATCTCATCAAAGCCTTTATTTCTGAAATGATTCCAGAAACATCGTCTCCTCCACTTTACCTGGATCATCTACTCTCTCTTTCCTGTCTTGGCCTTTATTTAAGCATCTTAGATATTTTTACTATGTTAAAGGCAATATATTAACAGAATAGTTGTTGCAAATTTCACATGTATTCTTAAGCATATTTCATATGTTTGTGAAATCAGTTCATATTCAAACTTCAAGAGTAATTTCTTATAACTTTCATCTTAATCCACCCCTAATGTTCACCTACAATTATTCTTTTTATTTTCAGTCTAATTTTGTGTTGCACAACTAAAATTCTGTTCTACGGAAATGCAATTCTGCAATATACACATTTTCCTGATTACATTTGCCTCCTGAAGTTATCAATAATCTATTTTCTCGTACCATGCTAAATACAGTGGACAGAATACACAGCATGTTAGTGTTTCTGATCCACAAAAACCTTTCCCACCTTTCTTCATCTAACCATCTTGGTAAAATCAACACTTTGAAACCTTTACAGAAATGAAAATAGTTGGTACCAATGTGGGTTCTGTGAAAACAGTTATAAATTGGCCAATTGCAGAGTAGGAACTGTCTTAGCACAGTTCATAGAACAGCATATAATAGTGGTGAGGCCCCTCTTCAGAAATACTGCTGTCAAACACACCAATGTTATTGAATGAGTTGTAAATCATATAGTGACTACAGGACAGAAGGAAGCCATTCAGCCCATCACTAGATCTCCAGTAATACTAATCACTATTTCCACAACTGCTCTTTTTCACATTTTTTCTCACTATATCTTTATTGAATTTTCTCTTGAAGATACAATGGAAACTGCCCCCATCACATCTTCAGGCACTGCATTGGAGATTCCAACCACATGCTACATAAAACCATTTTCCACATGTTTCTCTTGGTTCTCTTACCCTTTATTTTATACTCAGAAACCAAGGTCCTCAGCTTTCCACCAACAGAAGCAGTATTTCACGATCCACCCTGTTCAGAACCCTCATGATTTTATATTTGGTCTTTTCTCAATCTTATCTCCTATAAGTACATTGTTCCAGCCCCTTGACTCGATTTTGTAACAATGGCACTTTATTCCAGGGACTATTTTGGTAAATTAGCTCTGGACCCTCAGCAGTGCTTCCACATCTCTCCGATAACATAGCCAGAATTGAACACAACTGACACTTTACAAAGTTTCAGCATGACTACCCTGCCTTTATACTTGATACCTCTTTTGATAAAATTGAGTACCACTTTCACAACTAAAAGACAGACAATAAAAAAGAGATGAGCATGAACTGCCTAAACAGAATGCCCCATGTCTTCATGTAATCCCATGTGTGTGGATTCCATTTATTGACCTGCATCATGTCTAGATGGGCAGGCTTCCCACTGATGGCAGGGAAAAAGATGTTAGCACTTAGATCCATGCTGGAGTCGGGACCCAAGGGAGAGATGCAAATCTGCACATTAGCACTGGTGAGTTAGAGGATCTAGGCCATTATAAATAAGAAAAATAATTATGTTTACAGATGAAGAGCATATCAGACCTACATCTTTGATAAAATTTTGGTCATCTGCAGTAAGAGTTATAAATCCACCGGGGTTTTTTAACTTAATAAAGTAAAAATAATTCACTTCATTTTATAATTTACATGGTGTTAGTCTTTTTGAATCTACTTCAGGACTACAAATCAAACCTAGACGGTATAAGGAACGAGTAACTAAATGTGAACACCCAATAATTGCTGAAAATACTTCAAGTTTAATTGTATACGAAATACTCAGAAGCAGACTGCTGAAATGTGCATAGTTTAATCAAAGGGCATATTCATTTTCACATAATTTCAAAAGTATTACTTTTCAAATGAATGTTTTCTAAATACTGGTTGTGATGCCTATTGGTGATATTCAAACTTTACAGAAAATATGTTCTTCTTAAATCATGAATTCAATAAGATTATAACACAATGATGTGAAAGCTTTTTCAAGAAGCCTGGACAGTTTGATTGCCTCATTTGAAAAAAAACTTTCTCACACAATTGCTGTTGGTTGCTTGCTGCTGGTATAAATCCATTTTTCAAGTTGCTGTTTACACTTCTTTTGCATTTGGCCTGCTTCTGCCATTATTGTTATGGATTAACAACCATGCTCAATCACCGATCTTTTAAATACAACCTCGAGCACTGCAGTCAATAAAGGTGAAAGTTATCACGTTATAATAGCTCAGGCAAAACCTGACTTTCTGCCTGAGGGCAGATGAACTGGGGCAGCGATATCTCAGTTGGGCTGTGGACTAGAGAAAATGCGGTCAAGACCAATTGAAAGGGCAGATTCTAAACTATACCCCACTGAAAAAAATACACTAATTCAAGGAACTGCATCACTGCATGATTAGTGTATGGAAAGTGTACAACCTAACACTGAACCACAGTAGGTTAGCGGTGGTTCGGGGCGCTCCGCATTTCAGAGTTCATATCCTCCCCATGGAACATGTGGGTTTTCACCAAGTGCTCTGGTTTCCTCCCACAGGCCAAAGGTATACTGCTTAGGTTAATTAGTCATTGTAAATTGTTCCATGATTAGCTTATGGTTAAATCGGTGTTGCAGGGGCAGCAAAGTTTAAGGTGCTGGAGGGGCCTACCCTGCACTGTAAGACTAAATAAACAAAATAAATACAGTAGGGAACGGCAATAATGGACCCAGAAATTTCTTCAGTACAGATTTCTCATGACACGCTAAATACAGAACTGTCACATTACTTTTCAACAACTAGAACGTGCTTCAAGCAAAGTCTAAGAGAACAGTGGGTTAGAAAGGGTGAGGTGATTATGTGATCATTGTAATCAATTATGAGGCACTGAGGATCAAATGCTTATAATAAGTAATTCATTAAGCCTGTAATCCCTCAGCTGCCCCCACGCTACCAAGCACCCCCAGCACCCCTTTATCTTTATCACCTCCTTAAAAACTGCAAGACAATCACTCACTGTCAGACTGCACACTATCTTCATGCAATGACTAAAATGTCTTCCTGTTGGAGGAACTCAGCAGGTCGGGCAGCATCAGTGGAAACGATGAGTCAACGTTTCCACGGGTGCTGCCCGACCTGCTGAGTTCCTCCAGCGTGTTGTGAGTGTCGCTTTGACCCCAGCATCTGCAGATTATTTTGTGTTTAATGTCTTCCTGTAGCAGGCAGTAATGAGGTCCACACCAAGTCTACCCCCTCCAGCTCTGCAGCCAAGGAGCAGCTTGCTGATGCCGTAGACCTGCAGGACCTTAAGTTCTTAATGTTCAGCATTGTCCTGCGATCATAAAAAAGAATCTCAAAAAAGACAAGAACACCTTTGGTTGGCCATCTTATAGAGATGTAACACTACCTTGCATCTCTTGAACTCAATCCCTGGACAAATGAACACCTTAACCACCCTCTCAATCGCGCTGCAACTTTAAGGGATCTATAGATATGAACACGAAGATCACTCAGTTCCTCTACACTGTTAATAATACTGCCATTTAACCCTGAATTCTACCTTCAAGTTCAACCTTCCAAAGTAAATCACTTCAAGCCTTTCCAGATTGAATTCCATCTGCAACTTCTCAGCCCAGCTCTACACCCTATAAATGCTCCTTTGTAACCTATGACAACCTTCTGCACTATCTCAGCACCACCAACCTTTGAGGCATCAGCAGACTTATTAACCCACCCTTGCACTTCCTCATCCAAGTCTTTTACAGAATTCACAAAGAACAGTGGTCCCAGAACAGATTCCTGCGGAATACCACTGGTCACTGACCTCCAGACAGAATATACTCAATCTACTACCATACTCTGCTTTCTCTGGGCAAGAAAGTTCTGCTTTCACATAGCCAAATCTCCCTGGAACCGATGCCTCCTGAGTTTCTGAATGAGCCTACCATACGGAATCCTTATTAAATGCCTTATAAAAATCCATATACACCACATCCACTGCTCTACCTTCATCAATATACTTTGTCACATCCTCAAAGAATTGAGTCAGGCTCTACCCCTCACAAAGCCATACTGACAATCACTAGTCAGACTATGCTTCTCCAAATGTTTGTAAATCTTACCTCTAAGGTCATTGGTCTATAATTGCCATTATCTTTTTTGAACAGTCTGCCACCCTCCATAGGCAGATGGATCTTTGCTTCTTCACTGGCCACAGAAGCAAAGGTCATTTCCATTGGCGCAGTAATCCCTTCCCTCACTTCCACTAGGAAACCTGAGCACCAGATGGAAACCCACGAGGTCAGAGGGAGAACGTACAGACAGTGACAGAAGTGAACCCAAGTTGGTGGCACTGTAATAGCCTTCTGCTATCTGCTAAGCTACTGAGCTGTGAACTCAAATCAGCCATTACTGAAAGGTGAAGCAGACTTGATGGGCTGAATGGCTTAATTCTGCTCTTATGTCTCATGGTTTTACAGGGCACTGACATGACTGTACCTGCAGTACTGAGTACAACTTTGTCTCCATGTTTAAGAAAGGCTATACTTGTATTGAAGGCAGTGCAGGGAACATTCACTTGGCTGATTCCCAAGGTGAAATGTTTGGGTTATATGAAGAAAATTTAAGCAAAGGCTGAGTCACACATTTGAATTTGGAAGAACAATAGGTGATTTTATTGATACACATAGGACATGGGTGGGGGAGGGGTGATGGCATGAATATTGACAGAGGCATCAACAACTGGGGGCACAGTTTCACAATAAAGGGTCACTCCTTTAAAACAGAGGTAAGGTGGAATTTTTATTTCTCAGTGTTGGGAATCTTTGGAATTCTCTATCCAGACAGTTAGGAACTTAAGTGAATCACTAGGTATATTCAAAATAGAGACTGGCAGAGGTATGTGAAGTACAAAGCAATCAAGTGGTGCAAAGGCTCAAATTAGATAGCCATAATCTGACTGAATGATTGAAAAGACTTGTATGGCCATTCGGGAAACTCCTGCTCCTGTTTCTTAGTCTAGATGAAACAAGGAATTGAAATCTGGACTGGAAGGCAGCAGCATGAATTTGTTAGGTATAAGTACTACGCAATCTTGTGCAAGATTAGCTCATAATCTTCGGTTTGTACAGGAGAGTGAGGAGATAATCGATCAGAGTTACAGGAAAGTAGTCATCCCGAAGTTGCAGCAGGCGAGCAGCTGGGAGACTGTCAGGAGGAATGGAAATATAAATAGGCAGTTAGAACAGAGCACACCTGTGGCCACTCCCCTCAAAAACAAATATACCTGCTTTGGATACTTCTGCGGGGGATGACTTCCGGGGGAATGCCACAGCGAACAGGTTACAGGCACTGGGCATAGGTCTGTGGTGCAGAAAGGAAAGAGACAGAAGGGAGCAGTAGTGATAGGGGACTCAGTAGTGATAGGAACAGACAGGAGATTCTGTGGACGTGAACGAGACACTTGGATGGTACGTTGCCTCCCCGGTGCCAATGTCAGGGACATCTCAGATTGCATCCACAATATTTTGGAGAAGAGGAAGAGCAGCCAGATGTCTTGGTACATATTGGTACCAATAACATAGGAAGGAAAAGCAAAGAGGTCCTGCAAAGAGATTTTAGAGAGCTAGGCAGAAAACTGAGAAGCAGGACCTCCAGGGTTGCAATTTCTGGATTGCTGTCTGTGCCACATGCCAGTGAGGGTAGAAACAGGATGATTTGGCAGATAAATGCGTGGCAATGAAGCTGGTGCATGGGGCAGGACTTCAGATTCTTGGATTACTGGGATCTCTTCTGGGGGAGGTATGACCTGTTCAAAAGTGACGGGTTGCACCTAGACCCGAGGGGGAACAATAATTTTGCAGGCAGATTTATTGGAGCTGTTAGAGAGGGTTTAAACTAATTTGGCAGTGGGTCGGAACCGGAGTGATGGGACTCAGGATAAGATGGATGGTAAAAAAGCAAAGATAGTCGTGCAGTCAGACTATCAGGAAGGACAGGCAGGTAATGGGACATTGTTGCAGCCAACAGGGTGAGTATCAGTAAATTAGGGATGCAAAATCAAAAATGGTAGCAAATACAGTACTCAACATGTTGTATCTCAATGCGCAGGTATAAGAAGTAAGGTGGATGATCCTACCGCTACTACAGTTTGCCAGGTATGATGTTGTGGCCATCACTGAATTGTGGCTGAAGGATGGTTGTAGTTGGGAGCTGAATAGCCAAGGTTACACATTGTATTGGAGGGATAGGAAGGTAGACAAAGAGGGAGCCGTGGCTCTACTGGTGAAAAATAGCATCAAATCAGTAGAAAGATGTGACATTGGATCGGAAGATGTTGAATCCTTGTGGGTTGAGTTAAGAAACTGCAAGGGTAAAAGGATCCTGATGGCAGTTACATGCAGGCCTCCCAACAGTGACTGGGAGGTGGACCACAGAGTTCGTTGAATGCCTAAGAGATGGCTCTTTAGAGCAGATTGTCGTTAAGCCTACTAGGGGATCAGCTATACTGGATTGGGTGTTAAGTAATGAAACGGGGGCGATAAGGGAGCTTAAGGTAAAAGAACCCTTGGGAAGCAGTGAACACAATTGAAATTTGATAAGGAGAAATTAAAGTCTGACACAGCAGTTATTTCAGTGGTATGAGAGAGGAGTTAGCCAAAGTAAATTGGAAGGAGCTGCTAACAGAGATGTCAGCAGAGCAGCAATGGGAAAAATGAGGAAGATGCAGGACATATGTACTCCAAAAATGAAGAAACACTCAAATGGCAAAATAGCACAACCGTGGCTGACAAGGGAAGTCAAAGCTAATGTAAAAACAAAAGAGAGAGCATACAGCAAAGCAAAAATTAGTAGGAAGATAGAGGATTGGGAAGTTTTAAAAAATCTACGGAGTGCAACATTAGAAGGGAAAAGATGAAAAGATGAAATATGAAAGCAAGCTAACAAATAATATCAACGTGGATAGCAAAAGTTTTTCCAAGTATGTAAAAATAAAACAGAAATGAGAGTGGTTATAGAACCGCTAAAAAATGAGGCAGGAGAAATAATAACAAGGAAAATGGAGATGGCAGATGAACTAAATGAGTATTTTGCAGTAATCTTCACTGTGGAAGACACTAGCAGTGTGCCAAATGTTGTAGTGTGAAAAGGAAGAGAAGTAAGTGCAGTTACTATTACAAGGGAGAAGATGCTCAAAAAACTGAAAGATCTAAAAGTTCATAAGTCACTCAGACCAGATGAACTGCACCCTAGGGCTCTGATGGAGGTAGAGTTGGAGATTGGGGCAGCATTAGAAATGATCTTTTAAAAATCACTGGACTCTGACATGGTGCCAGAAGACTGCAAAATTGCAAATGTCACTCTACTCTTTAAGAAAGGAGGAAGGCAGCAGAAAGGAAGTTATAGACCAGTTAGCTTGACCTCAGTAGTTGGGAAGATGTTAGAGTCAATTTTTAAGGATGAGGTGATGGAGTACTTGGTGACACAGGACAAGATAGGACAAAGTCAGCATGGTTTCCTTCAGAGAAAATCCTGCTTGACGAACCTGTTAGAATTCTTTGAGGAGATTACAAGTAGGATGGATAAAAGGGATGCAGTGGATATTTGGACTTTCAGAAGGTCTTTGACAAGGTGTGACACATGAGGCTGCTTACCAAGTTAAGAGCCCGTGGTATTACAGGAAAGTTACTAACATGGTTAGAGCTTTGGCTGATTGGAAGAAGGCAATGAGTGGGAATAAAAGGATCCTTGTCTGGTTGGCTGCCAGTGACTAGGGGTGTCCACAGGGATTGGTGTTGGGAACACTTCTTTTTATGCGTTTATCAATGATTTAGATGATGAAATAGATGGCTTTGTTGCCAAGTTTGCAGAAGATACAAAGATTGGTGGAGGAGCAGGTAGTGTGGAGAAAACAGGTAGGATGCAAAGAACTTAGACAGATTAGGAGAATGGGCAAGAAAGTGGCAAATGAACTAAAATGTTGGAAAATGCATTGTCATGCACTTTGGTAGTAGAAATAAATGTGCAGACTATTTTCTAAATGGGGAGAAAATCCAAAAATCTGGGATGCAAAGGGACTTGGGAGTCCTTGTGCAGAACACCCTGAAGTTTAACTTGCAGGTTGAGTCAGTGGTGAGGAAGGCAAAGCAATGTTAGCATTCATGAGCAGGGATGTGATGCTGAGGCTTTATAAGGCACTGGCGAGGCCTCATCTTGAGTACTGTATACAGTTTTGGGCTCCTCATCTTAGAAAAGATGTGCTGGCATTGGAGAAGGTCCAGAGGAGGTTCACAAGGATGATTCCAGGAATGAAAGAGTTATCATATGAGGAATGTTTGATGGCTCTGGGTCTGTACTCATTGGAATTTAAAAGGATGAGGGGGAATTTTATTGAAACCTTTTGAATGTTAAAAGGCCTAGATGAAGTAGATGTGGAAAGGATGTTTCCCATGGTGGGGGAGTCCAGGACAAGAGGGCAAAGCCTTAGGATAGAGGGATGCCCTTTCAAAACAGAGATGCGGAGAAATTTCTTTAGTCAGAGAGTAGTGAATTTGTGGAACTTGTTGCCACGTGCAGCTGTGGAGGCCAGGTCGTTGGGTGTACTTAAGACAGAGATTGATAAGTTTTTGATTGGACATGGCATCAAAGATTACAGTGAGAAGGCCAGGAAATGAGGTTGAGGAGGGGAAAAAGGATCAGCCATGATTGAATGGCGGAGCAGACTTGATGGGCCAAATGGCCTCATTCAGCTCCAATGTCTTATGGTCTTATAATGTTTTTTCAATATTGAGCTCTAGTTCAACTGAATATACAATTTCAGAAATGAAAAAGCATGACTTAAAATAAATGCAAGAATGGAAGCATTTAAAGAGAAATATCTGGTGTAAAATTAGCAAGACTGAATATTTAACTCTCAATATTAATAAAGTAAATCAGATCACCACATGCAGTTATATTAGTGTGCAGTACCACTAGGTATTAAAACATTTCTATGATTACAACTTCTGACAGTAACTTAATTATTGATCAAAAGGAATTGGAGTTTCATCATAGGTCATTCAATAACTTATGAATGAAATGTACATACAAACAAAGTAAAGTTCCATCTGGACTATCCCACCAAACACTAGTATGGCACAAATTGAGAATAAAGCTCCCTCTGCCATATTTATGGCAGGCATAATATTGGAGAAGGCGGCTAATTTCCTATTGGTAATGACATTTGATAACAAGAAGAAAGCACAAAACTTAAATATTATCAAAACATTCAGTTTTAACTAAGGGTGTGCTGTTATACATTTGAGATCACTTTGTGTGATGCACTGGAGATGGTGAAAATTAAGTTCTATTGAGAATCTGAAAACATTTATATTCTATGGATGGTAAAGAAGATGCCTTGGTTATTCTAGGTAATTATCACCCTCTTTTTGAGCAACATCCAGCTGTTAGTCACTAGCTGCTCTTACATCTCTGCATCTTATATTGGGACACAGTATGACTCCCACCACCACCCCCAAAAACAAATCAATATCTTATAGTAACTGCAGATTTCAACCGCCTGGTGGCGCAGTGACATTAGCGCCGGACTTCGAAGCGAAGGTTCCTGAGTTCAAACCCAATCGGGCTGCTCCTGGGCACGCTTTCCATCCATGCCGGGTTGAGTGTCGAGCTCGCAACTTGGCCTCGTAAGAAAAAAACTGCACTGTGAGAAGGACATGGGGGACCACTCACAGAATCTTTCCTCTAAGACAACCACTTGAAAAAGTGATTGCCGAGGCTCTGGCAGAGTGTGGCACACCAAAAAACCCTGCAGATTTCCTCATGTTTCTTATAGTAAGGAAAAGGTTAATCTTTTCCTAATCATAAGGAGAATATACAACCACTGCTAATAGTTAGAAAGCAGACACCACATAAGCACCGCTTGAATATTAATTTTAAAAAACCATACTGAGCCTGTTAGGGAGCTCTCCTGCAACTGGACTGAGGAGCAGCATTATGTATTCTGTTGAATTACAGCTGGCTCGGCTTTTACTTCCAATAGATATCTAAAATGAAGGATATTCCATTTGGAAGAAATAACATCCTATAATATCTGGTACATAAACATCAAATTTAATACCGTTTCAAGTTTTGAAAGCTAATGTCCTTTGGCAAGAGAAATGGGACAAAAAAGAAAGTTACATTGGTCTGAAAACTAGATTGATTGGGGATTTTACACTTGAATAATCTGTTCCATACAGGAGAGCTAACTATGTCTGCAAGGCACTCTTCAGTAACACAAGACGTCATTAACCCAAAGGTGAAATGCTTTTCAAACAGCTGGAATTCAAACTGTCTAATTACAGACACACAGCATCTATAAGGGAATCAATACTTGGTGAATTAAGATATGGAGCTAACAACTTAACACTGTGCTCTCCACAAGAAACACATTTAAGAAGCAAATCTACCATTATAATTCCACCTACTCGTCCTTTTCCCTTCATTAATTACAATCTCCTAATCGCCACTATTCCTTCACTAGTTTTCTGCCTTTGCATTCTGATCTTAAAACATTAAAACTCAGATTTACTGCCTTTTAATTTTAGCTGGGCTAAATTTTGGCCTGTAGATGCACCACTGTTCTTTAATAAATTCTGCTAATAAATGCAAATTGCCATAATAATTAAAGCACAGAATTCAGAGTTTTCAGGTCTGTACATACAAAATTCTTTAAACTCAAATTGCTCAAGTTTTGTTTCAGAATTGTTTAGGGAAACCTATTTGATAGCCTATATTCTTGCTTTAATTTTAAACAAAGAAATAATTTCAGATAACAATGATTATAGAACAGACCCTTACTGCAATTGTAAAAACAAACCCAATTAGAGCCCAAACTTTATAAATAGGCTTCGACCACAAAGCATAAAACTTTAAGGATGTTAATTAAAAATACAAGGTTGAGTAACTTTCTAAAAAACATCAAACATCAAACATTTCTATTCAAGATAGAATGGCTTATCAAAGGTAACAGATAGATTTAGATGAAAAAGTAAGTGTACAGGATGAAGTAGACATTGTGCCAGATACTTTCTCATGTGGAGACACTGGCTAAATCTTTCTTTTGGTTCCTTTGATCTGAACATATGTTGCAAAACACAGTCACGTTTGAGATCCACGTTAACTGCTGTATTGTTATAAGTACAGGAGGCCATATGGTGGTTAGTTGCTCCAGGGAGAACAGATTCAAGGGACCTGCTTCTACTAATTTGGCATTTTGTGATAATAAAAGGGAGGTGCTGGAATTTAGGAAATTCATTGTATATTGATGGCGCCTGTCAATAGTGAAGTTCCTAAATCTGAGGGAGTGAAGGGAGCAAGGGATAGGATGCTAAGATCTAGGTTTGGCATTAAGTTTACCCACGTACTTTCCATTCTACCTGCAGTCAAATAAATTTATAATGGAAATATAAATAAACACAGAGGGCTTAAAAGTGGAAGAGAATTTAATCTACTGTGCTAAATCCTTGTATTCCATTAGGATCTCATTCTTCTAAACTTGAATGATTGGTTTGCTCGAGCTTAGAATTTACACAGCAGAAAAGCAATAAGTCTATATTGGTATTTATATTTGAGATATGTGGCCAGCCCCCAACTTCATCTCACACTATCTGCGTATCCTTCTTTCCTTCCTTCCCCACATGTTAAAGTTCACTGTTTTCGTTACCTGCTCAATGTGCTTGCAAGTGCTACATTCTAAGCTTCAGGAGTCGAAGAAAACGTTTCCCTTAAATGCCTTATTTTATTTATTAGCTGTACCCACCTCTCCTAGATCTGAAATGCTCCTGTAGGTGGGTCACTTTTTCTACGTTCTCTGTCCTTAGGTGTTTTGTTCACATATGCAGTACTGCTGGAGGTGAATTTCATAGTTTTTCTTTCTTTGCAAAATCAGATACCCTTCCGAGTTTAGGGAATATTATTTCTGGAATATGAAACCTGCTGTGTTGTCAGATTACAGTGATCTCCAGAAAATCCATTACTATTTATATTTCTAAATAAATATTCTGCTTTTACATCTCAGTTTGACGGCTGACCTATGCATAGACTTCTGAAGTAAAATCATTACAATTATTTATGTTATCATTACATCTATGACTCAACAAAACCAATAAAATGCTCAGAGAAAAGATCTAAGATTTCAGAGTCTTTCTGATACTATTAAACAGGCATTTCATATCTGTTTGGGGGAAGTGATTTAGGGGCATGAGGTTATGAAAAAGGGTAGCAAAAATGAGTTCAAAGGGCATTTGTGGTAGCATTCACTATTACTATTGCCAATTATTTTCAATATTCTTTTAAAACAAACTCTGAGCCTGGCAAATCTGATGCATCAGCAAGGGAGGTGAGGCTGAGTACAGGGCTACAGTAGGAAACTTTGTCACATGGTGTGAGCAGAATTATCTGCAGCTTAATGTGAAAAAGACTAAGGAGCTGGTGGTAGACCTGAGGAGAGCTAAGGTACCGGTGACCCCTGTTTCCATCCAGGGGGTCAGTGTGGACATGGTGGAGGATTACAAATACCTGGGGATACGAATTGACAATAAACTGGACTGGTCAAAGAACACTGAGGCTGTCTACAAGAAGGGTCAGAGCCGTCTCTACTTCCTGAGGAGACTGAGGTCCTTTGACATCTGCCGGACGATGCTGAGGATGTTCTACGAGTCTATGGAGGCCAGTGCAATCATGTTTGCTATTGTGTGCTGGGGCAGCAGGCTGAGGGTAGCAGACACCAACAGGACCAACAAACTCATTCGTAAGGCCAGTGATGTTGTGGGGATGGAACTGGACTCTCTGACAGTGGTGTCTGAAAAGAGGATGCTGTCCAAGCTGCATGCCATCTTGGACAATGTCTCCCATCCATTACATAATGTACTGGTTGGGCACAGGAGTACATTCAGCCAGAGACTCATTCCACCGAGATGCAACACAGAGCATCATAGGAAGTCATTCCTGCCTGTGGCCATCAAACTTTACAACACCTCCCTTTGAGGGTCAGACACCCTGAGCCAATAGGCTGGTCCTGGACTTATTTCATAATTTACTGGCATAATTTTACATATTATTATTTAACTATTTATGGTTTTATTACTATTTATTATTTATGGTGCAACTGTAACAAAAACCAATTTCCCCCGGGATCAATAAAGTATGACTATGACTATGACTAAACACAGGAAGAGCAGAGCTGATGAAGATTTGGGCAAAGTCACAGATAAGGAGGCTCAGTAAAGGACTGATGGAATATTGCCGTGCTGGTCATTGTCTGGCAGCCGTCAAAACTAACAGTATGACAATACAAAGGACAACTGGTGGCAGGAAGTTACAACTAGGGACCCTTTGTATACTGTATATGGTCTTACATTTGTGTGTTAAAAATAAAAGAGGAGGAAATAGTATTTGGATCCCTCCCTCACTCCCACAAACCATTCATTTTCTTTTGCAGGAATCAAATTGACCTGCTTTCTCTAGTTCATTGCCTGGTCTTTTCAGTAAACATTTTCCAGGCAATTTGGCAACCTTGGATTTGACTTGTCCTATTTTTCTCTTTATGGGAAGAACAGTCTCACAATATTTTCTCCAACATAGCAGAATGGGTGTATTTTCAGTTGCTCCAGCTAATTTACCATGAACTTTTCAGAAGCATCTTTATGAACCTCTGACTGATGACATATTCTAAACCAAAGATGGGGTCATATGGAATGGGAGTACAAAAGATTAGCCTGTGTGCAAAATGTAGATTATTCAATGTTTAATGACTGACTGGTGTATTAACAGAGAGGGACAAGCACATTCAACTTGTCAATGCATGCCAGTTGTCTTTAGCAAGTTTCATGAGCTAGGACCATTGTTAGGGCACTGTTTTACTTGCAGAAAAGCTAGGGCAAAAAAGCTTTCTGTTTCTTTTACCCTTCTAAAGTTATCAGCATCAACAAATGTATCTCCTGTTAGCTGCATTCAGCTCTGCAAGACAGACTGCACACCTTTAACCGTTCTCTGATGGGTGGCTGCTTGCTCTACTGCACTCATTATAGATAATTTCCAAGGTATCAATGACTCTGGTAAATCACGCAATTAAAATCAAATTGAATAACTCAAATCAATTGGAATGAAATAGAACACATGGCAAAGATGCCACTTGAGAGAATTAGAACTTAGATTTTCAGCACAGACAATGCCCCCCTCTGAACCTAATGAAATTGGTAAATTACTGAAGCTGAAGTAGAATGTAAGACTCCTTTCTGAGAACGTGAATTCTGGGCACCGAAGCAAATTATTAATTCTTCCCACTGTACCATACAGGTCAGATAATTCATTCCTGCGAATTTGCTGCTGGGGTGCAGACCAACAATTAGAACCAAAATAATTCTCAACTCAACTGTTTGAGTCTTTAAAAGACTTTTTTCCTTATCAGCTTTAGAGATTCTGCACATGATTAAAATATGAGAATGGATAAACAGCCGACTGCCATACTTTCCAGGATTGCAAGAGGCTGCAAGAGGCATCCTTGCCAGCTCCAGCAAGGACACAAACCTCCAAACCAATGAAAATATCTTAAAGAGGGGTGTCTCAGAAAGGTAGTGTTCATTACTAAGAACCCTCAATATCTGGAACAGACCCTCTTCCCATTATTGTCATCAGGAGGAGATTCAGGAGCCTGAAGATCCACATTTAATGAACCAGGAAGAGCTTCTTCCCCTCCGCCATCAGATTTATGAATGATCCATGAACATTGCTTCCATTTGTTTGCACTATTTGGGTATGCATGCACGTAATTTATAGTAATTTAATGTCTCTGCACTGTGCTTCTGTAACAAAACAACAAATTTTATGATTTGAAACGAATTAATGAAGGATGCTCAACAGCTGTGGCAGGACTTGAATACTATCACCTCTTACAAATGAAATCAAGTGACATAGGTGACAACCAGGCTTCACTTCCAGATGAGCTCAGTGCCTTCTATGCTCACTTTGACCATCAAAAGAGGGAGGAACCATCATGAACTTCCACAGCCCTTGATGACCCTGTGATATCAGTCTGAGGTCAATGCGAGAGCATCTTTTAGGAAGGCATTTGGCCCAAATGGGGTACCTGGCTGAGTACTAATTACCTGTGCTGATTAATCCACTGGTGTAATACACACAAAATGCTGGAGGAACTCAGCAGGCCAGGCAGCATCTATGAAAAAAAGTACAGCAGACCTTTCGGGCTGAAACCCATCAGCAGGACAAGGACAAAGGGTTTCAGCCTGAAACGTCGACTGTACTTTTTTCCATAGATGCTGCCTGACCTGCTGGGTTCCTCCAGCATTTTGTGTGTGCTGCTTGGATTTCCAGCCTCTGCAGATTTTTCTCTTGTTTGTGAATCGGCTGGAATGTTCATTGACATCTTTAACTTTTCGCTTTGGCAGTCTGAGGTACCCAACTGCTTTAAACAGGCTTCAATTATACCAGTGCCTAAGAAGAAATGACTATCATCCAGCAGCACTTAAATCCACAGTGAAGTGTTTTGAGAAGTTGGTGATGAAACGTATCAACTCCTGCTTGAGAAGTGACTTGGATCCACTCCAATTTGCCTAGCCGAGCAACAGGTCCACAGCAGATGCCATCTCCATGGCTCTTCACTCAACCCTGGAACATCTGGTCAGCAAATATGCATACACCAGGTTGCTCTTTATCAACTACAGCATAGGCATTCAATGCTATCATCCCTTCCAAACTAAGCAATAAACTTCAAGACCTTGGCCTCAATATCTCCCTGTGCAATTGGATCCTTGATTTTCTCACTTGCAGACCTCAGTCAGTTCGGATTGGTAATTTCTCCTCCACAATATCTATCAGCAAAAGTGTACCAAAAGGTCATGTGCTTAGGCCACTGCTCTACTCGCTTTACACTAATGACTGTGTGGCTAAGCACAGCTCTAATGCCATTTTACTTTACTTTATTACTTTATTGTCACAAAACAATTGATACTAAAGTGTACAATCATCACAGCGATATTGCGCTTCGCGCTCCCTGGAGTACAGATTGATAGTAAATATAATAAAAATTTAAATTATAAATCATAAATAGAAAATAGAAAAGGGGAAGTAAGGTAGTGCAAAACATTTCAAGTATGCTGATGATATCACTGTCCTAGGTGGTGATGCATTAGCATATAAGGGGGAGATTGAAAATCTGGCTGAGTGGTGCCACAGCAACAATATCTCACTCAATGTCAGCAAGACCAAGGAGATGGTTATTGACTTCAGGAGGAGAAAACTAGAGGCCCATAAGCCAGTCCTCATCAGGGGATCAGAGGAGGAGAAGGTCAGCAACCTTAAATTCCTTGGTGTTATCAATTCAGAAGACTTGTCCTGGCCCAGCACGCAATTGCAATTACAACAAAAGAATGCCAGCCCCTCTGCTTTCTTAGATGTTTGCAAAGATTCAGCATTACATTTGTAACTTTGACTAACTTCTATACATGTGTGGTGGAGAGTATATTGACTGGCAGTATTAGAGCCTGGTATGGAAACACCAATGCCCTTGAATGGAAAATCCTACAAAAAATAGTGGATTCAGCCCAGTACATCATGGGTAAACCCTACCCTCACACCACTGAGCACATCTACACAGAGCATTGATGCAGGAAAGCAGCATCCATCATCAGGGAGCTCACCATCCAGGTCATCCTTTTTTTTTCTCACTGCTGCCATCAGGAAGGCGGTAAAGGAACCTCAGGGCTTAGACCAGCAGGTTCAGGAACAGTTATTACTCCTCGACCACCGGGCTCTTGAACCAGAGGGGAGAACCCCATTCAATTTCAATTGCCCCATCACTGGATTGTTCCCACAACCTATGGACTCACTTTCAAGGACCCTCACTTTCAAATTCTTGATATTTTTTGTTTATATATTTATTATTATTATTTCTTTTTTCGTATTTGCAGTTTGTTGTCCTTTGCACACTGGTTGTCCTCCCCGTTGCTGCGGTCCTTCGATTCTATTATGGTTATTGGACTTACTGAGTATGCCCGCAAGAAATTGTATATGGTGACATATGCGTAGTTTGATAATAAATTTACTTTGAACTTTGTGTTAGTGATAATGAACCTGATTCCAATTGTAACAATGTAGTATCGACTGAGAAATAAAATCATTAATAATAAATATAATTCAGATTCTAATAATTAAAAATAGAAAATGCTGGAAATACTGAGCAGGTCAGGCCATATTTGTGGGAAGAGAACAGCCCAAAGTTTCAGGTTGAAAACCCTTTATGTGACCCACAGTACTAACTCTGTTTCTCCGTCCACAGATACAGACTAACGTGCTTACTTCTAGCATTTTTGTATTTATAATTTAAATTTTTAATATTTACTAATTTTAACTATTTTTAATATTTTTATTATTTAATATTTGTAATCCAGAGAGTGGGAAGCACAGAATCAAATATCGCTATATATATATGTAAGTATAAAGTATTTATTTGAGATTTCCAGCATCTGCAGCTTTTTTTAAACATAATTTTCAAACCTAACAGGAGGAGGCGGGAGAAGATGGCGGCCACTCCGGTGGTGATGTCTGTTATTTGTCAAGTAGGGTGCCGTGCACAATCCTGATTTGATGGAGACGGACATGAGACCACAGAGGAACATCTGGTGAAACTTCTGAAATGCCTGCTTTGCTGCTGCTGCTACTGTGTGGTCCAAAATCTCCAGAGGAGAAGGCCCTGAGTCCTCGGCTTTGCTTGTTGCTCGACGGCCGGGGCGAGGTCGAAGCGCCCAGTCGAATTCCAAACCGATGCCAGACAATGGGACGGCAGAGGATGGTGCTCGGAGAGGCTGTGTCGGAGGGGCTAGTCGGAGGCTCGAAGTTTTCGGACGGACTCAAGAGTCTGCTGCGGTCGGGTGCTTCCAATGGTGCCGCATCAGCAAATTTGGAGGTTCATGGCGGGGAGAGTTTCTCCCTTCTGCCGCCTGCGTGAGATAATGAGTCTATCGGGACTTTGAGACTTTTTTTTACTATGCCTATGGTCTGCTCTTTATCAAATTATGGTATTGCTTTGCACTGTTGTAACTATATGTTATAATTATCCTTGTGATATCACTCTGGAGGAACATTGTATCATTTTTTAATGCATGCATTTCTAAATGACAATAAATGAGGACTGAGTGTCCTCATAATTTAATCTAATCTAACAATGATTCATTATGTACATTACAGAGGCCTGAGGATAAATAGACACTTTAAGAACAGCTGCTTCCCCTCCACCACCAGTTTTCTGAATGGTCCACGAAACCATGAACACTCCCCAGTTATTCGTCTTTTCCACCTATTATTTACTTTTGTAGCTTGCAGTAAATTTTACATCTTGTATTGTACCGCTGCCACGAAACAACAGATTTCACGATTTGTGTCAGTAACAATAAACATGATTCTGATCATAAAAATACAGCACCCACCGAAAAATAAAATATCCCAAAGCACCTCGCAGCACAGTAACAAAAAAATGGATCATACCAATAACTAGCATCCCAATGGTGTTGCTTATATTGTTAGCACCCAGAGGAATTACAATATTTATGAAATTTACCTTTAAGAATCATTAATTACTTTTTCCCATCTTGGTGCATTATAATGTAACCTGCTTGATTCCTGATTACAACTGCCTACAGAGTTTACAGCCGCCATAATTACTGCTGCAGAAATAGGATGCATGTCAGAGCAAGCAGCCTTGAAATACATTACATGACAGTTGCATCAATTCTACAGAGACTGACACAGACAGAAGGGAGTCCACAAAAGGGAAATATATAAGTGGGGAGAGCGATCGTGTGTTGTCACCCCCACTAGTGATCATAACCATTCATCCACTCTCATGCCCAAGGTGATGTTAAGCTGCTGTGTCATGCAAGATCATAACGCAGGCGGAGACATGACCAGCTAATTCCTATTGCAGATAGTGATACACACGAAACTACTCCGTGATCAGTCAGGTAGGCATGCTGAAGGGGCAATGCAACTATGCCCCAGATGGACGGTATTAAAATATATTTGCATTGTAGGCAACTTTGTAGGAAATCTATTTCTTTGACAGTGTGAAGGTTGCACATTTTTACCCCAACATTTACCCCATACACTAATAACATTATTAAATGCCAAATGACATCAGGGAAAAGTCAACTTATAGTAAGGTAAATCAGAGGACAACTAGGATGGGCAACTAAATGCTGGCTCAGCCTGAAAATTCCACATTTCTTGAGTAAGTTCTTAATTTCTTAATAGATCAAACTTCATTCAAAAATAGATGCAGCTGTATTAAAGCATAAGCAAAATTATTTCCAGATGCTTCATAGGGATAAAAAAAAACGCAAATAGATCAATTTCTAGGCAATAATTTAACCACACAGGCAAAAATTAGAGCATACGACTAATAATTTAATTAAATTGGTAAACTTTAAGATGTAGTAAAGAGCAGAGAGAAATGGAAAGGCAGAGAAATGTAAGAAGAATATTCCTGAGATTGGGTCCTGGCCAGCAAAGATATCAACAAGAAGGTAGTGTGATGAAAATCAGGGAGGTTTAAGAGCTAAAATTTGAGTTCTGAGGATTCTGTTATTCATTCAAGAGCTTTGGGCTTTGCAGACTGAGTCAGCATTTAATGAAGGTGGCCGGGTGACAGATCTGTCAGTGAGTGAGCATTTCGGTGACAGTGACCACAGCTCCCTGACCTTTCGCATAGCCCAAGATGGGATATGAGCAGATGGTATAGAAAAGTATTTAAATGGGAAGAGGGCTAACTATGATGTTATTAGGCAGGAGCGTGGGAGCATAAATTAGAAATAATATACTCAGGGAAATGCACAATGGAAATGTGGAGTATGTTTGGAAAGCACTTGCATGGGGTTCCCGGTAGGTTTGTCCCATTGAGGCAGGAAGGATGGTATGGTAAAGAACCATTAGTTGACAAGAAATGGGAATATCTAATCAAGAGGAAGAAGTAAACATAGTTAAGGTCTGGGAAGCAAGGATCAGATGCCTCCTGACAGTTTAAGGGTAGCTAGAAGGAATTTAAGAAGGGACTTAGGAGAGCTAGAAGGGGATATGGGAAGGTTTTAGCGAGTAGGATTAAGGAAAACCACATCCATGAAGAACAGGAGGATGACTAGAGTGAGGGTAGGACTAATCAGAGTTAAAAAAGGAAAAATGTGCCTGGAGTCAGAGGAGGTAGGGAATGTCTTTCAGTATTTAATGAAAACAGTTTTTCAGTATTCATCAGAAAGGAGGAGCTTGGTGAATGTGAGGACAGTGTAAAACAGGCTGATAGGCTCCAACATGTTGACTATAAGAAAGAGGTTACTCTGGAATTTTTGAAAAAAAAATTAGGATAGACAAGTCCCCAAGGCCAAACAGAAAATACCCTTGGTTACTATGGGAAGCAAAGGAAAAGACTGCTACACCACTGCTGATGATCCTTGCGTCCTCATTGCCCACAGGAATAGTACCAGAAGATTGGAGGGTAGTAAATATTATTCCTTTGTTCAAGAAAGATAACAGGGATAATCCTGGGAATTATGGACCAATGAGTCTTATATCAGTGGTGGACAAACTACTGGAGAGGATTCATAGAGATAGGATTTACTAGCATTTGGAGAAGCAATGTGTGATGAAGAATAATGAGCATGGCTTTGAGAGGGACAGGTTGTATCTCATGAGCCTGATTCAATTCCTTGAGGTAGTGTCTACACAATTTGATGATGATAGAGGAGTGGAAGTGGTGCATATGGATTTTAGTAAGGCATTCGACAAGGCTCTCCATGTTGGCTCATTCAGAAAATCAGAAGGAATGGGATCCATGAAAACTTGGCAGATGGATTCAGAATTGGCTTGCCTACAAAAACAGAGGGATGTTTTAGATGCAGCATATTCCGCCTCCCCCACCGGGATCTGAACTGGGACCTGTGCACTTTGTGATTTTTATAACTGACTTGGATGAAAAAGTGGAAGAGTGGGTTAGTAAGTTTGCAGATGACATGAAGGTTGGTGGTGCTATGGATAGGGTAGAAGGTTACAACAGGATTGATAGAATGCAGATCTGGTCTGAGAAATAAAAGATGGACTTCAGTCTGGAAAAGTATGAAGTGATACACTCTGGAAGGTCAAACTGAAGGCAGAGTACAGGGCTAATAGCAGGATTCTTAGCAGTGTGGAGGAACAGTGGAATCTTGGGATCCATGTCAATAGATCCCATAAAGCTGCCAAGCAAGTTGATCATGTGATTAAGACAGTGTTCGATGTGTTGATCTTTATTAGTTGAGGATGGAGTTCAAGATCTGTGAGATAATGTTGCAACTCTTTATAAAGACTGGTTAGACCACACTTGGAGTATTGTGTTCAGTTTTGGTCACCCCATTTTAGGAAGGATGTGCAAGCTTCAGAGGGGCTACAGAGGAAGTTGACCAGATTAGAGTGCAGGTCTTATGATGGAAGGTTAAGCGAGCTAGGGCTTTTATCTTTGGAGAGAAGGAGGATGAGAGGTGACTTGTTAGTGGTGTTTAAAATGGTAAGAAGTAAAGATAGAGTGAACAACCAGAATCTTTTCCCAGGGTATAAATAGCATAAATTTTAAGTGATTGAAGAAAGTATAGAAAGGCAGAGGTAGATTTTTTACACAGAGAGTTCTAAGTGCATGGAATGCATTGCCAGGGTGGTGGTAGAGCCCGATACATTAGGGAGATTTAAGGGTGTCTTAAATAGGCACATGAATGAAAGGAAAATTAAGGACTATGTGGGTGGGGGAAGCATTAGATTGATCTTGGCGTGGGTTGAAAGGTTGGCACAACACCACAGGCCAATGGGCTTGGGTCAGATTTAGTTAATTTTTAGTTGTTTCTTAGGTTTGTAGGGATGGTTTTGGTGACAGAGAGGAGAGTTAGGGGTCACATTAGGGTTTAGGGACAGAGATGTGTGGGAACTAAAGGTCAGGCTATTGCCTAAGTCTCTGCCCCATGTTGGAAGGGCAGCAAAGTGGCTGTGGGACGTTCATAACCAGATGTCAGACTGGCACACCAGTGTGGACCAGGCTGGTGGCCTCCTCCTCAGTGTCAGCAATTTGTTGTGAGTTCCGGAGATGTTGTTCCATGCAGGCAGGAAGAACAAGGATTGATATCCCCTGGGTTCGTGAATCTGTGAGACTGGAGTTCAAGGCCTAGTGTTCAGGGCCTCGTTATAAGCAAGTCTGGAGTTTGAGGCATAGTGTTTGGTCAATGCCACAATCGAGGCCGAAGCTTGAACAGAAAGTCCAGAAGATGAGGCCCATTAGCCTGAGCTCTGAGTCTGTGAATCTCAGCCATCCCACTAGGGAAATCAAAGCCCATTGTCTGCGAGCCTGAGTCCAAGTCAGAGTTCGCTGAAGGCTAAAGATGGCCTGATCTGGGGTTAAAGGACTACATATGTGCATGGGTGGGAGAGAAGAACAGGGCTTGTTTTGCTGCTTGTTGTGTTCTGTGTTGTATGTTGTGGCATGTTATACTGACACTGGAATGTGTGCTGACACTTACAGGCTGCCCCCAGCACAACCTCGGGTGTATGGTTGTTAACGCAAAGGACGCATTTCACTGTTTTGATGTACACACGGAAAACAAATCTGAATCTTGAATCTGTGCTGTACTGTTCCATTGTCTATGTTAATTGTCCCTGAAAAGTTAAATAGTGAACTGATGTTTTGAACTGCTGCTGTCCTTTAGATGTAGGTATACCCAAGTTATATTACAAAGAAAGCTTCAGCATTTTGACAACTATGAAGAAATGGCAATATATTTCTAAGTCAAGATAGTGTGTGGCTTGGAGTGTGCTTCTAGTGATGTACCCTTGCTTTTGCCGATAGAGGCAGGATTGGAAGGTGTTGTTGAAGGAAGATTGAACTTGATTAAAGGGGAAGGAAGACCTGTGGCAATAGAGAGCATTGAGTACAAGGAAGAGAATTATGAAGGTAACATGTTGACTCGATTATGAGACACATCAATCAGCAAAAATAATTTGTAGGGGATTGAGTGAGAGGTGTGGGTTGGGGGAAGTGCATTTTCATCAGGTGATCCCTCGACTGGTTACAAAATACAATATCACTTTATCATAAAGATACCTTCTTAACTTTCCACCCACTTCACAAAACCACAGTTCATATCATAAATAAGTGATTGCTATTATTGGTCCCTTAGGCTATAATTACATGCATAACAACATAGATTAAAAAGATATTGCTCTTTGTAACAACAAATGTCTTTTACCACTTTATTCAATCATAAGGACAGGCCTCAACTATTAGATGCTTGATGTAAGAATTAATACTGCTCCGGTTTCTAAATAAATTATCTGCATATTTTCTACATAGTGTTTCAGAAATTGCTTGTGCAACACTGTGTGGAAGATGATTTCTAAAAGTACATTTTCTTTATTTCTGATTTCTGCCCATTGCAAAATTATTTCCTTTTCCCAGTCCTATATGCTGTGGGTGCCGTGGTGGTGAAGTGGTTAGCGCAATGCTATCATGGCTCGGGGCGTCAGAGTACAGAGTTCAATTCCAATGTCATCTGTAAGGAGTCTGTATGTCCTTCCCGTGGAATGTGTGGGTTTCCTCCTGATGTTCTGGTTTCCTCCCAGTCCAAAGACATACTGGTTAGTAGGCTCATTGGTCATTATGAATTTTCCTATGACTAGGCTAGCTTTAAGTTAGGGGTTGCTGGGCAGCACCACTCAAAGAGCTGGAAGGGCCTATTCTGTGCTGCATCCTCAATAAATAACTGTCTTCCTCCCCAAACCACTATCCAGCTAAGAACCGCACAGAATTTCATCTACTGTGGGAGGTGTTGATTCTGTGCTTGCTGACTGCCACCTTGTTATTTTATGAGAGCTCAGGATTCAAGGTGAGCCAAATGGCCAGTCTTTCAATAACCATGCAAGTGTGATTTGTTAAGGACTTCTAAATTTGTTGAGACTGCAGTAAGGAAAATCATTTTTGTTTATGTGTGAAAAGAAAATTGTGAAGCATATTGCCTGTTCATCATCCAGTGCTTGGCTTTGGGAGTATTCCTGTGATGAATTGCTGGGCTCTGGCAAGGACAATAATTCTAACAACCCCTGTGCACCACTAACATCACCCAATCACTCAGCTGATCAAGTGCATATGAATCACATTGCAGATCTACATATCAGCTGATCACAGCACTTGTCAGAGTTCGATGGGGTGATAGATTGCAATATCATAAACTTCTGACTGAAATATTTAGAGATAGGATCACTAATCTTCCTTGGACATAGGATCTATTATTATTAATAGCATGTTCTGGAATAAACCATCCAAATACCTTGAAATAAAATAAACAAATATACAGCAGTGGGGTTAAAAACTAATTTATTTCTTTTGTTTCTGTTCTCTCTAACATGCTGGTAGACAGAGTTTTATTTGGGTTTTTAGCGCTGGAAATAGTTACATTCCGACATGTCTCATTAGCAGGGCAGAAGCATGGCCGCATTGTTTATTCCAGGGACCAGCTGATTGCGCTCATGCCCGCCGGTTTAGCGAGCAGAGCAGCGGACACCCCGGCTGAAATCTGGAGGAAAACACACAGAGGATGCAGAGGGGGATCACAAAGGCGAGGAAATAGGACCGGGTCGAGACAACAGAGTCTTATGGAGAAGAGGAGTTCGGTGGTAATAAAATGGACGAGTTCACGGCACTAGCCAGGCATCAGAGAACATTTCGGGAGTGCAGTGTTATGTGTTTTACTGGAACGGGGCTGCACGAGGACATACCCGATCAAAACTTTTCCATGGACAGCTGCCAGACCGTTCGGGCTGACCAGAAGTGCACTGAAAGCGGTAAGCGTAAAGGAGTTGGGGGCTTGCTGTTCTGGTTAACAACAGATGGTGCAATCCGGGTCATATTACGATCGAGGAACGTGTTTGTAGACCGGATATTGAACTTTTTACTGTTGGACTCCGGCCATATTCCACCGAGATACAACACTGGGCGTCACGGGAGGTTGTTCCTGCCTGTGGCCATAGAACTTTGCAGCTCCTCCCGTGGAGGGTCAGACACCCTGAGCCAATAGGCTGGTCCTGGACTTATTTCCATCTGGCATAGTTTGCATTTTGTTGTTTGATTGTTTGTAGTTTTTGTATTGCTATATTTATGCTCTATTCTTGGTTGGTGTGGCTGTAACGAAACCCAATTTCCCTCGGGATCATTAAAGTATATCTATCTATCTATCTTGTCACAGTTTAATTTCCAGAAGTGACAATAAATATTCAGATCAGACATTTAGATATTTTGTGAGCCCTTTCTTTTTCAATGTGTGACGATACCTACAGGCTCAACATGGATAAAGAGGGACATCAGTGATACCACATTTTCATCCTTGCTTTCCAAAATAAATATCAATGTTTAGATTTAAGTTAAGAAGGATAATCCCTGAATATGCCTGGACTGGCTGGCTGATTTGTGGGTTGGTGCTTTATATTCAATTTTTTGCCCATTTGTTTTTTCTTGCCATTTGCTCAATTTGTTCTTTCTTTTGCACATTGGGGTTTGATGTTTTTCTTTGAACAGGTTCTGTGGTTTTCTTTCTTTGTTACATGGCTTTCTATGGGATGACAAATCTCAGGCTTGTATACCGCATACATTCTTTGATAATAAATATACTTTGAACTTTGAATAAAAAAGTTTCCAGATGAAAAATGGGCATGGGGTTATTAGTGAGGAGGAATAGAGATAGAGATAGCCTGCTCAGATGGCAAAAAAGCAGCAAATGGAATTTACACCTGAGAAGTGTCAAGTATTGCACTTGGGACATGCAATGAGACAAAAGGTACACAATAAATAGCAAGGGACAGAGCAGTATGGTGGAACAAAGGAACGAGGAGAGTACATCCACAGATCCTCAATAGAAACAGCTCAGGGTAACAGGTGTTTAGAAAGGCATTAGCCAAGGCACAGAAAAATGTGAGAATGGAGGAGAACTTGGTACAGTTCTAATTAGACCACAGCTTGAGTGGTATGCACAGTTCTTTCACCACACCAGTCAAAGATGTGATTTAACTAGGGAGGGTATGGAAAATGCCAGGAATGGAAAAGTGTAGCAATGAGGAAAGATTAGAGAAACTGGGCAGCACACACACAATGCTGGAGGAATTCAACAGGCCAGGCAGCATCGATGGAAAAAAAGAGTACAGTCAATGTTTCAGGCCGAGACCCTTCATCAGGACTGAAGAAAAAAAGATGAGGAGTCAGAATAAGAAAGTAGGGAGAGGGGAGAAAGAAACACAAGGTAGTAGGTGAAACCAGGAGGGGAAAGAGTGAAAGAAAGTGCTGGGAAGTTGATTGGTGAAAGCGCTACAGGGCTGAAGAAGGGGAAATCTGATAGGAGAGGACAGAAAGTCATGGAAGAAAGAAAAGGGGGAGGAGCACCAGGGGGAGGTGATGAACAGGTAAGGAGATAAGGTGAGAGAGGGAAATGGGAATGCAGAATGGTGAAGGGAGGCGGGCATTACTGGAAGTTCGAGAAATTGATGTTCATGCCATCAGGTTGGAGGCTACTCAGACAGAATGTAAGGTGTGACTCCTATAACCTGAGCGTGGCCTCATCACGACAGTTGAGGAGGCCGTGGACTGACATGTCAAAATGGGAAGTGGAATCAAAATGGGTGGCCACTGGGAGATCCCGCTTTTTCTGACGGATGGAGTGCAGGTGCTCGGCGAAGCGGTCTCCCTATCAGCTTTGTGTCTCACCCATATACAGCAGGCCACACCAGGACCACCGGATACAGGAGATGGCCCGAACAGACTCACAGGTGAAGTGTTGCCTCAGCTGGCATGACCGTTTGGGGCCCTGAATGGTAGTGATGGAGGTGGTGTAGGGGGAGGTGTAGCACTTGTTCTGCTTGCAAGGAGATCAGTGGGAAGGGACCAATGGACAAGGGAGTTGCGTAGGGTGGCGATCCTTGTGGGAAGCAGAAAGTGGGAGGAGGGAGGGAGGGAAAGATGTGCTTGGTGCTGGGATCCCACTGGGATTGTTTTTTTGGGCGGGCATGGAAAGCTGCGAGAGAAATTAATTGAAGTGTATATGACTATGAAGTACCCAGACAGAATATGTAGGAAGGTCCTATTTCCTGGGTCGAAGGCTAAAAAGAGAGAGGGGACATAAATTTAAAATAATTGCCAGGATTAGAGAGAAGAAAAGGAAAACATTTTCCCCATTAAGCAATGGGGTCTGGAACAATTTGTGTGAAAGAGCAGGAGAAGCAGAACCTTTCACCATACTTTAACAGTATATGGATAGATTCCTTAAGAACTATGACTTTCTTGACTATAGAACTAGTGCATGAAGACTTAGTTATACTAAACAGTTTGTTTACAACCAGTACAGGAATAATGGCCAAATGGCTTCTTCCTGCATTGGATATTTTCTAAGAATGGTTTTATCTAAAAACAAAACTCTAGAAACTAAAGTTGTAAAAAGGCAATTCTAAATCAGATGCCAGAAGGTGATCTTTACTTAATGAATATCCAAAGCAGTCTGTCAGCCAGCACAATAGAAGCCAACAGACTGAATTCTGCTCTTTAAGAAATAGACAAGACTGGGGCAAAGATTACCATTTTTAGCATTCAGGGGGTGCATAATGTCAATATAACCTCCTGCACTTGTATCCACGAAAAATGTTGGAGAGGAATGTTGTAGATTATTTCCTCACTCCTCCCCAAGTTAGCCTGTTAATCCAGGTTTTCCACTTCTCAGAGAAACTACACAATTCATTAATGAGGTAAGAGTACGTATATTGTGAAGCACAAGGCATCAATCAGAACACAGAGGGAAAGGTTAGTCGAATCAGGGAGATCTTATTTATCCATAACAAAAATTTAGTTGTTCTCCAATCAGCATCCTCTATTTCTTTCTCGCTCATGTAATTATCCTGCTTCACATTAGCCACTCATAGTTTCTAAACAGTCTCTAGATTCAGAGGTTTATTCTCAATTCCTTATTAGATTTATTAACAATAATCACATATTCAGAATTCCTAGTTTTGAACTCTACTGCAGCTAAAAAGATAGTTTTCTCCATGCCAACCTGTCAATCTCTTCAGCTCCTATTTCCATTTGAAAACATTATATAAATAGTTTAAAGCAATTAACCTGCTAGTGGTAACCACCAATAGCAGATATTTTTACTAAGGCCCCTTCATGCTTGCTATGTTGAATGAATAATCTTTGTGTCAATAGTAAAGACCTAAATGGATCTGCAGAATGTCTTGTGCACCTTCACCGTAGCAACTGTTCCAATAGCTGTGATCAAGAACATTAAGATTTGGAATTATAAATAATCTTTCAGGACATCACAAAGTGCTTTCAATAGCAAATTGCAAATCTGCCTTTTAAAGTGTGGTAACTGAACTTGTTTCCATCTTTCAAACTCAATTTCCATTTCAAATCTTTCCACAGGACAGAAGTTCAATGAAGACTGATGGCAGGGTCAGCAGGGAGACTCACAAGACAAAAGAGACTGAGGATGCTGGAATCTACAGTACAAAAACAGAACACTGGGAGAACTCACACAGTTAAGCAGGAACTGTGGAGGCAAAAGGTTTCATGTTGAAATCCTGCATTAGGATGATAGGTGAATTAGATAGGGAGGGGACAGGTAAACTAGATGGGGAGGAGACAGGTGAACTAGATGGGGAGGAGACAGGTGAACTAGATGGGGAGGAGACAGGTGAACTAGATGGGGAGGAGACAGGTGAAGTAGATGGCAGGAAGGTGAACTACGAACCCCATTTCCAGAAAAGTTGGGATATTTTCCAAAATGCAATAAAAACAACTATCTGTGATATGTTAATTCACGTGAACCTTTATTTAACTGACAAAAGTACAAAGAAAAGATTTTCAATAGTTTTACTGACCAACTTAATTGTATTTTTTAAATATACACAAATTTAGAATTTGATGGCTGCAACACACTCAACAAAAATTGGGACAGAGTTAAAATAAGATTGAAAAGTGCACAGAAAGTCATGCTACTGTGACAATTATGGCCACCTGGGCTCGGGAGTACTTTGGAAAACCATTGTCACTCAACAAAGTCCGTCGCTGCATCCAGAAATGCAACTTGAAACTGTATTACGCAAGGAGGAAGTCATACATCAACTCTATGCAGAAACGCCGGCGAGTTCTCTGGGCCCGAGCTCATCTCAGATGGACTGAAAGACTGTGGAACCGTGTGCTGTGGTCAGATGAGTCCACATTTCAGCTAGTTTTCGGAAAAAACGAGCGTTGAGTTCTCCGTGCCGAAGATGAAAATGACCATCCAGATTGTTATCAGCGAAAGGTGCAAAAGCCAACATCTGTGATGGTCTGGGGGTGCATCAGTGCCCACGGCATGGGTGAGTTGCATGTATGTGAAGGTACCATTGACTCTGAGGTGTATATTAGGATTTTAGAGAGACATATGTTGCCATCAAGGCGACGTCTCTTCCCGGGACGTCCATGCTTATTTCAGCAGGACAATGCCAGACCACATTCTGCACGGGCTACAACAGCATGGCTTTGTAGACACAGAGTGCGTGTGCTTGACTGGCCTGCTGCCAGTCCAGATCTATCTCCTATTGAAAATGTATGGCGCATCATGAAGAGGAGAATCAGACAACGGAGACCACGGACTGTTGAGCAGCTGAAGTCTTATATCAAGCAAGAATAGACAAAATTTCCAATTGCAAATCTACTACAATTAGTATTCTCAGTTCCAAGACGATTAACAAGTGTTATTAAAAGGAAAGGTGATGTAACACAGTGGTAAACATGCCTCTGTCCCAACTTTTGTTGAGTGTGTTGCAGCCATCAAATTCTAAGTTTGTGTATGTTTACAAAATACAATTAAGTTGGTCAGTAAAACTAATGAAAATCTTTTCTTTGTACTTTTGTCAGTAAATAAAGGTTCACATGAATTAACATATCACAGATGTTTGTTTTTATTGCATTTTGGAAAATATCCCAACTTTTCTGGAAATGGGGTTTGTAGATGGGGGGGGACAGGTGAACTAGATGGGGAGGGGACAGGTGAACTAGATGGGGAGGGGACAGGTGAACTAGATGGGGAGGAGACAGGAGAACTAGATGGGGAGGAGACAGGTGAACTAGATGGGGAGGGGATAGCTGGACACATGGAACCACATTTGGGGGCTTGGGATGGAAGAGAGACCACCTACGGTACTGTGCAAAAGTCTTAGGCACTTACATATAACAAGTGTGTCTAAGATTTTAGAAGTGTATTGTATTTGTCAATGTAGAGTGGAGAGCAAGTTTGTAAGTCTGGCAGAAGTTTGGAATGGCGAGGATGGAGAACCGTGGGAGGGTTGTGCAACAGGTGGCACAGAAGAAGGGCCGGGGCAGGGTAAGGGGTGGCAAAGAGGCAGACACGCCCAGCCCTGAGACACCAGGCAAGGTAATTTGATTCCAAACAATTCGTGTATTGATCATTACCCAATGTCTCTCTGGTGCTTCTCGCTCCCTCCTCACTCTTTTCCCAACCATGATTTCTCTCTCTCTGCCCCCTTCCCATTCTCCGTTCACAAATGTGACCCATTTCAGAATCTGGTTTATGATCACTCAGATACTGTATTCATGAAATTTGTTTTTTTTTGGAAGCAGCAGGTCAGTGCAATAGATAACATTACTACAGTACTATGCAGAAGTCTTTGGAACCCTAGCTATGCTACATATATGAGCCTGAGACTTTTCCACAGTACTGTACCAACCTCTGCCCCATCTCCGTAACCCAGTAGTTTGCATCTGTCCATCATCTCCTCCTCATCTGGTTTCACCTCGATCCTAGCCCCTTCTACTACTACATACCAGCAATCTTTTCTGTTCCCTCACACACCTGATGCAGGGTCTCATCCTGAAACACTGACTCACACATTTTGCCTCTATAAACGCTGCCTGCCGCATTGAGTTGTTCCAACATTCTGTGTCTGCTGCAGTCAGATGTTCGTTATAAACTATTCTAATATAACAAATGTGCCACCAAAGTTGGATTTAAAACACTCATCAACACCTATCAACATTCAGCAGCAACTTCTCATCAATGATAAAGTTCAGCATCTCTTTCAATGCCACATCACATAGCCTTTGCTTAATTGAGGAAAACCACGACCTCAGACCAAGCAGACCTCAGTCTACCTGTCCTCTACAATGCTTGAGATCTTACTTCCTAGAGCAAGCACCTTGAGGCAAAGGAACACAAGCTCTGCAAAATTATCCAACCTCAATGGAAGGAAAAGAAAAACACAGAGTTGTCACCCAGGTTAACGTTCCTTGTGACAAGGTCTTAATTACACATAGTTGGCTTGGTTGGGCAGGCCACATTGTTTGCTTGACCAATACCATTTTCTAAAACAGACATTCTTTTGCAAACACACTCTCAGGAAGAGATTATCCTCAGGAAGATTCAAGACATACTCAAAGTCTTTTTGAAAAAATGGAATAACCTCAATTGAATCTCAGGTATCTCCAGCTTGTGACCAATGAAGTCATGCACACAGGAGCACTGTGTAGATGACCGAAGGACTGCACCACCCCACAAATTACTACTTGGCCCATTGGGTATCTCTTGGTCCATCTATTGAATTCTCTCTGGATCCCACACATCAATCAACTGAGAACTTGCCAAGGGACTCCTGCAGAAGAGGAATCTGTTTCAGTGATGCTGGTTGAGGAATTAATCAGGATACGAAAGTGCAATTCATCACAATTTATTCCGGTTTAAGATGGCGCTGGTGAACCTCTGCAACTCCTGGCTGGTGGCTAATGAAACAAGAATAGCAACTATATAGTTTGTTAACCACACCTTTTCTGGCAAACAATCATTGCAAGTAATAGTCTGTAATTTTCCTTTGGACTTGGAGGCAATTCGATATGGTAGAACCAAGGCAAGGTGAGGTGGCAGGCCCATCGTCAAGAGCATGGAACAGCATGAAAGATCAGGCATAGGCCAAATCAAAGCAGTAGGGTCCAGGCACCTGTTGCAACTGAGCACTAGGTGTGGCTGGAGATTTGCAGGCCGAATCAAAGCAGTGAAGTCCGACGTATCAAAATGGTAGATGCTGTTGTCTGGTCAGATTGAAAAGGTCAAGGTGTCGGAAAAGTCAGGGTGTCAGGGCCCAAAGCAAGGTATAGGCCAATTAAGATTGCTGCTCCATGATGCTTACTTGGCTCTATGCTGAACTATGGGACTCTCTTGTGGACTTCAATTCAGAAACACTAGATGCTTGTGGTTACTGTGAGCGGGATTTTTTTTATCTTGCACATTTTAGATGTTCAAAGGTAATTTTTATAGGTTATTTTATTCTTTTGTTTTCTTAAGGACATGATGTTTTTTTTTATTCTCTGCACATTGGGTGTTAGACAGTCTTTTTACATATATATGGGGTTTGTTTCTGTGTTTCTTTGTTTCATGGCTGCCTGTTAGGAGACGAATCTTATGGTTGTATAATGCATACATATTTTGATAATAAATGTACTTTGAAAAGTACAATAAAATCCTTTGCAGACATGACAGAGAGTGGGAGATCCGACAAGGCAATCAGACATAGAATCTGAGAGCAATCAATGAAACAGGCCTTTGGACCCACATTACCATTTTGCCCATCTATACTAACCCCATTTGCTATTTTCAATGCCAATCCTGAGTAAATCTCTCAAATGGAGAAACTGTATTAGTTCCACCACCTCCTCCAGCAGAACATCCCAGACAGCAACCAGTTCTGTGGAAAACAGCTTGGGCCAAGAATCCCTGTAAATCTTCTACCTCTCACCTTAAACTTGTGCACACTTTGTTTCTGTTTTTAATCCCCACTCACAATGAAAAATAACCTTACCTACCTTACAATTTTATATAATTCTATCAGGTCCTGCCTCAGCTTCTGTCATTCCAGGAAACCAATCCCAGCCCATCCAATTTCTCCCTACAACTAAAGTTCTTTATTCCAAGCAATATCCCAGTGAATCTTTGCTCTCTTTCTACCACAACCTCATCCTTCCCTAGGTATGGTGACAAGAACTTCTTCCACATCCTTCTCATTAGTGAATACAGATGACCAGTATTCACTTAGGACCTTGCCACATCCACTGACTCTATATATTGTCCCTACGCAGAACAGAGCAATACGGGCCAAAATAGGCAACTTGGTTGGCATGAATGAGTTGGGCCAAAGGGCCTGTGTCTATACTTCATAAATTTATAGCACACTTTTCTTGCTTTTAATGCACTTATAGAACATCTTCTCACTAATCTTAGGTTGCCAAGAATATTTTGTGGTCCCTCTTTGACCTCTAATTATTTTGAACTTTCTCCAATGTCCACTAAATTCCTAGAAGACTCTTTCAATTCCAGTTGATAAACTTCCATATTTTCCTGATCAAACCATAATTATCTTTTGTCTGTGTTTCAAAACAGGCCTGCAATGCAAAAGTTTCTCCTGCTGGCCAGGTCTCTATCTCCCTTTGAACTGGTTTGACTTGCTTGATCAGTTGTCTGTGTACACATGTTAGCATACCAGATAAGTGGTAGGGCATCCAAGGTGGGGGCGAGGTGCAGCCTTGTATGCACCAGAGAAGCTGGTATAAACCAGGTCTAATGTATTCTCACCTCT
The DNA here is from genome assembly GCF_963921235.1 of Mobula hypostoma. Classification (NCBI taxonomy): domain Eukaryota; kingdom Metazoa; phylum Chordata; class Chondrichthyes; order Myliobatiformes; family Myliobatidae; genus Mobula; species Mobula hypostoma. The sequence goes on along the minus strand of NC_086105.1, from coordinate 89,097,036 downwards.
GGTAGCAAAGTCAACATGCTGATAGGATTTCAGCAGACTGCTTTCTAAATCAGCATGGTTGAAGTTGCCAGCTCCAATAAAGAAACCGTTGGAGTGTGTGGTTTGTAGATCACTGATGGCACCGTAGAGCTCACACAGCGCTTCCCCAGCATTAGCACAAGGGTGGGGTGGGGGGATGTATACAGCCACAATCACAATGGCAGAGAAATCCCTTAGTATTAGAAGAGCCCGCTCTTTACTGTTAAAAACACGACCAGAGGCAAACAGTGGGTTGTCACGACTGAAGCCTTCACATATCAGTTCTTATTAACGTAGATACATAAACCCCTTCCACGGGTCTTGCCAGAATTTGTGGGATTTCTATCTGCCTGAATAGAGATAAAACCCTCCAGCTGGATGGACACATCAGGGGTGGTATCCTGGAGCCACATTTCTGTCAGGATGAGTGCGCAGCAGTCCTTCATCTCATGCTGATTCAGTTGCAGATGCAGGTAATCCAGTTTATTTTCTTGCAATCAGACATTTGAACGCAGAACCGACAGGACAGGAGAGCTGGCCTGCAGGGTTTCACTTTTACCAGTGTGTATACCGTGCTTCTGTTTCCTCACACAGTTTCCGACAGCTTCTCCCCTGGGAGGCTGTAGTAGGCGACAACATTGCATGCAATAAGCATACGCTGCAAAGCTCCTCTGCTATCCAGCAACTCACAAGTGAGTAGAGTTGCAGTACGATGCTCTTAATATCCATCAGTGGCTTGCGATCATAACAGACATGAAGGACAAGCAATTACGCCATTAGTTGAAGCCAGAGTGGCCACTGCCACTATCAACGTTCAAAGTAAAATTTATTATCAGAGTACATACATGCCACCACATACAACCCTGAGATTCTTTTTTTGTGGGCATACTTAGCAGATCTATATAACAGTAACTGTAAACTGTAAACACCAGGAACAGAAAACTATAAACAAACTGTACAAATGTAGAGATATATAAATAGCAATAAATAATGAACATGAAATAACAAAACAAGAGTCTTTAACTGAGTGAGGTATTCCACTTTGTTCAAGAGCATGATGGTTGAGGGGTAGTAACTGTTCTTGAACCTGCTGGTGCTAGTTCTGAGACTCCTCTACATTCTATGTGGTCAAGGAATGACAGGTTGCTGAAAAACAGCAATGTAATATCAAGCATAATAAAGTAATTGGAAGCATTACCCTCCACACATAACCATATCATGACTAACAGTGCTTCGTAAACTAATTTCCGAGTTAAACATATCCACACTTACTTCTCCTGACTACAAAAGAAAAATATAGGCCAGGTGACTTAGCCATCAAGCTATCTTCCTGTTATTTGATCACTTCAGATTGAAGACCAACAGGAAATTCTGAAATACAGTCACTGTTAAAATGCAGTAAATACTTTTGCAAATCTGAACACAGCTCCCACAAACAGCAATCCGATAACGAGATCATCTATTTGAATGAAGTCAGTTCAGAAGTAAATTTTACTTGGACATGGGATAACTCTTCTGCTTCTGTTTTTGAATAATGCTTTGGTAAATTTTACTCTCATCTGAAAGAACTTGATAAGAACATCACATTCAGTTGCTCCAACAGAACAGTACTCCCTTCTTGATCTTCCTAAAACTTCTGCTTGTTCAGGGACCCTGAAGTGCCCAGTTCTACACAATAATTGCTTCTCATTTGAGCCATCGAGGACAATCAAAAAGAAGCAGGCTGAGCTTTATACACAATGACCAAGTACTGTAATTGGTCTTCTATGGCATATGCGATGGAATAATTCACAAAGCAAAAGATTTAACAATATCTTCTTAAACAGAGTTTATGAATATAGAACATAGAAATCTAGAGCACATTACAGGCCCTTCGGCCCACAATGTTGTGCCAACCATGTAATCTACTCTAGAAACTGCGAAGAATTTACCTAGTGCATAGCCCTCTTTTTCTAAGCTCCATGTACTATCTAAGAGCCTCTTAAAAGACCCTATTGTATCTGCCTCTACCACCTTCGCTGGCAGTGTATTCCGCAAACCCACCACTCTCTGTGTGAAAAACTTACTTCTGACATCCCCCCTGTATCTACTTCCAAGCACCTTAAAACTATGCCCTCTTGTGTTAGCCATTTCAGCCCTGGGAAAAAGCCTCTGGCTATCCACACAATCAATGCCTCTCATCATCTTATACACCTTTATGAAGTCGCCTCTCATTCTCTGTCGCTTCAAGGAGAAAAGGCCAAGTTCACTTAGCCTATTCTCATAAGGTACGCACTCCTATCCAGGCAACATCCCTTCGAAATCTCCTCTGCACTCTCTCTATAATATCCACATTCTTCCTATAGTGAGGTGACCAGAACCGAACATAGTACTCCAAGTGGGGACTAACTAAGGTCTTATATATCTGTAACATTACCTCATGGCACTTGAACTCAATCCCATGGTTGATGAAGGCCAACACGCCATATGCCTTCTTAACAACACTGTCAACCTGTGCAGCAGCTTTGAGTGACCCTATGGATACTGACCCCAAGATCTCTCTGATCCTCCACACTACCACATCTTACCATTATTATTATATTCTGTCTTCAAATTTGACCTACCGAAATGAACTACTTCACACTTATCTGGGTTGAACTCCATCAGCCACTTCTCAGCCCAGTTCTGCATCCTATTGATGTCCTGCTGCATGTAACCTCTGACAACCCTCCAGCATATCCACAACACCCCCAACCTTTACGTTATCAGCAAATTTACTCTCCCACCCTTCCACTTCCATAGCAAGGTCATTTATAAAAATCATAAAAAGGAGGGGTCCCAGAACAAATTCCTGCAGACCACTGGTCACTGACCTCCATGCAGTTTATGAATTTACAATGGTGATCTTTGATCACCAGACCTGGAATATCCAGCAGTTAAGTGTCATCCTTTTTACCTACCACGGGAGTTCTCCGGGGTCATTTTGGTAGCAGTATACATTCCACCTTAGGCCAATGTCAATCAGGCTTTAGATGATCTGAGCAATGGGGTCAACATCACGAAACAGCACACACTAACGCCTTCACCATTGTTTTGGGAGATTTTAACCATGCCAGTCTGAAAAAAATCACTAAGCAATTACCATCAACAGATTACTTGCAATACCAGAGGAAACAACACACAAGACCATTACTACACCACCATCAAGAATGCCTACCATGCTATTCCACCCCCTCACTTCGGGAAGTCTGATCAACTACTTCACTTCTACTCCCTGAGTATAGGCAGAAACTGAAGACTGCAGCATCAGTAGTGAGGACCAAGAAGGTATGGAAGAGGGAAGCACAGGAGTGCCTACAGGACTTTGAATCGATGGACTGGACTATATTCAGGAATTCATCTTCGAACCTGGATGAGTATGCTGCAGTTGTTACCGATTTCATTAAAACCTGTGTGGATGAGTGTGTGCCTATAAAGACTTACCATACATTCCCAAACCAAAAGCCGTGGATGAACCAGGAGGTATGTCATCTGCTGAAAGCTCGATCTGTGGCATTCAAGTCTGGCAATCCAGGCCTGTACCAGAGAACCAGGTATGATTTGCAGAAGGTTATTTCAAAGGTGAAGAGACAATTTTGAACGAGGTTGCACGGCAACTCTGGCAGGGTTTGCAAGACATTACTTCCTACAAAGCGAAACCCAATAGCATGAATGGCAGTGGTGCTTCATTACCAGATGAACTCAACGCCTTCTATGCCCACTTTGAGAGGGAGAACACAACTACAGCTGTGAAGATCCCTGCTGCACCTGATGACCCTGTGATCTATGTGTCAGAGGCCAACGTTAGGCTGTCTTTAAAGAGAGTGATTCCTCGCAAGGCGGAAGGTCCCAATGGAGTACCTGGTAAGGCTCTGAAAACCTGTGCCAACCAACTAGCGGGAGTATTCAAGGATATTTTCAACTTCTCACTGCTACGGGCGGAAGTTCCCACTTGCTTCAAAAAGGCAACAATTATACCAGTGCTAAAGAAGAATGATGTGAGCTGCCTTAATGAATATTGCCCGGTAGCAGTCACATTTACAGTGATGAAATGTTTTGAGAGGTTGGTCATGACTAGACTGAACTCTTGCCTCAGCAAGGACCTGGACCCATTGCAATTTGCTTATCGCCACGTCAATGGCAGATGCAATCTCAAAGGGTCTCCACATGGCTTTAGACCACCTGGACAACACAAACACCTATGTCAGGATGCTGTTCATCAACTATAGCTCAGCATTTAATACCATCATTCCCACAATCCTGATTGAGAAGTTGCAGAACCTGGGCCTCTGTACCTCCCTCTGCAATTGGATCCTCGACTTCCTAACTGGAAGACCACAATCTGTGCGGATTGGTGTTAACATATCCTCCTCGCTGACGATCAACCCTGGTGCACCTCAGGGGTGTGTGCTTAGCCCACTGCTCTACTCTCTATATACATATGACTGTATGGCTAGGTATAGCTCAAATACCATCTATAAGTTGGCTGATGATACAACCATTGCTGGTAGAATCTCAGGTGATGATGAGAAGGTGTACAGGAGTGAGATATGCCAACTAGTGGAGTGGTGCCACAGCAACAACCTGGCACTCAATGTCAGTAAAACGAAAGAGCAGATTGTGGACCTCAGGAAGGGTAAGACGAAGGTACAAATACCAATCCTCATAGTGGGATCAGAACTGGAGAAAGTGAGCAGCTTCAAGTTCCTAGGTGTCAAGATCTCTGAGGATCTAACCTGGTCCCAACATATCAATGTAGTCATAAAGAGGGCAAGTCAGTGGCTATACTTTATTAGTGGTTTGAAGAGGTTTGGCATGTCAATAAATACACTAAAAAACTTCTACAGATGTACTGTGGAGAGCATTCTGACTGGCTGCATCACTGTTTGGTATGGGGGGTGGGGGCTACTGCACAGGGTCGAAAGAAGCTGCAGAAGGTTGTAAGTCTAGTCAGCTCCATCCTGGGTACTAGCCTACAAAGTACCCAGGATGTCTTCAGGGAGCAGTGTCTCAGAAAGGCAGTGTCCGTTATTAAGGACCTCAGCACCCAGGGAATGCCCTTTTCTCACCGTTACCATCAGATAGGAGATACAGAAGCCTGAAGGCACACACTCAGTGATTCAGGAAGAACCATCTGATTCCTAAATGGCCATTGAACCCTTGGACACCACCTCACTTTTTTTAGTACACAGTATTTCTGTTTTTTGCATGTTTTTGTATCTATTCAATATACGTATACTATAATAGAGTTATTTTGTTTATTTATTATTCTGTTTTCTCTTCTACATTATGTATTGCATTGAACTGCTGCTGCTAAGTTATCAAATTTCACGTCACATGCCAGTGATAATAAACCTGATTCTGATTCTGAGAGGCAATTCTATAATTTCTCAGCCGGGGTCATGCAATGAAAGTTGCAAGATAGCTTAAGAATAGAATCCTTTGTTCCATGGAAGGGAATCAAAACCAAGAGGGTCCAGGTTTAAGGTGAGAAGAAGTTGTTTAAAGAACATTTCAGGAGAAAGATTTTTCTTACAAAGTCTGGTCGATATTTGAAAAGCACTATCAGAGGAGGTGCTGAAATCAGATATCATCACTCCATTTAAGAGGCATTAGACAGGCACTTGAATAGGTTAGTCATAGAAGGGCACTAAATGAGATGAGTGTACATGGCAAATTAATTGGCAGGGACATGGTGGGCTAAAGGCCTTCCAACTCCATGACTCTAATGCATAGATAATATGCAGAGGTTACACACTATGTAGAAGCCTAAATCACTGCAAGTTGCAGTTGTTTAAAGTAACTGACATTTTTAAATTTGAGTGATTATCTCATTCTTGTGTGAGGGTGTGTTTGGAAAGGAGGTTTAGATTGATGTACAGTACTCCTCATCTACAATCAATGATCTGCACCAGATACAGATTCATTTACACTCAGTAGGCACTTCATTAGGTTCACTTGTACACCTGCTCGTTACTGTAAAGATCTAATCAGCCAATCAAGTGGCAACAACTCAATGCGGAAAAGCATTCAGACATAGTCAATTGTTGTTCAGACCAAATATCAGAGTTGGGGAAAAATGTAATCTAAGTGATTTTGACCATGGAATGATTGTTGGTGCTAGATGGGGTAGTTTGAGTACCTCAGAAACTGCTGACCTCTTGGGATTTTGACACACAGCAGTCTCTCGAGCTTATAGAGAATGGTGCAAGAAATAAAAAAAGCCAGTAAGCGGTAGTTCAGTGGGTAATAACCTCTGAACACACAGCACATCGAATCACGAATTGGATGGGCTACAGCAGAAGAAGACCATGAATATACACTCAGTTGCCATTTTATTAGGTACAAGAGGTACCTAATAAAGTGGCTATTGAATGTATTTGCCACAGGTACATCAAACATAGGTTGAAATATTTCATTTGCGATTACAACCAACACAACCTAAGCTCAAAGTGTCATTATACAATACAGCACCAACATAGCATGCCCACAATGCTCGACAGCAGCAAAATAGGCCCATTTTCTCCTGCCCGTGTACCCAGCCACTTACACAAACAGTCAGGTCTCCAACCCTAGTAAAGGCTGCCTCTGGGCTTCCAACCTCCAGTCTCTGGCCTGGACTCGCAGACATCAGACCTGCCAAGCCAGGGGTCTTGACCATGAGACTTCCACTTGTATTCTCGTCAACTTCAGTCTTTGACCTTTGGGCTTCAGCTTTTTATATCGACCCCAGGATCTGCTGATCACGGGCCTCGAACTCCAGACTCACATGGGCTTCCAACCCTAGGACTCGCCACTCACTGACCTGGGGTGTGGAGGGGGTTCACTGGCCCTCATGTCTCTTGCCCAGATGGCTTCTACTTGTCATGCACATGAGGAATACTTTTCAGGAAAAGAGCTCTTCAATAATCATTTGAGGAAAACTAACTTACAAACTTCACAATTTGATTAAAAAACTAACAAAGAATCATTTGTAGTACTATTAGGAAGACTCAGTAATGAAAGATAAAAATAAAGGCAGAGAAAAAATTATTATAAATGAAAGAGAGGATGATAATAAGTGAGTTAAGAATAGAAATGCAAAGGGATAATTATGACAAGCACAGTATTTGATTATCCTCTCTGGTACATGAGGCACAAATGTTGCAACTATGAACCATGTTATTACCTTTTTATGTGAAGCAATGTCTCAGGTGGAACACTCACAGTTCAAAGTTTGAAGCCCAACATTTGTTCACAGTTGACAATACTTGCAGGCAAGGCACTTACAAGACTTTTTATTATTGACACCTGCTTTGATTAAAAATCATTAATGTACTATGTAACTGCAAAATAAGGCTGTTAAGGAGGGTGTTGTTCCCTCTGCATTCTAATCATGTTGCCGGCAGGGCTGTGCCGTGGTTGGATGTCTGAATACTTGATGAATATAAGTGCTAGGGTGCCTCCTTCTCATTAAAACAGATTATTAAAAAGCAAAATGAGAATCAGTTATCCACTTTATAACATTAAATATTAAAAGTTTTATCCATTATTAAAACTGTTATTCCACAAAGTATCCTCCATATTTTTATGCCCCTGTCAAACTCAGCATTTTTTATTCATAAAAATTGCAAAATGTTACTAACTTCCCTCAAGATATCCCTCGAGCTTTTGGGCTCTTTTATTCTCCAGACTGTCAATCTTTCTTAGGCAATGCTTGCTATTATTGTGCGTTAGGGTAATCCACTGTGGATTTAGCTTCATTAAAGAGAGAGGTGGGATTTTTCAACTGATTAATTAACTATAAATAAATAATTTCTCTTGACACTTGAGTTATGATCTTTGATTACATTCTTGATTAACACTGACAGAAGTCTACAAAAGAAAAGATTTGATCTGAAGAGGTGCCAAGTGGAACCAAGACTAAGAAAGCAAGAGGGGGAAAAATGATTGAATAAGTGTTATTAACTGGGATCCTGGACTGTTACTGTTAGCCCTGGTGCCTCATACTTCACCTGTAACTATCTCTGCTTCACTTCAAGGACTGTGGTTCCAAATTAATTTCAGGTCAGAATAAGTGCCCAAAAATAGCTGTCTCCAGTTCCTCTCTGCGGTGTGAGGGGAAGCATAACTTTCAGGTCTCGTTTGGAAATGCCTAACCTTACCCAAAATGATACATATGTTTAACATTTCCCTTTATATTTTTTGTTTCTTTCTCCCCCCTCCCTTTTTGGTTTGATAATGTTGGGACTGTGGAGGAGACTAAAAACTTATAGCTCCATTGTAAATAAATCAATGACAACTAATGGTCAGACAAGCAGAAGTAAGCAAAAAGCCAGCATGAATATTGGCTTTTATCAGTCAGACCTGCATCAGTTCTGGACACATCACAGGAAAAAGGACACAGATATCAGAGCAGAATTAGACCATTCAGGCCATTGAATCAGTGTGCCTTCCTGCACATTGCTGAGACCAAGTGCTGATCAGGTGACCACTCGGCCAAGCGCCTGTGCTCCACCTAACCAGCTGCCGGCCATTGTTAGATCCCTTCTCATTCTCATACTGACCTGATTGTCCTTGCCCTCTGCCACAGGGAGGGTGAGACTAAAAACAAACTAGAACAGAACCTTGTATTCCATCCTGCAGGTCTACAGCCTGATGGCACGAACATTGGATTCTCCAATTAGATAAATGCTCCCCTTCTATCCCTCTCTTTACCCCTCCTGAGCCATGCAGTTGCTCCTAAACCCCTAACACTCATCACCCTATTTCCTTTCCCTTTTGCACCCACTCCATCTGCCCGTTACCCATGAACTTCTCCCGATGGGACCTCTTCTCCCATCAAAGACTGTTCTCTTCTGCCTAACTTACCTTCCTGATTTGATTCCATGATCCACCTTTCTGTCAGATTAAACTTGCTTTGTATCACTCAATGTCTGAGCTGATCATTGACTTCAGGACGAGGAAGCCAAAGGTCTATAAGCCAGTCCTCATCAGGGAATCAGAGGTGGAGAGGGACAGCAATTTTAAATTCCTGTGTTATCATTTCAGAGGATGTGTCGTGGGCCTAGCACATAAGTGCAATTATGAAGAAAGTATGGTAGCACCTCTACTTCCTTAGAAGCTTGCGAAGATTCGACACGACATCTAAAGCTTCTATAGTGGTGTGGTACAGAGTATATTGACTGGTTACATCATGGCCTGGTATGGCAACACTAAGGCATGTCCTTAAATGGAAAATCCTACAAAAGCTAGTGAATATGGCCTAGTCCATCATGGGTAAAACACTCCCCACCGTTGATCACATCTACTTGGAGCACTGTTGCAGGAAAACAGCATCCATCATCAAGACCCACACCATCCAGGCCTTGCATATCTTATTCTTTCCTTGCCCTCTGACAAGCCATCTCACTGCATTTCTTAAACCTTGTTAATGAATGATCCCACTTACATATTCCAGTAACAGACAATAAGCTATTCAAAATATATCGTCTTACAGCACAGAAACTCTTTTCAGCCTACCACGTCCATGCCAAGTTTTTACAATTAGTTATTTTGATGCAAGTGAGAACAGAAGAAATTTTCAAAAATTGCCCATCAGAACTTCTTTCCAGTAATAATGAACTGAAAACAACTGACAGCTTCACAGTAGAAACATTCCATGTTTTGTTATCACCTGACTGACACTTCATCAATGGTGTAGAACTTTGTGTTTAAATGCTTATTCAGAAAATTTCCAAATTCAGCAAGATGAATGTAGGAGGAGTCTGATGAGCATCCAAAGTTAATTCATGCAAAAGTCAAGTCATACAGTACTTCTCACACTGCTGGCCATATTATGCAAATTTGCACCAATTTGCTTCATTGATATCTAGTTTCTGTATTCTCAGCAGCTTGTGACAGAAACATCATTCATTTATCTTTGTGTATGTTCATTTTCACAAAACCTTCAAGCAATTCTTTACCAAATAATCCTTTTGTTATAAAGATTAATAGTTGACACAGCACTAATTATTTATAGTTGGAGGTCAATTTCACAGATGCATTACATTTGAAGAAAGGGTGAAATTCATTTCTCCCAAAATCTTATTTGAATCTTGTTAATTTTATCTCACACCCTCAGAACCTGGCTTGGAGAAATGGTAAAGCTCAATCCAACAGTATAGTTACTTAAATCAGAGTTGAAAATTCACTCATAATATTTTCCTCTCCTTGTGCCTTTGCATTGAGATCACATCCTTTGAACTCAATTAAAACGAACAATCTGCCGATCCTTTACTGAGTGTTTTAACCAGGCCTGCAATCACAGCTTATTAAATTACACCCGTAAGCATGAGTTTCTCCCTGCTATTAAGTTGATGGCACTCTAAGCTTTCAATTATATCCTCCTCAACTCCCTTCATCCCAGTGGAGATTTGTAATTTCCATCCCACCAATAATCTTTGCAATCAGTCATCCAAATTCCTTAAATTCCTGTACTTGCCTGCAGTGTTTAACCATCTAAGACACAAACACATAAGGAAAGTTTAAGATGCACTTTTCTTTACTTTATTATCCAACTAGGATAGTATGCTGGTAGTTATTGCCCATCGCTAATTCCTCTCAAAATGCTTCGGTCTTTCTTGTAAAGGTACTCTCACAATGCTGTCACAGGATTTAGACCCAGTGACCACGGCAGAAGGTTTCTTCAGCGACCCCTCCCCCCCACTTTCTTTCTCTAACTTCTCATCTTTTTCTCCAGTCCCGATGAAGGGTCTCAGCACAAAATGTCATCTGTTTACTCTTTTCCATAGATGCTGCCTGGCTTGCTGAGTTCCTCCAGCATTTTCATGTGTATTACTCTGATCTCCAGTCTGGATAGTGTGCAATGCTGAGGATGTGCATTGTAAGGATGACACTCTGCTGCTCTTGTTCTTCATGACTGTGGGTTTACCATCTAAATCAATTTAGTGAGTAAATTAAGTGTAATATGTAGATGCTGCATACTGCAGCCAGCAAATTATTAGGAACCTGGGTGCAATACCAATCAGGAGGCTTGCTCTGTTTTCAATCACATTGAGGCTCCACAGTATCATCCAAACTGGCAGACAAACAAGATATGCCTTGCAGATGGTAGACAGGTTCTGGGGAAACACAGATGAATCGCTCATTACAAGATCTCCACCCTTAGACCTGTAGCTAGTTCACTTAGATTACAAACTAGTCTACTGCTACAAACCCATTCTCACTCTCCCTCAAAAGAAATGAATATTTAATAAATATGTTACCTCATGGAAAATTATAGGATAAAAAAACTTTTTAATTCAAACATCGTCTTTAACAAAAAATAAAAACATATCCCCTTTAGAGTTTTTCAACTCAGCTATCAAAATCTAGGTGTAAGGTTTGTATGGAACAGAATCTCAATAACTGTTTCCATAGCAACAATTGTCATGAATCTGTTGCTAATTCTTGTGCTAATTTCACTGAACCTTCATAGTAATTCCCACGAGCCCCTTCTAACAGAGGCCTCTCTGTCATTCAATACATCAGTTCTACTTTAAAATAATTGAAAGTCAAACCTGCAACATTTCTTAATTGTGTGCCAAGTTTAATGCTCCATGTAGTACAATGTTTTACATGTAAAATGCTAATTGTGACCTAGAGCCATCTTTCTGCTGCAGAATCATGTCAAACAGTGAATTGTACAAACCCGCTTGCTTTAAGAGTGCATAGATTTTTGATAAATGATGAAAGTAAGTGAAGTCATTATAACCTGGATATATGCCTAAAAAGGAAGATACTTCAAAGATCCTGCAAGGACAGACTAATCCTTGAAAGCTCAAAAGAACACCGAGGCAAGTTTTTAGATTGATTAAAAATATTTTTTTCGTCCAATATTCAATCAATTTCAACAAAAATGATTCAGGAATTAATCAATTGCACTTCCTTCAGAGAACACAGTAATGGAGAACAATCTATATTGGTATTGGCAGAGATTATGAGTTAATAACATTCTAATAATATTTAATCTGTCACTCAATTTTTAAGAGGCAATGGAATGCTGGCCTAAAATTCAAACATCTTCAGAGTTGCTCTTAATGTGATTCTATTTTTCCTTAATGCTGTTAAAATCGAATCACATTCTCATATCCCTACGCAGAGCAATTCATCCTCAGTTGCAGCACTCAACATACAACATCAGAGGAGCTGCATGGGGTACTCTGCATTAGTTCAAATGGAGTCGATGGAATTGAAGTTTAGAAGTGAACGACAGCACATAACCTTGAGCACGCACAAGCAACCAAAGATGATTTTCACCCCCACATCCTTTTTCTGTACTTTCTTTAAGGATCCTAATGCAAAGTACAGAATTTATTTTAAGAAGTAGTTATTTAAAACAGCATATGTGATACAGGCGCCTTAATCCAGGCTTCATCCTGACATCTGCTGCGGTCTGTCTGTGTGGAGTTTGCACTTTTTCTCTCTGTTCACATTGGTTACTCTGGCTTCCAACCACATTCCAATGGTGTGTGGGTTGGTAAGTTAGTTGGTAACTGCCCTATGTGGCAAGTGAATTGGGGGAAGTTGATCCGTAGGCAAGAGAGAATAGATTATATAGGGAAATATGTAAGGGATTGAGATTGATGGGTATTTGTGGAGAGCTGACAGAGGCTCAATGGACTGAATGGATTGATGAGAAAATTTACCATCATTATTTCCATCTGCTATTATCCACAGATTGTACACAATTTGGGAGTTTAACATTAAGTATATCATAGAGACATAATTAGTTATACAGTAACTTTTATGACTTCAGCTAGCCCCAAACACTTGCAAAATATTAATGTTTCTAGTATTTCATCTTTTAATTAAGAAGGTAAAGTGGCAGCCATTTTAAGTGAAGGAAGCTCACACAAATACATTTTGACATCGAATAATAATTTATTTTTAGTAACTTAGATTCTGAAATAAACACTGGTTAGAGTACTGAGTCGAACTCCCCTACTGCTCATTAGTGCTGGGTGCTCCTTGCATTTCTCAGAGGCTTTGGTTTAATGCCCCAAAAAATAAAGACTGCATCTCCATCTGTTCAGTTGCTCTTCAGTAATGTCCAGGAGGTTCAGGTTTAATTTTTACACTGAAGTCTCATGAGTGAAGCATGAACTGATAACTTACTAATGCACAGATAAGCGAGCTACAAAATGAGCCATGACTGCATGCTTGCTGACTATATACTCAGGATTTTTAATACACAGTCTGCTTGCCCTTCTTTTTACAACAAACTTTTTTTACTTCTAAATATATAAATAATGAGCTTATATGCATCTCTGCATCATTTAGACACAAAGCAAATTTAAATCAATTAGGCAAAGGAGAGTGAAGTGATTTTCTGCAAAATTAATAATCTTCATAACTTTCATACAATAGGAATTTTGGTCCTGTTGCACACAAAAAAAAAGTTGACAGAGCAAGAGAAAGCAGATTATAATTGTATAGGGGAGGTAGCCACTAATGCATAGGGCATTTTCTGTCATTTCAGAATAAGAATCTGAATCAAGTTTAACATCAATGGCATAGGTCATGAAATTTGCTGTTTTACACCAGCTGTACATTACAATACTGTACACTATGAAAAACACTATAAAAAATAGTGAGGTAGTGTGGATGGCTTCGTTGTTACATTCATAAATCTGATGGAGGAGGAAAAGAAGCTGATCCTAAAAAGCTGAATGTGATTCTTCATGCTCCTGCACCTCCTTCCTCAATGGTAGCAATGAGAAGAGGGCATGTCCTGGGTGATTCTTAATGATCAATGCCGCTTTTTTAAGGCATTGTCTTTTGAAGGTGTCCTTGACGCTGGGATGGAGCTGGTTGAGTTTTCAACTTTCTGCCGCTTTTTCCAAACCTGTGCAGTGACTCCTCCACACCAGACAGTGATGCAACCAGTCATAATGGTAAATTAGCTCGAGTCTATGGTGACATACTGTATCAAATCTCCTCAGACTCCTAATGAAATATAGCTGCTGTCGTGCCTTCATCCAATCATGCGGCAGCAACTCTGTCCAGTTGTTTTTCAGACCAAACATCAGAATGGGGAAGAAGTGTGATCTAAGTAACTTTAACTGTGGACAAGGTGGTTCATCTCAAAATCCACTCATCTCCTGGGATTTCTATGCACAATTGTCTCTAAAAGTTTACAAAGAATGGTGCAAAACAAAACACAAAAATCCAATCAGCAGCAGTTCTGTAAGCGAAAACACCTTGATAATGGGAGAGATCAGAGGAAAATGGCCAGACTGGTTCAAACTGACAGGAAGGTGAAGGAACTCAAATGACCATGTGTTACAATAGTGTGCAGAAAAGTGTGATACATTTCCTTTTTTACTGCATAGTCTTTGAAAATAAAGATAGATAAAATTTTAATCATAAATAAAACTAAAAACAGCATGCTTTATAACTTACAACATTTTGCAAAGAATTTTGCTTATAAATTATTTTGAAGTTCATATCTTTCATCAGGATGGATAAAAAATATTAGTATGACTATTATCCTAAGAGACTATTTTTGCATACACAGGTAGATTTCCAGGTTTTAAATATCTGTACTGCGAAACCCATTCAGAAATAATATGAACAGGCCCAAAATTCCAGTGAGTCAGAGTTGGCACTGAGAGCAACTCACCCCTGCAACTTTCAATATTATGAGAAATCTGTAGCAATGACTTTTTGAGAACAAGCAATAAGATGAAATATAATGGTCCAATCCTGACACCATTCTCTAGTTTGAATCCATCTCAATGATTTACTGCAGAACTTCAGTACAATAAAAAAAATCAATTATCCATATAGACTAATATACGGTTCTCTCTTTTGAGAATAACACTGCAGTGTTCTGCAGAGGTATTTTGGGTGCAACACATAGTGTTGGTGCATCATCCCACAAATACAATCATGCAAAGAATGAAAGATGAAATGAAAATCTAATTTATTTGAAGGATTTAGACAACACTCAGATTGATTGTGACTGGTTTCTTAGCCTCCTAAGTCCCGATTAAATTAACACTTCCCACTTCTAACCTCTTAGCTACTTTATATTATTTTGGAATTAACATTATACATGGCTGCCTTTAAATGTTAAATTAAAATGTGTTTCTGGAAAACCAAATTTAATCATGCAGCTATATAAATTAAACAGATAGCTCAAACAGAAGTAACTAAATATTTGAACATTAAGAAAAAATGGGCTTCTGCCAAAGGGATGATTAGATTTGGCCCAGCAATGCCAACAGGAAACCTTTCCCTGATATCTTTAAGAAGGCAGATAGGGCCCTCATTTTAAAAAGTCCTCCAACAGGCAGCACCTGTGATCTTCATATCATTATCCATAAATGACAACCTCAGTGTTACAGAACAGTAATAAACTAGATTTGTTATCTATGTCTGCTATGCAGGAGCAGAGGGAAAAGACAGCAGGTGCTGGAACTGGGATCAACGAACAACCTGCTGGAAGAACTCGGTGGGTTGAGCACCATCTGTGTGGAGAAGGGAAGGGAACTTTTCATGTTTCAGGACTCCGATGTGGAGCTTCAACTCAAAACATCAACACTTTCCTGCCCCACACAGGTGTTGCTTCAGCCACTGAACTCCAGTCAATCTTGTTTGAACTTCCAACTTCTAATTTGGAGGCTACCAACTATATTAAACTTATCCCTCTGATGTCACACAATTGAGGGGACTACTGCACAATGCATTTCTTGACATTGATGGTACAGGTACAGTTGAAGTCAGAGGTTTACATACACCTTAGCCAAATACATTTAAACTCAGTTTTTCAGAATTCCTGACATTTACTCCTAGAAAACATTCCCTGACTTAGGTCATTTAGGATCACTATTTTAAGAATGTGAAATATCAGAATATTTGGCCACATAGAGAGAATGATTTATTTCAGCTTTTATTTCTTTCATCACTTTCCCAGTGGGTCATAAGTTTACATACACTTTGTTAGTAGTTGGTAGCATTGCTTTTAAATTGTTTAACTTGGGTCAAACATTTTGGGTAGCCTTCCACAAGCTTCTCACAGTAAGATGCTGGAATTTTGTTCCATTCTTCCAGACAGAACTGGTGTAACTGAGTCAGGTTTGTAGGCCTCCTTGCTTGCACATGCTTTTTCAGTTCTGCCCACAAATTTTCTATCTACATGTATCTATAGAAGCTTGTTAAAATTTTAGATGACATGTTGAATCTTCACAAACTTCTAAGGTAGTAGAGGCGCTGCTGTGTCTTCTTTGTAATGGCACTTACATGCTAGACCCAGGACAGATCCTTTGAAATGACAATGCTAAGGAAACTAAAGTTGCTGACCTTCTCTGCCTTTGATCCCCTGACGAGGACTGGTTCATGGACCTCCAGTTTCCCCCTCCTGTAGTCAATAATCAGCTCTTTGTTTTTGCTGATATCGTGAGAGGTTGTTGTTGTGGCACCATTCAGCCAGATTTTCAATCTCCTTCCTATAGGCTGGTGACACTCCTTTGATTTTGTCATCAACCTAAAATAACTATGGCTATTTAATACATGGTTTCAACCATGGGAACGTGTACACATCGTACCTAGCCTCTTATTTCACGCCAGCCATATGAACTTTAATTATAAGATAAATAAAGGCTCAATTTAATATTTTTTTAACTAACTGAGTTTAGAAATAGGATACTGGCATGACCACACCTGGAATAAACACAGAAGATTACAACATGGAAAAGGCACTTGGATCCACAATATCTGTGCTGCTGACTCTAATGCCAATCTAACTAATCTCATCTGCGTGCACATGGTCCATGTCCCTTTAACCTCTGTCTGTTTGTGTGCCTGTCTCAATGCCTCTTAAGTATTGCCATCATATCTGTCTCTACCATCTCTCCTGCAGGATGTTTCAGGCACCTCCCAATCTGTGTAAAACAAAGCTTCTCGAGCAAAACTGCATCTAGCACTGCTGGGCACCAGTCAACTTTAACCAAATGAAACAATAATACAGGGTTATCCTGGACAGCAAAAATAATGAGATGTTTTTTCCTTAAAAATTCATCTGCTTCTCCTGCCACCAATTTTATTCTCAGTCTCTGCATTTTATTCAACGCTGTAACCATTTTCTGATCCCCCCTCATTTTCATCAGAAAAACCATCAACTTCCACGTACTTACAGCATAACTCCTCTTATATCCTCACCTTAACCAATTGTCGAGCTTGGTACTCTTACTATCTCATAAGCACACCAAACTCTTCCAGTCTTATTTTCTTTACTCACAATCCTTTTTGAAGCAAATTCCCGTGGTAAAGGATAAAAAAAATATTTTGACAGTCAGGAATGCTCCAGTTGCAAGTTGGATTTATGAAATGCAGTTAATATTGTGGTCAAAGAATCAGGGATTTCAGCACAAAAGAGGATTATTCGGTTATTGACACCGTGAAACTCTATCAGAGCTCTCTTCTCCAATTCTATTTCCCCTCTCATCCTTTGCACCACATAAGAACTCTGTAATTAAGAGTTTCTCAGTTTGCTTTGAAATTCTGCAATTGATTGTGCTTCAATGGTCACTTGTGGAAATGCAACCCATATTCTAATTACAATGAATCTGCTATTAGCAATCTATTTGAGGTTATTGTTTTTTATTTAGTTGACAGGTTAGAACTTTAGGCTACTCTGGCTCCATTTTAAACATTGGCCACTGCAGGGGTTTTCAGCAGAGGTAGTTCCAGCCATACTTATTACAACTGCTGCACAGAACGTAAAGGGTGTCGGGGATAATATCTTTGCAAGTCCTATACTGAGATTCTGTAGAGTATTGTTTATATATATGATATATCCATTATAATTGAACACTCTGCTGACTGCACTGTAGAGTCAAACAAGGGGAGCTTGGAAATGTCAAATACGAGACAGCAGAGGTTTAAGGTAAGAGAGAGGAAATTCAAAGGAGATCTCTGGGGGCCATTTGTTTTTTTTTAACACAGTGTGGTAGGTGTCTGTAAAAGCTGCAAGAGTAGATTGTAGAACCAGATACAGTAGCAAGATTTTAGAATCATTTAA
This sequence comes from Mobula hypostoma, assembly GCF_963921235.1. Taxonomy (NCBI): domain Eukaryota; kingdom Metazoa; phylum Chordata; class Chondrichthyes; order Myliobatiformes; family Myliobatidae; genus Mobula; species Mobula hypostoma. The sequence goes on along the minus strand of NC_086105.1, from coordinate 89,078,954 downwards.
AGACAGATGAACAGGCAGGGAACGGAGGGAAGGTGGCATTAGTTAGATCAGCATTGTAGAGGACATGGACATGATGGCCGAAGAGCTGTTCTACATTCATTACCAGTAGCTCATCAGGTAACACACCAGATGCTGTCTGTGAATATTGTTCCAATTCCCAGATAGATCAGTATTTAGGGGTAGAAATGCATATATGTTTAAATAATTGTATTCATGCACACCATCTTCAGTACCTGTGTCATCCTTGTGGCCGTTTTATGTTATTTACTTTATACTTATGAATAAAATTTTATGCTGAGGGTTCTTTAGCAAACTCGGACATAGCATTCGTAGACATATCCTTAGAATGGACCTTTTGAGACAGATTATTCAAATGATTTCAGGCTAACTATTTCCAAATGCTCCTTTCTTCTTCTCTCTCAACCATTAGCCCTTATCTTGAATCTTCCCTGAAACTCTGAGCAACCAGGAACTCTGCACAAGAGTTCAAAACTATGTACTCCCTAATTGTGTTTACTTACAGCAGGAGGTAGAGCTGTTATTAGTTTATAGATTTCCATGTGAAAATAAAGCAGGAATTTGATCCATCATTAAGCAGCAGTTTGATGTGCCAGGCTAATGACAGTAATATCAGTGTTTCAAGCTATCAGTGCACAAAAGCAGCAACCTCCTGTTCTAAGCTTCCATTAGCAGCCAGAGATCTCATTTACACAAATATCTGCTCAAATCAAAATACAGTGTATTAGGCTGTCTGGTACAGAAAATTGACACAAATGCGATGTGGGGTTCTTAAGTCTCATCTGCAACAACACGTTCATAAATACTGGATAAGCAGAGATAAACAGAACATGGCCACTGCCCTATATCTACAGTTTATAATTTGTGTTATGATGGCATGGGAGAAACACCATATTAGGCAAATATAATTAATGTTAGCAGGAGATTCAGGATGAGCAGCCATTGACATTCTAATCCTTTTACAAGCTCAAATAATTTGAAGCCAAGTTTTAACAACAACATCTTGCAACACAACAACTTACACTGACCCTTATAAATATGCCAAAGCACTCAAAGGACCTTTATCCTGACACTAAGTTTCATAATGTTTATGGATGTAACCAAATGCCTGGTTAAATAAGTAGATTTCAAAAGCAAATTAAAGCTTAGCGAGATGCAGAAAAAGTTCAGAGCCAATGTGCTGGGTACACAGCCCATGAGGTCAAATCAAATAAATGCAGCAAAGAGTCATTTTCTGAAACTATAATGCATCTTCACAAAACAAAAATGATGAAATGAAAAGGCAATAAGCAGAAAGCAGTATAAATCTTTTCTTTCAGCCTTATACACAAATAGCTGTGTTGATATTGCCTTTGGTCCTTAGAGGCCTCCTAATGCGGCCATTCATGGTTCCAAGCAATGTCGTAATAAAAGGATTAATATATCAGAGCTGATTCCCCTTGCTGACCCTCAATAATATCAATATGTTAACATGAAAACACATTCAAAGTTTACAAATGTAATGCCAAGGTGCCAATAAAGTCACCTCACCTTAAGACAATGATATAGGCACCACAAGTCCCTCAGATGAGTTTGATAGGGCATCATGGTAGTGTAGTGGTTAGCACAGAACTTTACAGTACCAGTGACAGTACAGTCCTAGATGAGCTCAATCGCTTTTACGCTTGGTCCGATGTCACTAACTCTGAGCCTGAGGAAAGCCACTGTTACAACCTGCAACCTGGTCATCTCTGAGGCTGAGGTACGCAGATGTTGCCAACGAGTGGACAGTTGCAAGGCTGCGGGATCGAACGGCATCCCAGGGCGAGTACTCAGGATGTGCATAGCACAATTGGCAGGTGTGTTTACTGACATTTTTAATCTCTCCCTCTCCCGGTGTAGAGTGCCCTCCTGCTTCAAATTATCCACCATTGTCCCTGTACCAAAAAAGACCCAAGGTAACATGCCTGAACGACTGGTGTCCTATCGCACACACCTCAATAATCAGCATATGCTTTGAGAGGCTGGTCAAGGACTACATCTGCAGCATGCTACCACCCAAACTAGACCCCTTATAATTCGCCTACCGACACAACCGATCAACAGAAACAATAGCTACTGCTTTACATACCGTCCTTACACATCTGGAGAAGAAGGATGCTTATGTGAGAATGCTGTTAAAACCATAAGACCATAAAATATAGGAGCAGAAATAGGTTTCTGCCCTGGCTAATCAAGAACCTATCTATCTCTGTCTTAAATGCACCCAATGACTTGGCCTCCACAGCCGCTCGTGGCAACAAATTCCACAGATTTACCACCCCCTGACTAAAGTAATTCTCCACATCGCTGTTCTAAATGGACATCCTTCAATCCTGAAGTCATGCCCTCTTGTCCAAGACTCCCCTACCATGGGTAATAACTTTGCTAGATCTAATCTGTTCAAGCCTTTTAACATTCGGAATGTTTCAATGAGATCCTTGGACTACAGTTCAGCATTCAACACCATAGTTCCATCCAGGCTCGACAGGAAACTCAGAGGCCTCGGCCTTCACCCTGCCTTGTGCAGCTGGATTCTAGACTTCCCTGTCAGATCGTCGGCAGGTGGTAAGAGTGGGCTCCCTCACCTCCACCCCTCTGACTCTCAATACAGGAGCCCCTCAAGTCTGTGTACCAAGTCCCCACCTTTACTCCTTGTAAACCCATGACTGTGTCGCCACCCACAGCTCTAATCTGCTAATCACATTTGCTGATGACACTTCATTGATTGACCTTATCTCAAGCAATAATGAGCTTGCCTACAGGGAAGAAGTCATCTCTCTGACACAGTGGTGTCAAGAAAACAACCTCTCCTTCAATGTCACAAAAAGAAAGAAGCTGGTTGTGGATTACAGGAGGAATGGAGACGGGCTAACCCTTATTAACATCAATGGATCTGGGGTCGAGAGGGTAAACAGCTTCAAGTTCCTCGGCATCCACATCACCAAGGACCTCACATGGTCTGTACACACCAACTGTGTGGTGAAAAAGGCACAACAGGGCCTCTTTCACCTCAGACGGTTGAGGAAGTTTGGCATGGAACCCCAAATTCTAAGAACTACATTTGAGAGCATCTTGACTGGCTGCATCACTGCCTGGTATGGGAACTGTACCTCTCTTAATCACAGGACTCCGCAGAGAGTGCTGCGGACAGCCCAGTGCATCTGTAGTTGTCAACTTCCCATGATTCAGGACATTTACAAAGACAGGTATGAAATTAGGGGCCGAAGGATCATTGGAGACGTGAGTCACCCCAACCACAATCTATTCCAGTTGGTACCATCCAGGAAACAGTACCGCAGCATAAAAGCCAGAACCAACAGGACAGCTTCTTCCACCAGGCCATCAGACTGATTTGAGTGTACTTCTATATTACATTGTTCTATTTATTATAAATTACTATGATTGCACATTGCACACTTAGACGGAGACGTAACATAAAGATTTTTACTCCTCACATATGTTAAGGATGTAAGAAATAAAGTCAATTCAATTCATTTCAATTCCCAGGTTCAATTCCTGCCACTGACAGTAAGGAGTTTGCACGTTCTCTCCAGGTGTACATGGGCTTCCTCCGGGTGCTCTGGTTTCCTCCCACATTCCAAGGTTGGTAGGTTAATTGGTCATTGTAAATTGCTCAGTGATTAGTCTAGAGTTAAATTGGGGATTGATGGGGGGGGCACAACTCAAAGAACTGTTCTCAATAAATAAATAAAAATAAAAATATGAAGACAACTTTGTACTGCTCTTGAGGTAGAAAGCTGTGTCATTTTTCAGTTGATACTGGTGAAGATTTTGTCAGCAATGGAGTACAGATTTTATCTCTTAGTTACATTAAAAAAGAACTAACATTTATTTCATAGAGAACCTTTTAAAAACTTTAAAATATCTAAGACATTACTCACTATGCTTCAAAATCAAGAGAAAATTTGCAGATGCTGGAAATCCAAGCAACACACACAAAACACTGAAGGAGCTGAGTGGGTCAGGCGGCATCTATGGAAAAGAATAAACAATTGACGTTTCGGGCCAAGATACTTCTTCAGGACTGAGATTGGGTGACCTGGAGACACAAGTGAGTACAGATGTCCCTTTGATCTGGATCCACCTATCACCTGCCAGCTCTTGCTCCACTCCTTTCCTTCACTTTTTTATACTATCTCTCCATTCTTTCCAGTCTAGATGTAAGCTCTTGACCCTAGACAGTGACTGTCTATTTCCTTTCATAGATGCTATCTTTCCCACTGTATGCCTCCATTGCTTTTAATGTGGCTACAAATTGGGTGATTGCTTTGCAAGTGATCTTTGTCCAGTCCGCAGAGGTAATCCAGAGCTTCTTGTTGTCGCCACTTTAATTCTCAGTCCCACTCCTATTCCTGATGCAGGGTCTCAACCCAAATTATTAACCATCCCTCTACCTCCACAGATGCTGCTTGACCCACTGAGTTCCTCCACCAGTCTGTGTTTCTGCCCCAGGTTACAACATCTGCAGTCTCTTACATTTTACCACTCCCATTCCAACCTGCCTGTCTGTAACACCCACTACCAGAGTGAAGCCCAAACTGTTACATATTTGCAACCTTACAACCTTCTGGAATGAATACTGAAATCTCCAGCTTCAAGTAAACTGTTCTCTTATTGTTTTCCATTTTCATGATTATGTCCCTTCTCACTGCATTTCTTTAAAATGTCTTGCTAATGGTTAGTCCTCATGCTCCTTGTCACCTGACATATTGCCAGCTCCTACCAGTCCATTAACCTGAAAGCAACGTTTATTATCAATTTCTGGTTTCTGTACCATGACGATGTATATAAGAAGTCTATTCAAGCGTGCTTTGCCATTTGGCTAGAAATAACATCCCTGCATTCACAAACATGCTCTAGCAACAGAAATCAACAGACATGATGGACCAAATGGTGCTGTAATTGTGTACTCATGTCGAACTTCTCTCTGTAATCCCATGAAGCAGTGACTATCTGTAACATCCATCCTGAGACTGTCTAATGCAACAAAAACGCAGCAAAACTCTATTACAAAATGAATAAATACAGAGGCGTTCTCACCCACTAAGAACACCGGCAAAATATGCTGAATGTTGACAGCAGAAGCTGTGGTGGGCTTTAACCATCCTGCAGCACCTTCTGGTGTCAGAAACTGAGAACCGCAACACGACATTTTTCAAGAGACTTTCAACTGGTATTTTTAACATTATACTTATTTGTACCTCAGATTCAAAACATCAACAACAAATCATGCCCTGTGCCTGCAGCATTTGGATTGTTTCCAGACACTGCACAGAAGTTCTTTGGTTATTTCATTTAGTAGTGATAATAAGTTTGTTCATTGCCTTTCATAACTTTAGAGAGACCAAGCTGCTTTCCGTCAATTCCATAATTTTAGAAGTGTAATCATTGTTGGAACAGTATGATCCCACAAAGAGTAATGTGAGAGAGATCAGACTGTTTTGAGGTTCATGGGTTCAATGTCCATTCAGAAATCTGATGGCAGAGGAGAAGAAGCAATTTCTGAATTGTTGAGTGTGTGCTTTCAGGCTGCTGTACCTCCTTCCTGATGGTAGCAATGAGAACAAGGCATGTCCTAGGTGATGAGGGTCCTTAATGATGGGTACCACCTTTTTGAAGCATCACTTCTTGAAGATGCCCTGGATTCAGAAGGCTACAGTACATGAAGAAGCTGACTGAGCTTACAACTTTCTGCAGGTTATTTTGTTCCTGTGCAGGGAACCTAACCCCTTCCAATACCAGATGGTGATGTAGTTAGAATGCTCTTCATTGTACTTATGTAGAAATTTCTGAATGTTTTTGATGACATACCAAATCTTCTCAAACTCATAATGAAATATAGCTACTTTTGTGCCTCCTTTGTAACTGCATCGATTATGTTGGGCCCAGGATAGATCCTCAGAGATACTGACACCCAGGAACTTGAAATTGCTCACCATTTCCACTTCTGATCCCTCAATGAGGACTGGTGTGTGTTCCCTTGTCTTACCCTTCCTGAAGTCCACAACCAATTCTTTGGTCTTACTGACGCTAAGTGTAAGGTTGTTGCTGCGACAACACTCAACCAGCTGATCTATCTCACTCCTGTACACCTTTTTATCACCATCCGAAATTTCGCCAACAATACTTGTGCTGTCAGCAAATTTATAGATGGCATTTGCACTGTGCCAAACCATACAGTCACGGGTGTAGAGGGAGTAGAGTACACATCCTTGACATGCACCAGTGTTGGACATCAGTGAGGTGGAGGTATTATTTCTGATTTGTACAGACTGTGGTCTTCCGGTGAGGAAGTCAAGGATCAGTTGCAGTAGGAGGTTCATAGGTTTTGGAGCTTTTTGATCAGACCTGTAGGAATGGTTGTGTTAAATGCCGAGTTGTAGTCAATAAACAGCTGCCTGACATAAGTATTATAATTGTCCAGATGATCCATGGTTACATGAAGAGCCAATAAGATTGCATCTGCTGTAGACCTATTGTGGCAATAGGCAAATTGCAGTGGATCCAGTTCCTTGCTTAGGCAGGAGTTGATTCTCGCTATAACCAAAATCCCAAAGCAGTTCATCACTGTAGATATGAGTGCCACTGGATGACAGTCATTAAGACAGCCCACCTGCTCTTGGGCATTGCTATGACTGTTGTCCTTTTGAAGCTAGGGGGAACTTCTGACAGTAGCAATAAGAGAGTGAAAAAGCCTTTAATCACACCCACCAGTTGGTTGGCACAGGTTTTCAGAGGCCTACCAGACACAACATCAGGGCCTGTTGCCTTGCGAGGGTTCACCCTTTTGAAAGACATTCTGATGTTGGCCTCTGAGACAGAGATCACAGGTCACCGGCAGCTGCAGGGATCCTCATAGCTGTAGCTTTATTCTCCCTTTCAAAATGTGCATAAAAGGCACTGAGCTCATCTGGGAGTGAAGTATCATTCCCATTCATAATGTTAAGTTTTGCCTTGTAGGAAGTAATAGCCTGCAAACTCTGCCAGAATCAATGTGCATCCGATTGCACTTCTACCCTCAAAAGCAAATTGTTCTTCAACTGAAACGTCCAAGCTTCTCACATCATTCCCACTTTTCCTTCCTCATTCACCTAGCTATCTTCCTCCTCACTATCACCTGCTAGTTTGTGCCTTCCCACTCCTTCCACCATTTTAATTTGGCTCCTGCCCTCTTTCTTTACAACCTGATGAACGGTCGCAGCCTGAAAAGCTGTCTACCCATTTTCTTTCACAGATGCAGAGTTCCTTCAGCATTTTGTGTTTGTTGCTCCAAATTTATAGCATCTACAGACTTGCTTGTGTTTCCATCCAGAGATATTTTATTTTTGTGATTGAGTGAACAGAAAGAATAAAAGGCTGATATTTACGTATGTCTAAGAAAAATATCTATGTATATTTCAACACATACTATTTTTTAATGACCCAACTGTAAAACATCATGCTAAGTAAATAACACTTTAAAAATTAAAAGCTTATCTCTTTGCTTTTTTGTCCTTGGATCCAATTTTGTTTTTGCAAATGTGACATCCTCATCTGGCTGAAACCAATTCCTTCATTTATATTGCCAGTCTCGTCCATTTTAACAACAGATGGCTGCTCATAAACTACTGTTGATCATTATTTAAGATCATTTGGAATTTAGGTGCAGGATTAGGCCATTCAAGCCTGTTCAGTACAAATTAAACAGATTAAGAAGTGACACAATGTCTATTCAGTGTGCAGCTCAGCTACTTTAACTAAAACAATGTATAAAAATAAGGAACGACTTCTTTTCAATTAGGAATTTGTCATTTGTTATCGTCCCAACAATCCTCAAATACTGAAACCTCTCCAATCTGGAGATAAGAGATCAGTGGGAAAATCACAAATTTACATTCATATAACATTTTTCACAACATTAGGACAGTCTAAATAACTTTATTTGGGGTAGTTGCAACTATAATGCAGGAAGCACATCTAGTAATTTGAAGCAAAAGCTCCTACAAACTGCAAGAAAGTAGAAACCACGACGTTTTTAGCAATGTTAAAGATTAGCCAAGACACTTAAGAATACTACTGACCATCAATAGTACTACAGATATTTATAAAGGCCTTGATTCAACACATAAAATGACTGAAATATTCATACAGAAGCGGTCCATCGGCCTGCTGTACCAGTTCCATGAAAAAATTGTCAAGCAAGCCATCCTACCTGCCTATTTTGTAATCTAACAATCCAGTTCTGGTTTGCACATTACTACTGAATATGATTTCTCAAACCTTTCAGATAGTGAGCACATCCTGGATCATAGCAACAAACTAAAACTAAAACTAAATGCCTCTCATTGACACTTTGTGCTAGTCAAAAGATTATATGGCAGGTTGATAGAGAATACTTAAAACAAGAAGTGAAAATGTGACTGTTACTATTTCTCTCCAAACAATTTCATCTTTGTTTTATGGTCATCAAGTAATACCAGCAGCACAGCCATCAGATGGCACTGGAACAAGAATCCTTTTTGAAAGAGAGACTGTATGTAACTTAAAACAACACATTTCTCTCATTATCAATTCTTTAATGGACAAACCAGTTTTACTGTTGTCCACCGTGTATGGCTAGGAATAGGTGATTTCTGAACTCATCTATAGCTTGTTAGTATGCTACCATTCATGTTCATAACAAAATGTCCGGCAAATATTAAAAATAATGAGTTAATAACACTGTTGAACAATATTAAAATAATGATGATAGAACATGAATATTTTTAACTGGTACCAAGAAGATTTGTGAAGGAGAAGAAAGTAGAAAAGCGTGGTCGAGAGGGAGATCAAAAAGATCATAAGACATATGAGTAGAATTAGGTCATTTTGGCCCATCAAGTCTGTTTCCTCATTCAATCAGATTGATTTATTATTCCTCTCAACCCATTCTCCTGCCTTTTCCACGTAACCTTTGATACCCCTATTCATAAAGAACATATCAGCCTCCGCTTTAAATATACCCAATGACTTGGCCTCCATGGTCGTCTGTGGCAATGAATTCCACAAATTCACCACCAACTAGTTAAATAAATTGCTTCTGATCTCTGTTCTAAACTGATATCCTATCCTGAGGCTGTGCCTTCTGGTCTTCTATGAATTTTTCTTTGAAAAATCCTCTCCATGTCCACTCTGTCTAGGCTTTTCAATATTCGATTGGTTTTAACGAGATCAAGTAAACAAAGGACAGGGAGGGGGTACTGAGAGGAGGATGGGGAAGGGATAGGGAAGGGGGAACCTGTGATGGAGAAAGTATGCTAGGGTATTAAATAGGGAGCAGGAAGGAGTGGAATGGTCTGTCCCTTGCCAGTATCAGGTGAGGTTCGATAAGAAAAAGAGGGAGAGAAAGATGAAGAAGACAGAGAGGAAAAAAGTGGGGAAGAGATAAAAGAGAAGAGGAATGTGAGGGAGAAAGAGGAAGGACAGAGAATTCAGTAGCTGGGAGAGAAAGTAGGAGTGGAGCAAGAGAGAGCCGCAGTGGGGGAGAGAAAAGAGGGAGAAAATGGTGAAGTTGAGGGAAGAGTCAAGAAGAATGGGAGAAATCTGCAGAAAAGGATGAGAGTGGAAGACTGGGAGAGAGAGAAGGTATGGAATGGGGGTAGGTGATGTAGATAGGTAGAATCAGAATCAGAATTGGGTTTAAGATCACTGGCATATGTCATGAAATTTGTTGTTTTGTGGCAACAGTACACTGTAATACACAACAATAAAAACTATAAATTACAATAAATATATTAAAAATTAAATTAAATAAGTAGTGCAAAAAGAGAGCAAAGAAATAAAATATTGAGGTAGTGTATATGAGTTCATTGTCCATTCATAAATATGATGGCAGTGGGGAAGAAGCCGTTCATAAAACATTGAGTGTGTGTCTTCAGGCTTCTGTACCTCTTCCTTGATGATAGCACGGTAGGGGAGAGGGAAAGGGAAGATAAGAAAAAAGAGATGTAAGGTTGATGGGCATGGAGAAGCATGATAGGGATAGTTGATAGGGGAGGGAAATGAGTAATAGGGAGAGGGAGAGGTGGTGGGAAGACCATGTTTTAAGGAAAAATAGTATGTAGAAGGAAAAGATATGGGATGGGGGAGAGGAGTTTAGGAGAAGAGAAGGGGGAAGGGAAGAAATAGGGTAACAGGAGGGATCCGGGGCAGAGAGGTGGTGCTCAATAGGGAATAGTGAGAAGGAAGGGCCATTAAAGAGGGCAGAAGGAAAAGGAAAAAAGGGGAAAGGGGTATTGAGTGGGGTATTGAAAGGTGAGGAAAGAAAATTGAAGGGGAAAGAAAGGGAAGTGAAAGGAGAAGATAAGGGAAGCACAGGGAGAGGGTATGGCGAGAGGATAGTGAGGAGGGAACGTGTGGTGGATTAAGTGTGGATGGTTATTAGATAGGTGGAGGGAAGAAGATGGAGTGGAGTGGGCTGGACAGAGAAACTGCACTGGATTTTGTGAGAATAGGACTATATAACATGTCAACTTTGTCCTGTATATTACACTCTAAGCCTATTTCTTCATCACCCATGTTCCCTGTTCCATTTCTCTAATCTCCTAATCAATCTTGTCCTCTCTCACCCAACCACATTCTTCTCCAACAACACACATCAAAGTTGCTGGTGAACGCAGCAGGCCAGGCAGCATCTCTAGGAAGAGGTACAGTTGATGTTTCAGGCCGAGACCCTTCATCAGGGCTAACTGAAGGAAGAGTTAGTAAGAGATTTGAAAGCAATATCTGGATCTGGATCATAACAGATCTTGTCCTCAGCAGTCTACCAGCAACTTTGATGTGTGTTGCTTGAATTTCCAGCATCTGCAGAATTCCTGTCATTCACATTCTTCTCCTTTATTCAATTCCTATGTCTCCCCTCACCCCATCTCCTGTTTCTGTTCCATCTTGCATCTCCCCCATTACCTTTTCTTCCCCCTTCCTACACATCCCTTCCTATCGATTAGGAGGTTACCTGACAATTGAGGCACATCAGGACATGTAGGGCCTGTGGACGATGCTGAGACATGCTTATTCTATTACAAATTTCTGTGAAGATTTTTTCCCTGTTGCTGGGTGTGGTTACTGTTACACAAATTAAGACAATGATATGCATTCTCAGTAATCATACACACTAACACAGTTAATTGTAGTTTGATGAATTACCTAGAAATCCTTCATAGCACTCTAATCCTAATATACTCAAGGAGATTATGCTACCTGTTCAAAACATGCATACACTCTTCCACTCTTTTCTAAGAGCTTCAATCATCAAGAATATCTGTTTTACAGCCATGTAATTCATGAATTTAAGTTCAATCTTGGCAGGTGATGTCACCTCAGAATTTGGCTGTAATTTTACCAGTTTATTGGCTTTATGTGCTTCCGAGAAAGGGAGGAGGCAACATGATTGAATTTACTATTAAATACCGCCAAAATTATAAATATATTTTTTATATATATATATATAGAGAGAGACACACACATGCACACATATATATATATCTTTATTAAACTCCTGCAACACACACGTTTGTGTTTGAGTGGCAAGTTCAAGATCCTGACATAGTCTGGAGATACCATGAGGCTGGCTTATTTACATGCACAATCTGGCAACTCAATACTCCCCTCAGTTAATATGAAATATCAATATCAGCTACAACTGAAATCAAAGTCTGCTGAAAAACTGATTGGTTCTTTACGTTTTCAGAAGCCAAGGGTAAGCACGATGAATGAATGGCAGAAACTATGGCTTTTGACCATAAGACTCTTGGCCTTTTAAACAAGCTTCTTTCTCCAGAGACCAAAAAGCTCTTGAAGCCCAAGTAAAAACCTCCATTTTGTCAACCTCTCTTTTGATACTCAGATTTGTATAATTAACTCACTAGTAAAGCAAAAGGTGATTTCAGTCTAATGAGTGGTGATGTTTGCTGACTAAAATCCAGACACCCATTCACACATTAACAAATGACTCACCACAAACTCACAGAATTAACATTTGAACCATCGGTTTTAATAGTAGCTGTGCATAGTTCACAGTGATATGGGTCTCTAATCCCTGATGTCTGCCTTTTATAGACAATAACCAATAGACAATAGGTGCAGGAGTAGGCCATTTGGCCCTTCGAGCCAGCACCACCATTCACTGTGATCATGGCTGATCATCCACAATCAGTATCCAGTTCCTGCCTTATCCCCATAACCTTTGATTCCACTATCTTTAAGAGCTCTATCCATCTCTTTTTTGAAAGCATCCAGAGACTTGGCCTACACAGCCTTCTGGGGCAGAGCATTCCATATATCCACCACTCTCTGGGTGAAAAAGTTTTTCCTCAACCCCATTCTAAATGGCCTACCCCTAATTCTTAAACTGTGGCCTCTGGGTCTGGACTCACCTATCAGCAGGAACATGCTTCCTGCCTGCAGCGTGTCCAACCCCTTAATAATCTTATATGTTTCAATAAGATCCCCTCTCAGCCTTCTAAATTCCAGAGTATACAAGCCCAGTCACTCCAATCTTTCGACATACGACAGTCCTGCCATCCTGGGAATTAACCTTGTGAACCCATGCTGCACTCCCTCAATAGCAAGAATGTCCTTCCTCAAATTTGGAGACCAAAACTGCACACAGTACTCCAGGTGTGGTCTCACCAGGGCCCTGTACAGCTGCAGAACGACCTCTTTGCTCTTATACTCAATTCTCCTTGTTATGAAGGCCAGCATGCCATTAGCTTTCTTCACTGCCTGCTGTACTTGCATGCTTGCTTTCAGTGACTGATGTGCAAGAACACCTAGATCTCGTTGTGCTTCCCCTTTTCCTAACTTGACTTCATTTAGATAATAATCTGCCTTTCCGTTCTTACCACCAAAGTGGATAACCTCACATTTATCCACATTAAACTGCATCTGCCCACTCACCCAGCCTGTCCAAGTCACTCTGCATTCTCATAACATCCTCCTCACATTTCACACTGCCACCCAGCCTTGTGTCATCGGCAAATTTGCTAATGTTACTTTTAATTCCCTCATCTAAATCATTAATATATATTGTAAACAGCTGCGGTCCCAGCACTGAACCCTGCGGTACCCCACTGGTCACCGCCTGCCATTCCAAAAGGGACCCATTAATCGCTACCCTTGTTTTCTGCCAGCCAGCCAATTTTCAATCCATGTCAGTACTCTGCCCCCAATACCATGTGCCCTAATTTTGCCCACTAATCTCCTATGTGGGATTTTATCAAAGGCTTTCTGAAAGTCCAGGTACACTACATCCACTGGCTCTCCCTTGTCCATTTTCATAGTTACATACTCAAAAAATTCCAAAAGATTAGTCAAGCATGACTTCCCCTTTGTAAATCCATGCTGACTCAGACCAATCCTGTTACTACTATCCAGATGTGTCGTAATTTCATCTTTTATAATTGACTCCAGCATCTTTTCCACCACTGACGTCAGGCTAACCGGTCTATAATTCCCTGTTTTCTCTCGTCCTCCCTTCTTGAAGAGAGGGACAACATTAGCCACCCTCCAATCCACAGGAACTGATCCTGAATCTATAGAACATTGGAAAATGATTACCAATGCGTCCACGATTTCTAAAACCACCTCCTTAAGTACCCTGGGATGCAGACCATCAGGTCCCGGGGACTTATCAGCCTTCAGACCCAACAGACTATCCAACACCATTTCCTGCCTAATATAAATTTCCTTCAATTCATCCATTACCCTAGGTCCTTTGGCCACTATTACATCTGGGAGATTGTTTGTGTCTGCCCTAGTGAAGACAGATCCAAAGTACCTGTTCAACTTGTCTGCCATTTCCTTGTTCCCCATAATAAATTCACCCGCTTCTGTCTTCAAGGGCCCAATTTTAGTCTTAACTATTTTTTTCCTTTTCACATACCTAAAGAAGCTTTTACTATCCTCCTTTATATTCTTGGCTAGTTTACCTTCGTACCTCATTTTTTCTCCACGTATTGCCTTTTTAGTTACCTTCTGTTGCTCTTTAAAAGTTTCCCAATCCTCTGGCTTCCCACTCCTCTTTGCTATGTTATACTTCTTCTCTTTTATTTTTATACTGTCCATTACTTCCCTTGTCAGCCACGGCCTCCCCTTACTCCCCTTAGAATCTTTCTTCCCTCTTTGAAACAAACTGATCCTGCACCTTCTGCATTATTCCCTGAAACACTTGCCATTGCTGTTCCACTGTCAACCCTGATAGGGTATTGCTCCATTGAACTTTGGCCAGCTCCTCCCTCATAGCACCATAGTTCCCTTTGTTCAACTGTAATACTGACACTTCCGAGTTTCCCTTCTCCCTCTCAAATTGTAGATTAAAACTTACCATATTATGGTCACTACCTCCTAATGGCTCCTTTACCTCGAGGTCCCTGATCAAATCCGGTTCATTGCACAACACTAAATCTAGAATTGTGTTCTCTCCGGTAGGCTCCAGTACAAGCTGTTCTAAGAATCCATCTCGGAGGGACTCCACAAATTCCCTTTCTTGGGGTCCAGTACCAACCTGATTCCTCCAGTCTACCTGCATGTTGAAGTCCCCCATAACAACTGTACCTTTGCGACATGCCAATTTTAACTCTTCAATTTTTGCCCCTTCTACATGTATATGAGGGTGATGATGCCCTTTGTTTTGGATTCAGTCATGTTGTCAACATATGTTCACACTTTCAGCAAGTCTGGGTCCATCCAATCCCACAGAAACAGCACAATTCAACTGTCACTTCCAGGAGTTTTATTCCACACAAGGGCATCAATGGAGCCTGTACACTCCTCTAGGGTCCGTGGCTGGTCCAGATCCTCCCACTCACTATTGTCAAAGACCTCTGTGATAGACAACAAGGTCTGGGTGGCTATGCCCTTTTTATCATACAGACCAGTATGGAAGGAATTACAAATGTTTAATATGTCTATCTACAAGAATATTACTGAGCCATCATCTCCCTTAAGGCTGTGGATCACAGAGTTCCTTCTGAACCTTTTTGAAGAAGTAATATAGGCCCATCTCGTTGCACTCCAAGGAGCAGACTTTTTGGATGGGAACATGATCTTTGAGAATTCAAAGGCAAAGAGCAAGGCTTGCCAGCTTTTTCCTTCTCAGCATTCGACCCTAACATCTACCTCCTCGCAGACAAAGGAGAAATTCCAGGTTGTCTGGAGTTGTCTAGATTTCTGAATATCTTTGAGAATGAAGACCATTTAAAAGCTCTCTTTTGTTGCTTCTTACCAGTGGAGTCAAAGAGGGGTTTCACAGTTCTCCAGTTTGCATTGCCCCTCTTTAGTTCCCTAATGTCATCTGAAGTCAGCAGCTTTATGTTCAATTTCCATGTTTCCTGCCTGCCTTCCTACTTTCCTATAGGTGACAATGGGTCTGAATAATGCAGTATTAGAGAAGAACATCAGTGGATCTAAGGCTACGTCCACACTACGCCGGATAATTTTGAAAACGCCAGTTTCGAGTAAAAATGACAGGCGTCCACACTAAGCGTTTTTCAAAATATCTCCGTCCACATTAGATGAATATTTGGGCAAATCTCCTCCTACTGGGCATGCGCAGGACACACAGAAAACAAGTGAAGAGGAAACGGTATACTTGGTGCGTGTTTGTCCAGTTACAGAGTAGAAAAACTTGAAAGGAATTGCTCTTGGCTGTCGCGCAGGAGGACTTAAAACTAAAAAACAAATACTGGAGCGTATGGAGGCAAGCGACAGGGAGTTCACGGACAGTATGACCCGGTTGACGACGCACATTGATAAACTGACTAACTCTGTTGCATTAATAAAGCATCTTGTTAAATGTATAAAACATGTCTGCATCAGTGTTATCTTGTATTTCCATACCATGTTACATTAGGCTGTTACACATCTATTGTCAGAGAAGTACTTGCATAAATAGGTAAACCACCTTCATACAAGCAAGGACAGAAAACAGGGCGAAGTGAGTATACTTATTTATTCAGTAAGCTATGGGTCAAAGTATTTGGTGAGTATATTCCTAACTCTTCTGGCTTCAGTCTTGTTGCCCTCTGTTCTGAAATTGTTAGGTTACGTGGGGGGTTTGTGTTCAAGAAAACAACGAAATGCCGTGCTGCGGCTATCTGTTCCGGCACGTCATGACAGTGGTTTTAAATAGTCAAAAAAGCTCACTTTACAATTTAACTCTCACGCTGTCCACACCGACTGCGCGTTATAACAGCCATACAGCAGGGCTTGCGCAGTACCAAGCAGAAGCTGAAAAAGCATTGTTGTTGTGGTGTTGTCATGACAGCGTTTTAAAATCTCTCCGTTTACCCCATACACACTGCAACGGATATTAGGTGTTTTCAGATTTATTCACTCTGGAGACCGTTTCTGAAAATCTCCGTTTTCGGGGGATGAAAACGCCGTTTCAGTGTGGACAGAAGGTCAAAACGAAGAGAAAAAGCTCCGTTTTCAAAATTATCCAGCGTAGTACCCTAACACTGACTGCCTTTGACTACTAAGCCACATGATCTCCACCAAGTGGAATCCAGTGCTACAGGAACATCATCACCTTGGTGAAAGATGCACTTTGGTCTATCTGGAACTGATTGGTCTTCCTATACAGCAAAATGTCGGCAATGGAATCCTGACAATTGACAAATTCTAGGCCACAAATGTATACACTGGAAGATACATTAAACCTTGATGCAGCAAACAGAAAGGCTTTATGAGCAAGGATTGCAGTCTATGGTGCTTCTACCGCTACACAATAAGAGACTAAGCCCTATTCAGAAGCCTTTTCAACACTAGGTTTTGTATCGCTCAAGGCAGGTTATGAGGGTGGTAATGCTGCTTTGTATACATAATATGTTCATACTACCAATGTATAGAACTGCTACCAGTGAATGCAGAAATAGAATGATACCATGAATTAAAGGCCCATACTCTTCCATTGCATTTCTTCTATATATTTTTATGAATAAAGTATGAGCTTCATTAAACAATTCCTCTCAAATAATGGATTAAAATACAATAAAGCAAAGGTAATTTAAAAAAGAAGTATTTGGTTTGCAAGTAAATTTTCCACATCCAATTTCAGCCTTCTGTCTTCATTGGGTTGTAAATGTTGCCCTCTAGCACAATGCAAAGTTTGTGGTGGAGCACAGTGCAGCCACCACACATGCTCTGTGAGGAAGGAGCACAATCTTGGGACTTCCTGCTGAGGGGCTGGGCCCTTCAAAACAGCTTCTTAAATATTTCACTGAAGCAATTTTTAAAGATGGAACATCAGTCACGTTGGTGCTTTGGAACTAAAATGTTAAGCTGTAGCAGTTTGGTTAACTGAGAGTTTAAGCCTTGAAGCAAGCAGCTTCTTTGATATTCTAGTCTTGTATCAATTTGAATCCTATGCATCAATAGTTGAACAATAAAACATAGTAATAATGTAACTTTTGAAATAAAGGTACTGATATATTATCTGCACTCTTCCCATTAAGAGAAAATCATGAGCAGCCTTCCTTATTAACCGTAAAGCCTTCCTTATCTATATATATTTCATGCCTAGTAATATAAAGGTTGCCCATGGGTTATGAACACCAAACTCATGCACACCCTATATACAAATGAGCTACCATAATATTAATAAATTCAGAATTCCAACATACGTACATATTCCTACAAAAAACAAATTTTTTCCCCTCATTCTCCACTTTTAGTAATTATTCTTTCTTATCAGTCTTTTGCTTTTGATGCCATTCTTTACAGCACTGTTAAGATATGGGTACCACATTGAGTGAAATTTGTGTATTTTCTGACTTAAGGACAAAATTGACTTATGGATGTCTTTAAAAACAGAACCTACTAATTACCTGGGGATAGCCTGTAGAATATGTTTTTGTGCAACCCGTCAAATCTCAAATTACTTTCTGCCCAGTTTATAAGAATGAATCAAGGGGAAAACTTGCTGTTGTGTTGACCCAGAGGTACACAAATGCAACTTTTGCCCAGTAATGGACTGACGAGAACAACACTTGCTCCAGTCTACATTGCTTATATGTTTTTGATAACTTTTATATTTTTAATCAAAATACTATTCCAATGACCAGATCACACACATCAAAGTTGCTGGTGAACGCAGCAGGCCAGGCAGCATCTCTAGGAAGAGGTACAGTCAACGTTTCAGGCCAAGACCCTTCATCAGGACTAACTGAAGGAAGCGTTAGTAAGAGATTTGAAAGTGTGAGGGAGAGGGGAGATCCGAAAAATGATAGGAGAAGACAGGAGGGGGAGGGATGGAGCTAAGAGCTGGACAGTTGATTGGCAAAAGGGATATGAAAGGATCATGGGACAGGAGGCCTAGGGAGAAAGAAAAGGGGGAGGGGGGGAAATCCCAGAGGATGGGCAAGGGGAGTAGTGAGAGGGACAGAGGAAGAAAAAGGTTGTGTGTATATAAGTAAATAACGGATGGGGTACGAGGGGGAGGTGGGGCATTAGCGGAAGTTTGAGAAGTCAATGTTCATGCCATCAGGTTGGAGGCTACCCAGACAGAATATAAGGTGTTGTTTCTCCAACCTGGGTGTGGCTTCATTTTTACAGTAGAGGAGGCCGTGGACAGACATATCAGAATGGGAATGGGACGTGGAATTAAAATGTGTGGCCACTGGGAGATCCTGCTTTCTCTGGCGGACAGAGCGTAGGTATTCAGTGAAATGATCTCCCAGTCTGCGTCGGCTCTCGCCAATATATAGAAGGCCACATCGGGAGCACCGAACGCAATATATCATCCCAGCCGACTCACAGGTGAAGTGTCGCCTCACCTGGAAGGACTGCCTGGGGCCCTGTAAGGGCATGTATAGCACTTGTTCCGCTTACAAGGATAAGTGCCAGGAGGGAGATTGGTGGGGAGGGATGGGGGGGGGAAACGAATGGACAAGGGAGTCGCGTAGGGAGCGATCCCTGCAGAAAGCAGAGAGGGGGCGAAAGGAAAGATGTGCTTAGTGGTGGGATCCTGTTGGAGGTGGCGAAAATTACGGAGAATAATATGTTGGACCCGGAGACTGGTGGGGTGGTAGGTGAGGACCAAGGGAACCCTATTCCTAGTGGGGTGGCGGGAGGATGGAGTGAGAGCAGACGTGCGTGAAATGGGGGAGATGCGTTTAAGAGCAGAGTTGACGGTGGAGGAAGGGAAGCCCCTTTCTTTAAAAAAGGAGGACATCTCCCTCGTCCTGGAATGAAAAGCCTCATCCTGAGAGCAGATGCGGCGGAGACGGAGGAATTGCGAGAAGGGGATGGCGTTTTTGCAAGAGACAGGGTGAGAAGAGGAATAGACAACTCAGCAGCAACTCCAATTAGCAATGGATCTAAATGGCATTGCAATCCGGGAGGAACATGGATATTTTCACATTGACATGGCTAGCCTGAATTAACAACATCAGAAATGGCTGAATTAAGAGACAGGGACACACCTCTGTCTGGAAGAGCTATTCAGAAGATGAATGCCAGTTTTATAACAACACACACAAAATGCTGGTGTAACGCAGCAGGCCAGGCAGCATCTATAGGAAGAAGTACGGTTGACGTTTCGGGCCAAAACATCGACTGTACTTCTTCCTATAAATGCTGCCTGACCTGCTGCGTTCTGCCAGTATTTTGTGTGTGCTGCTTGAATTTCCAGCATCTGCAGATTTTCTCGAGTGTGCCAGTTTTATAAGGGTGGATTTCACCTTCATGAATGAAGTAACCTGGTGTCTCAGCAACTGCTACAGAGGGATGAGCATCCTTCTCACAACTCCAACTTACTCTAATGTGGAACTAGCCACCATAGCCATCAACACATCAAATCAGTGATCAGGCTAAATTGATTGCTACTCTACCGTTTAGATAACAGGGAAACTTGAACGCCAGGGTACAAAACGACACATACCTCTGCAAATATGTGACTACAAAGAAATTTGAAAGTAACTCCAATAGAATCCTAGACAAAGTATCCATAATAGAAACTTGCTATTATCAAGATATGTTTCATCAGAGAGATGAAACAGCATGGCCTGAAAAGACATTAAAAATGTCATTAACTGAGCATAAGGTCACAAGGATGTCCAAATCATCCATGCATCACAGGTGCTGTGGCCATTGCTTGATCACCTCTGTTATCATCTCAAAATGGTCCTCACCCCCTACAAAAAAAGCACCAAAAGAAATGCTGCTGTGAAAAATAGATGTTGAATTTCTCAAAGCACACTCTACTCAATCGGTGCCTCACAAGCAACCTGATAACTCTAGACCAAAAGGAGTCACAGAGCTTCTATGCTGCCCATAATGCTCTGAAGTCTACAATCTTGATGACATGTCAAGAGATTCTTGGCTTCCCTATCATGCTCAAAGAAAAGAAAGCAGAAATATATGAGACAGAAGTCAACTACAAAACATTGGACATACAGAATACATGGTGAATGGAAAGATCAAGTGAGCACTTAAGATTGCTCACTCAGTACCATAATGGTCCAAACAACCAAGGACCTGTGTGATTTAAGGTGACTGACAGAAGGATCAGTAAGTAGGGAGAAGAGCAAAATTGTCCTGATGCAGATGGTAATGAAGTTTGGTAACTCACTGGCTGAAAACTGATCTGTCATGATATTTACTTGAATAACCACTGTGAATGTGGTCCAATTACCGTAATACAGGAATAATGCAGGAAGCTAAATTTTGACTGCTGTGGACATGATGGCCAAGGTCTTCCATCTATGTCTGAGATTTTCTGTGATTCCATGCCATCATTCAGGCAGGAGCTGTAAAGTAAGAAGAGCACTAATGTAGCATAGAATATAGCAAAAGAGAAGATCTAACTAACTAACATTGATTTTCAATGGCATAACTACCTTTGAATCCTAGAAACTCAATTGAACCTGATATAAACAGTAGAATGGGCAAACCAAAATAAGAAGGGCTACAGGGTTCAAAGTAGTAGCTGATATCCGCTTCTCAAGGGTAGTTAGAGATGGGCCTTAAGTAATGCCCTCACCAATGGCTGTCATATCCAATAAGCGAATGGAAAAAATACTGCATCAATTTGCCCTAATTTGCACTGGTTATTTGTATTCCCTTGATTAACCATTTATAGAAAACTACGTTTGTACTTGTGAACTAGTTCTTTTTGTTTCATAAACATTTAAACCTCAAACCTAATTCTTAAATCACTTTTGTCAAGGACTACTTTGTGTGTGGGGGTGGGATTTGGCTATTCCACTGATTCACAATTCTGTGCAGAGGTTAGAAGAGAGAAGATAAATCTGAATTTCTCATCTTGTTAATTGAATTTTGATTATCTGTGACTCTCCTCCCTCAACAAGTATCAATCGCTTTCAATGCAGTGATCTTGTGACTTTCTAATGTTATCATAAGAAACAGGACAAATATCTATATTTTTCTAACAGATGTTCAGAGCTGATTAATTCTGACTCTTGTATTTCTAATCTAAATGTGCTTTTAACATCAGGATGGGATCAGTGACTCTAAGCATCTATTTTGCCATTGAAAATCATGGGCAATGTACGTACATTATTATATTGTATAGTTAGTACATTTAAAGTGAGCATGAGGAAAACTAGCTCGAGTTAGTTCTCCAAATAGTTAACATAACAGCAAGGATGGAAACCTTCAGTGCATATTTAAATTTGGCAAAAAAACCTCCAAATATAAAGGATGATGTGAGTGATATGCTCATGTAATCATTCCATTCACTATAATGCACACGTCTAATTTAAAGTACAGGCTGCCAACATATTTATTGAATAATATTACTTTCTCATAGATATAAAGGTAGCTCTCAAATGGTCAGCAGTTAAGCAATGATTTATAAATCACTATTTATAGCAAGTACTGTGTGTGGCAGGATTGCTTTATTAGCAATTTCTAGCAGGCTTGGACTTAAACCATCATCAGGCAAATTACAGAAAGAGGTAAATCTATATTGCTTGCTTGTCTGCAGAGTGTTTCCTCTTCTGACACAAAGTTCACATATCTCCCCACTGGTACTATATACCACATCGTATTGTACAAAAAATGCAGAATCTCCACCACAAAAGGCAGTTATGCCTGGTTACTCATTTTATACATTTTGAACACAATCACAGAATGCTTACAAGACAGAAGGAAACAACGTGACCCATTGAATCCATTGTGCAATAAGATGGAAGGTTGACCAATGAAGTGACTCATCTTGTTTGCTCATGCTTGCTCCAAACAGCAACTGCACATTGTGGCAGCATGATGCAGTATGAAAATTTCACAGCTATTTTAAAATCGTGCTTGCTTAGATCACATTGTGGGAATGTGACATCCATAACATGACATTTAACAAGAAAATATTAAATCCAGATCTGTTATTCTGGTGGTAGGTTACAGACCTGGCATATTTATGGATAAAGTTATTGAATTCAACAGGATAATCACCAGCAGCTGGCTTCTTATTGGCATAGATGTTTCCATCTGAGTTGTGATTGGGGCATGGTTTATTTTATAGTCTATTTACTCAACAGAAAGCAAAAGAAACATTAGTCTATTTGGCTTCTGCCCCCCTCCTTTCCAGCCCTGAAGGGTCTTGGCCTGAAATGTCAACTGTTTATTCCCTTCTATGGATGCCGTCCGACTTGCTGAGCCCCTCAACCATGTTGTGTGTGTTGCTCAAGGTTTCCAGCATCTGCAGAGTCTCTTGATCTTATGATTTTCTGCTACACTGCAGAGTCTCTTCAAGTTATGCCTGCCCTGAAGAAGTTTTAATCCTCTCTTCACAGGAGTTGCCTGCTCCCCTCTGTGATCTCTGCTGCTCTTCAACTCTTCAATCATGTGCTCACCCAGACTTGCTACTACAGCCCTGCTGGGAACTTGTCCCTGATGCCATCTTGAGCCTCGTGGCTTCTATCTACTAACATTAAAATAATGACCAAATTACCCTAAAATATTGCTGTGTTTAAACAAAATCCATCTGAAATGTCGAACAAATCCTGAGCACATATTAAACAAAGCAAAGAAAGCTACGAGTCATTCTTTGCTGACATGACAAGGCAAGACTCCTGAGGGATATCCCTGTCAATGACACTTGTCCAGAAGTCAGTTGTAGGTTCAGTGGTGGCAGTGCCAAACAGAGGTGGGTGGTTTATTATTGTATAAAGACTCCAAGCAGCCATTCGCAATTTAACATTTGAAACAAATGATCTGCAGACGTTCGCCAATAATTTCACACTCACTGATTTGCTATGCCATTGGTATAACAATGAAAGGAAAAGCACAGAGGGTAGCAGTCTGTATAAGACTTGCCTTGTTTAAAAGAGGAAATTTATTGTTTACCACTGCTTTTATTAAAATGAAAACATAAGGACTAGCAGCATATGGTCCCTCCAGTCAGCTCTGCTGTTCAATAAACTCTATCTGATCTCAGCATAAGCCTCAACTCTACTTTCCTGCCTGTTCAACATGACTCTTGATTTCCACCCAGGGCAAGAATCTATCTCGGTTGTGAATATACAATAACTCATCAATCATGGCTCTTTGGAAAAGAGAATTCCAAAGATTTGCAAAGAAGGCAGAGAAAATTCCTCTTCAGTGTTTATGGATGCCTTATTATCCTGAGGCTCCCCTTGAGTTCTAGCCTTCTAGAAGAAAAATACTTACAATAAGATCCCCTTTCATTCTTCTGAATTCCAGAGTACAGACCAATCTATCAATCTTTCCTCAGTGGGCAATCCCTTTATCCCAGAAATTAATCTTAAGAATTTTCTGTATATTGTCTCCCAAAACAATTTTTAAAAATTGCCTCCTAAATCAAAGTTGCAGTCAATGTTTGGTCTCATCAGAGCCTTGTACCATTGACAGAAGACTTTCCAAATTTGTACTACATTTATCTTGGAATAATGGCCAACAATCCATTAGCCTCCCAATTATATGCTGGATCTGTTTAGTATCAGTATTTGTGTATGAGAAGATCCAACCAAATTATTATGAATAGGAGCATTCATTTATCCTGTCTTTTAAATACTTTAAATAACTCTGCTTTTTTAGCCTTCCTACTCTTTTCTGTCAGTTAAGCAATCCTTCATCCATGACAATATTATCCTCATTAATATTATCTCTCATTTTACATGGTACCTGACTGAAAAGCTTTCTAAAATCACATACACAAATATCCATCGGTTCTACTTCTGTTATTTGTATTCTTAAAGAACTCTAATAAGTCATTTATTTTTATTTTTCATAAATCTATGTTGACTTTACCTAATGATGCAAAAATTTTGTTACCTGATTGCCAACACTTTTAATAATCAATCCCAGTATTTTTGCAAGATAATATGTAATCCAAATGGGTTAATAATTAATAAGTTAATAGCATTACCCTCCCCTCACATTTATTATTTCCCCAACACACTGAAGGCTGTCCAGAACCACGGACATTTTGTAAGACCATAACCAAAGCCACTTGTTTCAAAACTAAGGGATTTGATGACTACTCTTGAAAATCATAATTTTAAGTTCTTCCCTTACACTTGGCCCTTAAAAATGAGTACCTTTGACACTTTAGTAGGATTATATGAAGAAAGACCTCAGCGTATTTTTCACCTTCCACTTGTTCAACTTGTGCAAGACTTTAAAATAATTTCCCTCCAATTTCATGAAAATTATAATCATTCTTCGCTGGTTTCCAAAATTCTCTACGAACTACCAATAAGCCTTTCTCCCTCTCATCTAATAGTTACACCCATTTGTTCATGTCATTTTCTTATTCTTCAATGGTACTGGGTCTTTGCTGAGAGTAAAAAAAGAATACTTCAAATATATGACACTGCTTATCTCTCATCATAACTTCTATTTCTCAACCCACTTTAAAAATTCTCACTTCATATAGCTGCCATTTTTGTCTCTAGTTTCAGACCTACATGTAAGTTCCCTGTCTCAGACTGAATATGATTGAAATGTATAGTTATTATCCCTCAATGCATCCTTATCTTGAGATCACAAATTAATCCTTATTCACCACACATGATTAGATCCAAAATAGTCTATTCATAGATTGGGGTCCATAACATGCTGGGAAATGTTCTCAAACATTGCCTTTACCAACTTGATTTACTGTACCTGATCTATACCACATTCTACGTGGTTATTCAAAATCAAATTCTATGAAGGGTCTTGCCCCAGAATATTGACTGTTTATACCTCTCCATAGATACTATCTGACCTGTTAAATTCCTTCAGTGTTTTGTGTGTTTCTCTGGATTTCCAGAATCTGCATAGTTTCTTGTGTTTATGATTAGTACATTAGCTTTGTTATAAAGAACTTTCATTCCTTGATTGACATCCTGTCCCATGGTATAGTCACTAACAGCATGTCGACTTCCATCAATGATTTATTATTTATCTCCACCCTATAATGTACTACTTTAGAACCAAGATTATTTTGCATTATTGTGCTTTAATATTAAATCTATCCCACCCCTTCCATTATCAACATTGTTGGAAAGTCAAGTAACCCAGAATATTGTGTTCCCAATTGCAACCACTTTGCAAATGCACCACTGCAAATGGCTGTTGGATCAAAGGTACTGAGCCAAAGCAGGCAATAGTAGGTAACAAAAAGCTGGTTAAATAATAAAATATTAATGAAATGGAGTGGTTTATAGAGAGAATTTCTGAATGTGTAGCTTAAACAGTAAAAAAATATGGCGAACAAAGGGAGAACATAGAAAATGAAAAACAAAAGCGCAGATTTGAAGACTGAAGATACCATGGAAAGCTGTCAGAATGAATAAGATTACAGAACTGTATACAGGGATTTAAAACCCAAGTATGAAAATTATGAAGTAAAGACATCCATGGGTGGGGAGATTCCGCAGGCCCGTAAATAAGCACAAAAACTGACTAGTGAATAGTTCTGAGAAGAATAAAGGACCGACAATAGAATTTCAGATGAGCTGAAGATACAGCTAGTTTGCTGATTCTATTATGCATGACGGTACCATATTCTAAACACTAAAGAGTTTCATTCATCACACTGAAGTGAAACTGTTGAAGGTAACATTTTAAATATCAAGGTAGGATTGTTGTTTTTTCACACTTCTTACCTAATCAAATAGATTTTTCCTTCTTTAAAGTTCTATATTAACTCCGTACATCAGCTATAAAAGATAAACTTTAGTAAATAAAGGATACTGTTACATGAAAATTCAATCCCACCAAATATACTGTTTAGATTTTTCACTCTGAATTTATTTCTCTTCTTCTTACATGGTCTTTTAGCATTAATATTCCACTCTGGTTCTATAGGTTCTGAGACAAATGAATGTAATATGAGAACCTCAGATTCTTCCAGAAATGGGGCTAGACATGCCTAACAGAGTGGACAGGGGTGTAATTCATCACAGGTTGGGCTTCTGCATGCTCCTGATGCGCAGACTAGAGGTTCTCAACAATACCCTGAATACCAATTTATATCAATGTATACATTTGGAGAACAGTAGGACTAAACAATGTGGAATCGATACCTAACATCTTTTTGGAAAGCAGCTGGCATATATCCAAGTTTTCTTTCCAGAACTTCCATTGCCAATACTGTTCACAGTCAATTTGTCCCATTGAATCACACTTTAGTTCCCTGCTTAATAACCACTTTTGTCAGCTTTGCTGCACAAATAATTTCAGATAGCACATTAATCAGACAACAGGTCCAAACAAGCATTCAATAAGCTTGGCAGTACGCATGTAATTAGGTAGTCAATGGGTCCCAAAATATTTTTAAAAATGACAATTTTATATAATTTGGTCAAGTTGCAAATTAAATTTAATGCATGTTTCAGAGAGCAGTGTAATCAAATATTAAATTGAAGCCTGCTTGGGTTTTAACAGAAAATTGTCTGACACAAGCTGCAATAATCTTGGGGCAGGTGAGTGGCAAGTCCATTCTCAAATTAACTGCACTAATCATATCTTTCACAACACGCTGAAAATGAGTTAGGCTTTGTGAAAAGCAGTAGCCCCTAATTATAATAATCATTTACAATCAGGAAGAAATCAAGCATCAGTTGAATTACTCCGCAATTTAAAAGGCCAGACCTGGTATTTTAACTGATAAAAGTATGATCTAACTTTGTTGCATGTAAAAGAACTCACCAGATGCATGTCATCATACTTTGATAATCTTACCTTCTGTTTTAGCACTTCAGGCCAATTGAGAAGACTGTTAGCAACCCAAACAGTTAAGAAGCTTGCACATACGCAGAAGTGCATTAACTTCAATTAGTGTTTAAGGAGTAAAAGAGAATTTAGGGTCAAGAATTTAGTAGTGACACTAGTAATCCAAAACCCTAATATTCAACACCTATTTTTCCCCGTACACTTTTATCTGCATATCTGTGAAGTCCAGGTCCACACAATACCTAAGAACAGCTTCCATATCTCAGGAAACGTGTTTAACAAACCTCATAACCAAGCTCTAGTGCTTTCTCACAACACAGCTCCCCCCATCATAATCTGTTTCTACTTTGTGGATAGTGCTTTATGTAGCTTTGGACCTTTTCTCACCAAGATCAGAATAAAACAGTGTCAGATGTGGATGAGTGAGGCTCAATCCTATGTCGGAATATCTTGGGCTCAACCTCCACCACCAGACAAACTCTGGTGCAGCTAACCCCAACCAGTCTATCCACTCTTAACACAGAGAGTGATGAACTGCCAGATGAAGAATCAAACCAAGATCCAATTAGCCCTCTCATTAATAGACCTCAGCACAGTTTGAACGTGCCCCCATGTCCGGGGCAATTTATTCTTCAACTAATTAACTCAGTTAAAAACAGAAAATATTGAAATATTTAGCAGCTTAGGCAGCATTAGTGGAGAAAGAAAAATTAATGTTACAGGTCAATGATATTTCATGAAAGTTATGCAAAGTTATAAATCTGATAAAGATGTATGGAAGGGGGAGTCCGAAAAATATCAAAGGCATCTCGATGATACATTGGGGAACAAGATAAATTGAATGAAATTAAAGGCAAGGCTACCAAGCAAAGGAGAGTAGTTAAGGCTTGTTAATCACAGCTGATCTGGAGGCAATGTAAACAGAGGGAGATAAATGAGAACAAAGGAGAAAGAAAACCAAACAACACAGGAGCTGAGAGATACAAAACATTGCAATAGCTAGAAATTGAACTTAAAGAGAAAACTAGAAATACCGTTGGGTCAAGTAGCATCTGTGAGGTTACTGTTCGAAGTTATGACTGTTCACTAGAAATGGCCATTTCTTACATAAATTGGTCAAGTCAATACTGAACCCTGAGGGCTGCAATGTGCCAATTCAGGTTAAGTGCTATTGCTCAAACTTACAATTAAAACAATTGTTAGAACAATTTTGGAGAAAAAAGACAAAGAGGTCAGATCAGGAATAAGATTCAGAATTAAAGTGATAGGCAAAAGGAAACTCAAGGGTGGGTCTGTAAGTTTGCTGATGATACGAAGGTGGATAGTCTGGAGGGTTGTCAGAGGTTACAGAAGGACATCGATAGGACTGGGCTGAGAAGTGGTTTATGGACCAACCCAGATAAGTGTGAAGTGATTCATTTTGGTAAGCCAAATTTGAAGACTTATAATATTAATGGTAATACTCTTGACAGTGTAACCATATATAACCATATAACAATTACAGCACAGAAATAGGCCATCTCGGCCCTTCTAGTTCGTGCCGAACTCTTACTCTCACCTAGTCCCACTGACCTGCACTCAACCCATAACCCTCCATTCTTTTCCTGTCCATATAGCTGTCCAATTTAACTTTAAATGACAACATCGAACATGCCTCAACCACTTCTGCTGGAAGCTCGTTCCACACAGCTACCACTCTCTGAGTAAAGGAGTTCCCCCTCATGTTACCCCTAAACTTTTGCTCTTTAACTCTCAACTCATGTCCTCTTGTTTGAATCTCCCCCACTCTCAATGGAAAAAGCCTATCCATGTCAACTCTATCTATCCCCCTCATTTTAATTTTAAACACCTCTATCAAGCCCCCCCTCAATCTTCTACACTCCAAAGAATAAAGACCCAACTTGTTCAACCTTTCTCTGTAACTTAGGAGATGAAACCCAGGTAACATTCTAGTAAATATTCTCTGTACAATTCCAACATTATATCCCAACTCCTATACTCAATGCTCTGATTTATAAAGGCCAGCATACCATGAGCTTTCTTCACCACCCGATCCACATGAGATTCCGCCTTCAGGAAACTATGCACCATTATTCCTAGATCATTCTGTTCTACTGAATTCTTCAATGCCCTACCATTTACCATGTATGTCCTATTTTGATTAGTCCTACCAAAATGTAGCACTTCACATTTATCAGCATTAAACTCCATCTGCCATCTTTCAGCCCACTCTTCTAACTGGCCTAAATCTCTCTGCAAGCTTTGAAAACCTACTTCATTATCCACAACTCCACCCGTCTTAGTATCATCTGCATACTTACTAATTCAGTTTACCACCCCATCATCCAGATCATTAATATATATGACAAACAACAGTGCAGATCCCTGAGGCACACCACTAGACACCGGCCTCCCATCTGACAAACTGTTATCCACTACTATTCTCTGGTGTCTCCCATCCAGCCACTGCTGAATCCATTTTACTACTTCAATATTAATACCCAACGACTGAACCTTCCTAACGAACCTTCCATGTGGAACCTTGTCAAAGGCCTGACTGAAGTCCATATAGACAACCTCCACCGCTTTACCCTCATCAACTTTCCTAGTAACCTCATCAAAAAATTCAATAAGATTTGTCAAACATGACTTTCCACGCACAAATCCATGTTGACTGTTCCTAATCAGACCCAATCCAGATAATTATATATACCATCTCTAAGAATACTTTCCATCAATTTACCCACCATTGACGTCAAACTCAAAGGCCGATAATTGCTAGATTTACTCTTAGAACCCTTTTTAAACAATGGGACAACATGAGCAATATGCCAATCCTCTGGCACCATCCCCGTTTCTAATGACATTTGAAATATTTCTGTCAGAGCCCCTGCTATTTCCACACTAACTTCCCTTAAGGTCCTAAGGAATACCCTGTCAGGACCCGGAGACTTATCCACTTTTATATTCTTTAAAAGTGCCAGTACTTCCTCTTCTTTAATCATCATAGTTTCTATAACTACCCTACTTGTTTCCCTTACCTTAAACAATTCAATATCCTTCTTCTTAGTGAATACCGAAGAAAAGGAATTGTTCAAAATCTCCCCCATCTCGTTTGGCTCCGCACATAGCCGTCCATTCTGATTCTCTAAGCGACCAATTTTATCCCTCACTATCCTTTTGCAATTAATATAACTGTAGAAACCCTTTGGATCTATTTTCACCTTACTTGCCAAAGCAACCTCATATCTTCTTTTAGTTTTCTAATTTAATTCTTAAGATTCTTTTTACATTCTTTATATTCCTCGAGCACCTCATTTACTCCAAGCTGCCTATATTTATTGTAGATCTCGCTCTTTTTCCAAACCAAGTTTCCAATATCCCTTGAAAACCATGGCTCTCTCAAACTTTTAACCTTTCCTTTCAACCTAACAGGAACATAAAGATTCTGTACCTTCAGAATTTCACTTTTAAATGACCTCCATTTCTCTATTATATCCTTCCCATAAAACAAATTGTCCCAGTCCACTCCTTCTAAATCCTTTCACATCTCCTCAAAGTTAGCCTTTCTCCAATCAAAAATCTCAACCCTGGGTCCAGTCCTATCCTTCTCCATAATTATATTGAAACTAATGGCATTGTGATCACTGGACCTGAGGTGCTCCCCAACACATACCTCCGTCACCTGACCTATCTCATTCCCTAACAGGAGATCCAACACTGCCCCTTCTCTAGTTGGTACCTCTA
This sequence comes from Mobula hypostoma, assembly GCF_963921235.1. NCBI lineage: Eukaryota > Metazoa > Chordata > Chondrichthyes > Myliobatiformes > Myliobatidae > Mobula > Mobula hypostoma. The sequence continues at coordinate 89,047,988 of NC_086105.1, read as the reverse complement.
TGTACTGCTGCAAAAAACTACCTTGCACACATCTTACAAACTCCAAACCATCCAGCCCTTTTACAGAATGGGTTTCCCAGTCTATGTGTGGAAAATTAAAATCTCCCACAATTACAACCTTGTGCTTACTACAAATATTTGCTACCTCCTTACAAATTTGCTCCTCCAATTCTCGGTCCCCATTAGGTGGTTTATAATACACCCCTATAAGCGTTACTACACCTTCCCCATTCCTCAAATCCAACTAAATAGCCTCCCTAGATGAGTCCTCTAATCTATGCTGCCGAAGCACCGCTGTAATATTTTCTCTGACAAGCAATGCAACACCTCACCCTCTTGCCCTTCCGATTCTATCACACCTGAAGCAATGAAATCCTGGAATATTTAGTTGCCAATCACACCCCTCCTGCAACCATGTTTCACTAATAGCTACAACATCATATTTCCAGATATCAATCCATACTCTGAGCTCATCCACCTTTTTTACAATGCTCCTAGCATTAGAATAGATGCATTTAAGAAACTCTCCACCTCTTACTCTCTGTTTATCCCTAATGGTGCAAACAACTTTATTATCTTTTTCTTCCTTCTCCCTTACATCTTCAGTCTTAGTGCTCCCGCACTCTGTCCCCTGCCTATCCTCCCTCACACACTGTCTACTAGCTTTCTCTATTTGTGAACTAACCTCCTCTCTCCTAGTCTCTTCAATTTGATTTTCACCCCCCCCCAACCATTCTAGTTTAAAGTCTCCCCAGTAGCCTTCGCAAATCTCCCCGCCAGGACATTGGTCCCCCTAGGATTCAAGTGCAACCCATCCTTTTTGTACAGGTCACACCTGCACCAGAAGAGGTCCCAATGATCCAGAAACTTGAATCCCTGCCCCCTGCTCCAATCCCTCAGCCACGCATTTATCTTCCACCTCATTCCATTTCTACTCTCACTGTCGCGTGGCACAGGCAGTAATCCCTAGATTACCACCTTTGCGGTCCTTCTTCTCAACTCCCTTGATGACATTTATGGTATCAAACATCGCAGTGTGGAGGATCTGAGAGATCTTGCCGTTTGTGTCCATAGAAAGCTCATAGCTGCTGCACAGGATGACAGTGTTGTTAAAAAGGTGTTTGGTGTGTTGACATTCATCAACCATGGGATTGAGTTCAAGAGCCATGAGGTAATGTTACACCTTAAAGACCTTGGTCAGATGCCACTTGGAGTACTGTGTTCAGTTCTGGTCACCTTACTACAGGAAGGATGTGGATATGATACAGAGAGGACAGAGGAGATTTACAAAGACGTTGCCTGGATTGGAGGGCGTACCTTATGAAAATAGGTTGAGTAAACTTGGCCTTTTCCCCTTGGAGCAATGGAGGGTGAGAGGTGACCTGATAGAGGTGTATAAGATAATGAGGGGCATTGATCGTGTGGATAGTCAGAGGCTTTTTCCTGGGGCTGAAATGGCTAACACGAGGGGGCATAGTTTTAAGGTGCTTGGAAGTAGGTACCGAGGGAATGTCAGGGTAAGCTTTCACACAGAGAGTGTTGGGTGCATGGAATGCACTGCCAGCAGCAGTGGTGGAAACGGATACAATAGGGCCTCTTAGATAGGTACATGGAGCTAGAAAAATAGAAGGCTATGTGGTAGGGAAATTCTAGGTAGTTTCTATAGTAGATTATACATTGTGGGACGAAGGTCCTGCAATGTGCTGTAGATTTCTATGTTCTATATGCAAGGTCACTGAATGTAGCTGTTCAGTATGCCAGTCACATAATCTGTGTTTGGTTAAGGGAGGGGATCACTTTGTAAGTTCTAAGCACAGTGAACTGAACTTGTAGTAAAGGGATTGCCATTTCACGTGGACGGGGAGTTTAGGTCTTTGGAAAGTTGAAAGGGATGAGATGCAAGGACAGGTATAGCATCTTCTGCAGTTACATGGGAAGGTAATATGAGAAGAAGTAATGAGTGTTGATGGAGATGGAAGATTAATCCGGAGAATCCAAGAGGTAATGTTGAAAGAGAAGGAAGGGAATCATTTGTCTGGTGTTGATATCACGTTGAATGGACAAGAACCATGGAGGAAGATCTGTTGAATATGAAGACTGATTGGGTGGATAAGGGAACAAGGAAAATGTCATAGTTCAAGGCTAGAGAACAGAGGGTTACACAGAACAGATATGTTTCAGAACCTTGTGACCATAATGGATGGCAAGCCACAGCAAAGGAAAAAGAGTTTATAGAAGCACTGGTGAGGAAGGTATCATCTTCAGAAAAGGTATAAAAGGGCTAGTGAAATTGCAACAAGGCAATGGAATCCTTCTAGGAAGCAGGGTGAAAGGAGCTGCAGTCAAGGTAACTATAGGAGTGTGTGAACTTGCTGTAGATATTGGATACTTACCTATCCCTGGGCAGAGACAGAAGAGGTCAAGAAAGGGAAATGAAGTTTCACAAATGGAATGTGTGAAAGCTTGAAATGATGGGAATTGGTAACAAATGTCATAAAACTTGAATTCTGCCTAAGCATGAACCAGTCATCAATGTACAAGAAAATAAGGTGAAGGAAGGGTCATAGTAGGAAATGTCTGTTGCTCCATGGTGTCACATATAGCTTAGATAAATGCTGACACCTCTAGCTACACATTAGGTTTGGAGAAAGTGAATGAAATTAAAGGAGTAGTTTTTCAAGCAAGGACAAAGCAATGGTGTTGATTGGTCTATTCAAGGAAGCTGCAATGCTAGAGTGATGGGTTTACACTGAAGAGAAAAGAGCATAAGACCAGAGGACATAGGAGCATAGCTTGTCCATTCAGCCCAACGAGTCTACTCCTTGGTTGTGGTTGATTTATTCTTCCTCTCAACCTCCTACCTTCTACCAATAACCTTTGACATCCCTACTAATCAAGAACCTATCAACCTCCACTTTAAATATACCCATAAAAGATGCTGGTGAACGCAGCAGGCCAGGTAGCATCTCTAGGAAGAGGTGCAGTCGACGTTTCAGGCCGAGACCCTTCGTCAGGATATACCCAATGACTTTGCCTCCATAGCCATCTGTGGCGATGAATTCCCACATACTCACCACCCTCAAGCTGAAGAAATTCTTACTGTTTGCTCTACTGAAGGGACATCCTTCTATTCTGAGACTATGCCCTCTGGTCCTGGAGTTACCCATTGTTGGAAATATCTTTTGCTCATCAACTCTATCCAGGGCTTTTAAAATTGGGTAGTTTTTAATGAAGTCCCACTTTATTCATCTGAACTCCAGTGAGTACAGGCCCAGAGCCATGAAACGCTCCTCATACATGTGCCTATATTAATGTTTTCATTCCAGGGATCATTCTCATAAAACTCTGCTGGACCCCTTACAATGCCAGCATATCCTTCCTTAGATATGCAGCCCAAAACGGCTCACAATGCACCAAGTGTGGTGTGACCAATACTTTATAAAGCCCCAGCATTACACCATTGCTTTTATATTCTCGTCCTCTCAAAGTGAATGCATTAGTGTTCCTTACTACCAACTCAAACAGCAAGTTAAACTTTAGGGAATCCTGCTCTAGGATTCTCAAGGCTCATTGCACCTCCAATTTCTGAATTTTCTCCCTGTTTAGTAAATAGTCCACAACTTTATTCCATCTACCAAAGTGCATAACCATACACTTCCCTACACTGTATTCCATCTACCACTTCTTTGCCTATTCTCCTAATCTGCCCTTCTGCAGACTCCCTGCTCCTTCACCTATCTTTGTATTGTCTGCAAACTTGGCTACAAGACCATCAATTCTGTTATCCAGATCATTAACATATAATGTGAAAAGTAGCAGATCCAACACAGCTGCTGCAGAACACCACTACTCAACCGGCAGCCAACAAGAAAAGGCTCCTCGTATTCCCACTCTTAGCCTCCTGCCAGTCAGCCAATTTTCTGAACATTCCGGTGTATTTTCTGTCATACCTCATATAGAAGTATAAAGAAGTTGGATGTGTGGCACTTTTTCAAAGGCTTTCTGAAAATCCAAGTAAACAACATCTTCTGACTCTTCATTGTGTATCCTACCTGTTTGTTCCTCAAAGAATTCCAACAGTTTTGTCAGGAAATATATCCTCTTACGGCAATCATATGTACTTTATCATGTCCGTCCTATTACTTTGAAACCTCATCCTTAATAATGGACTCTGACATCTTACCAACCACTGAAGTCAGGTTAACTGGCCTATAATTTCCCTCATTTGCCTTCCTCCCTTCTTAAAGAGTGGAGTGACATTTGTGATTTGCCAGTTCCTCCAGTACCATTCTAGAATCTAGTGATTCTTAAAAATCACTACTAACGCCTCCACAATTTCTTCAGCTAACTCTTTGAGAACTATAGACGTAGACCATCTGGTCCAGGTGACCTATCTACTTTCAGACCTTTTCGCTTCACAAGCTTAGTTATAGCAACTATTCTTATTCTTCCCCAATATTCGATAACTTTTGGCATACTGCTGCTGCAAACCACCATGAACACTGACAGAAATTCCTATTTAGTTCATCTGCCATTTCTATGATCCTTATTTATATCTCTCCTGCGTCATTTTCCTGCAGTCCAAGGTCCACTCTTGCCTCTCTTTTACACCCCATGTATTTGGAAAATTTTTTGGTATACTCTTTTGTATTACTGGCTAGCTTACATTCATATTTCATCTTTTCTCTCCATATTGCTTTCTTCAGATGCCTTCTGTTGGCTTTCAAAAGCTTCCCAATCCTCTAACTTCCCACTCATTTTTGGAATACTGTATGTCCTCTCATTTGCTTATATACTCTCTTTGGCTTCCCTGTCAGCCATGTTTGCCTCATCCTCCCTTTAGAAAGCTTTTCTTGTTTGGGATGAACTAATCCTGCATCTTCTGAATTACTCCTGTGATGGATATTCACTGTCAAGGGACGGGGGTGGGGGGGGGGTTCCTTTTTGCCAAAATCAGCTTTCTAACACAGCAGTTGACACCTCTGGAAATCAAAGAGCTGTTTTTAAGTAACCAATATTCTTTGATCAGCTTCTTGTCATAAACAGGAGCCTTCCTTCAGTTCGTAATGTAAATTGGAAACATTAATTAGTCTGACGTCAAAAAGGCAGCCTTGCAAATAAATAGCACTGTCTATAGAGCACAGGCTGCTGGCCCACAGCACAGAGCTAACTGCTCAAGAGAAGCAGTGTAAAACAATGGTATTATGTTAATTGGGCCTGCATCGAACCAGACTGGCTGAGTTACTTAGTACAGGGAAGTTTGATACTATCACCTAGCACATGAAATAGCTGATCTATCAATAGTTGGTGTACTCATCAAGTCAGCCTTCACAACATAAAATTTGAATGTTTGGGAACTCTGTCAGCAAAACTTTAGACCATCTGTGTGTGAAGGCATCTGAGAAAATATATCTGTGTGAAGTCATCCAAGAGGCAAAAAGCAGTGTCAATGTCAGACAGCAGTTAGACCTGTTAGGAATGGTGAAGGAACAAGTACGACAGAAAGACGGGTGAACTAGAATCCATTCCTCTGCCTTCAATTTCTGTGATGGACGACTCATTTGTCTGCAACTTGTTGGCATGTCTTTTTAGTTCATAGAAATTATAAGTATGTTTTTCAAGAACCTTTCTGTTTTAGAAATCTTTTGTAATTCAGAATCAGGTTTAATATCAGCGGTGTAAGTCATGAAATCTGTTGTTATGCGGCAGCAGAACTTTGCGATACATAGTAATAAATACTGTGAATTACAGTACTGAGTAGTGTTCATGGGTGTAATGTCCATTCAGAAATCTGATGGTAGAGAGGGACGAAACTGTTCCTGAATTGTTGAGTGTGTGCCTTCGGACTCCTGTACCTGCTCCCTGATGCAATGAGAAGACGGGATGTCCTGAGTGATGAAGGATGCTGCCTTTTTGAGGTATTACTCCTTGAAAATATCCTGGATGCTGGGGAGATTCGAGAATCTTTTATAAGATAGAAAACCTCACTGAGTTTTAAAGGAAGAGGCGCAGTCGACGTTTCAGGCCGCGACCCTTCGTCAGGACTAACAGTCCTGACGAAGGGTCTCGGGCTGAAACGTCGACTGCGCCTCTTCCTATAGATGCTGCCTGGCCTGCTGCGTTCACCAGCAACTTTGATGTATGTTGCTTGAATTTCCAGCATCTGCAGAATTCCTGTTGTCTGAGTTTTAAATGTGCTTTAAGAATTTCTTCTAAATTTAAATGTGCATCACTAAAAATAAATGAATTGTGTTAGCTGTACATATTTCCTCCTTGGTAGGAAGGTGGGGGGGGGGGGGAGGCCCACTGCTAAAATAGTGGCTATTGGCAGCTAAACTTGACATGGAGGATACACATGGAAGTGATCTAGCTTATGTAGCATAGTTTGCTGCAGTATAACCTATTTTTAGTGAGGGGCTGTAGCTATCTATATCGGCTAGGGTTTAAGATCTTCATACGAGTTTAGAACTTCACAGCCAGCAAATCCAATACTATTACACTCCCAGAAACTCCAGCCTCTGCTGTTATCTCTACTTGTGTGTCCTTCAAATCAACTTTGGCCAGCTCCTCTCTCGTACCTCTGTCATTCCTTTTACTCCACTTCAATACCGATACATCCAATTTTAGCCTCTCCCTCTCAAATTGTAGGGTGAATTCTATCCTATTATGATCACTGCTCCCTAATCATATCTGGTTCATTACACAAGACTGAATACAGAATTACCTTTGCCCTAGTGGGCTCATCACACTGCCCCAAAAAACCATATTGTAAGCATTCTATAAATTCCATCTCTTGTGATCCAGCACCAACCTGATTTTTCCAATCTAGCTGCATATTGAAATCTCCAAGACCTCTGTCCTTTTCCATGCCTTTTCTATCTCCAATTGTAATTTGTATCCCACATTCCGGCTATTGTTTGCACTCTTGTAGAAAACTCCCATCAGGGTCTTTTTACACTTGAAGTTTCTTAACTCTACACATAAGGTTTCTACATCTTCAGATCCTATGTCACTTCTTTCTAAGTATTTTATTTTACTTCAAAGTTCAAAGTAAACCTATGATCAAAGTTCATATATATCACTATATATTCATTTTTGCAGGCATGCACAGTAAATCCAAGAAAGACAATAGAATTCATGAAAGACCACACCTAACAGCATGGCCAGGGTGGTGGGGGTCCCTGATGATGGAAGCTGCTTTTCTGTGACATCACTCCATGTAGATGTGTTCAATGGTGGAAAGGGCTGTACCTGGTATGGACCAGGCTGTACCTACTACATTTTGTAGTATTTTTCCATTCAAGGGCATTGGTGCTTCCATACCAGACTGTGATCCAACCAGTCAATATACTCTTCACAACACATCTATAAAAGTTTGTCAAAATTTTAGATATTACGCTGTATCTTCACAAACTTCTAAGGAAGTAAAGGTGCTGCCATATTTTCTTCATAATGGCATTTATATGATGGACCAGGTCAGATCCTCTAAAATGATAACCCCAGGAATTTAAAGTTGATGACCCTCTCCACTTCTGACGGTGACATTGAGGAGAGGTTGTTGTTGTGGTACCACTCAGCCAGTCCCCTTCCTATATGTTGATTTGTCACCACCCAAAGACCCTTGGATATGTACTTAGAAAATAAATTTACTTTGTACTTGAACACTCCAGCCAGTTGATCTGTACAAATTGTTTTTTGTACTAAGGAAGCCACTCCACCTTCCCCCCACCCCCCCCCACCCCTGCCCACCTGCCCGTCCTTGTGTATCCTTGGATGTTAAGCTCACACCTATTATCTTTTTCAACCTGTGATGTCCACAACATCATACCTGCCAATTCCTAACTGCGCTACAAGATCATCATATTTCATTTAGTACATGCATTCAAATATAATTCTTCAGTCTTGTATTTACCACCATTTATCTATACTTTTTCAAACTGTTGAACCCATCTTCCACTATTTAGTTTGAAGCCCTATCCACAGCCCTAGTTATCAAATTTACCAGGACCCTCGTCCTAGCATGATTCAGGAAGAGCCTGACCTTCCTAACAGTTCCTCCTTCCCCAATACTGGTGTCAGTGTCCCACAAATTCAAACCTATGTCCCCCACACCAACCTTAGAGCCACACATTTAGCTTTCTGATCTTGTAACCCTGTGCCAATTTGCATGTGGCTCAAATTACAGTCCAGAGATTACTATCTTTTTGGTTCTGCTTTTTAATTGCTCAGTTTCTCACACCAGAACCTCTTTCATTGTTCATTAGTTTCTCACCTTTGCTACAACCACAAATGATTGGTGTCGGTAGTGGGAGATTAAAGAAAGACTGGAATAAGGGAAACTTTATACAAAGGGAAAAATATTTAATGAGGTGGAAGACTGCAAAGCTAAGAAATCAATTAATCAGAGTTGGCTGTATAATTCACAACATTTGAGCCTCTGATATCCACTTACAAATTAATCCCATTTTTTTAACTTGCACCTCACTTTGCTTTATTTTTTCTTGATCTCATTTAATTGTGTATGTTTCTATCTGCTCAATTCAAAAATAGCACTCACAAATATAATCCATGTAGCTTTATTCAGATCAAGGGTTGCTGTGGCATTAACTACAAATTGGTCAGATGGAATTTTATTGGCAAATATGTACTGATACTGTTTACTGATCTCACTATTCACCTGTCTCGTTAGGTCTTTCCTGCAAACTGGGCCTTTCATTGCCATAGTTTTACATTGCAAGGGATGGGATTAACATCCTGAGTTTAAGGTCTAAGTCCATTCGAGTTGTTCAGAAAGATAGACTGCACACATTTTTATGTATTGCAGAACTCTCTGGAAAATATTGATTCATTGAGCAGTCAATACAGAGTTAGCGGATAAAGATAGAACACAGAAACTAGTTGGACTGACTTGGATAAGAGGAAAGAGCGTGGGCTGAATTAATCAGGGATGAACTCATAAAAGACGGGGAAAAGAGACAATTTACTCAGAAGGAACAATAAAGGGCTTGAGGAGAAACTAGAACAATAAAATGAGTGAGGATACCAACCATGTAGGATTTGGAAGATTAAAAATAGAATAATGTCCAAAGGGGAATGGGGACATACAGTTGGCATGGACCAATCAGCGATCAGTTGGAGGACCACTACAATCTGCAACCTAACCATACTGCTACACACAACCTAGTAGATTTGTTTAATGAATTTTAATAGGGATGATGAACTTATTTTTTTCCAGTCCTCCAATATTCAAAATTTATGTGGCTTTTAAAGTTTTACAAGAATAAATCACTGTAAAGACAAAAATGAGTGAATTAAATAAATGATCACTGTATAGGAGTTAGACAACAATTATTGTTGTACCTTTAACAGATTAGCTGAACAGCTATTGTGGGGGAAAAGAAGTATTCACCTGTTGACAGAACACTGAGTGTTTTGGGAGTCATTGCAAAACAAAAATGGTTATAACATGAAGAATAACACTTGCTGCAGTTTTTAAATATTAAAGAACTGCCTTCCTCCCTCTCACCACATAAAAGGGTCTGGAGTGGACAATAGTTTTTCAAAAGAGGCCTCAGTAGATGGATGTAATTTTACTGGTTCCTACAAACCTGGAAATATCAGTGTACTGCTCTAATTTGCAACCACAGTTATATCTTGTATAATATGTGCAACTATTATACAAGCCACTTGTACAGAGTCAGCAGTGAAATTCACCTATCAGTCTCAATGTTGGGGAATACAAAAAGAATAAGCTGTTCCTCCATCAAGCCCAAGAAATAATAGTTAGATAGAATCATGTATTCTCCTGTCGAATATAATCCCAAAACATAAGCTTGCAGCCATTTTGTTATGACTCTTCTTTCAGTGAGTGGAAAGGCAGACCCTGTTCCACAACTGCTATTAATATAATTTCAGGGATTGATTCTGTCCTTGCAATAATAGGCTCATTAACTAGATGCATTACAGGGCCCGAGGTGCATAATGCTTTTTGTTGCTGATACACCATTTATCTAGGTAATTTTTTTAAAGCTTTTTTGAAAATTGCAGAATAACAATCTGGTAGCATGGTGACTTGTTTAAGTAGGCTGCTGCAAGAATTGAGACAGGCGAAAAAATCTCTAATGACGCAACATTATCCCTTTCATAACACAATCAATCATTTTTATAATCTACCATTATAATGGCAAGTAAAATAAGTTTTAAAAAACTGAACAACTTTCACAGTAACTTCTTCAGTTTTCACATTGGTTGAATTTCAAGTTCATCATTGCCTGTGATGCCAGCAGTTTAACTACACACACTAAAATCCCACCAGAATCTATGAGATACAGCTCAATTATCTGGTTTGTTATAGTTCATGAAGAGTTGTGTGTTGGTTAGGACACCGGAGGGACTCATCCTTTCCAACGTCATTAAATCCCCATGAACAAATGGATAGGGCTTCAGCTTATCTGAGAAATTATCGCCTGGAAAGCAGATGGCACCTTTTTTAAAACACAAAATACTCTGCAGATGCTGGGGTCAAAGCAACATGCACAACACGCTGGAGGAACTCAGCAGGTCGGGCAGCATCCGTGGAAATGAACGGTCAACGTTTCGGACCGAGACCCTTCGTCAGGACTGAAGAGGGAAGGGACAGGGACCCTATAAAGAAGGTGGGGGGAGGGTGGGAAGGAGAAGGCTGGTAGGTGCCTTACTGGTTTTACAGGTTCCCCTTACTGGTTTTTCACTTGGCAATATTACCGATTATGCAACATACATCAAAGTTGCTGGTGAACGCAGCAGGCCAAGCAGCATCTATAGGAAGAGGCGCAGTCGACGTTTCAGGCCGAGACCCTTCGTCAGGACTAACTGAAGGAAGAGTGAGTAAGGGATTTGAAAGCTGGAGGGGGAGGGGGAGATGCAAAATGATAGGAGAAGACAGGAGGGGGAGGGATAGAGCCAAGAGCTGGACAGGTGATAGGCAAAAGGGGATACGAGAGGATCATGGGACAGGAGGTCCGGGAAGAAAGACAAGGGGGGGGGGGTTGACCCAGAGGATGGGCAAGAGGTATATTCAGAGGGACAGAGGGAGAAAAAGGAGAGTGAGAGAAAGAATGTGTGCATAAAAATGAGTAACAGCTGGGGTACGAGGGGGAGGTGGGGCCTAGCGGAAGTTAGAGAAGTCAATGTTCATGCCATCAGGTTGGAGGCTACCCAGACGGAATATAAGGTGTTGTTCCTCCAACCTGAGTGTGGCTTCATCTTTACAGTAGAGGAGGCCGTGGATAGACATGTCAGAATGGGAATGGGATGTGGAATTAAAATGTGTGGCCACTGGGAGATCCTGCTTTCTCTGGCGGACAGAGCGTAGATGTTCAGCAAAGCGGTCTCCCAGTCTGCGTCGGGTCTCACCAATATATAAAAGGCCACATCGGGAGCACCGGACGCAGTATATCACCCCAGTCGACTCACAGGTGAAGTGATGCCTCACCTGGAAGGACTGTTTGGGGCCCTGAATGGTGGTAAGGGAGGAAGTGTAAGGGCATGTGTAGCACTTGTTCCGCTTACACGGATAAGTGCCAGGAGGGAGATCAGTGGGGAGGGATGGGGGGGACGAATGGACAAGGGAGTTGTGTAGGGAGCGATCCCTGCGGAATGCAGAGAGAGGGGGGGAGGGAAAGATGTGCTTAGTGGTGGGATCCCGTTGGAGGTGGCGGAAGTTATGGAGAATAATATGTTGGACCCGGAGGCTGGTGGGGTGGTAGGTGAGGACCAAGGGAACCCTATTCCTAGTGGGGTGGTGGGAGGATGGAGTGAGAGCAGATGTACGTGAAATGGGGGAGATGCGTTTAAGAGCAGAGTTGATAGTGGAGGAAGGGAAGCCCCTTTCTTTAAAAAATGAAGACATCTCCCTCGTCCTAGAATGAAAAGCCTCATCCTGAGAGCAGATGCGGCGGAGACGGAGGAATTGTGAGAAGGGGATGGCGTTTTTGCAAGAGACAGGGTGAGAAGAGGACTAGTCATCTCAAGATCTTACATCTACGGACTCCAGAGCCTGCCGGCCCCGACGCTAGCAGGCATGAACTTTCAATTGCGGCCCCTGCCATTGATCTCGGCGGCTCCAACACCTCAGGACATATTCAAAACCCGGACTCCAGCAACGACCATGGACACATTCGAAGTGATTACGCAACCACCAACTGCGACTCCAGCCTTGAACTCCAGGCCGGGTCTTTATGTGCTGCTGTTGTGACTCCCGTCTCCCCTTCCCCCACCACCACTCCGCAGCCCCGTCTTCCTCAGATCCCACCGTCAGCTCCTGGGCCCTCAGAGGCTCCATCTTCCTCTCACCCCAACCCTCCCCTCTCCACTGACACCACCAGCCTCCCCCCTCCCCCCTCTGATCCCAGCTCTCATCCGTGCCGGGTCTTTACCATCCCCTCCGACCTTCAACTGTCGGAGGCAGAACGCTCTGTTCTCAGTAAGGGCCTCACGTTTGTCCCCCTTCGCCCACACCTCAGCGAGTTCTGTGTTCGCCACGATGTGGAACTTTTCTTCCGCCGTCTCCGTCTCCGAGCCTACTTCTTCGGCAAGGACTCTTCCACCCCCACCGATGACCCCTTCTCCCGTCTTCAACCCTCCTCTTCTTCATGGACACCCCGCTCTGGTCTTCTGCCTGCTCTGGATCTCTTTATTGCCAACTGCCGACGGGACATCAACCGTCTCGACTTCACCGCACCTTGTCCCCATTCCAACCTCACTCCTTCGGAACGCTCTGCTCTCCACTCCCTCCGCACTAATCCTAACATTATTATTAAACCCGCTGATAAAGGGGGTGCTGTTGTAGTCTGGCGTACTGACCTCTACCTTGCCGAGGCACAGCGACAACTCGCGGATACCTCCTCTTATTTACCCCTCGATCGTGACCCCACTAAGGAGCACCAGGCCATTGTCTCCCACACTATCAACGACTTTATCCGCTCAGGGGATCTCCCATCCACTGCTACCAACCTTATAGTTCCCACACCCCGCCCTTCCCGTTTCTACCTCCTACCCAAGATCCACAAACCTCCCTGTCCTGGCCGACCTATTGTCTCAGCTTGCTCCTGCCCCACCGAACTCGTTTCTGCATACCTCGACACTGTTTTATCACCCCTTGTTCAATCCCTTCCGACCTATGTTCGTGACACTTCTCACGCTCTTAAACTTTTCGATGATTTTAAGTTCCCTGGCCCCCACCGCTTTATTTTCACCATGGATGTCCAGTCCTTATATACTTCCATCCCCCATCAGGAAGGTCTCAAAGCTCTACGCTTCTTTTTGGATTCCAGACCTAATCAGTTCCCCTCTACCACCACTCTGCTCCGTCTAGCGGAATTAGTCCTTACTCTTAATAATTTCTCCTTTTGCTCCTCCCATTTCCTCCAAACTAAAGGTGTAGCTATGGGCACCCGTATGGGTCCTAGCTATGCCTGCCTTTTTGTTGGGTTTGTGGAACAATCTATGTTCCGTGCCTATTCTGGTATCTGTCCCCCACTTTTCCTTCGCTACATCGACGACTGCATTGGCGCTGCTTCCTGCACGCATGCAGAACTCGTTGACTTTATTAACTTTGCCTCCAACTTTCACCCTGCCCTCAAGTTTACCTGGTCCATTTCCGACACCTCCCTCCCCTTTCTAGATCTTTCTGTCTCTGTCTCTGGAGACAGCTTATCCACTGATGTCTACTATAAGCCTACTGACTCTCACAGCTATCTGGACTATTCCTCTTCTCACCCTGTCTCTTGCAAAAACGCCATCCCCTTCTCGCAATTCCTCCGTCTCCGCCGCATCTGCTCTCAGGATGAGGCTTTTCATTCTAGGACGAGGGAGATGTCTTCATTTTTTAAAGAAAGGGGCTTCCCTTCCTCCACTATCAACTCTGCTCTTAAACGCATCTCCCCCATTTCACGTACATCTGCTCTCACTCCATCCTCCCACCACCCCACTAGGAATAGGGTTCCCCTGGTCCTCACCTACCACCCCACCAGCCTCCGGGTCCAATATATTATTCTCCGTAACTTCCGCCACCTCCAACGGGATCCCACAACTAAGCACATCTTTCCCTCCCCCCCTCTCTCTGCATTCCGCAGGGATCGCTCCCTACACAACTCCCTTGTCCATTCGTCCCCCCCATCCCTCCCCACTGATCTCCCTCCTGGCACTTATCCGTGTAAGCGGAACAAGTGCTACACATGCCCTTACACTTCCTCCCTTACCACCATTCAGGGCCCCAAACAGTCCTTCCAGGTGAGGCATCACTTCACCTGTGAGTCGACTGGGGTGATATACTGCGTCCGGTGCTCCCGATGTGGCCTTTTATATATTGGTGAGACCCGACGCAGACTGGGAGACCGCTTTGCTGAACATCTACGCTCTGTCCGCCAGAGAAAGCAGGATCTCCCAGTGGCCACACATTTTAATTCCACATCCCATTCCCATTCTGACATGTCTATCCACAGCCTCCTCTACTGTAAAGATGAAGCCACACTCAGGTTGGAGGAACAACACCTTATATTCCGTCTGGGTAGCCTCCAACCTGATGGCATGAACATTGACTTCTCTAACTTCCGCTAGGCCCCACCTCCCCCTCGTACCCCAGCTGTTACTCATTTTTATGCACACATTCTTTCTCTCACTCTCCTTTTTCTCCCTCTGTCCCTCTGAACATACCTCTTGCCCATCCTCTGGGTCAACCCCCCCCCCCGTCTTTCTTCCCGGACCTCCTGTCCCATGATCCTCTCGTATCCCCTTTTGCCTATCACCTGTCCAGCTCTTGGCTCTATCCCTCCCCCTCCTGTCTTCTCCTATCATTTTGCATCTCCCCCTCCCCCTCCAGCTTTCAAATCCCTTACTCACTCTTCCTTCAGTTAGTCCTGACGAAGGGTCTCGGCCTGAAACGTCGACTGCGCCTCTTCCTATAGATGCTGCTTGGCCTGCTGCGTTCACCAGCAACTTTGATGTATGTTGCTTGAATTTCCAGCATCTGCAGAATTCCTGTTGTTTTTATTACCGATTGTGCTTTCCCCTATTCCTTCTTCACCTTTCCTGCCTATCTCCTCTCTGCTTCCCCTCCCCCACCCCTTGATCTTTCCCCTTACTGGTTTTTCACCTGGAACCTACCAGCCTTCTCCTTCCCACCCTCCCCCCATCTTCTTTATAGGGACCCTGCCCCCTTTCTCTTCAGTCCTGACGAAGGGTCTCGGCTCAAAACGTTGACTGTTCGTTTCCACAGATGCTGCCGACCTGCTGAGTTCCTCCAGCGTGTTGTGTGTGTTGCTTTGACACCTTTTTTTATGGTGTACTGAAAGAGCATTCCATGCAAGAAAGCAATCTTGCAAGAGATTTAATCACCTCTAAAGGTACGGCAAGATGGACTCCATTTGTTGTTCACTTACATGAGTCCATTGAACAAATGCACACGTGTCTGCACACACACACACACAGAATCAATCTACACCCCCATTCTCCGGTATTACTTACACAGCCTTACCCTGCCAGTACATTGCACTTACTCCCACTCCCACTAAGGTTACCTCCAAATACAAGACAATGAACAAATTACTCAGTGTCGTTTATAGTGCAAACTATCCAGCTGATGAGATAATGATCTGACATTTTCACAGCCTTACTTCTATTCCAGCTACCAAAGTGCAAGACCATAGACTTTGTTCCATCTGAAACTTCTTTGCGCATTCTCTTAATCTGTCCAGGTCTTTCTGCAGACTCCCTGCTTCTTCAACGCTACCTGCCCTTCCACTAATTTTCATATCATCCCCAAACTTGGCCACAAAGCCATCAAATGTCATCCAAATCATTAACATACAATGGGAAAAAAAGTGGTCCCAACACTGAACCTGGAGAATACCACAGCCAACCAGAAAAGGCTCCCTTAATTCCCACCTTTTATTTCCTGTCAGTCAGCCAATCTTTTATCCATGCTAATATCTTTCCTGTAATACCATGGGTTCTCATCTTAGTAAGAAACTTCATGTGTGGGACCTTGTCAAAGGCCTTCTGAAATTTAAAATAAACAACATCCACTGACTCTCCTTTGTCCACCCTCTCTGTTATTTCCTCAAAGAATTCCAACAGATTTGTCAGGCAAGATTTACCCTTTAGGAAACCAGGCCAACTTTGGCCTACTTTATCATGTGTCTCCAAGTACCCTGAAATGTCATCCTTAATAATAGACTCCAACATCTTCCCAGCCACTGAAGTCAGGCTAACTGGCCTATAATTTCCTATTTTATGCTCTCTCCTTTCTTAAAGAGTGGAGTAACATCTGCAATTTTCCAATCATCCAGAATCTAGTGATTCTTGAAAGATCATTACTAATGCCTCCACAGTTTCTTCAGCTACCTCATTCAGAATCCTGAAATGTAGTCCATCTGTTTCAGGTGACTTATCTACCTTCAGATCTTTCAGCTTCCCCAGCATCTTAGATTAGTAATCCTTAGTAATAGCAACAACACTCATTTCTCCCCCTTAACACTCTTAAATTTCTGGCGTACTGCTTGTGTTTTCCACAGTGAAGATTAATGCAAAATACTTGTTGTTCATCTGTCATTTCTTAGTCTCCATTACTATCTCTCCAGTGGTCCGATATCCTATCCTTTTTAACTTTTTAAATATCTGAGAAAACTTTTTGTATCATCTTTTATATCATTGGCTAACTTAACTTCATATTTCATTTCTCTCCTTCTAGCTTTTTTGTTTGCTTTCTGTTAGCTTTTAAAAGCTTCCCAATCCTCTAAGCTCCCACTAATTTTTGCTATATTATATGCCCTCTCTTTTCCTTTTATGCTCTCCTTGGTTTTCCTTGTCAGCCCACCATTGTGTCATCCTCCCTTAAGAATATTCTTCTTTGGGATGTATCTATCCTGCTCCTTCCAAATTGCTCCCAGAAACTCTAAACATTGCTGTTTTGCCAACATCCCTGCTAGTGTCCTCTTCCAATCAACTTTGGCCAGCTCCTCTCTCATGCCTCTGTAATTCTATTTACTCCACTGTAATACCGATATGTCTGACTTTAGCTTCTCCCTCTCAAACTACTGGGTGAATTATATCATATTATGATCACTGTCTCCTAAGGGTTCCTTTGCCTTAAGCTCCTTAAACAAATCTAGTTTATTATACAACACCCAATCCAGAATTGCCTTTCCCCACAACCACAAGCTGCTCTAAAAAGCTGTCTATTGGACACTACAAATTCCCTGTCTTTGAATACAGCACCAACCTGATTTTCTCAATCTACCTGCATATTGAAATCCCCCATTACCATCGTAACATCACCCTTTTTATATGCCTTTTCTATCTCCTGATGTAATTTATAATTTGTATCCTATATCCTGTCTACTGTTTGGAGCCCTGTACATAACTTCCATTAGGGTCTTTTTACCCTTGCAGTCCTTAACTCTGCCCACAAGGATTCTACATCGTCAGTTCCCATGTCACTTCTTTCTAAGGATTTGATTTCATTTTTAACCAACAGAGCCACCCCACCCCCTATGCTTAGCTGCCCGTCCTTTCAATTCAATGTTAAGCTCCCAACTATGATCTTCTTTCAGCCATGTCTCAGTGATGTCTCCAACATCATACCTGCCAAGCTCTAATCTGCGCCGTCAATCTGTTATAACATCATCGACCTTATTCCTGTGTGCATTCAAATATAACACTTTAGCCCTGTTTTCATCACCTTTTTCAATTTTGTCTTCATTGTTACACACACTGACTGCAATTTTGCCCCATCCTGTACTTCATCATCTCACAACTCACTACATCTCCTTGCATATCAATTGCCCTATCCTCTACTGTAGGGGAGGGGGTTCAAAGCTACAGAGAGGAGACCTGCCTCCCAAGATCTGTCCCCAGGGCTGTGTTGGTAGATGAAAATATCTAGCAATACTGACTTTCAAAGGATAAAGGAGTTGTGAAAGCTGGCAAAGATTGACACACTTACAATCATTTTCCTAATAACCCATGTCCGGGACAATCAGGTAGGGGAAATGCTTTCTGATAGGACAGATTAGATTATTAAGGAAGCTGTTATGGAGATATAAGATCTGCCAGGGTAGCAAGCAATGCTGTTAAAATCCAGTACCCAATGTTTCAACTTCGCTTCACTAAAATGGAAATGGTTCCTCAATGAATACAGAGCTTAGTGACCTCTCTAATGTTGTGGTGAGCAGCAAACTGACAAATTGGCAATAATCAGCAGCAGCTGCTTGAAATGAGCTGAAGAACAGTAAATTGTAAACCGCCATGGCCTTGACCTCTTCAGAGAGACCCTTGTAGGCAAGAGAGTCCAAACAAAAGGTCGTTCTCACAGCATGTCACAGATCTTGGTTACTGTTGCTTTAGGAACCTTGAGACTGTGAACTCAGTGCTCATCAGAGAGACCTAGTTACAATCTGGAGTCTTTAAAGACTATCTGTGTGTAGTGCCTTTTCAGATGGGCATTGCTCTCTGGCCCTCAGCATACTACAGCTCTGTCATTAAGTTCTATCAGTGGTATTACATATTGAATGAATGGCATAGTAGCAAATGCTCCAATAAGCATTCTTGCTGGTATAAGTTTCAAAGTTCAAACTAAATTTATTGATAAAGTATATATGTCACCATATACTACCTTGATATTCATTTTATTGCAGGTATTTATAGGAAGATAAAGAAATACAATAGAATGTATGAAAACTATAAATATTGAAGACTACCAAACAATCAATGTGCAAAATAACATAAATGGTACAAATAATAAAAAAGTAAATAAATAATACTGAGTTGTGGAGTCCTTGAATGTGAGTCTATAGATTGTGGAATCGGTTCAGCATTGAAACGAGCAAAGTTATCCTCGCTGGTTCAGGAGTGCTAACGTAAGTACGTATATAAGTACACCTTGTTGAGGAGGCTTTTGTGATGCTGCAGCCAGTTCCAAAACTGCCTTGTAAAATAGTAAAGTGCAAGCACTTTAGTAAATGAAGTAAATCATGAATATAAGTAAATTCTGCTCTTAATTCTTCTGTGTTTACTCCATTATGGTTGCTTTCAGAAGCCAATAACCCCAACTTAAGTTAAAAGTGGCTGAACTCTGCATTATTTGGTCCATGTATGGCACTGTGAAAATGACAAGGACAATAAAGCATAAGTGCTCTGCTTTGTAACTCTGAAAACGAATCAAAAACAAAACATTGGAGCCAGGAGAACGTGTTTACTTCATTTTCACTTTACTAAACAAACAAAGAATGCTGAATTAAACCAATATTTACAATATTTTTCAAATATGTCTGAAATATTAAATATACTCCACTCTTCCCCACTTAGATATACACTCCAACTCAATACAGAATGCATCTCAACTCAAATATGTAATGTATTGTTTTCTTGTCATCTTACACATAAATAAATATGTAAATTTAAAAGAGTAAATTTTAAATCATCCTATTCAGGCCTAAACATTTAATTCCTGCGGAAGATTTCTTATTCTTGTGGGATAACATCTTTCCTGACAAGGGAGTAGGGGGTGGTCACTCTGCTTGGCAGGTGAGACTTGTGATTGTGAAACAATATCAGGTCTGGGGCCTCCCCCATTGACTCTGGGACTGCAGGAATGGTTCTGACAGCTCTGGACACCTTTCTTTTCCAACAATTGATTCTATTCTCCTCAACTGATCAGTATGTCATCTCCAGATGTCATCAGAAGCTATCGCAACTGTGTAGGAGACAGGTCCAGTTCCATCCTCAATCTTTCCAAGTACACAGTTTTGATCACCTCTATAGTCCCTCACTAGGACTTCTTGTCCAGGCATAAAACACTGAATTTCTTTGTTTGGGGAGCCCTCAATTTGTTTCAGCTGTTTCTCCTACATTCTCTTTCTGAGATTGAGTTTGAGGAGATCCAAGTTTAAGCACAAGGAATGACCCAGGAACAGCATCACTGGTGAGTTGTTGGTTGTAAAGTGTGCTGCATTGTGATATGCAAGGAGGGAATTGGCAAACTTCTGATTCAGTGTCAGTGTGTGTTCTGCTGACATTGCTCACAGTGCATTCTTTAGACTCTGGACAAACCATTTATACTGGGTGACGTGGTGCAAATGTAATACATCTTATTCCATTCATTTTAAGGAATGACTGAAACCGTTATGCAATGAATTGTGGCCGATTGTCACTAACTAAGTGTTCTGGAACACCAGTCCTTGAGAAGAGGCTTCTGAACACATCAACAGTGTGTGGCGCTGTAGAGGAGGCTATTGGGAACACTTCTGGCCACTTTGTAGCTGCATCCAGTACTACCAAGAAATTTGTGCCTATCAGTGGTTCAGCAAAATCCACATGTATCCTCTGCCAGGGCAATCCAGGTCATTCTCAGGGATGGAGAGGTGTTGCTCTTGGCATCTTCTGGATGTGTTAGCATCCTGAACAGTGCATGGCAAGCTGCTCGATCTATCCCAGGCCACCAGACAAAGTTTTGAGGCAATGCTTTCATTTTGCCTACGCCTGGATGACCTTCTCCAACACTTTAGCTCTCAATTTGGATGGTACAACGCCTCTCAATTCCCACATAAGGCAATCCCCGTCAAGGGGAAGTTCATCTCAGTGCTGGTAAAAGTGGGCAAACTGGAAAATAGAGTTCAAGGGGTGGTGTACAGTAGCCAGGTTTTGCAGGAATCTGTTATAGTAATTGATAAATCCTATAAAAGGACCATAACTGTGACACATCCTTTGGCCTTAGGGCATCTATCACTGCTTAATTTTTCTCGGAAAACTTATGTAATCCTTGCACGTCAATAGTGTGACCAAAGAAAGTAAAGCTTGATTTAAACACTTGCTGCAGTGTGCTCTGAGCCTATAATCTTCTAATCTTTTTAACATGGTCTTGTGATTTCAGAGATGTTCCTTGTCACCCTCGGTGGTAGCACTGATGTTATCCAGATAACACTGAATGCATGGGCAGACTTGCAGCATCTGGTCTATAGCTTTCTGCCAGAGTGTAAGTGAAGATGTTACTCCAAAAATAGGTCTACTATAGCAATAAAGCCCTTTGTTAGTGTTTATGGTGAGAAATACTTTGGACCCTTCTTCCATCTCAATCTGTAGGTAGGCTTGAGCTGTCCACTTTTCTGAAGTGTTTCCCTCCAGAAAGGTTTGCAAAGATATCCCCTACCCTGGGCAGAGAGTATTGATCTACTTTCAGTGCTGGGTTGATGATGATCTTAACATCACCACAGATCCTGACATACAAATTCGTCTTGGCTACTGGAACCCATAGGCTCCACTCAACTTTGGGAATAATCCCTTCAGCCTCCATGTAATCTAGCTCATTGGCTACGTTATCACAGACGGTATGAAGAACTAGATGGGCTTTGTATAACTTGGGTATGGCATTTTCATTTAACACCTTGATATATTTGAGTTTTCCAATGCCAACCTTGAACATTGCTGTGGCATCATTCAGTACCCTTCTAAGTTCGCTTTTAGTTGACTCTATTGCAAGGAATGTGACATGCAAATTGTGGATGGCTCTCCAATCAAGTTGTAGTTTCCCTACAGTGCTGCCCCTGCTGTTTTTACTACATACAAGCACATTGTAGCTTTTTGGTTGTTGTACTTCACTGTTACGAATGCCATTTCCACTGGAATTATTTTTTTTCATTATGCGTTCTTAAATAGATATCTGTAGGCTTCAGTTCAGTACCTTTGAAATGCCATTCAAACTCTTTTTGTAGAATGACTGAAACAGCTCAGCCAATGTCCACTTCCATTTTAATTAACTTGCCGTTCACTCCTGGTGTGAGCCATATTACTTGGCTCTTGTTAGTATTCACATGGTAAATCTCGAGGCTAATAAGGCCTATGTCACTCTCATCATTGTCAGATTTTTTTCAATCAACAGCATGCAGATTAGTGTTCTTTTTGAAACTACAAAGACTTTTTATCTTTATCTCTTCCCTGTCTATTTTTGACTAGCTGACATGTAAAGATATGTGTTCTAACTTGTTGCATTTTCTGCAAGTTTCATCCTTAAATCTGCATTGAGCTGGTGTATATGAACCCCTGCCACAACAGTAATACAATTTATTTAGCCAGGCAGGTTTCTGTTTAGACTTTGCAATTTTGTTCACACTCACTTTCATTCTTGACTGCAACTCAATTATGTCTGTTTCCAATGATACAGCAATTTCAATTGCTCTTTTAAATGTGAGGTGTGCTTCAGTTATGAGCTATTTTTGAGTGCTTTCTTGTAAGATTTCACAATCTAAATGATCTCACAGTGCAACATTAAACCCATCACTAAACTGACAATGTTCAGACAATTTTTTTCAATTTAGCTATGTAAGCTGAAATGGACTCCCCTTCCTTTTGATTCCAATTATGAAGCCTGAAGCACTCAACAATATTTTTGCTTCTAAATGTTGCTGCAGTATATTCATGATATCAGCAAAGCTAATTTCGGATAGTTTGGGCGGAGCAGTTAAACTTCTAAGCAAATTGTATGCTTTTCAACATATTGCACTCAGCAAAACTGGGACTCATTTCACAATGCCCATTTCATTTGCTTCAAAATGCTGCTCAATTCATTCAGTATACATCAACCAGTTAATTATCTGTTTGGGCAAGCAAATGTGTCTATCTTCCTGATGTAGCCAGCCAATTCTGTTTTTTAAATTTATGATTATCATCTGGTACTCACTGTTTATGAACCCATGGCTGTACCCATTGCTTGCTAACTTTGTCCCTTTTCTAATTTTCTTTTTTAAACTTGAACGTCTTTCTTCCCTTGCCGAAGAAAAATGAGCTGTGTCATCTTTTGAACCCAAATGTCTCACTGGGCTTCAATAGGGTAGGTAGCTGTTCATTTTAAAACTACCTCATTATCACTGTTGTGTTTTGTAACTTCAAAAACTAATGGAGATAACAGGAGCCGGGAGAACATGTCTACTTTGTTTTTACTGAAATGAGGCACCCAAATATGACGTGATGGCATAATGACATACGCCATTCATGTACTTTGTACATATAACCAAGAATGATTCTGTAAACAAACAAAGTATGCTTAATAATACAATGTATTTACAATATTTCTCAAATATTAGTTAAATATTAAATACACAACAATAAGTGCCTAGTTTAATGTCACAATTGGTATGATTTCACCTGGAAATGATCACATGCGATTTGCTCTGCCTTAAACTGACTGTGGATCAGGGCTAGGCTGGACTGCAACCCGGGGCCAGAGCTGCAGAGAGGCCCAAAATAAGTAGCTACCATCACGGCGGACAAAAAAAAATACCAGAGTGGAGCACAGAAAAGAAAAAAGAAACAAGAAAAAGAGCACTGTGAGAAGGAAGCATTAAAAAAGCCCCTTGAAATTGACAGAATTTTTTAAACCTGTTCTCAATGATGCAGCAGTACCATCGCTCTTGTCACAGTCTGAGACCGGTGGACAAATGGAGACTTGTTCAACAGCTAGCACTAGCACCAGCGTTAGCACAGGACCACCGTCCTTGCCACAGTCAGCAGCTAATGTTGAAGAGGCAGAGAGAATGACTTTGAGATTCCCGACCACAGAGGCCTCTGAACAAACAAGTCAGGCGGCCAGTAATGTTAACGTTACCGCTACTGAGGATCCTTACAGCACTGATCCTGCTCGCTGGGGAAAGGAAACGTTAGCTGATTCAGTCCGAGCATACTGGGCTAAGAAAGGGCTGGAGTCCTGCCAGAATAAGGATGTGGATATCAAAGCTTCGGAATGAGTATACAAACAGCAGAGATGTTCTTTTTCCAAATTTCACTTCAAACGCAAGCTCGTAAATGGTGAGTACATATCAAGGCGATGGCTCTTATATTCCCCTTCCACCGACTGTGTGTTTTGTTTTGTGGAGGAGATTGTCCATTTCAGGGAATTTTTAAGTGGCAAAGATATTTCATCCGCAACAGAGCTTTTATGCTTCCTCAGAGAAAAAAACTTGCAGGTCATCTTCCCAAGTGTAAGTATTGTTTTGAGGCTTTACCTGACTCTCCCTGTCACAAATGCAAGTGGTGAGCGATCTCTCTCCAAGCTCAAGCTAGTGAAGAATAGGCTCAGATCCACAATGGGACAGGACAGGCTGAATCATATTACTCTGATGTCACTTGAAAGTGATCTTGTTCGGAAACTGGATTTTAGTGATTTGATCAAGGACTTTGCTGCGAAGAAATCCAGAAGAACTAGGCTTTAATTTTAATAAACAAGCATCTGACTTTGTAAACGTCTAGGCTTGTGTGTCAGTGCTGTTCCTGTTTTTGTGGCAATAGGCTAATAGTTGACTGTTTACAAACCTAGTAAGTAATAAGTGAATCTTTACTCTGCAAGCCACACAGCACGGCAATAGGTTAGTATGTGCTAGATCTCATTTTTCAAAAAGATTATTGGAGTATTGTCAAGTTTCCTAGTTTGCCATAGTGTCATCTCTCTTGGCCTTTTTGTCTCTCATTTCCATTTTACTTTCTCAGAACACACGGTTGAGAAAAATACCTAGAAAAAATGCTTTGACATTGTTAGAGAAATAAGGCCTATGGTATGCGCAGCAATACTGTATCTAAATAAAGATTTAAGATTGGGTACATCATACTTCGTCTCTCTCATAACTTTACTAAGCCAACTAAGCTAGGTCAATTTTTGAGTGCTTTAGATGTTGTCCTTCAAACTAAAAATCTGCATTACTTTCTGTCCTCCCTCTTAAGGCCTGTAAGTTTATAGACTACATATTTGATATTTAGACCAGTACAACCTTTGCTCTTGTTCTTGCCTTTTTTTGCTTGGTACAGCAGCATTTTACGGCGTTGGCAGGGGCCCATCGGGGCCTCCAGCCCCAGGGCCCCGGACCCACTAAATCCGGCTCTGCTGTGGATTGCATAATGTTGGAATAAAGTTGGAACAAACAATCCAATTTTTGAACAAGTAATTTCAACATTATGAGAGCAGACTCTACAACTTCTGACCACATTATTTTTTACGTATTTATTGTGCCAGTTCCAGTAATATAGTAGTTCCTTGGTTTTGCACAGGTGACACTGCCCAGCTATGATAAAGTTTTCTACTTTCCCACAGGTAAAGCTTAACGACTCCCGGGAAAAGGCCCAATTCCAAGAACTATTTCAACAGCAAAAGCTGAGTACGCAACAGTGTTATTGGCACAACAAAAAGAAAAGAGTTTAATTTGATGTTAACCTATCGACAGTACAATTCAGTTCGACCTTCGAGGAAATCATCGTTGGTTTTTCCTACATGTGGGGCTTTGACACTGCTAACAAATTACAAAGCGATATGTGACAATATTCAATTCAAGGTGTATTCTGATTATTTTTTATAGTTCATTTGTGGTGTTAGTTCATTGGTTACATGTAATTGTATTCCCAATTCTCCTCCACTAACTGCCTGAACATTCACATCAATAATACGAATTATAATTCATTTACTGAAATGTTTGTTAAGTGTTTTAAAGAAATATAGCTAGCAGTATTTAAAGAGCTGAGTTGTTTCTTGGACATTGAATTCTCTTTATTTTTCTTTCTTTCTTTACAATCATTGCTTTGCATCCTCAGTCAGAATTATCCTCAAAACCATGCATGGTTGGGACACAGTGGCTGGTGCAAGACTCATTACCCAGAGGCACGGACTAACAGTCTACACATATCAGCACAAGTATAATTGTAGTAGTGGTGGAATTTAAGTTCAGAAAACAATCTGGAATTTAAAATAAACTCGTGTTCGTAATGATGATTGTTGTTAAAACCCATCTGGTTTGCCAGTGCCCTTCAGGGCAGGAATATCATCTTTATCCTGTTTGGACCAAATGACATCAAACCAGTGCCTTCTCACAAACCATTCAGCTGTGACACTGAGAAGCTCGTCAGGTATGAAATGAGATGGACCATTCAACATGAGGTTCAGACTCAGCAAAGTGGTTCACAGTTCAGATGAGCTTGCAAGTTCCTCCTTACTATGTAAGGGATTGCTGTCTACAGTGAAAGAGCTCTCCCACACATCGTTTAATCAACAGCTTGACAAGGTGACCTCACATACTCACATCTTATAGACAGCACCCAAGATTGGTCTGCCACATTCCCATGTACTTCCTGTTTCAAAGCAAATCAGAATTACCAGATGGGAGGGTACCAGGTGGGAAGGATTAGCAACCGCAGAGCTTATCATTGACTTCAAACACCTACAGACTTTCATAGCTTTAGGTCCGATATAGGAATGGAAAACAGCTTCTTATTAGCACCTTACATCAAAGTTGCTGGTGAACGCAGCAGGCCAAGCAGCATCTGTAGGAAGAGGTGCAGTCGACGTTTCAGGCCGAGACCCTTCGTCAGGACTAACTGAAGGAAGAGTGAGTAAGGGATTTGAAAGTTGGAGGGGGAGGGGGAGATCCAAAATGATAGGAGAAGACAGGAGGGGGAGGGATAGAGCCAAGAGCTGGACAGGTGATAGGCAAAAGGGGATACGAGAGGATCATGGGAGAGGAGGTCCGGGAAGAAAGACAAGGGGGGGGGGGTGACCCAGAGGATGGGCAAGAGGTATATCCAGAGGGACAGAGGGAGAAAAAGGAGAGTGAGAGAAAGAATGTGTGCATAAAAATGAGTAGCAGATGGGGTACGAGGGGGAGGTGGAGCCTTAGCGGAAGTTAGAGAAGTCGATGTTCATGCCATCAGGTTGGAGGCTACCCAGACGGAATATAAGGTGTTGTTCCTCCAACCTGAGTGTAGCTTCATCTTTACAGTAGAGGAGGCCGTGGATAGACATGTCAGAATGGGAATGGGATGTGGAATTAAAATGTGTGGCCACTGGGAGATCCTGCTTTCTCTGGCGGACAGAGCGTAGATGTTCAGCAAAGCGGTCTCCCAGTCTGCGTCGGGTCTCGCCAATATATAAAAGGCCACATTGGGAGCACCGGACGCAGTATATCACCCCAGTCGACTCACAGGTGAAGTGATGCCTCACCTGGAAGGACTGTTTGGGGCCCTGAATGGTGGTAAGGGAGGAAGTGTAAGGGCATGTGTAGCACTTGTTCCGCTTAAACGGATAAGTGCCAGGAGGGAGATCAGTGGGGAGGGATGGGGGGAACGAATGGACAAGGGAGTTGTGTAGGGAGCGATCCCTGCGGAATGCAGGGGGGGGGAGGGAAAGATGTGCTTAGTGGTGGGATCCCGTTGGAGGTGGCACCTGCCTTCTTTCCTCTTCTGATGGACCACTTTCCTCTACACTGAACAATGTTTTGAAGAGTACCAAAAGCAACTCGAGGAACAAATGGACTCTGTGTGGGAGGAGGACTTCACTATCCATCAACAAGAGTGGCTTGATAGCAAGCAGACTGAGTGAAGGACATAAATTTCAGAATGGGCTGGTGGCAAGCACGAGTAAACAAACACAAAGAGTAGGATGATTGGAACTAATGCTCACTGATCTATAGGTTTTAAGTGATGTAGATGGCAAGAAAGTGACTATCACATGGTCTGTGCAATTAAACACCCATGCTCACACCGAAGTCACCTTCTACAATGCTTATGATAAATAAGGGAGTTTCATTGAAAAATCTGGCAGCTCAAACTGGCCATCCATGAGGCACTGTGAACCATCAATCAGTGGATGATGCACACCACCATGACCTGCAATTCATGGCCTACAGGATCGAGCTGTATGGTTCAACAATAAGGACCATACTGGGAACAATTCTTAAAAATGAGACTTAATCCTGGTGAATCTGTAACACAGGAAGCATGCATGCTAGATTGTATTCACAGAACACAAAGGTAGATTAATGCAATTCCTGGCTCATTCTCTCACCTAAAACCTTCTCCAAACACCTCAAACACCTACCTTTGTAATTACAGGTGAGGAACAATACTAGTCTTTTAACTGTCTCTCTTCTACCATTCAAGGACTCACATATTTCTTGCAATTTAGTGAACTGCATTCAGCATTTGTAATGTGGTCTCCTCTGCAATGGAGGAACCAAACATAAGACCATAAGACATAGGAGCAGAATTGGCCACTCAGCCCATCGCCATTCCATCATGGTTGACCCCGGATCCCACTCAATCTCATATCCTTCTTGCCACATCCTTTGATGCCCGGTCAGGAAACAATCAACTTCCGCCTTCAATATACCCACAGATTTGGCCACCACAATCTGTGCCACAGATTTACTACTCTCTGGGTAAAATATCTCTTCCTTATCTGTGTTCTAAAGGGCCGCCCCTCAATTTTAAGGCTGTGCCCTCTAATTCTGGATACCTTTACCATAGGAAACATCCTCTCCTCATCCACCCTATCTAGTCCTTTTATCATTCGATAGGTTTCAATGAGATCTCCCCACATTCTTCTAGTGAGTACAAGCCCAAAGTTGCCAAATATTCCTCATAGGTTAACCTCCTCTTTCCCAAAATCATCCTCATGAACCTCCTCTGGATTCTTTCCAATGACAATACATCCTCTCTGAGAGATGCGGCCTAAAACGCAAGTGCAGTCTGACTAATGTCTTATGAAGCCTGAGCATTATCTCCTTGCTTTTATATTCTATTCCCCTTGAAATAAATGCCAATATTGCATTTGCCTTCGTTACCACAGACTCAACCAGTAAATTAACCTGCTGGGAGTCTTGCACAAGGACTCCTAAGTCCCTCTGTACCTCTGATGTTTGAACCTTCTCCCCATTTAGACAATAGCCCACATTTTTGTTCCTTTTACCAAAATGCATTATCTCAACATTGTATTCCACCTGCCACTTTTTTGCCCACTTCCAATTTGTCTTAGTCCTGCTGCAATTGCATTGCTTCCATCCACAGACTTTGCCACCAAGCCATCAATTCCATTATCTAAATCATTGACAAACAATGTGAGAAGCAGCAGTCCCAATACTGATCCCTGAGGAATACCTTTCTTTTTCAATCTTTTTATTAGGTTTCAAAATTAACATAACAATAATACCTAGAGATCGGGATTACAATAATAACAGTTAACATGTACAAGCACAAATTCTAAGTAGCAAATACAGTTTAGCCTCCCAATCTCATAGTAATTGACCATGAAAAAGATATTAATAAAGAGAGAAAAAGAAAACCCCCTAAACTAAAAAAAACAAAGAAAGCTTGGGCTGTCATATTACCTCAGCTAAAATTATTTGTCGTTAACTCCGCTCCTCTATATGTGAAAAAAATACTACAAAGGATTCAGAAAGGGTCAACTTACATCATATGAAAATATTGAAAGGAATACCACTAGTCACTGGCAGCCAACCAGGAAAGACCCTTGTTATACCCACTCACTGCCTCCTACCTATCAACCATTCCGCTATCCATGACAATATCTTTCCTGTAATGCCATAGGATTTTATCTTGTTACGCAGCCTCATGTGTGTCACCTTATCAAACGGATTGTGAAAATCCAAGTTTTGACATCAACTGTTTCTCTTTTGTCCACTCTGCTTGTTACTTCCTTGAAGAACTCTGTGTACATACATCTATTGATGCTTCTGGACACATCTTCAGAGATGTTCCTGGAATCAGCGGGTGTTTCGGGTCTTTCAACATCATACGACCTCCTCCAGGTGACCCAGCCGGGGCTGATCAGACCCCAGCTTGTGTCCAGGTGGCTAGCTACTTATGACTCCATGGCTCCCCTCTTTTGAGCCACAGCCATCTTGAGGCCCTCTCTGCCGCATCGGTGGTACTGCGGATGGCTCTCCTCTTCCTCTCACCCTCGATGCCCAAAATGCTGAAGGCTCTAACTAAAGAACGGGCTATGAATCCGCTATAACCAACCTCCACTGGGAGACACCTCGCTCTCCATCCAGCCTGCTAACAGAATTGTCAGGCAAGATTTTCAATTACAGAAACCATACTGACTTTGACTTATTTTATCAATAGTCTCCAAATACCTTGAAACCTCATCCTGAATAATAGACTCTGACACTTTCCCAACCACTGAGGTTAGACGAACAGACCTATAATTTCCTTTCTTTTGCTTTCCTTTCATCTTAAAAGTGGAATGACATTTGCAATCTTCCACAAGATGCAAAGTACTCATTAAGTTCATCTGCCATTTCTTTGTCTCCTATTATAAATCATAAATCACTTTGCAGAACAATTCCACTCAGCCCACAAGGGCTACACTGAGTTTCCAGTCAGCTATCACTTTCATTCTCAATTCCACCCTGAGATCTGTTTTTTAGCCTCAACACATGCATAAAAAACAGAATCTTCAAGAAGGTACAATACAATCTTTATGACATCATATTCATCAATTTAAGATAACCAGCTTGGACATTTGATGAAAGGTCATCAACCTGTATTGTTGACTCCATTTTCTCTGTCTCAGTGTTGCTTGACACTGAGCGTTCCTGCCACACTCTTTTTATTTTAGATGTACAGCACATTTGCAATTGTTTTGCATCTCACAATTCCAACACTGTAAAAAGACATGGGCTGGCAAGTAACATTCACACCAAAAAGGACCAGGTAATAACCAACTCTTAATAACAGAGACTGCCTCTCTCCTCTTAACCTTCAATGGCATTATCTTGCCTGGTCATCATCAATTTTGTAGTTAGGGATTTGTCACTGAACAGAAAAATAACTTGATGTTACATACAAGAGAAGGTTAGAGGCTGGCAAGCCACCTGAACTCCTATCATTGCATGGACATTTCACAATCTCCATGTCATAATTCAAGAAAATAATACTTTTCACTTATCTGGATGAATATCATTCCACATTTCAGAAGTTCTAGCAACTTTAGGAACTACTTGCCATTCAAAACATTAACTCCCTCCAAAACAGTGCCTTGAGTTCCAGTTACTTAATGCACTGCAAGTACTGGTCCAGACTACTCTGACAGAACTCCACCATCAAGACAGTCATGGGAAAAAGAAACTTAAGAATAATAGTACCTACAGGTTTCCCTTAAATTTGAACACCATCCTGATTCGGGACTATATCATCAGTCATTCATCTCAGTCTAAATCCCCACTTATTCTGTAGGAGTAACTTTTCCAGAAGGACTGCAGTGGTTTAAGAAGGCAGCTCACCTCCAGCATTCTGAGGTCAATTAGAGATGTTTCAGCAACAATTGGATCTTGATCAAATGATAAATGAATAAATCACTCGACGAAAGTCATTGGATGAGCAATTGTTAAACTTTTCCCCTTCTAATACCTGGACCTGAAAACAGTAATTCATCAGCAAGTCAGTGACTCCAAATAATTATCAGGACAGTTATTCCAAATGGACCCTAGACAACATTGTCAGCAAGGTACTAATCAGCAGGATAGGGAGACCAGTTCTATGTGAGCGTGTATTAGTCATCAACAATGGAATAGAATATATGAATTGGAAATACACTTCAGGTCAGATCTTGCATCCTTCACATTATATGCATAATGAAAATTCCCTTATTAGGGCTCTCTGATTTTACTAAGAGATTTTATACAATACTAAAGAAATACAATAATATAAATTGATAAAATCAAAACATCTAACTAAAATTTTAACATATAAACGTATACACCATTGAAGTTAGAACTCCTGCACCTCATTACAGACAAGGCAACCAAATGAAACCAAAGTATAACAATAATGTTCTGCCTGAGATTTGGAAATTGTACACAATACAACATTTGTTAAAGAACTAATGACAGTAAATTGATGCTGCACTTCCTTTTTAATTTATAATGACAGGTTGTCCAATTTGGATCACTTACCTCTATTTTGTGTAATTAGAATGTCAAAAGAGTACTCGACTTACATGGCTGGATCTAACTCAGTTATTAAGTGCAATCAAAATTGCCCGTATCCCTGCAGCTCCACAATAATTAGATTTTTGCCTCTAAGGAACAGGGTCAACTTTTAACAAATCTATTCAAGTCCATTATGAATTCCTGGGTTTAGCCAGGATGAGATCCTGGTGCATTGTACTTAATTAAATCATTTTGCCTCCTGATATCTCAGAGGCTAAATAAAAAAATGCAGTATAATCCATATAATATCTGAAAGTTTGCAGAGCCTTTGATGGACTGAGTTAACAAGCCTCAACTGAGGCAATTGTCCAGAACCCTAGGACTTCCCTTTGTTGCAAGCAATAGAATGGATGATAACATTTTCCTACCGGCAGAATTTGAACAACAAATCTGTTCCTTGGAAGAAAAGATATGAAATTGCATTTAAGATGCACAGTGGATTTGAAGACAATCGCTTAATGTCATAAGAAATATGAAAACGATTTGAGGGGATCTGTAAGAAGAGCAGAAGGGTGTGCAATTACATTCTATGCAGGGAAATACAGTTCACTCATCAGCAGTATCCACAGCAGCTCCAGAAAATTTGAATCTTCAGATGCCATACTGCATTTACTTGACTTTTTACCAATTCCAAAATAAAAAGGAAATGATGTAGGCTATTGAAACGCTTGAGTGATCTATCATTCAGTTTGATCACTGATCTGTGACATAGCTCCATCTAACCATTTTAACTTCCATAAATGGAAATCACAAAACTCCATGGTAACTATCTTTAATTTTGCTATGTCTTTTTGCTCTTGTCTCATATCTAATAAGCGATCAGAAATACATTCTCAATGTCTATCCTACCAACTATGTAAATCATTTTAAACAACATAAAAATTAGTTTCTATAATCTTTTAATTGAAGGGGGCAAAGTTATCAAAAGTTAACCTTCTTACCATGAACTATTCCAGCTAAACCTGGTAACAATGAATTATCCAATTGTCTTCAATTTATGAGTTTGATCTGTAGCTGTGGAGGGGTTAAGGGGAAATATAATGTGGATTACAACTGAAGTTACTAAGATGGCAATGAAAGGCAAACTTTGAAGTCACTAACAGAGCATATTAAACAGTGATTAGATATCATGTCATCATTTCAAAATGCAATCATGGCAATTTGGATTCATTAAAATATTAGGTAAGTATTCACAAAACTTGGAACTTTTCAAGTTTAATGGTTATCCAATAGAGAAGAGGTGATTAAAAAACTAAACAGGTTAGGTTTATTAACACTGCAGGAAGTCAAAGAATGATGTAGCAATGTGTGCAATGTTAAAGCAAATCAAAAGCTGTAAAGTTGCTGCAATTTCCCCTTCATTATTTACTTTGCAATATGCTGGTATTTTCTTCCATGTAATCATCTAATCGACTTCCACAGTATTACTTGTTTCACATAATCTTTATTATTCTTTTTATAAGCAATTAAAACACTGATTTGGCAGTGAATGGTACAATGCTATGCAAAAACAGTCCTCAAACCTCCACTTGAAGTCTATTCATGATTATGTTCAATCTGTTTTATTGTTGCCACCTCATTGAACATGACAACACTGTAATGTCATAAAGACTTCTGTCAGGTAAATACATCACAAAAACACCTACTCCTCACACATTTCTTCATAACTGCAACCCTTCATCCTTGCTGGCAACTTCATTAAATCTTTTCCATTATTTTCATGATACATTTTCAAGGATAAGACACCTAATGCTAAATATAACAAGCTAGCAATAAAAGTATTGTTTTGTTTCACCCCTTCTCCTTGCTAAGCAGATACAAAATACTTTATCTTATAGAGTGCAAATGTATCTACTTTGTGCTCTTTGTTGAAGTGGCATCCTAGGGACAATTGGAATACTGCTCAAGTCAAAACAATGTGGAATCAATCCAGTCATAATCCAGAGGACACTTCAGTGCAGTATCACGGGCATGCTACACAGATGGAACAGTTTTTGGATTAAGTCAAAATGAACCCCTTTATCAGTATTCAGGTGAGATATAAAAGATCCAATCAGATTATTTGAAGTACAGCAGGAAAGTTCTTATCAAAGCCCATTCCTTGAACAATGAACTAAAAATAATCAGGGACTTTCTTGTGCTCAGAATGATTGTTGTATTTCTTAGATAACATATATAGTGGCATGCAAAAGTTTGGGCACCCCTGGTCAAAATTTCTGTTACTGTGAATAGTTAAGTGAGTAGAAGATGAACTGATCTTCAAAGTCATAAAGTTAAAGATGAAACATTCTTTGCAACATTTTAAGCAAGGTTAGTGTATTATTTTTGTTTTGTACAATTTTAGAGTGTAAAAAAGGAAAGGAGCACCATGCAATAGTTTGGGCACCCCAAGAGATTTGAGCTCTCAGATAACTTTTATCAAGGTTTCAGACCTTAATTAGCTTGTTAGGGCTATGGCTTGTTCACAATCATTGTTAGGAAAGGCCAGGTGATGTAAATATCCTGACTCCTCAACAACCAGCAGCCATGGGCTCCTCTAAGCAGCTGCCTAGCACTCTGAAAATTAAAATAAATGATGCCCACAAAGCAGGAGAAAGCTATGAGAAGATAGCAAAGCGTTTTCAGATAGCCGTTTCCTCAGTTCATAATGTAATCAAGAAATGGCTGTTAACAGGAACGGTGGAGGTCAAGTTGAGATCTGGAAGACCAAGAAAACTTTCCGAGAGAACTGCTTGTAGGATTGCTAGAAAGGCAAATCAAAGCCCCCGTTTGACTGCAAAAGACCTTCAGGAAGATTTAGCAGACTCTGGAGTGGTGGTGCACTGTTCTACTGTGCAGTGACACCTGCACAAATATGACCTTCGTGGAAGAGTCATCAGAAGAATACCTCTCCTGCGTCCTCACCACAAACTTCAATGTCAGAAGTTTACAAAGGAACATCTAAACAAGCCTGATGCATTTTGGAAACAAGTCCTGTGGACTGATGAAGTTAGAATAGAACTTTTTGGCCGCAATGAGCAAAGCTATGTTTGGAGAAAAAAGGGTGTGGAATTTCATGAAAAGAACACCTCTCCAACTGTTAAGCACGAGGGTGGATCGATCATGCTTTGGGCTTGTGTTGCAGCCAGTGGCACGGGGAACATTTCACTGGTAGAGGGAAGAATTAATTCAATTAAATACCAGCAAACTCTGGAAGCAAACATCACACCATCTGTAAAAAAACTGAAGATGAAAAGAGGATGGCTTCTACAACAGGATAATGAACCTAAACACACCTCAAAATCCACAACGGACTACCTCAAGAGGCACAAGCTGAAGGTTTTGCCATGGCCCTCACAGTCCCCCGACCTAATCATCACCGAGAATCTGTGAATAGACTTCAAAAGAGCAGTGCATGCAAGACGGCCCAAGAATCTCACAGATCTAGAAGTCTTTTGCAAGGAAGAATGGGCAAAAATACCCCAAACAAGAATTGAAAGACTCTTAGCTGGCTACAGAAAGCGTTTACAAGCTGTGATACTTGCCAAAGGGAGTGTTACTAAGTACTGCGATGCAGGGTGCCCAAACTTTTGCTTCAGGCCCTTTTCCTTTTTTGTTATTTTGAAACTGTAAAAGATGGAAATAAAAAAGTAATCTTGCTTAAAATATTAAAGAAATGTGTCGTTTTTACCTTTATGCCTTTTGGAAATCAGGTCATCTTTTATTATCTTTTATCTGGACTATTCCTCTTCTCACCCTGTCTCTTGCAAAAATGCCATCCCCTTCTCACAATTCCTCCGTCTCCGCCACATCTGCTCTCAGGATGAGACTTTTCATTCCAGGACGAGAGAGATGTCCTCCTTTTTTAAAGAAAGGGGCTTCCCTTCCTCCACCATCAACTCTGCTCTCGAACGCATCTCCCCCATTTCACGCACATCTGCTCTCACTCCATGCTCCCGCCACCCCACTAGGAATAGGGTTCCCCTGGTCCTCACCTACCATCCCACCAGCCTCCGGGTCCAACATATTATTCTCCGTAACTTCCGCCACCTCCAACGGGATCCCACCACTAAGCACATCTTTCCCTCCCCCCCCCAACTTTCCACAGGGATCACTCCCTACGCGACTCCCTTGTCCATTCGTCCCCCCCCCCCATCCCTCCCCACTGATCTCTCTCCTGGCACTTATCCTTGTAAGCGGAACAAGTGCTACACATGCCCTTACACTTCCTCCCTCACCACCATTCAGGGCCCCAGACAGTCCTTCCAGGTGAGGCGACACTTCACCTGTGAGTCGGCTGGGGTGATATACTGCGTCTGGTGCTCCCGATGCAGCCTTCTATATATTGGCGAGACCCGACGCAGACTGGGAGACCGCTTTGCTGAACACCTACGCTCTGTCCGCCAGAGAAAGCAGGATCTCCCAGTGGCCACACATTTTAATTACACATCCCATTCCCATTTCTGACATGTCTATCCACGGCCTCCTCTACTGTACAGATGAAGCCACACTCAGGTTGGAGGAACAACACCTTATATTCCGTCTGGGTAGCCTCCAACCTGATGGCATGAACATTGACTTCTCTAACTTCCGCTAATGCCCCACCTCCCCCTCGTACCCCATCCATTATTTATTTTTATACACACATTCTTTCTCTCACTCTCCTTTTTCTCCCTCTGTCCCTCTGACTATACCCCTTGCCCATCCTCTGGGTTCCCCCCCCTTGTCTTTCTCCCTGGGCCTCCTGTCCCATGATCCTCTCATATCCCTTTTGCCAATCACCTGTCCAGCTCTTGGCTCCATCCCTCCCCCTCCTGTCTTCTCCTATCATTTTGGATCTCCCCCTCCCCCTCCCATTTTCAAATCTCTTACTAACTCTTCCTTCAGTTAGTCCTGACGAAGGGTCTTGGCCTGAAACGTCAACTGTACCTCTTCCTAGAGATGCTGCCTGGCCTGCTGCGTTCACCAGCAACTTTGATGTGTGTTGCTTGAATTTCCAGCATCTGCAGAATTCCTGTTGTTTGCATCTTTTATTCGCTTAGCTATTCACAGTAACAGAAATTTTGACCAGGGGTGCCCAAACTTCTGCATGCCACTGTATACTTACAAAGTAATTTCTGGGCTAGATTGTCTTTGGGAGGATTGGAGCTGATGAAAGGCACTGTGCAATTGCAATTTTTTCTTCATCCTCTATGTATTATTTTCTCTATTTTTACATCCAAAACGTTTTACTTCATGTTTTTTACAGTGAACTGGATCCATTCAAACGTTATTCCCAAAGCATCCTCGTTGCACCTTACCTTTTTAAAAGTCCAAAGTACATTTATTATCCAAGTATGTACACTATATACAACCTTGAGATTTGTCTCCTTACAGGCAGCCACAAAACATAGAAACCCAATAGAACCCAATAAAAAAGACTGTCAAACAACCAGATGTGCAGAGAAAAACAAATCATGAAAATACAAAAAGTAAGTAAGTAACATTCAGAACTGAAGTTCACAGCCACAAAGCCAGTCACAGCTGAACCAGAAGCCCATTAGTTACAGGCCACAGCCTCAGTTCAGCACTCAGTCATGACCAGTTTTATATCAGTCATTCCCTTCCAATGTACTTTACATATTCTTTTTCTATATGCTAAGAGTGACCACAGATATCTATGAACCATTACTGCACATGAGCTAAATATAATTTGGAACTCTGATTTACTGCTCATTCAATACATAACTTATGAACAGAAAGCTGACTGTTTATTTCCCTTGATAGATGCCGCCTGACTTGCCAAGTGCTTCCAGCATTTTGTAAGTGTTCCTCAAGATTTTCAGCATCTGCAGAAACTCATGTTTAACAGAAAGTAGATCAGGAGCAAGAGTAGGCCATTCAATCCTACACGTTTGCTGCATTATTCAAATGATCATGACTAATGCACGGAATTGAAATTCCACCTCAATTAAAACAAAATACATTTAAAAACAACATACCTTCACATGGACATAACTGCATTGATATTATGTAAACCTTTTCTGGTAGACAAATGCTTTCTGGTACAAATAATCACAAAATGCATGTAAAACACACTTTGCATTAGCAACCTGTCTATTACACTAACACATCGTTCATGGATGGTTTATTCCAGAGTGTGCCCACTGGAGCAAGGGAAGGCATGAAGCCCAGAATGAACTGAAAGTGGGCAGCATATAATTGCCATTCTCTGTCAATCACATGTACCTGAAGAAACTAATCACAAGCCATCATAAATTATTTCTATCAAGGCATACTTATTTACAGAGCAAGGGATCACAGGAAGGGATCAGCATGAAGCCACAGTGTAGGTTAATTACGAGCAAAACTACTAGCTGCCAACTCAATAAGGATATCCTAGACAGGGCAGAAGAATATTAAGGACAACGGAGCATGGGTGCCACAAAGAGACTATTAGTCCTTCTTGCTGGCTGACTTTCTTTCTCTAACCAGCTTATAATGTGAAATTTATGATATACCAGCTACAACTTCACTCATATAACACTGACTGAAAAGCAAAAGTAATTAATTAAATGTCTCATGGGTGTGAAGGTGCTGCATAAATCCAACAGTCCAAAAATTATCATGTGGATGGATAGGGGAATTCATGATACCCTTCTGCAAAGTTTTGTTGTTAATAGGTGGAGCAATGCACTGATTTCAGTGGCTTCAAATTCATCCAGGCAATACTATTTTGAGCCTGCCTAAAGCAGATCTCATATTCATAGCAAAGACCAGCTTGCTGCAGAGGTGATTCATGTCATTCCCCAATGTGAACAACAGAATTTGCTGATGTGGCACCAATCAACAGTTTATGCCACTGGCCATCTCTGTATATAACAAGGCCCAGAAAATTGCAAGTAACAAGGACCATGAAGTAACTTAGCATCACTGGGAAGCTATGCAGTAAATAATTGATCACTTTTCTTCTAAAATACAATCACTTATCACAACACTATTACAGCTTGAGGCGTTCCAGAGTTTGGAGTTCAGTTCCAGTGCTGTCTGTAAGGAGTGTCTGTATGCCCTCCCGTGGAATGTGTGGGTTTTCTCTAGGTCCACTGGTTTCCTCCCACAGTCCAAAGACTTATCGGGTAGGTTACGTGGTTATTGTAAATTGTCCCATGATTAGATTTTAGATAATCGGGGTTGCTGGAGCAGCATGGCTCGAAGGTCCCAGTCCACACTGTATCGCGAAAATAAAAACAAATTAAATAAAACTGTGCTATGCAATAAAACTCCAGGCCAAATTCCTTCTACTTCCCATTGAAACCCAAATAACATATAACCAACTGGAAAGGTTTTTCAGTAACAGCTAATAAAAAAAAAACAAATATTCTTTCCTTCAAAATTATGCCTTTGCCTCCTATTCAGAGAGCTTTAGAAAGTAAAGTGTGGGCAACGTCGGGAATCTTGAGCAATTTAGCAACATTGTGGAAGAGGAGGAATGAAAGTGGTCTAAGCAACCTTCCCCTCAGGTGGTTTTCTTCTCCACAAAACAATTTTTCTTTTCACAAGGAGTCTGTTGGAATGCTATTAATCTTAACAGAATACTCGACTGCTGGGGGGAAATACTCGACTAATACAGTATATTTTACTAGTGTAATCCTCAGGTTTGGCCAGCACATGTTTGTCTAGGGGAAGACAGCCACTGGCCCAGCCAGACTGAGAAATCTCATTTGTGTGGATGCTGCGTGATGTGTTGCCCAGTTACAAATCCGAACTGCAAAATATCAGACAGCACATTATATGCAATTAAACGAGTGAACTTTAGGGTTAGGGTTAGTAATGAAAGTAAAAAGGAAAAGGGCCCATTTTAATGAAACAGTCTAACGTGCACGTTGGAGTTCACAGATTCGTCCATTCGTTCCCCATCGACCTCCTCTGAGTCTCGCTGACCTTTGGACCCTTGCTCCCCGTCCACTCTGTCTGGCAGTCTACCAACTCCCTTCACTTGCGTCTTCTCTGTTCATCTCTCACCGACAAAAGACCGCGAAAACCCTGCTGCCATACCCACAAGAACAACATGCCTCTCATTGGATGGCGCACATTCCAACCCCCTGTTATCTCTAGTCATAACTCAAACATTGCTGCTACAGAGAAACGATTACCTTAGCAGTGAACATCACAGAGATGCCATTACATTAGCAGTGAAACACTATAGCAAATTACACTAGTCTTTAATGGGCAGAGTTATGCCTTGCCAATCTTTAATGGTACAGTACTTCTGAAGACACAAAGCAATTTTGAATTGCATTACCACCTGGACAATTCCAGTATTACAAGACTGGCAACTCCCATTACAACACCATAATTGATTCCAATAAATGATTCCAGATGTTGCATAAAATAAGCCTGAGGAGAACAGATGCCATGCCTAGACAGCAATGGCAATAAGACTGAAATGAATCTTGAGCAATTCTTTGAAAGTGAAGGTAGAGTGTTGTTGGAAGTGATTCTCCAAATTTAGTACTGAAAAAAATAACATTTTTGCCACTGGCAGTTGGACAAAAAGAGGAAGCACGTTATTTAAAAGTCCACATTTAGGAGAATAAATTATTTGCAATGCACATGTATAAAGTGAGATTTTATATATTTTAAAAAACCCTGCATTTTGATAGTACCTCAGCCCATCCCAGAGTGTCACAATGTGAATAACAATTACACAGGAAATGAAACAGAGGAAGTGAAGGAGCCATTTTATGCAAAGCAAATCTGATCAGACATCAATGAGATAATGAAGAATTAATTTTTAGAATTCATATAATAAGGGCAACTATTTTGAAATTAATGTATTGGGACAAAGAGTTAATGAAGTTCAAGAGAAAAATAGAAATAAGAATAAACTGGCCAATGCAAGACAACTTGTGCAGAGGAATTATGGACCAGATGGCACTTGTAATGGGTGCTGGATGTGAAATCTGCAAAGATTTCGAGGATTCAATTATTAAGGTGACAAATACCTCACTAATATACATGAGTAAAGATTATATTCTGTCACAACATGGCCTTGCCAGTTTAGCCTCTTACACATTTCATTTTACATTATTCCACTATATTATGTGTGTACCTAGGCCTAAAGTTCTCATTTTTCTTTAAGATTTGGCAATTTGGTGTCAAATATTTTTAGCTAATACTCCTGTGATATTCCATTATGTTAAAGATGCTATAAAATGGAAATGTCTGGTGTTTTAGCTAGTGTGATTGGGTTGATGTAGGATTGTGAGTGGCCTTGATATTAATATTCAAGTTACGTATATACTGTAGCTGAGTTGTTTCTGCTGCCCTCCCCCTAACCTAACGTCTGAGCGGTAACAATTTACAGGTGTACTCCTGCCTTCCTGACATTTTTGCCAGGAAATAAAATCAAATGAACAAAATGTAATTTTAACCTTATTAACCACCATCTGCATTCTTGGAATACCAGCTGGCATGTTTCCTGTTGGGTCCCATATCCACTGCTCAGACATTACAGCCTCTGAGTAATGCCACTGATTAGGACAACTCCTTGGTCAAGGCCAGTATAGAAGAGGATAGGGCTGGAAATAAATTCAAAAATCCACCTGGCCGGGTACATTCAAACAAGTGAGAGAGGAGGCAGGTGGCAAGAAGAGGGCATGGTCAAAGAAAATCGTCAACTAGAGTGTGTTCATACAAGTTCAAAAGTTTCAAAAGCATGAGGAAGAAAAGATTATTAAAATGAAAGGACCTTCCATCAGCTATGAGGATATGTAGAGTTTACAATTAGGCTTATTATAGTTAGTCTTGGTTGGCATTTATCCAGAAAAAAAGATGTCATTGCATTAGTATATATTGAAATTGATTTTGTTCCTGGATGCTCAAACATCTTATTTTTTTCTGGGAACATTTCATGACAAGCCAGGGAGTGGCACGGTAGTGTTACAGTTCGTGTAATGTATAAACAGTGCCAGCAATCCAGGTTCCACCTCCGCTGGTGCCTATAGGGAGTTTGTACTTTTTCCGTTACCTCGTGGGTTTCCGCCAGGTGCTCTGCTTTCCTTCCACATTCCAAAGATGTACGAGTTTATGTTAGTAAGTCGTGGGCATGCTACATTGGTGCCAGAAGCACAGCGACACTTGCAGGATGCCCCAACACATCCTCGGACTGTGTTCATCATTAATGCAAATGACACATTTCACTGTATATTTTGAAATTTTGACGTACATGTGACAGATAGAGCTAATTTGATAAAGATGATTCAAATTTCCAGATTTACCATCCATGCGCTCCAATGTTAATTCAGCCTTCAGCTGTTCTTACAAAATAGTAGGAAGGGAGGGAAAAGGAATGAAAAGAATACCAAACTAGTTATCTGGGTTCAAAATCAAAACATGTGCAGATGTTGAAAGACTAAAATAATCAGGACATCACCTACAGCTACTCCATCAACTTTCTCAGCCACAAGCTCCAAAATTTCAAGAAACACCTCTCTCATTGTTCCCTTAAGTTACTTTTTAAACTTGTCTCTTTGAGCAAGTTCTAATCACCTAATCACCTGTCCCAATACATTGATGTAACCTCAAATGGAGGATTATGCTTAGAAGGTCTCATTAAAGGAATGATACGAAGTCAATAAAGAAAGCTCAGAAAAGATTGAGAGTCGTTATTGGGATAAACAACTCTGAGTACAAGGAGAGACTAGAAGTTGCAGCTGCTTCCTTTGGAGATAAAAGGGCTAAGGGAAGATAGAAATATATAAAGTTGAGGCATCTGGGCAGAGTAGATAGTTTGTGACTGGGGAAGGGTTGAGGATTAGAGGTCACAGGTATAAGAAAGCTGGGAAGAGAACTAAGAATGACACAAAGAAAATCTTTCTTATGCAACATCTAGTTAGAATCAGCAGCAGATCTGGTGAAAGTAAGTTCCATTAAGGCCTTCAAGAGAGAACTAGGCAAATGTATGGAAAAAAATATGCAAGGCTGCCGAGAGAGGGATTGTGGATGGCAGTACAGACATTTAACGGATCAAATTGTCTCCTCCTGACCTATCTTTCTATGATTCAATCTCATTACATGGTTTGGTGTCATATTTTGTCTGAAAAACTAATATGAATTACCTAATAATGGTTTACTTTGTTAAAAATATTATTAAAAGGCAACAATATCCTTTTGAATGCGTCAATTGATCTCAGCTAAACCGTGGCAACAGAATTGTTCTAAATGCTCCTGAGGAAAAGAGTAGGAAGAAAGTTAGATCAGCAAGGGACTTCTTTCTTGATTAATATTCATTAAATTCAGCCATAGAGAGTTGCAAAAAAGGCTCAACTCTAACAGTGTCATTACTCGTGCCACAATGATCTTCATTTACCCTCAAATTCCAAACAAAGGATCGGTTATATGCATTGGAACACAGTTGAACACTCCAAACTATCACAGAAAATGTGCAAGAATAATGGAAATGCAGGTGATTATATAACAACACAATTAATTAAAGGGCAAATTTTGTGAGGTTGAAAAACTGTGCTGTTACAATATACCACTCAATATTTAGATCATATTTGTAAAGGGGAAATAATATTAAAGACAACAGCCTTTTGCTCTAACAGACCTCAGCACAGACCAATTATTAAGTTAATATTTTCAATTCTGCCTGGTAATTCCCCAAGCAGGGAGTTAAATTGGCAGTCATCTATCTTACTGAAAGTCTACAGACACCTGGAGTATTATAAATTGAGATGACTTCCAATACATGAAACAAGATTGCATATTTATTTTCATAACGATTGATTTGTTAAATAGGATTAAAAAGTTGTTCAGTTACTTTAATCTAGTGGGCATGAAGCTGTATATATTGTATTTGACTGACCTCTGAAACAGACTGTATAGTGCATATGGCATGTTGTACCTGCTACCATTGTTAGAAGACCATTAATAACTTGGTGATCACATTACAAGGTGCTCTAGAAAAATTATCCTGATTCATAATTGCTTCAATTTCACCTTCAGATCAGGAAACGTCAGGAAACATTACAAATTAACAGATTCTGGGTCATCCTCGTATTGCTGCTGGGGGCAGGAAACTTTCTGTGTGCAATATAACTGCGGCTTTTTTCTACATTCTGCCAATTCAAAAGTTATTCATTTGCTGATCAGGTGCTGTGAAAAGTATTGATGCAATTCTGACTTTCATTTCCACATCACGTATAAAATCCTAAAGGGATTGGACAGGCTAGATGCAGGAAGATTGTTCCCGATGTTGGGGAAGTCCAGAACGAGGGGTCACAGTTTGAGGATAAAGGGGAAGCCTTTTAGGACCGAGATTAGGAAAAACTTCTTCACACAGAGAGTGGTGAATCTGTGGAATTCTCTGCCACAGGAAACAGTTGAGGCCAGTTCATTGGCTATATTTAAGAGGGAGTTAGATATGGCCCTTGTGGCTACGGGGATCAGGGGGTATGGAGGGAAGGCTGGTGCAGGGTTCTGAGTTGGATGATCAGCCATGATCATAATAAATGGCGGTGCAGGCTCGAAGGGGGGAATGGCCTACTCCTGCACCTATTTTCTATGTTTCTATATTTATCACAAAGAAATTTTTAAAATTTTTTTTATCTCTGACAGTAATGTGCAGGTGCTCATCTGTTTTCTTTCTGGACAATGTTTGTTGA
Organism: Mobula hypostoma; assembly: GCF_963921235.1. Lineage (NCBI taxonomy): Eukaryota > Metazoa > Chordata > Chondrichthyes > Myliobatiformes > Myliobatidae > Mobula > Mobula hypostoma. Next base: position 89,003,563 of record NC_086105.1, on the reverse strand, counting down.
GGGTTCCAATTCTGACTTGGTCCAATGTGCATTAAAGCGACACAACTTCTTGCTGAATATTTCACGGGCAACAATGAGTGTTTAAATAGAAATTTGCACTTGAATTTTTCTCCTGTTTGTCAAAGTAAAATTGTGGCAGATGCTGAGTGAAAACAACTGCAACAAATAAAACTTAGTTACTGGAAAATAGAATGCTTTTCCAGAAGGAGGAAATGATGTCCAGAATTTCTACTAGGTTGCATCTGGTCTTCAAAGTCTACATCAGCAAGTTATAGTGTAATGTAAATAATGACTCATGAAGATGGGGTAATCATGCAAAACAAAAACTTTTGAGTATATCTCTGCACCTGACTGACAGGTATCAGGAGCTCACCAGTCAGAATAGATTCTGTGGTAATGCTCCACAGAATGATGCTTTGAAATTGAAATTGTATCAGATAAAATGTAATCAACACACAGAGTGGGCAATGTTGGGAGTAAGTCTACAAAAGCAGTGATATGCTACATATCTGAATCAACAGGATAATCAATCACTTGCAACTTTACCAGAGTCATTTGGAACAGAGCTCAGTTCATTTCCTAGGCCAGAAATATAAAACTGCCAAGCTGTTCCTGTTATACAATATGGCATGGATTAGCTGGACCAATTCCCAGATCTGAGAAGATACTTGTCTATGATGAATTTCATTATCTCCTTTAGTGCACTAGCACGGCTTACAACTGTCGAAGGATAGATAAAAATTGCAAACATAGCAGAAGCTTGTGGTCTACTGGGCTTATCCCACACTCAGTGGATCACTGTCAATATTCTCTATCAAACCAACATCCCCAGCTTTGATATCATACTTGCACTCACTTGATTCTGTTGGACAGATCTTATCATTTGTATACAGGACACTAAAAACTTGTTATGCCCCTGTTATGGTAAGCTGAGTTTATTGAATAGAGGAAAAGATTCAAGAATTTTATAAATGTGTAATAATTTCACTGTCACATGGGAATCCTTGGTTCGTGACTAGAAGACATTCAGTGAAGAGGTCCCTTTCCCCCACCTTCTTATTCTGGTTCTTTCCCCTACTTTCCCGTCCTACTGAATGGTTCTAGTCCAAAGTGTCAATTGTATATTCGTCTCCATAGATGCTGCCTGACGATGATTTTCTCCAGCATTTTGAGTGTGTGTTGCTCTTTGAAGAGCTGCAGCTTTGATGTCAGACTAGTATATTGGTTTTGATATTGAGCCAAGATTGTGAAAGGTAATATTTACTGTCAGTTACAGGTACTTATTTCAGTTGTAATGACTTTGGTCCGTCTGTGAAATTCTGCAGCCAAGTTAAATATATGTCTCCACCTGGACACAGACGATATTACCAACAATAAATTAATAAATAAAATACCATTTAGGTTAGGAATAAGCACAAGTTTTATTTTGTAGAGTTAATAACAATTCAAGTTTAAATATCATCTTATATGCAGTAAGCTACCCCTAGATCAGGAGTTCCCAAACTTTTTTATATCATGCACCCTTACCATTAACCATGGATCCCACATTAGGAACCCCTATCCTAGATGTCCCATAGAGTCAAAACAGGAGCAAGGTATTGAGGAGACACTCCATCTGTAATTAGAATTCTGCACCAAGGCTCCAAAGTCCTCACACACTATTTAACAAAGATTCTACCTCTTCAACCCATCTATCACATACCCCTAAAGTAAATCTCCTTCTTCAAAGGGGATTTAAACTGTCAATAGAGGCTTGTTAATCAGTTCTATTAATCTCCTGTAACTCTCAAAATTCATCAGTATGATTAAGGGCCCAGCGCTGTCTTTAACAAATAGATCATCATAAACTTTAAGGCTGACCTTAAGAACAGTACATACATCATTTGTGGAAATACTATATCATTCAGTAATGTATTACTGACTACTATTTGTATCATAACTACAAATAGTAGGTATGATGCACATTCAGTAATATGACAGATACAGAAATGCAGTGGAAGTGCTAGGGAGTTTCAGATGTCAATAATGTGCTGCAAGAGCAATAAATCTATGTCAACAAAGAAATAATCTGTCCAAGATCATTCTATGTGATTTAAAATACAACATTATAGTCTAACATGTCACATGGATTGAAAAAATAATTAAACTGCATGAGTATTCATGTTTCAAAAGGTGCATAAAATAAACTAGGCCTGCACAGATGTAGAAGCCCAGACTACTGTGACAAGCTGCTTTACATTTGTGCATCTCATCTTATTTCACATGCAACCATTCAAGCTGAAGAACCCTCTGAGACTTAAGAATGAATTTCACAGGTATTTCCACCATAAAGATCAAAATGCTCAACAGTCTGACAACATTTCCTTCACACTGTGTTCAATGAAACCAACAATTACTCTTGCTAATATCACAATATAGTACTGTACTGTTCAAGAAAAAGTTCAAAGAGCTACTTATATAGCCTTAAGGCAGAAAAGACTGGGAACTAAATACTAAGAACATTCTAAACCACAGTGCTTGGTAAGAATGTCAAAAAACTGCATTACATCAGGTGGAATATAGTTCTGTAAGAATATGTTCTTGTTAAGTTGTACATCGTGTATTAAGTATCATCATAAATACGTTATAACTATGACTCCTAATCAAAGACTCTTAATTAGAGTCATGCAAGCAAAAAAGATTTATTTTGGTCCTGTGGTAACTTAGTTTTTCCCAGGTCGCTTGATCTATGGAGTTTCTTGCATTATCTTTTCCTTCTTTTAAATTCAGGGTTCTGAAACTCAGCTTGAACCCCTCTCAACATAATTTAAAATCCAGTTAATCTTTTCAGAGTGTGTAGCTCAAAGAGCCTGACACAAAGCTATTCTTTGTAAATGCAATGTATTACTTAATTCAGCATTATATAATATTGCACTTCAAGTGCTTCATGGCAAAAAAAAGATCTAGCTTCTCTATTGACATACTAAGTGATAAGATGGCAAACCAGCACCAATGTCAGAACTCTGAAACAAAGGCACGCAAAACTTTTAGTATTTGTGTGGGATACAGACCCCAAAGAACAATACATAGCACTTTCCAGAACTTCTAAACATCCCACAAACATTTTATAACCAATGTGAAGTGATCACTGTTGTAATTCAGCAGCAAGTTATTTGGAAATTATGAGACTGAAGGTGCTGGAAATCTAACCAAAGAGAAAATGCTGGAAGCATTTGGCAGAAAAGACAGCACCCATAGAAATAAACAGAGAAATGTCTGATGGAAGAACTCTAAATGGAAACATTAACCCTTTCTCTTTCCACAGACGATGATGGTCTGCTGGCTTTTCCCGTACTTTCTGCTTTTGGGCCAATTTACTGCATGCACCTGAAACACAAGTCAGGTCTATGCAAACAAGTAAAACTAACAGGCAACTTATTACAGATAGTGGTCACCATGCACCAACATGATAATGACCCAAAAAATGTTCCTTTATGATAAACAATTGAAAGGCACAGAAAGTAATGATTAGCATGTCATACAGTTAAAGCAAAGTAGTTAATGGCAGACTGACGAACTTTGCAATTGTCTAGACATCACACTGAATGAATAACAAACACATTCAATTGACCCATGGTGATGAATAATTAACAAAATGGCATTAATCTTGTCTGTGCTCAATGCTGTACAGATCGTAAACATTACACTTTATCATAGTAATCAGTTATCTAAAATAAAGTTTTCTTCAGAAAATGAGCTTAACGGTCAAAATTTGTCCAGTTTATTATACTAAAGATGGGTATCACCCTAGGATATACATGCAGTAAGCAAAGAAATTATATTTGCAAAGCTTCACACATGCTTAAATTTCTTGGACCTGCAAGTTATGAAAATGCTGTCTTCAGTCCATTCACTCAAAATACCATATCTTTCCAAAGTGTTGAATTTGTGAGATCCAACCAGGATCAGCACAATGACTGTTAAACTTGTGGAGAGTTGGTGCCTTTAATGTAAAATTTCAAAAGGTGTTTCACATGAGTGTAATTAGGCAAAAAGGAGGGAAGTTTCAATAAGAACAAAAGTTTCATTGAGAAGGTATATGTTAAGGAGCAGCTAGGAGTTGTGAGTCAAACTTTACCAGCTTCAGAAGCTTCAGGAGCATGGTAAAATCAATGGGAAGAACGAAGGTAAACAGAAATCCTGCAGAAGTCAGAATCCAAGAAAAGTTCAGGAGAACTCGAAATCGCAAGCTAGAAGATGGTAGAGTTTGGTAAAACTTGAAACTGAGTTGAGCTCTTGCTTTCTTGGCTCACACCTGATGTTGCAAACTATCTTTGTGCTTATTAAGACCTCTGGCAAACAGCCCTGTTATACTTCAAGGTTACATTGTCAGACATCTTGTCAGATGCATTGCTATTAATAGCACTACGATAACTAAATTCAGCCTTCATTTCTGAACCTATCTAGCCTATTTAGAATGCTATTGTACTCAATATAATCAATATCACAGCATTAATTCAGCATCAAAGAAGAATATGAACTGATTTTTCAAAACATATCTTCATTAGTCTCTTACTACCTGCATCTACAATTTCAGAAAGAATCCTGCCTTGATTCTGTATTGAATACAATAAATATGCTGACTATTTTAATATATAGATGTTATCAACATCTATAATGAGAAACATTATGAGTATGCGAAGAAATATGTTAAGTGTTTGTGAAGGTTTGGCAAGACATCAAAAACTTTGACAAACTTCTATAGATATGTAGTGGAGAGTATATTGACTGGCTGCATTGCAGCCTGGTATGGAAATACTAATGCCTTTGAATGGAAAATCCTACAAAAAGTAGTAGATACAGTCTAGTCAATCATGGGTAAAACCCTCCCCACCACTGAGCACATCTACACAAAGTATTGTTGCCAAAAGCAGCATCCATCATCAGGATTCTCACCACCCGGGTCATGCTCTCTTCTTGCTGCTGCCATCAAGAAGGCATAACAGACTCAGGATTTGCACCACCAGGCTTGGGAACAGTTATGACCCATCAACTATCAGGCCCTTGAACCAAGTGGATAACTTCACTCACCTTCACTTGCCCCATCGCTGAAATGTTCCCAAAATCTATGGACTCACTTTTAAGGACTCTTCATCTCATGTTCTCGATACTTATTGCTTATTTATTTGTTATTATTGGTTTCTTTTTGCATTTGCAGTTTGTTGTCTATAGCACACTGGCTGAATGCTCAAGTTAGTGCGATTCTGTTATGGTCATTATTCTATTATAGATTTATTGAGCATGCCCACAGTAAAATAAATCTCTGAATTATACATGGTGACAAATACGTACTTTGGTAATAAATTTACTTTGAACTTTGAAGACCAAGGTGGAACACTAAAACATTTTAAAGATTTACAACAATGAAAGAAAATCATTGGATTACTTAAATTGGCAAAGTAAGAGTTGTGACTCATTCAATGTGGTAAAAAGGATCCATGAACTTGTCGCTATTAATATTTGAAATGCAGAAACGCACCTGGAAAAGTGTGATATAAACTTCAATCATAGACTCAAAAAATATTTTAAAATACAGTCACGTGATTTCTCAAGCAAGATTCCAAAAAAGCAGAATGAAAAGTGATCATAATTTGATTTCAAAGAATATTCCCTGACTAGTGTAGTAAAGCCACAAAAATAATTCTCATTGTAAAAACTTGACAGCAAGACTTATTCCTCAGAGTCAAGACAATAATGAGAAAATAAAATTTGTATGAGTGATTGAATAAGGCCTAAGGATAATGCTCAATTAAGCACTTCACAAACCCCCATCATTTGAAACCTATTGATATTCCTCCAGAGCAGATCGATTTGCAGAGATTCAGCTACTCACTTAAATTACTCTGTAATAACTTGCAATGTTAACCAGTTTCTGCATTAGGTTAAAGCACAGCTATCTATTCCAAAGACACAAGGCCATGATTTGTAAAGAAACTTCTGGAAAACATCTATCCCCAAATTGAAAGGTATTCTGAAAAGATGACTATGTAGTTCAACTTTGCTATGGTATCAGTAGAGAAAAAAGTCTTAATCCAGTAGGTCCTTAACTCCAGCTCACAATCTACAGGGAATGCAAGAAGTAATGTAGATGCCCTCATAGCAATCACATTTTTACATTTTCATTATCACTGTTATGTCCTAACCTTATGCACTCAAAATTTGGAATTAACTCCCACCAATTTAGACTTCAGATTTAGCTATGCTCTCACTTCTTTCCCAATAGTTGTAAAAGATAGGAAGGGTAAGAAAGGGCTGTGTTGCAACCCTTCAAGATGCAGGGCAGGAGAGAGAATCAGATTCAATGTAATTTGGTGGTGCAACAATTTTTAAAGTACATTCCTTTTGGCTCCCTATGTTGAGTTTTATTTCAGAGGCTCCAAAAAGCAAGGTATAATAGCTCAGAAGAATTTTAATCAACAACAGCATGGAAGGATTATGAAGGGATTATGAAGGTATATGTCCTGACGAAGGGTCTTGGCCCGAAACGTCGACTGTACCTCTTCCAATAGATGCTGCCTGGCCTGCTGCGTTCACCAGCAATTTTTATGTGTGTTGCTTGAAATTCCAGCATCTGCAGATTTCCTCGTGTTTGTGAAGGATTATGAAGATTAGCTTTATTTGTCACATGTACGTCGAAACGTACAGTGAAATGCACGAGTTGCGTCACTGATCAACACAGTCCAAGGATGTGCTGGGAACAGCCCCAAGTGTCACCATGCTTCAGATGCCAACACAGCATGCCCACAACTTACTAACCATACATCTTTGCAATGTGGGAGGAAACTAGAGTACCCTGATGAAACATACATGGTTACGGGGAAAACATACAAACCCCCTGCAGACAGCAGCTGGAATTGAACCCTAAATGGTGGTACTGTAGTATGTTGCAGGAGTCTCCCAGTGAATAAGTTTCCAGTAAACAACTCGAATGCTAATGTACCACTACAAAAATTATTGATTTCAATTAATTTGGTGCTTGTCTGATTTAAATTATTGCCACTAAAAGCAAAATGGAGATTTGACCATGAAGTATCATTTACACTGCACACAATTTGTACTTAGCTAGATCTCTACTTCACACTGGAAACATCATCAGCTCCGTAAAGATTCATGCTACAGTATATTTAAAACAAAAAAAGGAATGCAAGTCAACAAGTTCCTTCAGTTAACAAACCTGAACATTAGAAGTTTCAACTGTAGGGTAACGTAATTGGTACAAATGTACATAATTCACAATCACGGACATTGAGATGGGGCTTCACTTTAATCGGCTGGTCTGACATGATGATGTATCTCATGATTTTTAGCATGCTTTGAATTCAGATTTTTGGTGACCCCAATGTTGCAGGATGATTTCAGAGTTATTGAACATTTCGACCAATGTAGTTAGAAACTGCCAGAGTTTTGGGAGCAAACTGCCACTGCTTGATTTCTGCAAGTGGAGGCTCAATTTGCACTTCGAGAAATCTCCGCCGGCAACACCAAATAATTCGATGCCGTAGTGTTGCTCAGTAACTCCATCGCTGTGAGAGTGGTGAGTCTACTGGAACACCCGCCTGAACACAATAAATATCGATCGCCGAAAACTCATCTTTTACAGACATTTGGACTATCGGGAGTCTAAGCACACCAAACAGTTGCTCTCTTTACCCAATCTCAGTGATACTAGGCCTTCAGACCACATGCTATCTCTCCTGGGAAATCACTATCCTTGTTTTAATTTTAAAGAACTCCATGCCTTAAATGTCTGATTAAGTTTCTAATAGCCCTCGCTAATGCACCTGTGATGGACGGTAGGGAGCTTGGTATGATACCTGATAGTCTACACTCAGCCAGGCAGTGATGCACCTTTTCACCTCCTTTCTCTACCTCAATAAGCCTGGTCAGCAAGGCCCCAAACATAAGGATGCCTGCACCTGTGAAACAGACTGTGCCTAGCCTATGCTTTTACCACGTTCACTTTGGAAGGATCACTTGGAAGTGCCGACCACCTTGCAGCTTTGATAGTGCCAGTACATCAGGACATCAGAAGTCTGTGAACACCGTGGGTTCCAGCTTCTAGGGTAGTCTACTGTTCGTTATGGACAACCTTTCGGGGTGACACTTGTGTGACAAGCATGAGCATGCTACCAGCAGCACCTATTGATGAGAAGGCAAAGAATGACAAAACCTCGCTGGAGGCCGTCAATGGCAGCAAGATCCAGACTTACGGGACAAGACTGGTGATGCTTTGCTTCATTGGGCAAGATTACAAGTGGGACTTGTACTTGAGATTTCTTGTGTGCCCAAGAACTTTTGGTCAATCTTAAGAACTGCCAGCTTGTGAATGTCAAGGACTTTGGGTTGTTACTCCGCTCTCCCAGTAAGTTCCCCCCAACAACTCTGTCAAGCACATGTACCACCACATATGAGTTTACTCGACTGCTGGACGAAATCAAACTGTACCTCACGAAGCCCACATTCTCCATGGTCACAAAACATAGGGTCGAGCACCATATTTCTATAAATGGCCCACTAGTCCATACCCACACGCATAGACTGGTAGGCAACTGCGAAGGCTAAGTTTGCTAACATGGAAAGACTTGGGATTGTACGCCGGTAGAATAGCCCCTGGGTTTCATTACTCCATATGATCCCTAAGTCCGACAGTGGTTGCCACCCATGTGGTGATTACCGATGCCTCAACAAGGCTGCCACTCCTAATCATTACCTGGTCCCACACATCCAAGACTTTTCAGCACGCTTAGCTGGAAAGTTAATTTTTTCCAAAGTCCATCTGGTTAGAGACTACCATTATGTGCCTATGTGCTTGGAGGACATTCCCAATTTGGCCTCTTTGAGTTTCTGTGCATGCTGTTGAGCTAAAAATATGCAGAACAGACTTTCCAAATGCTGATAGACTCTGTATTAAAAGACTTAGATTTTCTTTTTGTTTACCTGAATGATATACTTGTCACCAGTGCATCCAAATCTGACCATGTATCCCATCTCCATACACTTTTCGAGTGCCTAAGCCAACGCAGGTTATTAACCCTGCGAAGTGCCAGTTTGGGTTGTCAACCATTGACTTTCTTGGCCATCGCATCCCCGCAGAACCCCTCCCATCAAATGTAGCTGCTATTATGGATTTCCCACCACACTGCACTACAGGAGTTTTTAGGTATGGTGAATTTCTATCACAGCTTCATTCTGTAAGCTGCTGAACTTGTGCTTCCCCTCTATAGTTCACTTAAAGGCAATACCCCTAATCAAGTGCGGACATGACCAGAGCATTTGATGATACCAAATGAGCTCTTTCTAACGCAACCCACTCCCCAACTCCCCAACTATTACTACTGACACAGTGGGTGCTGTGCATGAACAGTTAGTCTGAGGCACGTGTCAGCCGCTTGCCTTCTTCAGCCACCAGCTCCAACACCAACCCCGCCCCCCCCGGTACCCAATAGGAAGTACAGCATACTTTACCGTGAGCGAGCTTCTCGGTCTCTATCTGGCTATCAGCCATTTTAATTTTCTTCTAGAGGGTCGCCATTTCACAGCATTTGTTGGCACAAACCCTTTGCGCACACAATGCCCAAAACATCAGACCCTTGGTCTGCACGGCAGCAACGCCACCTGGCCTACGTATTGAATTCACAACTGATAACAACATATTAAGAGGATAAGTAATGACATGGCTGATTGCTTCTCACTGCCAGTTGTTGAGGCCATACACATTAGGGGTCGACTATGATGGCATGGCAGTCGACCAAACTACTGACCCAGAGGTCCAGGTTTGCAGAACAGCAGTCATGGGCCTGTGGTTGGCTGACATTAAGTTTGAGGAAACTGAGACTTCCCTCCTGTACGATCTCTCAACAGGTTGCTCTTGCTTCATCATGCTCGCAAACAGGAACTGACTGTTTTTGACTCCATACATGGCTACTTACATCCGGACCGGAAGGCCTCACAGAATCTGGTTGCACTAAAGTTTGTTTGGCACGGCCTCAGAAAGGAGGTGCTTGATTGGACTGCAGCCTGTGTGGAGTGCCAGTGAGTAAAACTTAACCATCATGTTCAGGCATCATTGGCACCTCCTGAGGTCCCTCAGCGAAGGTTTGAGAATGTCAATGTGGACCTTATTAGTCCTCTTCCCCTCTCCCATGATTCCATGCACCTTCTTACACTGGTGGATCGTACAACCAGGTGGCCACAGCTCATCCCCCTAGCGTCGACAATGGGCGCAAACGTGACTCGGGCATTTATCAGCACCTGGGTTGCTTGGTTTGGCACCCCATCTGATTTTTCCTCTTGACCACGGACTCCAATTCATATCAAACCTCTACGCTTCAATGGCCCAGAACCTCAGTGTTGGGCCACATCACACCGTAGCGTATCACCCTCAGTCCAATGGCCCTATGTGAGTGGTTTCACCACTCCTAAAAGGCTGCTCTAAGGACTTTCCTGATTGATGAGCGTTGGCATGATCATCTCCCATGGATCCTACTGGGGCTCAGAACAGCTTCAAAAAAGGACCTGCAGTCGCCTATGACTGAGTTGGTATACAAGTGTGAGGTGATTTCATTTCTAAAGCCATGACCACCTGGTCGGCCTCTCGACAGCGTTCCACCCTCCTCAGTACATTCAATTCCCTTTCACATATTCCTATTCCTACCTCCCATCATCATGTTCCTGTTGACCAACGTTCCACTTCGTCTGTTTTTGTCTATCATGATGTACACCAACATCCCCTTAGGCCCTCTTACTATGGCTCATTCCGCATTTTGGAACAGGGAGAAAACATATTTATCATAGATAAGAGGGGTAAACCTGAACGTATTTCTGAAGATCACCTTAAACCAGCCCACCAAGATATTCATGTTAATGCCCCTCTGGATGAACCAGAGGCACCTGCTGTTTCTTTACCCTTGGAATATAGGACCCGAGCCAGGTGGCTCATCTGAGCTCCAGATGGGTTCACAATGCTAGTTTTAGTGAACTTTGGGGGTGAGGGGAGGGGAGGGGAGTGCTGTGTAATTGGTGGAAACATATATAATTCACAACCACCGACATTGAGTTGTGATTTCACTTTAACAGGCTGGTCTGACATGATGACGTAATTACATGAAGGGTTTTTAGTGCACTTTGAGTTCAGTTTCTTGCTGTTCAATAAATGAGTTGCTACAGCTTTTCCGAAACATAAAACACTTCTGCTGTTTTATTTGAGAAAACCTATACAACAAGTAAATTCTTTTTATGGAGAAGTATCAGGAATATGGTCCTTTAAATTCTGTGCTCAATTTACATTGGCTCAGAGATTGGAGCCAGTTTTGGAAGACCCTAAATAATCTTGGGTACACATCTGTGGAACTGAGCTTTTATATCTCCTTACAAGCCAATGCCCTTTTCAAGAACTACAGACCAAGCACGTTAATGAGACACAGAATCTTTGCAGAACTCACCAACCAGAAGTTTCACATATTCCAAGAGATCTGGCTCATGTTCATTAAAAATAGACAAAAAATTGAAGCATTAAAACATTAATTGTAGATTAATTACATACAGTGTGTTCTTTTACTGCACTTTCTGGATATACCTGCAGCCATCTGACTAACTTGTGGTCTATCAGAGCTCCAAAGCCAATTTATTCTTAATTACACATTTATATTTCAAGACAGAGCAAGTCCCAGGACAGTAATGCTTGCCAGCACATTGATATTTTAATAAAAGCATGTCATTTATTTGCATTCACATGATGGGAACTGAACCATAACTACTTGATTCATGTTTTTAGTTAATATTTTTGTTAATTGAAGTTTTCATGACAGTTAATTCATTTTGATTTGCAGTTGTGCTTCTTAATTACTTCCTTTTTACGGTGGGCTCTGCTATTCAGCAATTAGGCAGTACAGGGAGTGCATCTCTTTCTCTACCAGTTATGCAAAGTGGCAGACAAAAATACTTGGACTGAGGCAGAAAGAAGTAGGAGCAATATCATGGATATAAGTCACAACCATATAGTGCATCATAGAAATGCAAAGAGTATATTAATAATGGTCACTTTTTACAAAATAAGTAAAGGACTAGAAATTGACCCAGCATTAAAAGACATGACAAGTACACCTATGCTACTTTTAAGGTCAAAAGGGACTGATATTCTTAGATGCATAACATTTGTAACACACTGAGCATTAGAATTAAACAATAGGTCTGAAGCAATCTTCTCTCTTTCTTATCTTCATCCACTCCAATTCAGCAGGTTCTGAGAGATTGCTGAATTGGAGATTCAATGTGGGATTCCAACTCTGTCATAGGTTGGGTTGGGTACAGTGAATATTTTGGGATGTGGTATGCTTTGTCCACTCTTCTGAATTTGCTTCCAGTGAAGAGATTTGAAGCTCTCAGATGCCTCTTCATTATTTTTATCAGTCATCGCTAGAGATACTAACAACCTATGAGGATGTTACTTTTCTTCAAGAAGGTCTTAAGAACATGCTTGAACCATTTTTCTGTCCACCCAGTAACCTCTTCCTGTAATGGAGCAATCTGCTTTAGGATTCTTCTGTCTGGCATTTCACAATATGGCTGCTCATCAGAGGTTCAGTACTGGGAATGGTGAGTTGGAAGAGGATATCGATTTACTTATCAGGACAGTTAATTTGGAATACTTTGTGAGGATCTTGCCGAGATTTTTATATCACTGCTGCAAAGTAATCCATGTCTCTGAAATATATAGGAAGCCAGGATCTCTGATAACTGATCAAGAGCTTTATGTTTGATCTTCAAATGCACTTTTCTTCAGCCAATGGCTGTGGTGCACTTAAGGCGTAGTGAATTTCATTGTCGTTATCTGTCTCCATTGAGGTGGCTCCCGAGGTACAGAAAGTAGTTTGTGTTATCCAGGATTTCATAATGGATCTTCAATGTTTTTTGTGAGGTGTAGTTGTGGTTTTTGTGGAGTGTGGAAGTGTGTCAACAGTGCCCAGGAGGACAATGGGTTAGGATGGTAGAGGACTTTTCTTTAGTGAGGACTTGTAGCTGTACTAATGCACAATCTGTCAGAAGGACCTACCCTTGTGATTACTGTGGCACAGATCAGTAATATTCAAAAGCGAGGAAGAGGAATTGGGGAGTGGGGAAAGAAGATCTCTGCAGCCAGAAAGATGTAGGGTGAGGGAGAGAGGATGATGTTGACTGAGGATAAGGTTAGGAGAGGATTAGCAGGAGATTGATAGGAAGAATACTCTTAGGGGAAAGGTCATCTTAATGATTCTTAATGGAAAGAACCTACCTCCATTACCTTTTCACACCGTGTAAAAGAATACTCAAATATAGCAAATCAGTATAACAAAAATAATCTGGCAGCAGCTTTATCAGTCACAGTCATTCTGCAGACTCCTGGCTTCCTCAACACTTCCTGCCCCTCCACCTATCTTTGTGTCATCCATTAATCTGGCCACAAAACCATCATCCAAATCATTTACATATAACTTGAAAAGAAGTGGTCCCAATACCAAAACCATGTGGAAAACCACTAGTCACCAGCAGCCAACCAGAAAAGGCCTGCTTTATTCCCACTCCTTGTCTCCTGCCATTTAGCCAATCTTCTATCCGAAAATACATCTTTCCTCTTCCTTCTCAGTCCTGAAGAAAGATCTCAGCCCTTAAAGTTTACTGTCTATTCATTTCCATGGATGCTGCCTGGCCTTTTGAGTTCCTCCAGCATTTTGTGTGTGTTGCTTTCTACCCATTCTAGTACCTTTCCTGTAATACCATGGGCTTTTATCTTGTTAAGCAGCCTGATACGCAGCGACTTGTGCAAAGTCTTCTGAAAATCCAAATTAACAACATCCTCTGACTCTCCTTTGTCTATCCTATCTGTTATTTAGATCATAAGATATATGACAATCAACTTTCAGCAACGCACATACTTTATTTACAAAGGAACCACTACAGAAGAAGTGTCAGTTGTGTGCATTTTATCTTTGCAATATTTTGAAGGTAGTGCATACCATCTCAAAAAATGTAAATTGGAATCAACAGTTCTGCCACTGCACACTGTGACACGGCAATGAGATTCTTTCAGAATAGAGCTATTTATAGATACTTTTTAGAACAGATTTTTTTGAAAGCTGAAGTTAAATTGGATGCAAGCTTCAGATCTGTACAGATTAATCCAATTCAACTGAATATTATTCAGTTGATACACAAGTGGAGACAAGGAAATATCATTATATTTGGTGGACTGAGAATTAGAGTCAGCACACATATTGATGTCCTTAGAAATGACACTATATGGCAGACAGGATAAAATACAGAATAAATTATCAAATACAACATATTTTATTGAAGGAAGTTAATGTCTATGAAAATCAGGTTACCAACAGATTTTCTACTAAAGGTGTACTTCCGGGAAACAGAGAAAATTAGACCACTTGTTTAACTGAGTAACAGCAAAACTACAATGACCCACTCCATTACTATAACTTATTAGGAAACACTATAGTTGGAGATTGTACAAATAGTACATCACTATGTGGGTTGATGTTACAATTGGAAGTTGTTTAAGCTGAGAAAATTTTATTTCCACGGGACCACCTTAAAACACTAAAACTTCCAGCCAATATGAAAATACCAATGTCTTGTGCCTTTGATTCAGACACAACTGAAAACAAACTAGCCTCTAGTTACTTATGATAAAACTCTTTCACAAATATTGTCCATCAATTATATTGATCCTCACAGATTCAGCAACAAGATCAATGGAGCCAAATGCATAGAGTACAACAGTAAATTAGACTAAATGAATCGCTTCAAGATATCTCGCTAAAGCTTGGTAAGAACAAAACAGACAACTGCATACATATGGAGACACTATGATAGGCAAACAAAGGCGTTATCAACTGGTCAGTTTCTACGATTGTCTTAAAGAAAGAGAAAGGGAAAGAACAATCAACATTGAGGGGAGGAATTAATGAACTTGGAGCATGGCAGTCAGGGCTATGTACAGGAAATAAGAAATACGTCAAATGTGACAATGGTGACTACCTTCACAACTAAGGACAACATTTGGGAGTACACATGAGAGTCGTTTCACTCATCAATGTTTTCTGTCAGGAATGCCAACTATTGAGATCTTGTATCACATTTCATAACACTGACAGTCATCTTAAACAACTTTCTTGTTATATAACAGAAGTATCCATACTAATACACTAAAGGCATGAAGGTGGCCCAGTATGAATCTACTGTTCTTTGTACAATATCACTCAACAGTCCTTGAAAACTACCTGATGTTGACCCCGGCACCAACTTTAGAGACAGCAAAATTAATCCCATACCTGCTTGCGAACATTCAAGTAACTAGGAGGGTAGTCTCAGCTGGATGTACTTAAATTCACAGAATTAGATCTTGAAGTTTATGGGCCAGATTCTCCATTAGAATCCCGAGATGTGTTCTAATCCACACATTAACACAGTGGTCTTGGCATGGGACCTAGTAGAACTATGAATCCTTATACTGACTTTAGACTCAGGAAGTCTCAGGGCATCAGGTCAAACATGGGAAAGAAACCTTGTTAAGAATAACATCTGCATCCTCCCTCATCTGATGAATCAGTGCTCCAAAGAATTGAATAACGTGGAACCAACACTAAAAGTAGTAGGGCACAGGGTAGATTAGGACTTCAATGTCTATCACGAATAGCCTGGGCAGAACTACTGCTGATCAAGTCCTAAAGGATAAGGCTGCCAGACTGGTCTTCAGAGAGATCAAAGTTTTGCCATAAACTGATGAAATGAAGCTACAAGCTATCTCCTGGGGGACTGTAGTGGGTTGTGGAGAATGGAACTGTCTGTTTCAGTTCGAAACCCTGCATCAGGACTAAGAGTAGAGAGGGGAGATAGCCAATATAAAGAGGAGAGGGGAGTGGTGAGACAGGAGCCTTCGGTGATTGGCGGACTGCGAAGGGGTGCACTCAAGGATGATGCACAGGTCCAGCCAGATAGAGGAATGGTATATTTGCACTGGGCCTCACTCTGGCAAAGGAGAAGGTTGAGGACGGACGGGTCGGTCTAGGAATGGGAAGGAAATTGAAATAGCATTCAAATGGGAGCTTGAGATAGCTACTGCGACAGAGAATAGGTTGTTTGCAAGTCACCCAGTCTATACATACTGAGTACCAAATTCAGTAGACAAGGTTGGAAGAGGTGCAGATGAAACTTTGCTTGAACTGGAAGGGTGTTTAGGTCACAGGTTGGTGGTAAAGAAGAGGTGTAAGGACAAGTGTTGCACCTTCTGCAGTTGCAGGGAAAATTACACTGAGGAGGCTATGGAGGGAATAATCTCTGCAGAAGACACTGGGATGAAAAAAATATGGCTTGTAGGACTGCATTGCAACTGATGAAATTAGCATAGAATGAATAACATGCTGTGAGTGACGCAAGCATGGTGCCCTGTTCAGGGTATTTGTGTACAGTCTAAATGTATTTTTCTATAAGAAGAATGCAGCATCAACAGCATTAGCAGGCCATAGAGTTATAGATTAATACACTGTGGAAACAGACCATTCATTCCAACAGCTCCATCCCAACCAAGATTCCCTTCTAAGCTCGTCCCTTTGCCCACATTTGACCCATAGCCCTCTAAACCAGGGGTTTTCAACTTGGGTTCCATGGGCTTCTTCGTTAATGGTCAAGGTCCATGGCACAAAAAAGGTTGGAAACCCCTGCTCTACGCCTTTCCTATCCATGTCAAGTACCAAGGTGCATGCATATAAGAAAGAGACACGAACAGGATGCGTAATTTTTCTGTACAAAACAATTATTTTGTTCTCCTTTACAGTTGTGTACAGGAAATTACATTAAACAATCTTCAATCCTGGATCTTTAGTGAGAAGAATAGGAAAGCAGAGTGTTATTCAAATAGTGTGAAGCTACTGAATGCTAGCATTCAGAGAAATCTTCTTGGCTGCATACAAGAAATAAAAAAGCTAGTATGTAGGCAAGCCAAACAGTTAGAAAGGTAAAGATCTTTTATATTAAATTTTGGGATCTGGAGGCTGATGGCAAGACCAGCATGTATTCCCTGTCCCTCATGAAAGTTGTTCATGAGCTGCCTTCTTGAACCACCGCATTTCTTCTTGTGAAGGTACTCCTACATTGCTATCAGACAGAGTGTCCCAGGATAGAGACCTAGTGATGATACACCTATGATATATTTCCAGGTTAGGATCCTGCATGACTTGGAAGGGAACCTGCAGATGGTGGTGCACCATGTAGCTGCTGCCTTTGGCCTCCTTGATAGTACAGGAGGTGGGTTTTGAAGGTGCTGGTTAGAACAGCCTGGGTGGTCATTTCTTCAAAATGCCAAGTTTGGCCAAGTCTTATTTCTTTCTTTTTATGAGTGCTTATAAGATTGATGTTATACAGATAATTACTCCATTCAATCAAAGATATTGTCAAGCCGAGGAGTGGTAGTGGGGACAAGCTCCCACTACCTAAAAGTGCTCCTCAGAGCATGCACCTCAAATAGCCTCTGACAACCAAGTCCAACTCCTGGCCTTCTCATGTGGCTTAGCCTCTAAGCCCGGCGGAACTGTTTCGACTGACAGGAGAAGGGATGAAGGCGTGTCCTGGAGCCTTAAAACTAGTGCTTCGGGTAGATGGAGCTTGTCAGCCTGGGAAGGCAGTCCATCTAAGAGAGGAAAAACTCTGATTTCAAACCTCTGCTGCCTTGCGGCCATACCCCTCATAGGAAAGACTTTCGGAGTAAACCCTGAGGACAAATCCGGAGCCAGAGTCCCTAAGGCAGTCTGACGTAGTCTTCAACCTTTCA
Source organism: Mobula hypostoma (assembly GCF_963921235.1). Lineage (NCBI taxonomy): Eukaryota > Metazoa > Chordata > Chondrichthyes > Myliobatiformes > Myliobatidae > Mobula > Mobula hypostoma. The sequence continues at coordinate 88,985,709 of NC_086105.1, read as the reverse complement.
ACCTCTTGCGACGTCACTGGTGCCAAGCTGCATCAGCCCTTGCCCTTCTCTTGGACAACATCGGTGGCATGGAGAGGGGAGACTTGCTGCTTGGGCAACTGCCAGTCTTCCATACAATCTTGTCCAGGCCTGCGCCCTGGAGAGACTAAAGCAAGACTTTCCAGGCGCAGATCCATGGTCTCGCGAGACTAACGGATGCCATCAATCCAAGATGTGTCTACTTGATCAGTTCTTCCTCACTCTAAATCAAGTTTAGTTCATTCTGCCATCTACTTACAGGAGGTAAAAGACCAATTATTTTTCCAGATGAAATATGATTTATTAACTAATTTCAGAAAGACAGGTAGAAGCTTAATTTTGATTTTAGATTTGTGAGTGGAGTTGTGTTGGGTCTAGTGAGTAATGAACCACACAGGAGGCACAGTAAAAGAATTGCTGAATCTTAAAAGCCAATACTTCTTGATTTCTCTTGCTGAGAAATGACCTAACTATAAATCACCTCTTATTACTTTGAAAAATGTTCTTCATTCTCAAGCCTAGACAGGTGGGATTAATTTTCTTTCAGATATGTGCATTTGCTTCAGATTTCCATGGATGCATTTTGAGAAAGACCACTTTTTAACAGTAATAATTCTTGAACACATGTTCCAGCATTCAACAAGCCAAAGAACTTCCAGCCCCATTCTTCACCACCTGCCACAGATCTTTCTTGCTCCACTGCTTAGAATGAGCCTCACTGGTATCAACCATGGTTAAGTACTAATAAAAAACATATGCCACTTGATCCTTTTCCAACAACTTGTGTAATAAAGACAGGTAACAATAATAAATAAACTAAGAATCATCAACCACTCCTTGGAAAGTGATCAATGATGATAATGATAGTCAAGGATCTACAAAAATTTCGCAGCACCATGAAAGGTAGATTAGGATGACAGACAGATTAGGACTATAACCAATGGTAATCCTGAAATACAAGGTCCTATGTGACAACATGGCTTGGAAAATCACAGAACAATTTGAGTCAGCAGGAAAGGAAACCATCAACAAATAATTCTTACTAAAAATTAAATTCCACTATTTTGTGGTAAGCATAATGAAACTCCACTGGAAAGTAGCCTGAGACAAAGGGAAATAAAAACGTAGCAACAAGTGAAGACAGTTCTGGCAATGCTGCATTTCCCCACTCCTTGTACTCTTACCTTGAACATCAGACAGTCATCCTGGTGTTCTGCATATATCGACGACAGCTTGTATTGGTTCTCTGTAGTGACATCGATCTTGTAACCCATCAGGGAGTAGCAAACAGCTCGGAATTCCTGAATCTTCTTCTGGAACACCTCCCTCAATCGTTGGTTCTTCAACTCTGCACTGTTCACTTGCTTGCGCATCTCTGAAGCCAAAACGTGAAAAAAATTATTTTATAATTGCTAAATGGTGGACGTAAGTCAATTTTACAATTTAATGAAACCTTCAATGTCAATCAAAACTATAAAATTTCAACAGACTTATAAATCTGACACCAAATTGGATAGGCACTGATAAGATTTTATGGAATAAAATGGATGTAAAGCTTCAACCTTATAAAACATAAATTCATTAACCACAGTCAATAAAAGGTTATTGTTACATTTCAATAGCAGGTTACAAATTGCACATTGCAGAACTTGAAAATATAAAATGTCCTCCAATCACAATTTTAATTTGTTCTCAGCTTCTTGGGAGCAGACACCCTTTTGAAGAATAAATTTCTTCCATTTCAGCATTATCCTTCCAAAACAAATGTCACAGATGCTTCCATTTAAACAGTAAGACCTAGAACTATATTTTAATCCCAGCCAAAGATGGTGGCTGTATCAAACCTCTGGAGAATTCCAGTACTGTTGGAAACTTTGCACAAATGCTAAGTTTTGGATACTGCTTTTTGGACAGCAGTTTTGGACACTGTTGTGGGGGATGACCTCCCATGGGTATGCCACAGAGACCAGGTTACTGGCACTGAGCATGGGTCCCTCATAGAGAAGGGAAATAGGGAGAAGAGGGAAGTGGTAGTGATAGCGGACTCAATAGTCAGAGGAACAGGATTCTCTGAACATGAACAGGACACCCAGATGGTATGTTGACTCCCAGGTGCCAGGATCAGGGACGTCTCAGAGTGCGTCCACAGCATTTCGGATGGGTAGGGAGAACAGCCAGATGTCTTGGTACATAATAGTACCAATGACAAAGGAAGAAAGAGCAAAGAGGTCCTAAGGAGAAAATGGAGAGAGCCAGGCAGAAAGCTAAGAAGCGGGACCTCCAGGGTAGTAATTTCTGTATTGCAACCTGTGCCATGCGCCAGTGAGGGTAGAAGCATAATGATTTGGTATATTAATGTGTGGCTGAGAAACTGGTGCAGGGACTCGGCTTCAGGTTCTTGGATCATTGGGATCTCTTCTGGGGGAGGTATAACCCGTACAAAAGGGATGCGTTGCACCCTCATGGTTTGTTGCCTCCCGGGTGCCAGGGTCTGTGATGTCTCTGACCGGGTGCACGACATCCTGGTGTGAAAGGGAAAGCAACCAGAAGTCATGATGCATGTTCAGACCAACGACACAGGCAGGAAGAGGGATGAGGTCCTGAAGTGTGAGTTTCGGGAACTAGGCAGAAGGCTGAAGAACAGGACCTCAAGGGTGGCGTTCTCAGGATTGCTGCCAGTGCTACGTGACAGTGATGGTAAGAATTGGAGGAGATGGCAGTTGAATGCGTGGCTGAGGAGTTGGTGCAGGGAGCAGGGTTTTAGATTTTTGGATCATTGGGATCTCTTCTGGGGAAGGTGCGACCTGTACAGATTGGATGGGTTGCACCTGAACTCGAGGGGGAGCAATATCCTTGCAGGTAGGTTCGCTGGCATGGTTCGGGAGGGTTTAAACTAATTTGCAAGAGGGATGGGACCCACAGCGATAGAGCAGTGAAATAAGTGCATGGAGTAAAGCCAGATCTAATATATAGAGAGGCTTTGAGGAAAGAGAAGCAGAATAAACGGTGTAAAGACAGTAAGGTAGAAGGACTGAAATGTGTGTACCTCAATGCAAGAAGCATCAGGAACAAAGGTGATGAACTGAGAGCTTGGATACATACATGGAATTATGATGTAGTGGCCATTACAGAGACTTGGCTGGCATCAGGGCAAGAATGGATTCTCAATATTCCTGGATTTCAGTGCTTTAAAAGGGATATAGAGGGTGGAAAAAGGGGAGGAGGGGTGGCATTACTGGTCAGGGATACTATTACAGCTACAGAAAGGGTGGGTAATGTAGCAGGATCCCCTTTTGAGTCAGTATGGGTGGAAGTCAGGAACAGGAAGGGAGCAGTTACTCTATTGGGGGTATTCTATAGGCCCCCTGGTAGCAGCAGAGATACAGAGGAGCAGATTGGGAGGCAGATTTTGGAAAGGTGCAAAAATAACAGGGATGTTATCATGGGTGACTTTAACTTCCCTAATATTGATTGGCACCTGATTAGTTCCAAGGGTTTAGATGGGGCAGAGTTTGTTAAATGTGTCCAGGACAGATTCCTGTCACAGTATGTGGACAGGCCGACCAGGGAGAATGCCGTACTAGATCTAGTACTAGGTAATGAACCAGGTCAGGTCACAGATCTCTCAGTGGGTGAGCATCTGGGGGACAGTGACCACCGCTCCCTGGCCTTTAGCATTATCATGGAAAAGGATAGAATCAGAGGACAGGAAAATTTTTAATTGGGGAAGGGCAAATTATGAGGCTATAAGGCTAAAACTTGCAGGTGTGAATTGGGATGATGTTTTTGCAGGGAAATGTACTATGGACATGTGGTCGATGTTTAGAGATCTCTTGCAGGATGTTAGGGATAAATTTGTCCCAGTGAGGAAGATAAAGAATGGTAGGGTGAAGAAGCCATGGGTGACAAGTGAGGTGGAAAATCTAGTCAGGTGGAAGAAAGCAGCATACATGAGCTTTAGGAAGCAGGGATCAGATGGGTCTATTGAGGAATATAGGGAAGCAAGAAAGGAGCTTAAGAAGGGGCTGAGAAGAGCAAGAAGGGGGCATGAGAAGGCCTTGGCGAGTAGGGTAAAGGAAAACCCCAAGGCATTCTTCAATTATGTGAAGAACAAAAGCATGACAGGAGTGAAGGTAGGACTGATTAGAGATAAAGGTGGGAAGATGTGCCTGGAGGCTGTGGAAGTGAGCGAGGTCCTCCATGAATACTTCTCTTCGGTATTCACCAATGAGAGGGAACTTGATGATGGTGAGGACAATATGAGTGAGGTTGATGTTCTGGAGCATGTTGATATTAAGGGAGAGGAGGTGTGGGAGTTATTAAAATACATTAGGACGGATAATTCCCCGGGGTCTGACGGAATATTCCCCAGGTTGCTCCAGGAGGCGAGGGAAGAGATTGCTGAGCCTCTGGCTAGGACCTTTATGTCCTCGTTGTCCACAGGAATGGTACCGGAGGATTGGAGGGAGGCGAATGTTGTCCCCTTGTTCAAAAAAGGTAGTAGGGATAGTCCGGGTAATTATAGACCAGTGAGCCTTACATCTGTGGTGGGAAAGCTGTTGGAAAAGATTCTTAGAGATAGGATCTCTGGGCATTTAGAGAATCATGGTCTGATCAGGGACAGTCAGCATGGCTTTGTGAAGGGCAGATCGTGTCTAACAAGCCTGATAGAGTTCTTTGAGGAGGTGACCAGGCATATAGATGAGGGTAGTGCAGTGGATGTGATCTATATGGATTTTAGTAAGGCATTTGACAAGGTTCCACACGGTAGGCTTATTCATAAAGTCAGAAGGCATGGGATCCAGGGAAGTTTGGCCAGGTGGATTCAGAATTAGCTTGCCTGCAGAAGGCAGAGGGTCGTGGTGGAGGGAGTACATTCAGATTGGAGGATTGTGACTAGTGGTGTCCCACAAGGATCTGTTCTGTGACCTCTACTTTTTGTGATTTTTATTAACGACCTGGATGTGAGGGTAGAAGGGTGGGTTGACAAGTTTGCAGACGACCCAAAGGTTGGTGGTGTTGTAGATAGTGTAGAGGATTGTCAAAGATTGCAGAGAGACATTGATAGGATGCAGAAGTGGGCTGAGAAGTGGCAGATGGAGTTCAACCCAGAGAAGTGTGAGGTGGTACACTTTGGAAGGACAAACTCCAAGGCAGAGTACAAAGTAAACGGAAGGATACTTGGTATTGTGGAGGAGCAGAGGGATCTGGGGGTACATGTCCACAGATCCCTGAAAGTTGCCTCACAGGTGGATAGGGTAGTTAAGAAAGCTTATGGGGTGTTAGCTTTCATAAGTCGAGGGATAGAGTTTAAGAGTCATGGGGTAATGATGTAGCTCTATAAAACTCTGGTTAGGCCACACTTGGAGTACTGTGTCCAGTTCTGGTCGCCTCACTATAGGAAGGATGTGGAAGCATTGGAAAGGGTACTGTGACGAGAATACACATAAATTAAGATGTTTGCTGGCCTGGGATAGCACCAGTGGCATCAGCAGTTGGTCTGCCACCTGTCCTCAGGGGAGGGAGAGATAAGGAACACAATGAATCAGCATTTGGAGATGTTAATGAAGGAGCCATCAGTCTGGGTATTGTCAAGATTGGCTCCCCCTTTGAACCCTGAACTGTTTGAAGTGATGGACAGGCGATACCCCAGCAGGGGGATAAAAAGGGACAGGTTCACTAAGGCAGCACACACACGACACTCGAGGTAACGAGACCCTGGAAGCAGTGCGCCTCTCCTGAGTCGGTGGGAAGTACCGGGCCACAAACGCACAGGGTGGAAAGGTACGATCAGCGGGAACCCGGTGTGTGTCCGCCCTTGCTTGGGTGCTGGGTTCACTGCAGAGGATCGACCGCATCTGGAGGAGGGGTCACAGTCGGTGACCTCAGGTGACATCACAAAGGACCTGCCCGAAAGCTGCTTGTGAGCAATATCGCAGGTCTGTGTGTGGAAGCCGTTTCGAATGATCATTCGTTCTTGTTCTCTCTCCTTCCCCCCACATTGTCCATCGCCATGGCAACGATTACTGCGAACTGAACTAAATTGAACTGGACTTTGTGTCACTTTGAAATTGGTCATTTACCCCTAGACAACGATTAGAGCTTGATTGATCCTGTTATCTTAATTCTGTGTACATGTGTGTTTATCATTGCTGAACTGTTGCATTTATTATCCTTTCGATTACTGTGTTGCTTGTTTCTTTAATAAAACTTTCTTAGATCTAGTAATCCAGACTCCAACTGAGTGATCTATTTCTGTTGGTTTGGCAACCCAGTTACGGGGTACGTAACAGTACAGAGGAGATTTACCAGGATGCTGCCTGGTTTAGAGAATATGCATTATGATCAGAGATTAAGGGAGCTAGGGCTTTACTCTTTGGAGAGAAGGAGGATGAGAGGAGACATGATAGAGGTGTACAAGATAATAAGAGGAATAGATAGAGTGGATAGCCAGCGCCTCTTCACCAGGGCACCACTGCTCAATACAAGAGGACATGGCTTTAAGGTAAGGGGTGGGAAGTTCAAGGGGGATATTAGAGGTAGGTTTTTTACTCAGAGAGTGGTTGAGTGGTTGGTGCGTGGAATGCACTGCCTGAGTCAGTGGTGGAGGCAGATAGACTAGTGAAGTTTAAGAGACTACTTGACAGGTACCACTAGTGCAGGAATTTAAGGTGAGGGCTTATATGGGAGGCAGGGTTTGAGGGTCGGCACAACATTGTGGGCCGAAGGGCCTGTACTGTGCTGTACTATTCTATGTTCTATGAACCTGAGGGGTACAAACATCCTCATGGGTAGGTTTGTTAGAGGTGTTGAAAAGGGTTTAAACTAATTTGGCAGAGGGAGGGATACCCAAATGAAAGGACTCAGGATAGAACAGATGGTAACAAAGCAAAGATGATGATGATAATAACAACAACAACAACAACAATAATAATAATACTTTACTGATTCCGAGAAATTAATTTGTTACGGTAGCAACATTTTAAAATGCACTTAGCGATAATAATAAATAATCAATGTAATATTAACTAATAAAGTACAGAATAATAATATACACAATAATAATTTACCAATGTGCCATAATGTACAGTACTGTGCAATAATAATGTACGAAATAATAAAACAGAGACTATTGTACTATGAAGTATGTTCTCCTGTACATAGAGATGAACTATGCATATGCTTATTGCTTTTTATAGGAAAGGTTTTCCATAACGATCCTTGTGACAGTGAAGCTGAAAGAGATAGCGTGCAGTCAGACTGTCAGGAAGAGCAGGTGGACGATAGGACAAAATTGCAGCCAGCAGGGTGAGTATCAGTGCGTTAGGGATGCAGAATCAAAAAGGGTAGAAAATACAGAATGTGTTATATACCAATGCACAGAGTATAAGAAATAACGTGGATGATCTTGTTGCACTTTCAGAGATCATCAGATACAATGTTGTGGTCATCATTGATCGTGACTGGAGGATGGTTGTAGTTGGTAGCTGAATGTCCAAGGTTACATATTGTATCGGAGGATAGGAAAGCAGGCAGAGGGGGTGGTGTGGCTGGTAAAGAATGGTGTTAAATCGTTAGAAAAAGGTGACAGGGATCAGAAGATGTTGAAGCCTTATGGGTAGAGTTTAAAAAATGCAAGGGTGAGGCATTATGTAATGAACGGAGGCGATCAGGGAGCTTAAGGCAAAGGAACCCTGAGGAGACAGTGACCACAATATGACTGAGCTCAACTTGAAACTTATAGGGAGAAAGTAAAGTCTGACATAGCAGTATTTCAGTGGAGTAAAGGAACTTACAGTGGTATGGGAGAGGAATTTGGCCAAAGTAAATTGGAAAGAGATGCTGGCAGGGATGACAGCAGAGCAGCAATAGTTTCAGTTTCTGGGGAAAATGAGGAAAGTGCAAAATAGTACAACTATGGCTAACAAGGGAAGTCAAACCTGGTTTAAAAGCAAATGAGAGGGCATACAACAAAGCATTAATTAGCGGGAAGATAGAGGATTAGGAAGCTTTTAAAAACCTACAGAAAGTAACTAAAAGAATAATTAGGAGGGAAAAGAAGAAATATGAAAGCAAGCTAGCAAACAATATCAAGGTGGGTAGTAAAAGCTTCTTCAAGTATGTAAAAAATAAAAGAGAGATGAGAGTGGATATAGAACTGCTAGAAAATGAGGCTGGAGAAATAATAATGAGGGACAAAGAGATGGCAGATGAACTAAATGTGTATTTTGCATCAGTCTTTACTGTGAATGACACTAGCAGTATGCCAGGTGTTGAAGGGTGTGAGGGAAGAGAAGTGAGTGCAGTTACTATTACAAGGGACATGGTGCTCAAAAAGCTGAAAGATCTAAGGGTACCTAAGTCACCCAGACCAAATCAACTACACCCTAGGGTTCTGAAAGAGGTAGCAGTAGAGACTGTGGAGGCATTAGAAATTATCTTTCAAGGATCATTGGACTCTGGCATGATTTCAGAGGACTGGAAAATTGGAAAAGTTACTCCACTCTTTAAGACAGGAGGGAGGCAGCAGAAAGGAAATTATAGATCAGTTAGCCTGACTTCAGAGGTTGGAAAGACATTGGATGCAATTGTTAAGGATGAAATTATGGAGTACTTGGTGACACAAGACAAAATAGGAAAATGTCAGTATTTCCTTAAGGGAAAATCTTGCCTGACAAACTTATTGGAATTCTGTGAGGAGATTAGAAGTAGGATAGATAAAGGGGATGTAATAGATGTTGGATATTTGGATTTTCAGAAGGCCTTTGACAAGGCGCCACACATGAGGCTGCTTACCAAAAAGAGTCCATAGTATTACCAGAAAGTTACTGGCATGGTTAGAGCACTGAGTGATTAGTAAGAGGCAGTGAGTGGAAATAAAAGGACCCTTTTCTGGTTGGGTGCCAGTGACTAGTGATGTTCCGCAGGGGTCAGTGTTGGGACTGTATATCAATGACCTAGATGATGGAATAGATGGCTTTGTTGCCAAGTTTACGGATGATAGAAAGATTGGTGGAGGGGCAGGTAGTGTTGAGGAAACAGGTAGACTGCAAAAGGATTATACAGATTAAGAGAATGGGCAAGAGAGTAACAAATGAAATATAATGTTGGAAAATACATTGTCATGCACTTTGGTAGAAGAAATAAATGTGTAGACTAGGATTCCCTAAAGGTTAACTTGCAGGTTGAGTCAGTGGTGAGGAAGGCAAATGCAATGTTAGCACTCATTTTAAAAGATCTAGAATATAAGAGCAGGGATGTGATGCTGAAGCTTTCTAAGGCACTGGTGAGGCCTCACCTTGACTATTGTAAACAGTTTTGGGCTCCTTATAAAAGAAAGGGCAAGCTGGCATTGAAGAGAGTTCAGAGGAGGTCCACAAGGGTGATTCCGGGAATGAAAGGGGTATCATATGAGGAACGTTTAATGGCTCCAGGCATGTACTCACTGGAATTTAGAAGGCTGAAGAGGGAATCTCACTGAAATCTTTTGAACGTTGAAAGGCCTAGACAGAGTAGATGTGGAAAGAATGTTTCCTATGGTAAGGGAGTCTAGGACAAGAGGACACAGTCTCAGGATAGAGAGGCATCCATTTAAAACAGAGGTGCAGAGAAATTTCTTTGGCTAGAGGGTGGTGAATTTGTGGAATTTGTTACTACAGGCAGCTGTGGAGGTCGTCGGGTACATTTAAGGCGGAGATTGATAGGTTCTTGATTGGCATCAAAGGTTACAGGTAGAAGGCCGGGGTGTGGGGCTGAGGAAGGGATAAAAAAAGGCATCAGCCATGATTGAATGGTGGAACAGACTCAATGGGCCAAATGGCCAAATTCTGCTCCTACGTCTTATAGTCTTATGGAATGTGTGTTACATGAATGTAACTCAGAGCAGTAACAATAAAGCGGTTCCTGGATATTAGAAACATCACTGCTGGCTACTTTCCACAAATTAATCTTCGGACCCAAAAATAAATGATGGTCATTAATAAATCCAACTGGAAATTAAAGAGAAACTCCCTAAGCCAGAGTAGTTGGAATATAGCCCAAATGCAGGTTCTTGACTTGATATGTTGACTACATCACTGTCTCGTCAGATGCTGCTTAACCTACTGAGTTCCTCGAGCTGTTTGTTTTTTTTGGTTAGAATATGAAACTCAGTGTCACAAGGCATTGTTGAAGCAAACTGCACAGGTACATTTCAGCTAAACACACAAGTAGGACAAAGGAATGGCAGGAGATGCTGACAGTGAATAACAGGAAGGACTGGAGGCAACTTCTGTGCTGCATAAAAACAAGACGGACCATTTGGGTGGAGTAGCCTGTGGTATATGTATTATATAATTACATGCAGTTAAGTGACAGATGTAATCTGCTTTTAGACAAAACCAGCTACTCTCAGCATGATGTGTACAAGACATTGATTGTTGTGCTATTGATGATAGCCTGATAAAATATAACAAATAGGAATAGAAGTAAGTCAAACAGCAACTCGAGCTACAATAATACAGGAAAAGATCTAAACAAGGCCTCAACTCCACTTAATTATTTATGTCAGTTCCCCAAATTCCTCTATATCCCAATCTGTCTTTTTTAGCCACATATTTCTAAAATAGGGATTACCAAAGGTTTGGAACCCCTAGAGAAGACATTCCTTATCTCAGTTTTAAGTAGAAAGCTCATACCCCAAGATTCCCCAAGAAGGGTAGGCACTCTCTCAATATAACCTCAGAGCTGTCTGTATTTTAATGAGATTAAACAGTCTGATCCCAGCAGATACAGCAAAGCTTCTCTACTTTTATCCTACGTCCCTCATGCAACAAAACCCATTCCATTTACCTCTTTCATTATCGGCTGTACCATCATAGCAACTGATCATGAAGGAGAAATTGACACTCATGCCATCAGGTTGTAATGATCAAAATTGTTGCAGACGTTTAAAACATTAGACCATCATGCCATAAGAGATCAGAGCAGGATTGAGCCATTTGGCCCACTGAGTCTGCTCCACTTCATCATGGCTGATCCATTTTCCCCCTCAACCCCAATTTCCTCCCTTCTCCCCATATCCCTTCATGACTAATCAAGAATCTATCAACCTCTGCTGTAAATAAGCATAACGACTTGGCCTCCACAGCTTGCTGTGGCAACAAATCCCAGAGATTCATCATTCCCTGGCTAAAGAAATTCCGCCTTATCTCCATTCTAAATGGACATTCATCTATCCTGTGGGCTGTGTTCTTTGGTCTTAGACTCGCCCACCATAAGAAACACCCTCTCTACATCCACTCAATTGAGGCCTTTCAACGTTTGAAATGTTTCATTCAGATCCTCCAAATTCTTCTGAATTAGGATGTGAGCAATCCCATCCAAGAGACTTATTCGCCTTTTGACCCTTTTGTTTAATGAGAACCTCTTCTTTAATCATAATTCTTCATATTTCTCCCCTTCCATTTGCCTTTGATTTTCTACTACTAGGAAGTTTTCATATCTTCTAACTTGAAAATGGACACAAACTTCTAATTTTTTCAATTTCCATATTTCCCATCATTAATTCCTCAGATAATATCTTAACCCGATTCCTTTAAATACCATGTAGAAGTTTCACCTTTATATATACTGTACATTTGTTACTGGTATACTTCCATCATCTGTGTTACTCTTTTTCATTTTATCTATGTCACCTTTTGCTGATTTTGAAAAATTTCTTAACCATCTTGCACACCATTAATCCTCACAACACTGCATGCATTTACTATTAATTTGATATTGTGTCTAATTTCCTTTGATGAATTATAGATGAATCATATTCCTCTTAACAGTATTTCCCAATGAAATATTTACTTATACGTCTTCTAGTTCATCAACTTTTATTCTATTTTTCTAGTCCACTTTAGATCTCTATTAAGTTTAAAACACTAGATTCTCCCTCAGTAACCGAATGTAAAATTCTATCAGGTTATGATCACTCATCCCTAGAGGATCATTCTCTATAACTCATCTGTCACAAAATTCGATCTAAAATGGCCCCTTCTATGATTTGTTCTCTAATGTTTTGTCTAGGAAACTGCTCCAAATACAATGCAAACTTACATTTGAGGTTAACTATGCTAGAAACAACTTTTTAAATACAATACTTTGCTTTTCTATGCAATGTACAATCTTTAAACCTAATTAACATATTTTGTAATGGGTTGACTACTGACAGAAGTGAAGAACTGATTAGATGTATTTTTAACTTGCAGATTTTCTGCAGTCAAAGCATTGAATATTTTATTTCAAATTACAATTAATTTGCTTTTCAATTGTTCAAGTGCAGTGGATTCCAGTCAATTGAGGCACATCAGGACCAGTGCATTGGGGCCTAATTAGCCAAAATTTCATGGAAGTAATTAAAAAGGTATAAAAAAGACAAACTACCATTTAACTGAATACCAAATTATGTATTTAAATGAAGTACAGAACAAATTTGAACACTATCAACACTTCTACGGTATTATAGAACTATGTATTAGTTCCTAATAGTTATCAACAGAGGAACTAATCCAGTATATGCTGCCATGTTCTTTGGTTGACTGTAAATGAATAACATTATTGCAGACACCTAGTACAGATAATGGACTACCTCATTGCTTTCCTACTGAACTACAGTAGAGTCAAAAATCACTGCTTTTTAATCCAGTATCCGTTGGCCCAAATGAATAACATAACACAAGCACACACAACTGATGCTATTTAAAGACAGTTCATTCTAAGCCAATGTATCGTCTAATGGTCATACAAGTGCATGCAGCTGACAGTAGTTAGAAACTGTTTGTCATTTCCTGTGCCAATTAAGTGGCATACTGTCCCAAATAAACCAAGTAAATCACAGCAATTTGTTCCATTAACTTTGGTTCTTTAAAAGATGGCCCAAAAAGGTAGCTGCCTTGATGGCTCAATTAACCAGAATCTACTGTATTTGTACAGAGATATCAATACAAACATTTCTTTGAATGAATAATTAACAGATTATAACAAAATGATCAACAATATTTCCCCACATTCTGAGGATGCATAATTCGTAAGAAATATTTAGAAATTGTGTTCAGTATACATGGATTATATTTTAAGACATACAATATCACAGTGGCAATTGAAGCCCTCCATTGGTTGGGGTTGACCATGGATATTTCTAGCTGTCTACATGATAGGCAAGCTAGTACACAAGCCAGGGCAGTATGATAGGGACAGCAAACTGTTGCTCATGCAGCAGGCTCTCCCTCTCCACACAGCTGATGAATCCAAAGGAACAGCAGTGACTGATACAATTTGGCACTAGCAGCACCGCCGGAGTTGCCTTAGGGACTCCGCTCTGGATTTTTCCTTGGAGTTTACTTCCGAAGCCTTCCCCATGGGTGGGTATAGCCGCAAGGCAGTGGAGATCAGAGTCTTCCTTCTCCTAAATCAGCTGCCAACCACGGCAGACAAGACCCATCTGCCTGAAGCGACTCATTTTAAGGCACCAGTAACCAGCCTTTGCCCCTTCTCCTGTCAGGAGAAATGGTTCTGCCGGGTTTAGTAGCTAAGCCACACGTGAAGGCCAAGAACTGGATTTGGTTGTCAGAGGCTATTTGGGACACAAGCCATTTAATAGGTAGTGGGATCTTATCCCCACTACCTCCCTTGGCTATGACAACCTTAAGGAACAACAGTGATAATTGTAACACAAAAGTTTGACATAAAAATGTGTCAACAATGTGACAATAGAACGCACATACACAGAAGGTTTTATTATAAAAGCACCTACACACAATTCCAATTTGCACAATTTATTTCACACTATCGGTGGCATTTCCTCAAATGAAAATTTTTGAGTCTTACAGTGAAAAGAATACATTTTAGCAAGTCAATTTGTGAAATCTTGTTACTACGTTCCAAACAATGGTTCAATTTTTTTCCCTAAATAAACAAAATTTCTGATGTCCAAATTTACAATTCAAACCAAACTAAACATTATATTTCTAAACATCTATATTGATTTATCTATTCATTCCCTAAGATTGTCCTACAAAATCCTCTTATAGTTTCCCAATTGTGAAGCTGCTCATGTGAGATTGGGACAGAAACACAGTATCTTGGCAGTGATTTTTACTGCTGTGAGCAACTTTGAATGCAATTATAAACACTATTCCAAACAGAATAGAGATTACGGAATTGTAACAAGGATCGATTTTAGACATATTCTTAACTTGTATCAAATCTCTTCTCACTCCATTTTGTTGGACATCTCCCTCTGCTTGACATTTTATTTAATAACTGAAGCAGCAATAGAGAGAAGAAAGGATGAAAGGAGTAGGGCCTGAGACAGTATAGCGCCTAGGTCAGACGTGGCGGTACAGTCATGGATGAATGTGTGGGGAGGTGAGAGGGTAGAAGGGAGATTGGTATAGAAGTGGCTGGCACAGGGGGTGTGAGGGACAACAGCACAATGTGAAAGAGGGATGACGGGGGGAAGAGTACAAGGAAAGAGGGAAGACAGAGTAGGAGGAAGAGGAAGTGTGGGGGAAGAGGAAGGACAGCGTCATGAGGGAGCAAGAGGAGAGAGTTGGAGGAATAAGGAAGGCAGCATGGGTGAGGGAAAGGAAGATTGCACAGTACAGTCAGTGGCACGCTACAGTCAGTGGCGGTGATAAAGAAGATTATTGTGTAGGAGCTCACATGTAGAATGTGACAGAGGGCACTTCAGTGGTGGTGGGCACATCATAGGGGGATGAGTCAAGGCTGAGTATCAGCTGATGATAGGAGATTCCAGTCAAGGATAGGATCACAGGAAAGCAAGTGCAGAAAAAACAAAAACTACAGACCCAAAGGACTTGCTGCCCTTGACCTTCATTCACATGAAGTACCTGGAATAAAAAGAAGTGGCAATGGAAACGATGCAGAAGAGGTTTAACAAGATGCTACTTGGATTGGAGGGAATGTAAAGAGAGGTTGGGTTGTTTTCTCTGGAGTGGCAGAGGCCTATTAGAAGTTAATAAAATTATGAGAAGCATAGATAGAGTTGACAGACAGTATCTTTTTTTCCTGGATCACAATATCTTAACAGCAGCATTTAAGGTGAGAGGGAAAAGGGTCAAAGGTGATGTGCTGAGAAAGTTTTTACACAGTGAATGGTGGGTGCCTGGAATATGCTGCCAAAGGTGATGGCAGATGCAGATATGATACAGGCTTTTAAGAGGCCCTTGGTTAGGCACATGAATATGCAGAGAATCGAGGGATATGGACCGTGCACGGGCAGAAGGGATTGGGTGTCATTAGCTTAATTAGTTTGGCACAGCACTGTAGGCAGGAGGGCCACTTCCTGTGCTGTGCTTTTCCTTGTTCTCAGTGCATAACCAGGGTATTAAGTACTATTTGATTGCAGTCAGTGGTAGGAAAAAGAAATGTTCTGAAACTCTTAATAGTCAAACCCCATTCCATATCATACTACTGCTAAATTTCCCCATTCATAAAGCTTCTGGATGATCAATAGTACACACAGAGGTACAGAATTTTAAAAACATAATTTTTGGTACATATGGATTACAGTGAGAGGTCATTAAAGTTGAAGAAATTTGAAGTAATTGGCCTTAAATAGCTTATCTAGATGTGTTTATGTCTCATATTTAATAATCTAGCTAATCAATGCAATCCATGGTGGTTCTACTTTACTGCAGAAGAGATCGGCCGATTTGGTTTTCCTGTAAAACCGAAACATTTTTATGCTGCTGGTCGATGGAAGTAAATAACTGCAATTACATTGAAATCAAGATGTGATCAAAGAAAATATTACTCACTGACATTCAGCACAGTCATTTAATAGTTAATCAACTGGACATTTGGAGCCCATAATTTACTCTAACAGATCTTAATTCAGTCAACATTTCAGCTGTTGTATGTCCAGCCTTTTAAAGGGACTTCATCCATTTATCTTGCTCTTGTACCAATGACTTTCAACACATGAAACACTTTGCCCCAAATTCTGACAGCTCAGTCAGTACATTTGGCCCACCCTGCCTGCGCCAGCATTCTCCTTTTCTTTTCCTGGCTATTCTTACTTCTTTAGACTGCATTCTTACATTAGATATTGCAGCCTTCCAAGTCAGCAGCAGACCTTATTGTTGTGCAGTTGTCCAAATCTGTCTGCAGGAGCTATGCCAAATTAACCTAGCAGAGAACATCATAGTTATTCATTTGAATGAACAAGATGTAAAAGTTTTTAATCAACTAAGTTACATGTTTTAATTATTATGTTTGTGTTAATTATTCCAATATGTTTTAATTTTATTTTACATTTCCAGTAATCTTAAGGATTAATTATTTGCCTTTCATTGTTTGTGGATGATTTTGAATGCTGCTTAAAGTCAGAAACATTGTTTTTTTGACAGCAGTCTAAGCCTGGGTAGTGGGGGAAGGGTTGATTAGCATGGAGGAAGTGGCTTAGCCATCTCTCAATATGTTTTCGGTAGTCTTATGAGTAGAGTTACTTTTGCAATCCCTTCACCATTCACTCGCCCACAATATGGCATTTACCACTGTCACACAGACCCATACCGTTGAAGACATTGCTGACATAAGAGCTCAAGCTGACAATGAAAATGCAAAGATTTATCCAATTAGCCACTGACAAGTTCAACAGTAAGCATACAACAAATTCTGGTCCACTAGCTTTTCCTACTCAAGATAAAAAACATATAATGTAATATCAAATTGTCCAAAAGAACATAAGGAAAAGGAAAGGATGCAAAGCCTGTGATTATGCACAGTACTGGATGAAGCTTCATTTGAGTATACATTGTAATAGGTGACAAATTAAGATACTTGGAAGTTATGCTTCAACTTTAAGTTCCTTATTACAAAATACAGTTCGCTAAGCCTATACTCATCTATTTCTCCAAAAGATTACATTAGCTTTATTTCTTAATAAATTATTGAGATTCATTAACATTTAAAATATATTTGTTTTATTTTTATTTAACAATACAGCACAAAGTAGGCCCTTTCGGTCCTTTAAACACATGGGTGTGAGGGACAACAGCACACTGTGGAAGAGGGATGACACAGAGGAGGGGATAGAGTACAACCCCTGACAAACCTGATTAACTCTAACCTAATCACAGTGCAATACCCGGTATGCCTTTGGGCTACGGGAGGAAACTGTAGCATTCAGAGAAAACCTACACATTCCAAGGGGAGAACGCACAGACACCTTACAGAATGGTGCTGGAACTGAACTTCAAAATGTCGCAAGCTGTAGTGTCACGCTAACTGCTACGCTACCATGACAATTATTAAAATAGAATTAAACTGTAAGGTTCAAATAGAGAAATGAAAAGTGGAACAACTTTTAATGAGGTCGATTTTGAAAATGATTTTTTTATTAGTCAATAGTTATTAATTTCTGAGGGTTTCTTCTGCCATGAAAATAAACTGTTTCTCAAGGACATAATGGCTTTATCAACTCCAAATTAATTATGATTTAAATTTTATAATGGCTAGTAAAATAAATGAAAGTTGGACCCAAATGAATACTAATTACATTATTTTTCAGATTAGTATCTTATCACAAGTCAACTATGAGAACGTTCAAATCCTCTTAAATAAATAATCAGCTTGCTAGAAATATTTTCCAATTTATGACAGGTAATCAGTTTATATTATTTCCCAATTATCACAACTCCAAGTGCCACATTAATTATTTTTTAATACAATCCCTCTTTCATAAAAATGTTCAGCCTCTCTCTGTTTAAATTTTTGCTGAAATATTAACACTCCATTCCAGAAAACCTCTTCATTTCAAACACTGAAGGTCCCCACCATGTAGCTCTAGAGTTAGCGAATAGTGTTATTTCCCCAAGACAGCGAATTTCAAAAGCTTTTCTTGTCCACCATCGACATAAAGGAAATGATATAGGCTATTGACAATGATCACACTGTTAGTTCACCTAACAAAATAGCTCACTGGAAAATTCAAAAATATTGTTCTCAAAATCGAGATGGCTGTCTAGGTCATTCTGAAATATCATGCCCAAGTTTAGGTTAGACTTATCAAAGTTTGTTGTAAATTAGAACACTTTCAGTTCTGAACTTAAATCAGATCTGGAAACAACACCTTCAGCAAGACAAGTATATTGTATTCCCATTTCACAGATCATCCTTATGTGTCAGTTGTAAGAATATGATTTCAAATTTAAGTGCACTGACTTCTTTGGACACACAAGCAACAAATTAGAAGTGGCCACATATCCAATCTTTGTTACAGAGAAATTTCTGCTCTAGCCTACATTATATCTATTTTTGTTCAAGGTAAGTTATCTTCTACTGAGACAACCAAGTATGACGATGGACTCATTAATATGGCAGTGAGTTGAAAGCATATTTAGAAGGACCACAAATGATCAAATATAAGCAATTATCAAATATGAGAAGACAAATAGGTATTTCATAATAGATAAAGGCCACAAAGGCAAAGGAGATGCGATGGGATTGAAGAACAGCTTCAGACAGAGCAGAATTCTCTGCTCCCAACTGCTCATAGTTGGACCAGAGTCTGCCATTGTCACTGTGTGAGGACTGAGGAAATTAAATTGTGATATTATGAAATATGCATTTTTGATCATGTGTTACCTTTTTTCTTTCACTGTTGCCACCTTTTTTTGCTTTGCATAATCAATAAATTATTCCTACCCCTCATCCTGTCACAGAATTATTCAATTTTTCCCCTGCCTTAGTAATAGGCCTAAAAAGTTAAATCTTTTGGCCATTGGCTATAATTGTAGAAAGGGGCTTGAACACACAATATTGCTCTGATTCAGGGTAAGAATTTTATCAAATAAGGCAAATTGCTTCTAAAGACTTAAATCATAATTGGAATAACTTGAACAACAGGAATTCTGCAGATGCTGGAAATTCAAGCAACACACATCAAAGTTGCTGGTGAACGCAGCAGGCCAGGCAGCATCTCTAGGAAGAGGTGCAGTCGACGTTTCAGGCCGAGACCCTTCGTCAGGACTAACTGAAGGAAGAGTGAGTAAGGGATTTGAAAGTGGGAGGGGGAGGGGGAGATCCAAAATGATAGGAGAAGACAGGAGGGGGAGGGATGGAGCCAAGAGCTGGACAGGTGATTGGCAAAAGGGATATGAGAGGATCATGGGACAGGAGGTCCGGGAAGAAAGACAGGGGTGGGGGGAACCCAGAGGATGGGCAAGGGGTATATTCAGAGGGACAGAGGGAGAAAAAGGAGAGTGAGAGAAAGAATGTGTGTATAAAAATAAATAACAGATGGGGTACGAGGGGGAGGTGGGGCATTAGCAGAAGTTAGAGAAGTCGATGTTCATGCCATCAGGTTGGAGGCTACCCAGACGGAATATAAGGTGCTGTTCCTCCAACCTGAGTGTGGCTTCATCTCTACAGTAGCGGAAGCCGTGGATAGACATGTCAGAATGGGAATGGGTTGTGGAATTAAAATGTGTGGCCACTGGGAGAATAACTTGCTCATTTACCTGAGCTGAATCCAAACTCAGGTCAAAGAGTTGTGAAAGAAAAATGTGCCAATTCACTGCATTAATCAGACATTCAGAGATTTTTACCTGCCTATGCGTCTTCATAATTCCATGCCTTTCAAGTTAATTATGTCAATCTGTTTCACTATATGGATAAATACACACTTCAAATAAAATTGTTCATCATTCTAAAGTAGAATACCTGAAAAGTGAGTGATATAATGCCATGTTTTACAGAACAAATCAAATAACTAAGGCAATCAAATTGTATTAATAATGCATTTAGACATAAAATACCTTAATTTAGGAGCACTGCTTATCAAGAGGACTCGCCTCCTTCTATCGTAAGGACTAGCATTGTTGTCCCTCACTAACAAATTATTATTTAACCTGCTTCTTAGAGCTATCATTGCTTCAGGGAATACTAATTTCGAAATACTCTCCTCTGTTCTCTGGCAAGACTCCCTCCTGTTCCCTTTCCCTTGTTTTCTCTCAGAGCTTTCTTTACCCATCGAGTTTTATATAAGAAGCTGACAACAACTCACATCCACAGACAAGCTATGATGAAGGGTCCTGATCTCAAAAGCTTCAACTCCACAGATGCTGATTTAACTGCCGAGTGTTTCTATCATTTTCGGTTTTGTCTGGTGCTATTAATCTAGTTCTGCAACATTGGTGGTTTGATAGCAGTCTCCTAAAGGTTCACCTCAGTAGAGCTACTAGGACTTGATGTTTCAATCCCTATGGTAAGTTGGCACTCTCGATATTGGCAGTGGGTTTGGAGTGGTGACAAGGAGGGAGGGTAGGTATGTCATCGGGGTCATTAGGTGGGCACCCTCTTTCTTTGATGTTTCGTTGATAAGCCCACGACGTCTCCAGAGGGCTCAACGGTGCTACCTGGCATCCCAGATGCACCCCCCCCTCAGTTCCATACCCTCCTGTCTTCATCTTGCAGCCCAGTTGTCTTCCCTTTTAATCCAAATCCAATTGCTGCTTTCTTCTGCTGTATTCGACAAGGACTTGATTGCTTGTTGGAGGGAGTGACCCTTCACCCCCATCTTCTTCAATAGACTGGTCATAGATGTAGCAACGAATCTCCTGTATCCCACTTCTACAGGGAAAATCTTGCTCTTCCAGCCATTCTGGGCAGCTTCAGTTGCCAGTTCAGAGTACTTGGTCTTTTTCCTCTCATAAGCTTCTTCCATACCATCTTCCCATGGTACTGTCAATTCCACAACATATGCCAGCTTGGGCGTTGTGGATCACAGGACCACGTCTGGTCGGAGTGTTGTAGCTGCAATGTCTGGGGGAAACGCAAGCTTTTTTTCCAAGTCCATGTCCATTTTCCAATCCTGTGCAACCTGCAGAATGCTTACAACTTTTGATGTTATATGGTGCTTTAGAGGTTGGCCTGCTGGTACAAATCGTGTAATGTGGACATTTCCTGCCGATGTTTGTGGGAGAGCATTTGTGATGATTCACCTCTGTTCCAAGATTGATGCCAGCTGTCTGAGAACTTGGTTATGCCGCCAAGTGTACCGCTCCGGGTGAGGCTCGTGGTGCATCCTGTTAAAAAGTGCCTTAGTGATCCAGGTGCTTGACAAAGAGAGCAAGCGGGGTCTTCTCCCCATCACTGGTTCAGGTTCTGGGGTATGGGTAGGAGGTCATAAGTGGCTCTGATGACAAAACTTAGCCGAGATCCCTCCATCTCCCAGATGTCACACCAGCTAAGTTTCCTCTTTTCCGGCTCTCCCAATTAATCCATTGGCCCTGCTTGGTCATTGAGACAGCCCTGGTCTGTCGCTCTGCCTCCTCCTGTCTTCTCAACTCCTCCACCACGAGTCGTCTCTTCTGCACTGATGTTGCCTTGTGCCATTGAGGAGCTTTTGGGATGAGCCCGAGCCCGTCTCTCCCATGTTGGACTTGGCCAACCACATCCCTGAAGCGAAGAGCAGACTTAGCACTCTGAACAGCTTCAGATGGGGTTCATTTCCTCCCCGTTACCACACGGGGGGCCACTGTTCGAATAACAGTATCTTCAGATTCAGTGAGGGTCATGACCAACCTTGCTTTGGTGTATTTGAATTCTTCCACAAGACTTGCAATTGGTAATTCCGTTTGCCATTCCCGTACAGTCCAACAGGACTTAAGCCTCGTGGAAGTCCAAGCCACTGTTTTACATGTGTGCTGATGATTCTTTCAAGCTTTTCAACCTTGCCGATGGGGATTTCATACACAGTTAGAGGACACATGAGTCTTGGGAGTATGCCAAACTGGAAGCACCACAGCTTGAGTTTTCCTAGCAGGAAGGTCTTGTTGATGCGAGCTATGTACATGATGGTATCCTTTTTGAGTTGTTCAAACTGCTCAGCATCCTTGAGCTTAGCATCATACCATCAGCCCAAGCTCTTCACTGGCATTTCTGAAACAGTTGGGACAGGTGTCCCGTCAATATGAAATCTTTTATCGGTGACTTGACCTTTGAAAATGGAGATGCTTCTGCACTTGCTGGGCATGATCTTCATCCTCGCCCATGTGATGTTTTGATGAAGCTTTTCCAGCAGTCTCCTGGTGCAGGGGACAGTTGTCGTCAGTATCGTTATATCGTCCATATAGGCTTGTATCGGTGGTAACCATTGACCAAACTGTAGCCCTTTTCCTCCGGCAACCCATTTTGAGGCTCTGATAATAAGCTCCATTGCCATAGTGAAGGCCAATGGGGAAATGGTGCACCCCGCCATGATGCCTACTTCCAGTGGTTGCCACGCTGTGGTGAAGTCTGATGTTGTGAGACAGACTTGCAGATCCTGGAAGTAGTGTTTTACCAGATTTGTTATTGTTGCAGGCACCTGAAAGAATTCAAAAGCAGTCCACAGTAGGGAATGAGGAACTGATCCATAGGCATTGGCCAGGTCGGGGAACAAGACATACAGATCCTTTCTTTCTTTCTTAGCCATCTGGATTTGATGCCATATGACACTGGTATGTTCAAGGCATCCCGAGAAGCCTGCTATGCCAGCCTTTTGGATTGGCGTATCAATGAAATGATTTTGTTTCAGATACTTTGTAAGTCTTTGCGCCAACATGCTGAAAAAGATCTTGCCCTCTATGTTTAGAAGGTTTATTTGGCAAATCTGCTCGATGGTGGACGAATTCATTTCTTTTGGGATCAGAACTCCCCCCCCGCTCTTCTCCAGGCTTTGGGGATAATTTGCTTTTCCCATGCAACCATCATGTTTTTCCAAAGGAATTTCAGAACATCCAGGGTGTTCTTGTAGACACAATACGGAACACCATTAGGGCCTGGCGCTGAAGCCGATCTTGCCTTCTTCACTGCCTCTTTCACCTCGCTCAGCTTGGGAGGGCTGATGTTAAATTGATGTTGTGGGGGTGAGATTGGTGGAATGTCAGCTGGGACAAATATTGGTTCATCTTTTCGGTTATCAGTGTGGATGATTCTGAGATGTCTTTCAACCTCCTCTTTTGATACTTTCAAGTATCCGCTTTTCTCTTTTGTGAAAATGCATTTCACATATTTAAAGGGGTCTTTGTAGAAGTCTGTTCTTGCTTTTTCCTTCTTTTTGCGTCGTTTCCTTAAATTCTCTGCTCTGAGAAAGATCCTTGTCACAAAGAATTCCAGATCATTTTTCAAACGGTTTTCATCATGATGCAATTGTATATCATTCTATATTTAGCATTTTCCTGGATAGGAAGTCAGATTATAGTTCAACACGCAGCAGCTACATCTCCCTGACATCTCTCAAAAGTTATCCTGCTTGGGTGATGACAGTGGTTTTACAAGCTGTTATATACTACTAAAATGCAAAAAAAAACAAAGTAATGTGCTTGGAAGCAAAGCACTACCTCAAGTATTTCAAAGTCCATGATTCTCATTTTTCATCCACGGTCTGACAGCATGGCTGAGACCACACCCTACCTCTTGCAGGTTTTAACAGGTCATTATACATTTCTGGATCTTCTTAGTATGTTGACAGCATTCCCAACCAAAATCTCTCATTTCTGTAATTTTCTTTCTTTCTCAGTGTGAAAACCAAAGAAAACAATAAAAATGACAAAGTATGCAGAATTTATCTGGCTTTGTTGAAGACGAAAAATTGCCTTATTTGGATTAATCTATTAGGTCTTGCACAAGCTACTTTAATTTCTTTGGAATGCCAAGATTTTATAGAAGGAACTATGTTCATTTTTAAATGAATATAGTAATGAGGCAAAAAAAGTTGACGCACACTATAAATATAACCCAAAACATACGTATACCACAATTATTTTTGAAAGAACACCACCTGATAAACAATTCCAAAATTTTTGGCTACTGGTATGGAGTTTCAGCATTTCATTGCTGGTGTGATGAATTGTAATGAAATATATCTTTTAAAAAGTGATTGGAAATTAAGTTTTTTTAAAACTTATTATGAGCACAGCATTGCTGCTCGTTTAATATTTCTGATATCTTTGGGTATTGCTGTTAATTAAGAGTACAAAACCATCAGCAATCAAAAGCATATCAGTGCTTGCAAGTGTCACTCAATGTGCCAAATGTTTTCAGAGCCAAAAACAAAGGCTTAACAAGAATCAACAATTAGAACAAACTTCACAAAATTTGTAATAGGAAATCACACAAAGTTTCTGGTACATATATACTTTAGTTTAACACCTTATCTGTAACACACATAAAAGTTGCTGGTGAACGCAGCAGGCCAGGCAGCATCTACAGAAAGAGATACAGTCGACATTTTGGGCTGAGACCCTTCATTAGGACTAACTGAAAAAAGAGCTAGTAAGAGATTTGGAAGTGGGAGAGGGAGGAGGACATCCAAAATGATAGGAAAAGACAGGAGGGGGAGGGATGGAGCCAAGAGCTGGATTGGCAAAAGGGATATGAGAGGAACATGGGACGGGAGGCCTAGGGAGAAAGAAAGGGGGAGGGGGGAAGCCCAGAGGATGGGCAATAACGGATGGGGTACGAGGGGGAGGTGGGGCATTAGCAGAAGTTAGAGGAGTCAATGTTCATGCCATCAGGTTGGGGGCTACCCAGACGGAATATAAGGTGTTGTTCCTCCAACCTGAGTGTGGCTTCATCTTTACAGTAGAGGAGGCCGTGGATGGACATTTCAGAATGGGAATGGGACGTGCAATTATAATGTGTGGCCACTGGGAGATCCTGGTTTCTCTGGCGGACAGAGCGTAGGTGTTCAGCGAAACAGTATCCCAGTCTGTGTCGGATCTTGCCAATATATAGAAGGCCACATCGGGAGCATCGGACGCGGTATATCACCCCAGCCGACTCACCGGAGAAGTGTCGCCTCACCTGGAAGGACTGTCTGGGGCTCTGAATGTTAGTGAGGGAGGAAGTGTAAGGGCATGTGTAGCACTTGCAAGAATCCTTCTCTGTAAGAATGCTCTTCAAACAATGTAGGATTCTCTCAATGAAATGTCAACCAAGATTTACGTACTTGAATCTCCAGTGTGATTCTTAAATCCACAACCATTAGAGATGAGAGACTGAGTAAAGTTTGTAGGACTCTCTCTTTGGAAGTACACCAGTAATCTTTCTGGAAACCTTACGGCAATTCATTAACTTCAAGAACCTTCCATTCACATGAAGGTTGCACTAACTAATAATTAAATTTCCTTTAACACAATTAGCTTTAAAAACTCAGTTGCTGGGCATACTGAGGGAATTCTAAGATAAATCACTCTAGGTGAAATCGAAGAGCAAGTAGAATTCATGATTTACATTCTGCTCATTAATTTTATCGGAGAGGAAACAGTTTGTTAAACCAGCATTATGAAATGGGAAAGATTCTGTATGGATCCTTCAGACATACAGATTACAAATTTTTGTATGCCTAAAAACATTAATCCAGTTGTTTTAGCATCAGATCAACACTTAGTGCCAAGCTATTCTTAAATCATATTATTGACCATGACCTATTATTGTCATAAAGGTTCCTTCCTTGAACCAAATGCATTTCCACCATTGAAGTAAAAGTTACAACAGATAACACCAGGGTCGTCCACAACTGTCTCCACCCAGTGATAGCAGAAATGTTTTTAAATCAGTGTGGATTCCATCCATCTGAAGGCAGGACTTCACCATGAAACAGTTCCAAGAGAATCTATCACTTTGCATACCATTTTTGACCTCTTCAAAGTCTTTGGCTCAGGCAATCAAAAGGGAACATGGCAGCCTAAGAAATGTATTTTCATTTTACATCTAATTGTGTTGTGCTCTCAACCAGTGAGTCCACAACAGACCCAATCTCACTGCAGACTTGCACGAAACAAGCCTGTGGCATGACCTGAAAAAGCTATTTTCAAACATCCTCGCCTCTAACAAGCTTCCCACTGTGGCAGAGCTAATCTACAGAAAAAATGGGAGAAACTGCTTAGAACTGGTTGTGTCACTCCACACACAAGATTAACCCCTAATTTCAGCCATCAAATTACATGCACAGGTTTGGAGGCCAAATCATTGTCAATTCATTCACTGACTTTTTAAGAGGTAACCCCATTGAATAATACTGCTTTCCAACAATAGAGGTTTATGACAGGAACCTGGAATATGTGGGCAATCTCCTTGATTTCAGGAGTCACTTCTTAACAAAGGCAGACATGAATGATGAAACACTCCTCATCCTCATTGCATTAGCAGAGTTGTTTGCCATCTGAGAAAAACATTGTTTTAGAAAACAGAAAAGCTCAAACTTAGTGCAAAGCCCTTGGACTACTACGCACAATGGTTGCTCCAGTACACAATTTAAAGCCCTCCAAGAGGATCACAAACATGTCAAAGTTTGGAAGCTTGCATGCCTCAATGAGTACAAGAGCTATGTTGGCTGGAGTCAGGGCTTCTTTATGCTTTGGCTCTTGGTAGGGTCACCCATGCCAAGCAGGCCAAAGGGTTGAGGACAGATGCAGAGCGGCCCACTAGTCCTCCAGGTTTGAGGATTCAGCTCAGGGCTAACAATTTTACCTGACTGGTAAAACAAAATTGTTATGGAAACAGCAATGAAGAATCTTTCTACATCTGAGTGCGACGGTATTCCTGACTCTCCACCCTGGACTTACATGACTGACAGTAGTGAAAACCAAGAGGAAGCTACTGATATGACAAAGGAAGCCCTGAACATTGCCATAGATGGAAGACTTTCATTGCTAAATGCCAGTGATGTGACAGGCAGTACAACACTTAAGAGATTGCAAGAGCTTAATGTCAGTAAAAAGTCCTCTAAATCCACTGGTGGGATAAATGAACCAATGTCAATGACCTTTCCCAGGCCAATGCCACCAGCTGTGAGGCACTGAGCTGGCTCTGATGGACATCAGATTTTGGAAATAGATGCACTAGTGAGCAACATAGGTCATGGCAAGAGATCATTGGCAAAAAGAGAAAAGATTGAAGGGTGTTCTCAAAGCTTTCCTGAAAATATGCAGTTTTCCTTCTGACTCATGAGAATCTTAAGCCCATGATCACTCAATATAGGGATTGAGAATTCAGACTGCCATTGACAACCATGAGTTAATGCATCGCTCCAAAATACAGCTATTGCAAACTGCCCTGTGCCTGTCCAGCACCTCCTGGACCACTTGTGACAGTGTCTATGGGTCCTACACTCACATTACCAATCACCTCAGTAGCTACACAACTGGCATGGAAGTCTCATCCTGGATTCCAAGAGAATACGGTAGTAGGAGAGAAATAAATACTGCATCTGTAAAAGTTCCTCCATGAAAGAACACCAAAAACTCAATCTTGTCAAGAGCCATTTTTAGGGTTAGCACATGTAGCAAATAACTTTAACTGACTTCAGCCACTAGCCTTCAGATTTGAATGAGAATATGAATTATGGATTAGATCTAAAATGCAGCTCTGAACATTGGTGTGTCTCCCTCCCTGCCACCCACCCCCCCCCCGGCCGTCAGCTGATTTGTGATATTTTACCCAATAAACCTTCCACTACTTTTCTCCACTGAATTCATTCATGCAACAACAAACCTGCAAACCTGATCTTTCACTTTAGGAAACAGCAAAGGAACATTGATAAAGAAGAACAAAATATGTTTTGGAGAATTTGCAGGTTCAAAAATGCTTTACACTGGATGATGACAATGGGCAGTCATCAACAATGAGAGCCAGCAAGGAGCATACAACTACCTGAAGACCCAGCAAGGAGTCCTTTGAAGACAGTGGTCATTATTGATGGGTTTCAATGCATTCCTTTCCATCCATCAAATGTTATAAATAAGAGTACAGGTGTCCCCCGCTTTTCGGACGTTCACTTTACAACATCTCTCTGATACGAAAGACCTACATTAGTTACCTGTTTTCACTAACAGAAGGTGTTTTCACTGTTATGAAAAAAGGGAGCGCGCACCCCGAGCAGCCAAGCTTCTCCCCCGGAACTGCATTCTAGCCGGCATTGCTTAAACACGTGCCTGTGAGCATCTGTGCTTTATGTCGATTTATTTTGAGCATCCATTTGCAAGATGAGTTCTAAGGTATCGGAAAAGCCTAAAAGAGCTCATAAGGGTGTTACACTTAGTGTAAAACTAGACATAATTAAGCATTTCAATCATGGTGAACGAAGTAAGGACAAACTGAGTTTGACTTGTGGAAGTTGACGAAGATGATGTTGAAGAGGTTTTGGCATCCCATGACCAAGAACTGATAAATGAAAAGCTGATGCAATTGGAAGAGGAAAGGATAACAATCGAAACTGAATGCAGTAGCGAATGGACCAAAAGTGAAGTCATCCAGGAACTGAACGTGAAGCAACTGTGTGAGATTTTCGCTGCAATGATTGCAGAAAAGTACGACTTTAATTTTGAAAGGGTACATTGGTTTAGGGCATATTTGCAGGATGGTTTGAGTGCTTACAAAGAACTGCAAGATAGAAAAATGAGCGAGGCTAAGCAGTCAAGCATACTGTTGTTTTTCAAGCCTTCCATATCAGCCACAGCAGACGACGAACCTTGTCCTTCGACATCGAGGCAGGCAGACATAGAAGATGATGACCTGCCTGCCCTGATGGAAACAGACGACGATGAGATGACACCTCACTGTCCCATCACCCCAGTGGTCCCAACCTCCGGGCTACGGACCGATACATTGCCGTGAAGAATGCAGCAATGCAGTGGTAGCTGGGACGCACCCAGCACATCTTTAAGCAAAAAAGCCAAAATAAACAAGCTAATTAATTAGGTGCCGCCCAGCAAGTAGATGTTGGCCCAGATCAGAGGCAATTGCCGATTGCATCGCCTCTGATCTGGGCCGATATTTACATGCCGGGCGGCACCTAATTAATTAGCTTGTTTATTTCGGCTTTTTTCTTAAAGATATGCTGGGTGCGTCCCGGCTACCACTTCACCACTGCATGCTTCGTGGATTGGTATCGGTCGGTAGCCAGGAGGTTGGGGACCACTGCACCACCCCAACCTCCGACGACTCAGCCTAACGCACCATCATCAGTGTGCTCGACGCTGTCTTCCTGATTCCGGTAAGTGATACTACACCGTACATACATTATTTCTACTTTATATAGGCTGTGTATTTTTATGTGTTATTTGGTATGATTTGGCAGCTTCATAGCTTAAAGGTTACTGGAAAGAGTGTTTCTGCCGAGAGTGCTTGTATCATGTTTCTGCCGAGAGCGCTTGCATGAGATTTTCACTATGGAGAACAGTGCGGCAATGATTGTAGAAAAGTATTTCTACTTTATATAGGCTGTGTATTTATCATATCATTCCTGCTTTTACTATGTGTTACTGTTATTTTAGGTTTTACGTGTTATTTGGCATGATTTGGTAGGTTATTTTTGGGTCTGCGAAAGCTCACAAATTTTTCCCATATAAATTAATGGTAATTGCTTCTTCACTTTACGACATTCTGGCTTACGAACCATTTCACAGGAACACTCCACCTTCGGATGGCGGGGGAAACCTGTATGAATTAGCCTCATGAATGTTGAATGTGATTGCAAAGCAATTTTGTTGCACAAATCCCTCACTTTCCTCTTATGTTCACAGCTAATAATCACTTTCGCAAGTCAATGGCTTTTGTCAGAATATGCCTCACTTTTCAGGAGCTGGTTTGTAAAAGTGCAGCAAGAGATCCCAGCAAGTGTTGCAAAAGAAAGAAAAAAATTACTGTTCTTCATTTTTAAAACCAATTTCATCAATTAATTGTAAATATCACAACTGAACTCATCATATTTACAAATTTGCAGAGTTCTGGATCAGGAGAAATTTGATGACGTGAAATTGATTATCTGCACAGACCATGATGTGACTGTTTAGCACCATTAATAGCATGATACAAACAGAATTATTTTCACAACACTGAAAGCACTTGTAAAGACCTGTTACTGATTTAGTCTTTGCAAATAATGATTAAATTAATAAAATGGATACAATAATACCTAATCAAAAACAATGACAAAAATCAAATAAAAATTGGTAAGAAATCAAATTTAATGAAATCAAGAAGGAGAGTCATAATCATACAGGAAAGAAAGAGGCCGTTCAACAGACCTTCATGTACCTATCCATACTCATCCCATTTACTATCACTTAGGAAGTTGATATAGTTTCCTGATCAGTCTGGGCATCAAAGGATATGGCAAGAAGGCAGGTGTATGGGATTGAAGGGGATCTGGGATCAGCCATGATGAAATGGCAGTGAAAACTCGATGGGCTGAATAGCCTAATTCTGCTCCTATGTTTAATGGTCTTAGTCCACAACCTTTTTTTTACTATTGGCAATCAAGTAATCATTTAGATAGTTCTTGAATGGTGTGCCACATAGTGCAGATTCTAACTATTCTCTGAGTGAGAAGATGTCCTATAAACCTTTTACCTCTTACCCGAAACCTATATCTTTCAGTTTTAAACACCTCCACTCTTGGAAAAGGTTTCCTACTATCATCCTTATCTATGCCCCCACCCCTATTATTCTCCATTAATATCCTCTGCTACAATAAAGCAAACCCAGCTGATGGTCTCACTTCATTACTAATGTTCCACCTGAGGCAACACATCCAGTCAATCTTCTCTATACCCTTGCCAATGCAATGATGCCCCCTGTAGAGTAGGGACTGGAACTGAACACAGCACTCTAGCTGTGGCCCAGCCTAACCAAATATTTATAAATATAGAACACAGAACAATGCAGCTTAGTGTAGACCCTTCGGCCCACAAGGTTGTGCCGAGCTTTTAACTTAGTTTATGATCAAACTAACCCTTCCTTCCCACAGAGCTCTCCATCTTCCTTTTATCTATGTAACTATCTAAGAATCTCCTAAGTGCCCCCAACATATCTGCCTCTACCACCACTCCTTGCAGGGTGTTCCATGTACCCACAACTCTCAGTGATATAAACCTATCTTTGACATCACCCCTACACTGTGGTTCAATCACCTTAAAATGATGCCCCCGGGCATAATTTGTGCCCTGTGTAAAAGTCTCTGATTGTTCAATTGGTCTATGCCTCTCATCACCTTGTACACCTATATCAAGTTACATCTTCCTTCGTTCCAAAGGAAAAAACCCTAACTCATTCAGCCTACTTCCTTTGTAACCTATGACAACCTTCTACACTAACCACCAACCTTCGTATCATTTGCCAACTTGCTCATCCAAGTCATTCCCAGAACCAAGCTCTGCAGAACACCACTGGTCGCCAACCGCCAGACAAAATACATGCCATATGCAACCTCCTTCTATGGGCAAAGCAATTCTAAATCACAATGACAAATTTCCCTGGATCCCATGTCTTCTGACCTGAATGAGCTTGCTATGGGAATCTTATCATATGCCTTATTAAAATCCATATACGTCACATCCACTGCTCTACCTTCATCAATACATTTATCCATATCAAAAGAATTCAGTCGGGCTCCTGAGGCATAACCTGTCCTTCACAAAGCCACACTGACTATCCCTATGCAGACAATGATAAGAGTGGATGTGGAGAGGATGTTTCCTATGGTGGGAGAGTCTAGGACCAGAGGGCACATCCTCAGAATAGAGGGTAGTCCTTTTAAAACAGAGATAAGAAGGAATTTCTTTAGCCAGAGGGTGGTGAATCTGTGGAATTCTTTGCCACAGGCAGCTGTGGAGGCAAAGTCTTTACGTATATCTAAGGCAGAAGTTGAAAGATTTTTGATTGGACAGAATTGAAAGGATACGTGGAGAAGACAGGAGATTGAGGCTGACAGGAAAACTGGATCAACCGTGATGAAATGGCAGAGCAGACTCGATGGGTCAAATAGCCTAATTCTGCTTATGGTATTCTGATCGTGGGGTTTTCCTTATTCCTACTTGCCAAGACCTTCTCATGCCCCCTTCTAGTTCTTCTAAGTCCATTCTTCAGCTCTTCCCTGGCTAGTTTCTAACTGTCTAGAACCCTGACTGATCCTCGCTTCATCAAGATTCAAGATTGTAAAATATCATTTCCAGTATACAAGTGTACAGCAATGTTCCCTCCAAGGTGTGTGCACTCACATATCCTTTGCTACTGGCATGTTAAGTATATTTCACGATTGTACACAATCACATTTCCTTTTCCAGTTTCTGATGTAAACAGTGTTGACAACGTGGAGTTTGAGATGGTTTGTCTGCAGGTTTTAGAACTGGCTTATTTATACTGTTTTTAATTGAAGAAATTATTCATTCAGTATGTCGAATTCCAAAGAAGCAAAGGATGTGCAGCGCAAAAGAATTAATAGTTTATTTAAAGTGGAATGGCTCTTTTCTATCTTATCCTCATTCTCCTGTATGAGCTAATGGTCATCCAGATGCAACTCCAGTTTCCTAAGATAGTCTGCAAGGAGCTGCTGCTGGACTCACTTCACGTAGATGTAGGTATCAGTGAGACTAGAGGTCTCCCATATCCCCACATCTGGCATAGAGAACACAGCACTGACACTGGGTCTATTCCCATTACTCTAGCTAAGCACTAATAGACAAGGAAAGAAAGAAACTTATCAGAAACATATCTTAGCTTCTGCCTCTTCTTGCCAAGGCCTCTAGAGTCAAAGCTGAA
This sequence comes from Mobula hypostoma, assembly GCF_963921235.1. Lineage (NCBI taxonomy): Eukaryota > Metazoa > Chordata > Chondrichthyes > Myliobatiformes > Myliobatidae > Mobula > Mobula hypostoma. The sequence continues at coordinate 88,953,111 of NC_086105.1, read as the reverse complement.
ACTCACCACTATAACTGTCTACTCACACTATGGCCACTCCAGTTAAAACTAAATTATTGTTAGTGGCTCTTGCCAAGTGTCTAATAAACTGGGATATCTCAAGTTCACAAAACATTTGTGAGTTTTGATATGTCTTTTGATGAATCAGATGCCTGAATGTAAGAAATTCATCCCAAATCACCAACACCAGTCGCATACAATGAAATTGACTCCCAGATGAGCTTACCTCCACAGGTTCACTTCCAGAGAATTCATCATGTATGTAGAAGTGTGTACAACTACAGTAGCTGCTAATATGTGCGGTTACTTCAGTATCTCTTCATAGTTCACTTTGCTTCCTGGTTTTATGTTATCTGTAAGTTTAGAAATTTGTAAATTTTGTCCTATACACACAAATCTAATATATTACATAAGGTGGAAAATCCCCAGGGAATTCCCCATTTACTCCCTTCCAGATGGATAAATAACCTTTCATGACTACTTTATTTCATGATAGGAAGCCAGTTTTCTCGGTGCTGCTACAATCCCTTTTATTCCAATGTCTTCAATCTTGATGTCCATCCCATTATGTAGGTTGGGTGAGTGGGCAAACTCATGGCAGATGCAATTTAATGTGGATAAATGTGAAGTTATTCACTTTGGTGGCAAAAATAGGAAAACAGATTATTATCTGAATGGTGGCCGATTAGGAAAAGGGGAGGTGCAACGAGACCTAGGTGTCATTATACACCAGTCATTGAAAGTGGGCATGCAGGGACAGCAGGCGGTGAAAAAGGCGAATGGTATGCTGGCATTTATAGCGAGAGGATTCGAGTACAGGAGCAGGGAGGTACTACTGCAGTTGTACAAGGCCTTGGTGAGACCACACCTGGAGTATTGTGTGCAGTTTTGGTCCCCTAATCTGAGGAAAGACATCTTTGCCATAGAGGGAGTACAAAGAAGGTTCACCAGAGTGATTCCTGGGATGGCAGGACTTTCATATGAAGAAAGACTGGATGAACTGGGCTTGTACTCGTTGGAATTTAGAAGATTGAGGGGGGATCTGATTGAAACGTATAAGATCCTAAAGGGATTGGACAGGCTAGATGCAGGAAGATTGTTCCCCATGTTGGGGAAGTCCAGAACGAGGGGTCACAGTTTGAGGATAGAGGGGAAGCCTTTTAGGACCGAGATTAGGAAAAACTTCTTCACACAGAGAGTGGTGAATCTGTGGAATTCTCTGCCACAGGAAACTGTTGAGGCCAGTTCATTGGCTATGTTTAAGAGGGAGTTAGATATGGCCCTTGTGGCTACAGGGGTCAGGGGGTATGGAGGGAAGGCTGGGGCGGGGTTCTGAGTTGGATGATCAGCCATGATCATAATAAATGGCGGTGCAGGCTCGAAGGGCCGAATGGCCTACTCCTGCACGTATTTTCTATGTTTCTATGTTTCTACCTCATTAAATGTTTTTTAAAAGTCCATATGCACGTCATTGTATTTCCTTCATCAATTCTGTTACTTGATTTTCTAAAAAAAATATCAAGTTAGTTACATGGTCAGCCATCCATGTTGGTTTTCTTTAATTTACCCCACTCTTCTGGAAACGATTGCTAACTCTATGCCAGTTTATTGTTTTTAGAACTTCCCCCCACCCTTAACGTTAAGTAACTGGTTACCTGAAAACAAGGAAGTAACCAATATAATTTTCCAATCCCAAGGCATGACCCCAAAATCAATATATTTGCTATTTTGGGACTAAGAGACCACAGAATAATTTTACTGTTGATATATCCAGTTTAAATGAATATATTCTTTGAATATATTGAAATGAATATACCTTTCAGAACCAGACCACTTTGCTGTGCATTGGCCATATAATTGGTTTATAGGTAGCTGAATGAATTTTGAAATAGTTGTTTGTGGCTAGATATGTCTACTTGTTTCAGCAAGCTGCTTTATGAAACATAGCAAACCTGACCTCCGTGTAAACATGTACTGTGAACTTCAGCCAATAAATAGTGGCAACCTCTTTGATAAGAACAATAAAAAATACATTATTGCAATATTTTGGTATTCACTAAATAATGATTGGGGATTGAACATATTCAAAGCGCCCATTGACTAAGCTTCAATTAGTTCATTATGGAACAAAGGAACAGAAGGTGGTAGAAGCAGATACATTTCCCCTGTCTCTTTGACTAAATTGATGGCTTCATTATGCTTTAACCTGGTATAATGTGTGTGCGCAAGCAAGACAATAAAGTGATTACTGTTGTCACATTTACCAAGGTAGAGTGAAAAACTTAGGAAAATCTACATGTTGGCATTAACAACGCAGGTAGTAGAGGTTAATTTGCAGCAGTCTTCTGGTTATTATTGTTGAAGGACCAAGAACTTATGCTGTGAAGACTGTGTCGTACTCCATGGAAACCAAGCACAGTCAACTTCTACTCCAAAATATGAAGTTAGGCATCAGGAATCATCCTGAACAATCCAAACAGTAACATATCGGAAGGGTACTATTGATCAGAACAATATCCTGGAGTTACCATTCATCAGCAAGTGGACTAGAGGAACTAATGTACAATGTGGCTATGAGAGTAGGTTTCCCATCATCTACAAAGCTCACGACAGGAGTGCGATGGAATACTCTCCACCTCCCCAGATTAATGCAGCTTCAACAACACTCAAGAAGCTCAACACTGTACAGGCAGGATATAAAGCTTGCTTGATGGGCATTCCATCCACAGCCATTCACTTACACAACTACTAATGCACAGTAGCAGCAATTTGTACCACTTGGTGCAGCAAATCACCAAAGCTCTTTAGATAGCACCTTCAAATCCTAGACAGAGAGGGTAACAAAAGCACAGGAACACCACCACTGGAAATTGCCCTCCAATTCATGCAGAGATTGCAGAAGGGGTCAGCGATCGCTCCCAACGGAGGCCACAAGGCAACAATGGTCAACAGCCAGGTTGGTGGCATTTGGACCCGGCAAGGCGGTCACTCTTCACGGAAGGACTGAGTTCGTGCAGCCACTCTCCTCATATGTTAACAGAGAGACGGTTTCAGTATGCTGAGATTTATGTGATTATTGAACGTACTAGATCTCCATCCCTTCCACCCAGGCTTGTGCCCTGGAGAGGTTACTCCAGTGCCACTATCCGTTGTCCTTCAAGACAGAGAGATGCCATCATCATCATCTTTATCATCATTCCTGCTGACTATTGGGAGACCCATAGTACCATTGTTTCAAAGTGCCATTGAGGAACAGAAAGGGAGGCAGATTCTGGAATGGTGCAATAATATTAGGGTTGTTGTGATGGGTGATTTTAACTTTCCTAATTTTGACTGGCATCTCCCTAGAGCAAGGAGTTTAGATGGGTTAGAGTTTGTTAAGTGTGTTCAGGAAGGTTTCCTGATGCAGTATGTAGATAAGCCAACTGGAGGAGAGGCTGTACTTGATCTAGTATTGGGAAATGAACTTGGTCAGGTGTCAGGCATCTCAGTGGGAGAGCATTTTGGAGGTAGCAATCACAATTTTATCTCCTTTACCACAGTGCTGGAGAGGCATAGGAGCAGACAATTTGCGAAAATGTTTAACTGGAGTAGGGAGAAATATGATGCTATTAGGCTGAAACTTGGGAACATAAATTGGGAGCAGATGTTCTCTGGGAAATGCATAGCAGAAAAGTGACATATGTTCGGGGAACATTTGCATGGCGTTCTGCATAGGTATATTCCATTGAGGCAAGGGAAAGATGGTAGGGTAAAAGAACCATGGTGTACACAGGATGTAGAAAATCTAGTTAAGAAAAAAAGAAAAGCCTACGAAGGGTTCAAGAAACTAGGTACTGTTACGAGCTCTAGAAAATTACAAGGCTGCCAGGAAGGAGCTCAAGAATGAAATTAGGAGAGCTAGAAGGGGCCATGAGAAGGCCTTGGCGAGCAGGATTAAGGAAAACCCCAAGGCATTCTACATGTATGTGCAGAGCAAGGGGATGAGCCGTGTGAGAAAAGGACAAATCAGGAACGATAGTAGAAACAAGTGCATGGAGTTGGAGGAGGTAGCGGAGGTACTTAATGAATACTTTGCTTGAGTATTTACTAGTGAAAATGATCTTGGCAGTTGTGGGGATGGCTAACAGTGGACTGAATTGCTTGAGCGTACAGACATTAAGAAAGAAGACGTGCTGGAGCTTTTGAAAAGTATTAAGTTAGATAAGTCGCTGGGTCCAGACAAGATATACCCCAGGCTACTGTGAGAAGCGAGGGAGGTGATCATTGAGCCACTGGCGATGATCTTTGCATAATCAGTGGGGACTGGAGAAGTACCAGAGGATTGGAAAGTTGCAAATGTTGTTCCCTTGTTCAAGAAAGGGAGTAGAGATAACCCAGGGAATTATAGACCGGTGAATCGTACTTCAGTGATGGGCAAGCTGTTGGAGAAGATCCTGAGAGGCAGGATTTATGAGCATCTGGAGAGTCATAATCTAATTAGGGACAGTCAGCATGGTTTTGTCAAGGGTAAGCCATGCCTTACGGGCCTGATTGCATTCTTTGAGGATATAACAAAAAACAAACTGACGAAGGGAGAGCAGTGGATATAGTGTATATGGATTTCAGTAAGGCATTTGATAAGGTTCCCCAAGCAAGACTCCTTCAGAAAGTAAGGAAGAATGGGAACCACGGAGCCATTGCTTTATGGATCCAGAAGTGGCTTGCCCACAGAAGGCAAAGGGTTATAGATGCTTCATATTCTGCATGAAGGTCAACCCAGATAAGTGTGAAATGGTTCATTTTGGTAGGTCAAATTTGAAGAAAGAACGGGGGCGCTGTTGAGCCATGAGCAAGTAGGGCACACCCTCCTGTGGCTCCGGCAGATTTGATATTAAAACTTCATTTACACAAAGTCAATTTGAGGTTTAGGGTGGCAAATGAAGGGGAGTTGCTCTTCAATACATACCAGAAGGAGAAAGAGTGAAGGAGTGCACTACAAAATGCTGAGAAGAGGAACAGCTAAGGCAGAGACAAACGAAGAAACAGGCTCAATTGACGCCTCGGAGCTCACGAGTGAGGGCCACATGGAGCCACGTGCACAGAGTATGGACAACAATGCGGTATTGGTGGCCATAGAGTCGCTACATGCAGAGCTACGATGAAATCAGACATCTGTAAGAAAATTGAAGAAAAAGTTGCAGAGGTAGCGGTCGCTTTGAGAAGTGAAATTGCTTCGTTGAAAGTGGAAAATGACGCAGCGATTATCGCATTAAAAGCCCAACTGAATACACAAAATCAAACTCTGAAAAAGATAGCAGAGTTGGCTAACGGAGCCTTGGACATAGTTGTGGAGCTGGAAAGCAAGGTGAAACGATTTTGTGGGCAAGTTGAACAACTTTCTGAAAAATGCCTGGATTTAGAGGGGCGTTTGAAACGACAGAAGCTGAGAATTGCGGGCCTACGAGAGGGGAAGGAAAATGGGCAGAAGACAAGAGATTTCGCGGCACAGATGCTAAAAGAAGCTCTAAACCTGGAAGAAGCTCCGGTGACAGACCGAGCACATAGAGCACTTCGGAAGCGCCCGGGGGACGATGAGCTGCCGCCACACCTGATTGTGAGTATCCATTATTGCCATGTATTTGAAGATATAATGCGGAAGGTGATACGTACCAAGAATCTACAATATCAAGGACAAAGGATTCAGATCTTCAGAGACCTTCCATCCACGGTGGCTAAATGATGTGCAGCTTTCACACTGGTCAGGAGGTTGCTGCACGATAGAACCTGAGTCAAGTTTGGCCTCCACTATCCCACGAAGGTGTGAGTGACAATTAATGGAACCGAGGCGGTGTTTACAGATCCAGAAGGAGCTCGCCGGTATGCAGAACGTCGTTCGGGAAATGCTGAGAAGTGACTGTGCACAGTGAGAAGAAATCCCTTACAGAATGAAGATGCCCCAAGTAAAACTCCGCAGTAGGAAATTGTGAATGTTTCGAACATTAATGAGGCCCTGCCTCTAATCCCTGTAGAAAACAGGACTCTTTGAGTTATATTTGGATTGCACTATGTTGGATTAAGGCCCTATGAGTGCACAGATAGTAATAAGAGTTGGTCTAGACTGGTGTTGTATGAGGAGTATGCTGTTAATGGTGCTAGAATAAGTTATAGCTTTGAGAATCACACTTACTTTAACATCTCAATAATCTCTGACTAGTACCACGGAATAAATTAAAGAAATGGGATCTTTGGTTGTTAGTAAATATCGAGGCCAAAGGGGTAAAATATATCAGTTTAATCCAGGAAATGAATATCGGACTAAAATTAAATTTCTCAAGGGTATTAAATAAATATACCCATTCGACTCTATCAAAAGCTTTTTCAGCATCCAATAAAATGACACATTCTGGAATTTTGGGTGAAGGCGTATAAACGATATTCATTAATCTCCTAATATTAAAAAAAGAGTAACGATTTTTAATAAATCCAGTTTGATCAGCAGAAATAATTTGGGGTAATACATTCTCCAATCTCGTTCCCAATATTTTAGAAAAAATCTTAGAATCAACATTCAGCAGAGATATAGGCATATAAGATGCACATTCAGTAGGATCCTTACCTTTTTTAAAAATTAGGGAAATAGAAGCTCGATAGAAAGATTGTGGTAATTTACCTATTGAAACTGCATCCCTAAAACGCTATATAGCCAAGGAGTTAGTGTAGTTGAGAAAAATTTTTAAAATTCTACTGTAAATCCATCTGGACCAGGTGCTTTACCTGAATTCATTGAAAAAATAGCATTCTTTATTTCCTCTACAGTAATAGGTACATCTAGTTTTGAACGTTCATTAAATGATAATTTTAGAATATTCAATTTCTTAAAAAATTCATACATTATAGTGGAGTCATCAGGAAATTCTGATTGATAAAGAGAGGTATAAAATTCTTGAAAGGATTTATTAATCTCGTCATGGTCAACTGTCAAAGTGCCATCTTGCTTACGAATTTTAAGAATCTGTCGTTTAACCGAGGCCGATTTCAATTGATTAGCTAGAAGTTTCCCAGTTTTATCACCATGTATATAAAATTGACTCTTGGTTTTGATTAATTGATTTTCAATTGAAGATGACAATAAAAGGTTATGTTCCATTTGAAGTTCAACTCTCTGTTTATAAAGTTCTTGGTTAGGAGCTATAGAATATTTCTTATCAACTTCTTTAATCTTGTCAACCAGTTTAAGTATTTCCTTATTAGTTCGCTTTTTTAGTCCAGCAGTGTATGAAATAATTTGTCCACGAATATATGCTTTAAAAGTATCCCAGAAGATCCCACTGGAAATATCATCTGTGGAATTCGTTGTAAAGAAAAACTTAATCCGTTCATCAATAAACCTAACAAAATCTGAATCTTGAAGCAAAGAAATATTAAATCTCCATTGTCTAGATTTAGTAGATATATCCCTTAAGTTGATAAATAATTTCAACGGTGCATGGTCAGAAACAGCAATAGAATCATATTCACAACTCATAACAAAAGGAATTAATCGAGAGTCAATAAGAAAGTAGTCAATTCTTGAATAATGCTGATGTACATGTGGAAAAAAAAGAGAACTCTTTGTCATTCAGATGCAAGAATCTCCAAATTTCTGAGATTCCAGAGTCAATCATAAAAGAGTTAATAAGGGTAGCCGATTTATTCGGAAGTGCTCGATTAAACTTGGATCTATCTATCAAAGGGTTTAAACAACAATTAAAATCACCACCCATAATCAGCATATAGTCATTTAAATTGGGAAGAGACGTGAGGAGATTCTTGAAAAAATCAGGACAGTCAACATTTGGGGCATAAACATTGAGCATGGCAACTGTTTTGTTAAATAGCAAGCCAGTAATCAATAAAAATCTGCCATTAGAATCTGAAATCGTCTCATAGTGCATAAATGAAATTGACGAAGCTATAAATATAGGAATGCCTTTTACTTTAGCTTGTGAATTCGCATGATGCTGTTGGTCCTTCCAGAATCTAAAGAAACATTGATTATCCTCTTTCCGGACATGAGTTTCTTGTACAAAAATAATATGAGCATTCATCCTGTGGAATACTTAAAAATTTTTCTTCCGTTTAACCGGGTGATTTAAACCATTTGTATTCCAAGAAACTAAATTAATGGTCTTATCCATCATAATGAGCTCGAGTATAAAGAATGTAAAGGGTTAACCAGAGTAGAGACTCATGACCCCGGAAGAAGAAAAAAGGTCCAAAGAGGAACCGGAAGTTACGACATTTCAGACAGTTTAGTAGCTTCTGGTCAGCCCGTTTAAAAAGAAAAAATGAAAAAGGAATAAAAGGAAAAATACCACCCACCTCCCACAAAACCCCAGAAAAAAGCCAGACAGTGGCCAATGCTAAATCTAAGACTAAACCTACCCCCATCTTTCCGGAGGGCGACCCAACAGAAATATATTTATCAAGGAAAACACCACCCTTATGGAAAAAAGTAAAAACTAACTATAACAAGAAAAAAAAATCTAAAGCGATTAAAAGCATTAAAAAGTTCCTTGCTACTTATATTTCAAAGAACATCAAACATTAAATCGTATTACTATATTAATTTTTCAAATATAAATGATTGGAAATGACGTAAGAAACAGCAAGGATTCTGGGAAGAAGAAAAAAACAATCCCCCATTTTAAAATATAATACTTTAATAACATTTCGAAAAGAAAACAATCATTAAACTTATAACTAAATAACTACCCAAAGGTATTAAGACTAAGATATACAGGATCACTAACAGAAAAGCCTAATATCGTTTAACTATATAAAACGAACCTACACTGCCAGATCGAACTAAACAATCAGAGACGAGAGAAAAAAACCAGATGATACATTGATTAATCCTCCGTAAAGGGAGGCAGATCATCGAGAAAACTTTGGACTTCCATCGGATTTTTAAACAAACCGCGCGAGTTATCCGGCATAACCACTCTCAGACAGGCTGGAAACAGTAACGCTCTTAGTCCATTACTATTTGATATTGCTTTGGAACCGCTAGCTATTGCCATTTGTGACTCCCCTAATATATTTGGTATTACTCGTGGAAATGAGACTCATAAATTATCACTATATGCAGACGATCTACTATTATATATTTCTAACCCAGGAAAATCTATTCCGGCAGTATTAACTTTGCTTGCTCAGTTTAGTAGCTTTTCTGGTTTTAAACTGAACCTAAGTAAGAGTGAACTCTTTCCATTAAATATGCAGGTTCCTATTTATGGATATTCTCCATTTAGATTGATTACTGATTATTTTACTTATTTGGGAGTTAAAATTACTAAGAGACATAAGGATCTATTCAATTTCAACCTTTTACCATTAATTAATCAGGTTAAACAACTGATTACTAAATGGTCCCCTTTGTCTCTATCATTGATTGGCTGTATTAATTCTTTTAAAATGATTATTTTACCCAAATTTTTATATTTATTTCAAGCGATACCGATTTTTATTCCTAAATCTTTCTTTGATATTATTGAGTCTAAAATTTCTTCTTATATATGGCAAAATAGACAACCCAGATTAAGTAAAAAATACTTACAAAAATCTAAGAAAGAAGGTGGTTTGGCATTGCCTGTCCGAAGATTTTACTACTGGGCAATCAATATCCGATACTTAATATTTTGGACACAAGATTGGAATATAACTCCAAGCCCACATTGGGTAAACCTTGAAGGCCATTCTGTACAAGGGTTTTCTTTAGCCTCCATTTTAGGAACTTCATTGCCTTTTGCACTATCTAAATTGAATAAACAATTTTCAACCCTATAGTTAAACATACATTGCGAATATGGTTTCAATTTCGTAAATTTTTTGGCCTGAATGAATTTATGTTATCAAGTCCTATTATATCTAATTCTTTTTCCAACCTTCAGGAATGGACCAAGCCTTTTTGATATGGAAAACGAAAGGTATAATATGTTTTCGCGATTTATTTTTGGATAACTTCTTTACGTCTTTTGAGCAGTTATCTGAGAAATTTGATTTGCCTGGATCCCATTTTTTTAGATACTTACAAATAAGAATTTTTTAAAATGTTACATTGCCTACCTTTCCGAATTCAAATCCTTCTGGCACTCTTGATAAAATTTTAGGCTTTAATCCTTTACAGAAGGGATTAATAGCAATAATTTATGATATAATTATGAAATCACAGCCAGATATATCTGACAAAATTAAAAATGAATGGGAAAGGGAACTTCAACTTTCCCTACCTACAGAGAAATGGGATAAACTTTTTCAATTAGTTAGTACTTCTTCTATATGTGCTAAACATACTTTAATACAATTTAAAGTAGTACACAGAGCTCATATGTCCAAAGATAAACTAGCTCATTTTTATTCCCATATAAACCCTACTTGTGATAGATGTCACTCTGAAGTGGCTTCTTCAACTCATATGTTTTGGTCCTGTCCTCTTTTGGAAAAATATTGGAAAGACATTTTTGATATTATTTCAACAGTTCTATGCTTCGATTTAAAACCCCATCCTATTACGGCAATCTTTGGATTGCCAATGGTAGAACATAGATTTTTGTCTTCTTCAGCCTGTCGAATGATAGCTTTTGTTACTTTAATGGCGAGAAGATCTATTTTGTTGAACTGGAAGGAAACTAATCCTCCAACTACATTCCAATGGTTTTCTCAAATCATATTAAGTTTAAATTTAGAAAAAATTATAAGTGATATTTTTCATCCTTCGGTTAAATTTGAAGAAACTTGGAAACCTTTTATGCAACATTTTCACATGATGTAATCGGACCTTTCCGAATTTAAATTATATGATGAGAGGAGCGGAGTTAACGACATTATTGAACATGTCCGATATAAGCTGTTGGTCTAGCCCGGTTTTTTTTTCTTGGGGTTTTTTTTTTCCTTTTTTCTTTTGGGGTTTTTTTCGTTTATATATTTTTTTTCTTTTTATTTCTTTTTTAACGTTTAATCTCATTATGAGTTTGGAAGTCTTTTATATCTATGTTACTTAAAATTCATTTTATATATGTTGACAAACATTTTTCCAATCTCTTTGTACCAACTTTGTTATTGAGTTTATAATTTTGAAAAATTAATAAAAAGATTGAAAAAGAAAGAAAGATAATCTCTGTTTGCTAGTTTTTCTTGGTTTTTTCATTCGAATGCCAGGTTTGGCTTTGTGACCATCTATATAAGTGGGGAGCTACTAAATTGGTTCAGGGAAGTGTTAGAGATCAAGAAGTTATTCCTAGAGTTTTGACTAGGTGTATTTGTGTATGCAGACATGGGTTTTTTTTGTTGGTTAGTTCAAGCTTTCAAGGGTATGGGGGTTTGGGGGGAGGGAGGTACAGGGGTAAGGGAATGCTGTTTAGGATCCATTCATTTTTAATGATCGATAGATTTACAAAGTCCAGAACAGATCAAAAACATTATCATACAGATGTTAAATACTGAGATAGTAGGCAGTCAGGGGACAAGAAATCGCATTACTTCTTGTTCCTGGAATGTAAATGGTTATAATGAGCCGGTGAAAAGGGGTAAGGAGCTGTCTCACCTAAAATCGCTACAGGCCAATGTGATCTTCTTGCAGGAAACACATTTGAAGAATGAAGCTCACTGTAAAATTTGGGGCAAGTGGATAGGCCAAATATAATCCTCAAAGTTTCCAATGAAATCTAGGGGTGTGGCAATAATAATCGGCAGAAACGTTCCATTTCGTCACCTAACAACAATAGCGGACAAGGATGGGAGATATGTTATGGATACAGGGGAAATACAATCTATGCCAGTTACCTTCCTGAATATCTACGGGCCAAAATGGGATTACCCGAAATTTTTTAGACGAGTTCTAGGATTGATACCAGAGGTCTCCAGCACTAACCTGATTATTGGAGGGGATTTTAATTTTGTTCTGGATACATATTTAGATAGATCTTCCAATCAGAGGGCATTACCAACAAAGGCAAATAACCTGCTGAAAACATATATGGACAATATGAATCTGTGTGAGATATGGAGACTATTCAACCCAACAGGGAGAGAGTATTCATTCCACTCTAGAGTTCATAATGTAGACAATAGACAATAGGTGCAGGAGTAAGTCATTCGGCCCTTTGAGCCAGCACCGCCATTCACTGTGATCATAGCTGATCATCCACAATCAGTACCCCATTCCTGTCTTCTCCCCATTTCCTTTGACTCCACCATCTTTAAGAGCTCTATCTAACTCTTTCTTGAAAGCATCCAAAGAATTGGCCTCCACTGCCTTCTGAGGCAGAACATTCCACAGATCCACAACTCTCTGGGTGAAAAGGTTTTTCCACAACTCCGTTCTAAATGGCCTACCCCTTATTCTTAAATGTTGGCCTCTGGTTCTGGACTTCTCCAACATCGGGAACATGTTTCCTGCCTCTAGCATGTCCAATCCCTTAATAATCTTATGTGTTTCAATCAGATCCCCTCTCATCCTTCTAAATTCCAGTGTATACAAGCCCAGTCGCTCCAATCTTTTAACATATGACAGTCTCACCATCCCGGGAATTAACCTTGTGAACCTACGCTGCACTCCCTCAATAGCAAGAATGTCCTTCCTCGAACTTGGAGACCAAAACTGCACACAATACTCCAGGTGTGGTCTCACCAGGGCTCTGTACAACTGCAGAAGGACCTCTTTGCTCCTATACTCAACTCCTTTTGTTATGAAGGACAACATGCCATTAGCTTTCTTCATTGCCTAGTATATACTAGGATTGACTATTTCCTCCTTGATGGCAAAATACTGCCACAAGTCAATAACATAAGATATCATAGTATTGTCATCTCAGACCACAGCCCTGTTACTTTCTCACTGGAGCTGGGTGAATCGACGTAAATACATAAAAATTGGAGGTTTAATCCTCAGCTACTTACAAACCCAAAATTTTGAGAGTATTTAGAATTGCAAATTTTATTGTTTTCTGAGACAAATGATAATAGTGAAACACCCCCAGGACTACTATGGGAAACATATAAAGCTTATGTTAGAGGATGTATAATTTCTTTTCAGTCTTCCCTAAAGAAACATAGTAGAGCAGAACAAATAGAACTAGAAGAACAAATACAGGTGTCCCCCGCTTTTCGTATGTTCGCTTTACGAAACTTCACGGTTATGAAAGACCTACATTAGTACCTTGTTTTCGCTTTCAGAAGGTGTTTTCACTGTTACGAAAAAAAAATTCAGCGCGCAATAAAAGGCAGCGCGCCCCGAGCAGCCGCTCTCCCCTGGATTCGGAACGGCATTGCATTATCACGAGCCTGTGAGCAGCCATTTGCAAGATGAGTTCTATGGTATCGGAAAAGCCTGAAAGAGCTCGTAAGGGTGTTAAACTTAGACATAATTAAGCGTTTCAATCGTGGTGAACGAAGTAAGGACAAAGTGAGTTTGGCTTGTGGAAGGTGACAAACATGTTGTTGAAGAGGTTTTGGCATCCCATCACCAAGAACTGACAGATGAAGAGCTGATGCAATTGGAAGAAAAAAGGATAACAATCGAAACCGAATGAGTAATGATAAAGTACGACTTTAATTTGAAAGGGTACGTCGGTTTAGGAGATATTTGCAGGATGGTTTGAGTCCTTATTAAAGAACTGTGTGATAGAAAAATGCACGAGGCTCAGCAGTCAAGCAAGCCTTCCACATCAGCCACAGCAGACGACGAACCTCGACCTTCGACATCGAGGTGGGCAGTCATAGGAGAAGATGAGCTGCCTGCTGTAATGGAAACAGTTGACGAGATGACACCCCAGTGTCCCACCACCCCAACCCCCAGGCCATGGACAGCTACCGATTCGCGGAGATTGCAAAGGTAGCCGGGAGGCACACAGCACATCTTTAACAAAAAAGCCGAAATAAACATGCTAATTAGTTAGGTGCCGCCAACATGTAATTGTTGGCCCAGATCAGAGACGACGCAATCAGAAATCGGCACTGATCTGGGCCGACAATTATGGGCCGCACCTAATTAATTAGCATGTTTGTTTTGGCTTTTTTCTTAAAGATGTGCTGGATGCCTCCCGGCTACCGCTGGACCCTGCATGCTTCACGGATTGGTATCGGTTGGTGGCCCGGAGGGTGGGGGCCACTGTACTACCCAGCCTGCGACGACTCAGTCTAACACACCATCATCAGTCTGCTCGGCACTGTCCTGATTCCGGTAAGTGATACTACACTGTACATACATTATTTCTACTTTATATGGGCTGTGTACTTTTAGGTGTTATTTGGTATCATTTGGCAGCTTCATAGCTTCAAGGTTACTGGAGAGAGTGTTCTTGCCAACAGCGCTTGTGCGAGATTTTCTGCCGACGGCGCTTGCGTGATATTTTCACTACGGAGAACAGTTCAGTAATGATTGTGGAAAAGTATTTCTACTTTATATAGGCTGTATATTTATCATATCATTCCTGCTTTTACTATATGTTACTGTTATTTTAGATTTTATGTGTTATTTGGCATGATTTGGTAGGTTATTTTTGGATCTGTGAACGCTCATAAAATTTTCCCATATAAATAAATGGTAATTGCTTCTTCGCTTTATGACATTTTGGCTTATGAACAGTTTCATAGGAACACTCTACCTTCGGATGGCGGGGGAAACCTGTACATAAACTAGACACGGAGAATGCGCGACAGCCATCTGCAGAAAAATACAACAGAATTTCAGCATTAAAATACAAACTTTACCAAATATCTCAGAAAGGATGTGCAGAGCCTTTATGTTTACAAAACAGAATTTCTTTGAATTTGGTGATAGACCGCACAAATTGCCGGCAAGACAACTACGCAAATTGGAAAGTGATCGGGCCATTCATAAAAATAAATCAGACGCGGGCGCTCTGTTGATGTCAGACAAAGACATCAAAGATTCCATCAGTATTATGAAAAATTATATGCATCTCAATCTGATGTACCGGCGAGGAGCGTGCATACATTTCTGGACGCATGTAGGCTACCTTCACTCAATCTGACGGAGTGTCAGGCTTTGGAATCAGAGATTACAAATGACGAAATAGTAAGAACAATAAGATCCCTGAAAAATGGCGAGAGTCCAGGTTCGGATGGAATAGGTAATGAGTTGTATACGAAGTTTCACACATCAAAGTTGCTGGTGAACACAGCAGGCCAAGCAGCATCTGTAGGAAGAGGTGCAGTCGGCGTTTCAGACTGCACCTCTTCCTACAGATGCTGCTTGGCCTGCTGCGTTCACCAGCAACTTTGATGTGTGTTGCTTGAATTTCCAGCATCTGCAGAATTCCTGTTGTTTTGTATACGAAGTTTAGTGACTTATTAGCACCTTATATGGTAAGAATGTACAGAAAGTCGTTTGAAACTGGCAGGTTACTCCAAACCCTGAACGAGGCCATTATCACACTTATTCCGAAGAAGGACAAAGACTCAGAGGAGGTCGGATTTTATAGGACAATTTCACTGCTAAATTCAGATCAGACATTTTGGCTAAAACGCTGTCAAGGAGACTCAGTCAGCAGATAAATAAATTGGTACACTCAGCTCAAACAGGGTTTATCCCTAAAAGGAATTCTTTCCATAACATCAGGCGCCTTCTTACTATAATGCATTCCCCAAGACATCCTAAGAAAGACCTTATAATATTAAGTTTAGATACTGAGAAAGCATTCAACCAAGTGGAATGGCAATACCTCTACAAGGTTTTGAAAAAATTTGGAATGGGAGACAAATTTACAACTTGGATTAAGCTACTGTACAGTAACCCTAGTGCTAAAATACTAACTAATCAGACCCTCTCGGAACCATTCAGTTTGCACAGGGGCACAAGACAGGGCTGTGCATTAAGTCCCTTATTACTTGTGCTGGCCCTGGAATCACTGGTGGAGACTATAGGTTCTCACCCCGAAATGTATGGATACAATACAGAATATACTAACAACAAAATTTCCCTTTATGCGAAGATGTTTTGTTGTTTGTAATGAAACCATATATTACTATTACAGTTTTGCTAGAAATAGTCAATTTATTTGGCACTTTCTCGGGTATAAGATTAATTGGGGGAAAAGTGAATTGTTCCCAGTCCGAGTAGAAGAACAGGAGGGGCTTAAACAATTTCCATTCAAAATAACTCTTGAGAAGTTTACTTACCTTGGAATTGTAATAATCTAAAAGTATAGTTCTCTATTTGAAGCAATTAAAAAGAAAATAGAATTTTGGAAGACAGTCCCAATTTCTTTAGTGGGTAGAGTAAATACAGTCAAAATGATCTTTCTTCCCCAACTGCTCTGTCTATTTCAGAACCTGCCCCTCTATCTTACCAAAACCCTTTTTAAAGGATTAGATTCGATAATTCTACCTTTTATATGGAATTATAAAGCCCATCGAATTAGGAAAGAACATCTCTGCATGAATAAGACTCATGGGGGGCTGGTACTATCCAACTTTATTTTTTATTACTGGGCTGCTAATGTCAGCTATATAGCATACTGGATAGATGATACAGTTGTACTTCCTAGATGGTTAGAGATGGAGCGTGAGGATTGCCTACCATATTCCATAGGGGCAATCATTATGTCCCCCTATTTGGTTAAATAAAGCCTGTTATAGAGGCAATCCCATTATCCATAGCACCATACAGATGTGGAGACAAATGGGGAAGCATTTGAAACTCAGAATATTATCTTTTCTTGTACCTATATCAGCGAACCCCTCTTTTATCCCCTCATGTATAGATGGGGCCTTTGATGCATGGCAAGAATTAGGGATACCCAGCATTGGGGACCGATACATACAAGGGATTTTTGCGTCATTTTGGCAGCTCCAGGACAAATTCAGATTGCAAAAGAGTCATTTTTTCAGGTATCTCCAGCTAAGACACTATATAAGATCACATCTTTCTGGTTTTGAGATGGCAGAACCCAATGAATTAGATAATCATTTAAGATCATGTTTAGGGACAGAACACATCATCGCCTATCTTTATGATGCCAGACAAAACAAGTGTCATACAACAATGGATAATATTAAAAAAAGACTGGGAAAAGGAGTTGGGTACAGAGATAGAGGAGGTTATATGGAATGAGACTTTGGAGTATGTTAACTCCTGTTCCATCAATGCCCGGCATTGTTTAATACAATTTAAAATCCTACATAGACTACATTACTCAAAAGTAAGGATTCATAAAATATTCCCAGAGGTGTCCCAATGTGTGAGAAATGCAAGTCCTCGGAGGCAAATTTGTTACATAGTTATGCTTTATGTCCCAGGATACAAGAGTATTGGAAGCAAATATTTGAAGTCCTATCGAAGGTACTAAAGGTTCAGATAATACCAGACCCCATTTTAATAATTTTTGGAACTTCTGCAAGGTCAAATAAATTCCAGGCTACCCAGCAACAACTCCTGACCTATGGCAAACTTAATGGAAAGAAACTCATACTGATGTTCTGGAAAAAGGAGGAAACTCCATCACTCAGACAATGGCTGGCTGCATTAATGGATACTCTGCATCTAGAGAGGATGATACGTTATCAAGGACAGACTCAAGGAATTTGAAAAAATTTGGCAACCAATACTGTTGTATTTAGATGAGACCGACAGCTGAACAAAGTGGGGGGTGGGGGGCGGTAGGACCTAAACAGCACATACGGGAGGAGTGAGGGAAGGGTAGGGCTAGGAAGGGGAAAGGAGATGGGGTGGTAGGGTTTCCTTTGCTTTTTACTTGTTCACTATACATACAATCATTTGACTTTCATTATGTTGTTATAAGAAAGAAAAGAAAAAAGAAGCATTGTACTTTTGGACATTGCCAGTTGTGGTTAAGCTGATGTTGCTTCACAATAAAACATTTGAAAACAAATTTGAAGAAAGAATATAATATTAATGGTAAGACTCTTGGCACTGTAGAGGACCAGCGAAATCTTGGGGTCTGTGTCCATAGGATACTCAAAGCTGTTAGGTTTTGAAGATTATTGATTAGTTTTGAGGGGATGATGGTGTTTAATGCAGAGCTGTATTCAATGAAGAACAACATGATGTATGCATCTTCACTGCCCGGATATTCCAGAGCTGAGTGAACAGCCAATGAAATGGCATCTGCTGTTGACCTGTTGTGACTATAAGCAAATTGGAGTTGATCTAAGTCACTCCTTAAGCAAGAGTTGACATGCCTCATGACCAACCTCTCAAAGCACTTCAGCACAGTGGATGTAAGTGCAACTGGATGGTACTCTTTGAGACGGGTTATCACATTCTTCTCGGGCACTGATATGATTTAAGCCTGCTTGAAGCAGGTGAGTACCTCAGACTATTGAAGTGAGAGGTTAAAGATGATACAGATAAAACACAATTTAGTGCTGTCTGAATGGTAAATATTGACTAAGCCAACTAGTTAAATCCTAATTTCTTCTCCAGGTTAGGATATTGTATATTTTATATCTGAGTCTTAGAAACAATCTAGAAAAAGACATTTTCAACCACATTGCTTTAAACTTACTCAGTGGTGGCACCCAAAGCTTCTGAAGTGGGGAATTCCAAAGGCTTACAAAGTAATATCCTGTTGTATCTTTCTTGTCTCAATGAAAACTGTTACTGCATATTGCTTCTTAGCAACAAAATGCTCAGCTCATACCAGCCATGGGAACATCAGCAGTTAGTTCTATGGGGAACTCTGAAGATTACCAATTTAAGAACCTAGATGCTAGACACTAGACACTAGAATACTACAGCACAGTACAGGCCCTGCAGCCCTCGATGTTGTGCCGACCCATATATTCCTAAAAAAAGTACTAAACCCACACTACCCTGTAACCCTCTATTTTTCTTTCATGCTAATCAGAATTCAAACAAACCAGAAAAAAGAAAGACAATACCAGCTGATAACTATAAAGTGCCCACTGAACAAACTGTATCATGGACAATAAATCTAATTAAACTACTACATTGGTTGCTTATTAAACATTGTTAAGACTGAAAGTTATCTTTCAATCCACACCACTTAACACTTGCAGTCTTGTTATCACTCTAATGACCTCTCAGATCACTGAGACCAATATATCCTGTCTGAGGTGTGTCAGCCAGAAACTAATGCTTTATGTTAGATGGGATCCAATCAGCTCTCTGGGACTCATATTAACATTCTAGTAACTTTGTCACTTTATTTTTGTGCCTGTCCACATTTACAGGTGTCCCCCGCTTTTCGAACGTTCGCTTTATGAAACCTCACTGTTACGAAAGACCTACATTAGTTCCCTGTTTTCGCTAACAGGTGTTTTCACTGTTACGAAGAAAGGCAGCGCGCGCCCCGAGCAGCCGCTCTCCCCCGGATTCGGAATGGCATTCTCGCCGGCACTGCTTTAACACATGCCTGTGAGCAGCAGTTAGCAAGATGAGTTCTAAGGTACTGGAAAAACCTAAAAGAGCTCGTAAGGGTGTTACACTTAGTGTAAAACTAGACATAATTAAGCGTTTTGATCGTGGTGAACGAAGTAAGGACAAAGTGAGTTTGGCTTGTGGAAGTTGACGAAGATGATGTTGAAGAGGTTTTGGCATCCCATGACTAAGAACTGATAGATGAAGAGCTGATGCAATTGGAAGAGGAAAGGATAAACAATCGAAACCGAGTGAGTAATGATAAAGTACGACTTCAATTTTGAAAGGGTACGTAGCTTTAGGGCATATTTGCAGGATGGTTTGAGTGCTTACAAAGAACTGTATGATAGAAAAATGCGCGAGGCTAAGCAGTCAAGCAAGCCTTCCACATCAGCCACAGCAGACGACGAACCTCAACCTTTAATATCGAGGCAGGTGGAGATAGTAGAAGATGACCTGCCTGCCCTGATCGACGATGAGATAACACCCCAGTGTCCCACCACCCCAACCCCCAGGCAGCAGACAGATACCGATTCGCGGACAATGCAGCAGTAGCCGGGAGGTACACAGCACATCTTTAAGAAAAAAGCTTTAATAAACATGCTAATTAATTACGTGCCGGGCCGCACCTAATTAATTAGCATGTTTGTTTCGGCTTTTTTCTTAAAGATGTGCTGTGTGCCTCCCGGCTACCGCTGTACCCCTGCATGCTTCGCGGATCAGTATCGGTTCGCTGCCTAGAGGGTGGGGGCCACTGCACCACCCAAACTGCGACGACTCAGTCTGACACACCATCATCAGTGTGTTCGGCAAGCTGACTTCCCGATTCCCGTAAGTGATACTACACTGTACATACATGATTTCTACTTTATATTGGCTGTGTATTTTTACGTGTTATTTGGTATGATTTGGCAGCTTCATAGCTTAAGGTTACTGGAGAGAGTGTTTTTGCCAACAGCGCTTGCACTGTGTTTCTGCAGAGAGCGCTTGCGTGAGATTTTCACTACAGAGAATAGTTCAGGCAATGATTGTGGAAAAGTATTTCTACTTTATATAGGCTGTATATTTATCATATCATTCCTGCTTTTACTATATGTTACTGTTATTTTAGGTTTTACGTGTTATTTGGCATGATTTGGTAGGTTATTTTTGGGTCTGCGAACGCTCACAAAATTTTCCCATATAAATAAATGGTAATTGCTTCTTCGTTTTACGACATTCCGGCTTACGAAACGTTTCATAGGAACGCTCTACCTTCGGATGGTGGGGGAAACCTGTATTGATTTCTATTCCTAGACCTTTGACATAGAGCTATTGATCCAAACTTCTCTTTTTTAAATTTCCCATTTTTGCACTACTTAATTATTTGATATATTTACTGTGAATCAGTTTTTTCCCATATTATCATGTATTGAATTGTACTGCTGCCGCAAAGTTAACAAATTTCACGACATAAGTCAGTGATATTAAAACTGATTCAGATTCATCCGTAAGAAAATACTTAGATCTAACAAAATTTATGACCACACACTTAGGTTAAACTCAATTCAGCTTTAATTCTAATTTTAATTAAATTTCTGCTACATTTACGCTATGTACTATGCTACCTAACATAGCATTGGCAACAAACCTGGATAAACATCCACCTAATCCTGTGTCTACTGGCAGGTTTGAACATATGGATAATCCACCAAATGGTGTAGATTCCCAAGGATGGTTGGAGGGGCTGGTGGTGATCCTCAGCAATGTTCTTCCATTTTGAGATCATCTCAGCTTCCTAACTAATTTACTATGCAAACCAGCAGGTTGCTTCCAAGTCCTCCTTCCCTGAAACAATTATGTAAATACCTCTTGGAAACTCTCCTGTTAGTTACAATTGTAAAACATTCAGTTCTTACCTTTTTATGTGATTTAGACTTTACAAATCCATTCTTATTCTTTCAAGCAGATTGTATTTGTCCAAATGCTCAGTTAGCATTCTCGGCAACAGCTTTCAGGAACTTACTCACAATTGATGTTAAATAAAGAGGGATACAATTTCTTCCTCTTAAGACAAAAAGCAATATTAATAGAATTCTGATATAACAGACGATACCTAAACCAAGCGTGCTTTGAAAGATTATAACTAATACTACACTAATTTCCTCCTCTGTGTCCTTTTATTCCATTGGATAGAAGTGATTCAGTTCTGCACTGAACAATCTTCAATATCATTGATTCACAAATTGTTTCACAAATATATCCTAAACACCATAAGTAAAATCTGCAACCCCAGAATCAACTAACCTCCTAATGGGCAGCACAGCAGCGTAGTGCTTAGCACAATGTTTTACAGTTCCAGCAACCCGGGTTCAATTCCCACAGCTGCCTGTAAGGAGTTTGTATGTTCTCCCGTGGCCACATGGGTTTTCTCCGGGTTTCCCAGTTTCCTCCCACAGTCCAAAGGCATACCAGTTGGCAGGTTAACTGGTCATTGTAAATTGTCCCATGATTACGCTCGGATTAAACCAGGAGTTACTGGGCGGTGTGGTTCGAAAAGCTGGAAGGGACTATTCCGCGCTGCATGTTAATAAATAAATAATCTATGTAATAACTAAACTCCTAATCTAAACTTTATAGTAAACTTTTTCCTAACTCTGTCCAATGCAATAATATCCTTTCTTAAAGAAGCAGAACAATGCTGTACATAATACTTCAGACGTAGTCTCATCAATGCCCTATAATACTGAAGCATAATCTCCCTACCTTTGAATTCAATTCCTCACAAATAAACAATCTTCTGTTAGCTTTCCTAGTTATTTCCTACATCTGCGTAGGAGCCTTTCACAAACTATGCACTATGACACCCAGGTGCCTCTGCATCCTCCCTGTGGCACTTATTATGTCTTGTCAAACAGAAAAAAAGACTGATTTATGTGATTTCCTGTTTGCCTACTACTCTTCCATCTACCCCATATGTTACTTCTGACACATAAACTTCTATTTCTGCAATAACCTTTGATGTTACACCTTAATTTCAATTGCATCTTGATCTATTCAGATAATAGTTTTGATTTATTGAATTTATTCATTGTTGTGGGCATATTGACAAATAATGAAGACTTTTGTGGCACTGCTGACATTGTTAATCATTAATAATAAAAATGCATTTTGGGATTCTCATAACTATGGGATTCAGGAACAGCTTCTACTCCTCCACCATCAGATACTGAATAGTCCATAAACCCATGAACACTACTTCATTATTTCTTTTTACACTTTTTATTTTGTAATATCTATTATTTTTATGTCTTTGCACTGTGACGAGAATACACATAGATAAGATGTTAGCTGTCCTGTGTGATCAGCAGTTGGTCTGCCACCTGTCTTCAAGAGAGAGATAAGGAACACAATGAAACAGCATCTGGAGATGTGTAATGAAGGGACGGGAGAGAGAGAGCTGTCTGGAGCGGCTCCCCCTTTGAACCCTGAACTGTTTGAAGTGATGGACAGGCGATACCCTAGCAGGGGGATAAAAAGGGACCGGTTCGCTAAGGCAGGACACACACGACACCCGAGGTAACAAGACCCTGGAAGCGGTGCGCCTCTCACGAGTCGGTGGGAAGTATCGGACAACGCACAGGGTGGAAAGGTACAATCAGCGGGGACCCGGTGTGTGTCCACCCTTGCTTGGGTGCCGGGTTCACTGCAGAGGATCGACCGCATCTGGAGGAGGGGTCACAGTCGGTGACCTCAGGTGACATCACCAAGGACTCACCCAAAAGCTGCTTGTGAGCAATTATCGCCGGTCTGTGAGTGGAAGCCGTTTCTGAATGATCAGTCGTTCCCGTTCTCTCTCTCTCTCTCCCCCCACATTGTCCATCACCATGGCAATGATTACTGCGAACTGAACTACTAAATTGGACTGAACTTTGTGTCACTTTGAAATTGGTCATTTATCCCTAGACAATGATAGAGCTTGATTGATGCTGTTATCTTAATTCTGTGCACATGTGTGTTTATCATTGCTGAACTGTTGCATTTATTATCCTTTCGATTACTGTGTTGCTTGTTTCTTTAATAAAACTTTCTTAGTTCTGGTAATCCAGACTCCAACTGAGTGATCCATTTCTGCTGGTTTGGCAACCCAGTTACGGGGTACGTAACAGCACAAAATTTAGAACATACAAGTCAGCGATAATAAACCTGTTTGATTCAGTCGTGGGAAATTATACACAAGAGGACAATGCAAAATGAAGACAGAGTAACTTTTTAACATGAACTAGAAGCAAGGATTCTATGATTTTTCATAGGTATAAAAGATTAAACTCACTATTGAACTCATTTAATTCTTCCTGAAGCAAGCCCACTGCCCACTGGTTCTTTCTCCTTTTACCTTATCATCCAGTCCCATCAGTATCATTTCTTACTAATATCCTTGGCTACATTATCTATGCCAGCACTAGATTCTGTACCAAATAACTTCTCATTCTAAACAATGTCAAACTTTATCTCTATTTATCTAAATATCCAAGTTCACTGCAATCCTGTCCTTCCTTAAATCTGTCCCTATATATATATACACCAACCTATATTCATGGATTATTCTATAGCTTGCCATTGTACACAGCCTTGTTCAGAGAGGAAAATATTTGATCAATCCGTTGAATCACCTGCTTGCCCCATTAAAATTTACCCATATCCAATAGTTAGAAACATAAAAAACCTACAGCACAATACAGGCCCTTTGGCCCACAAAGCTGTGCCAAACATGTCCTTACCTTAGAAATTACCTCTATTTTTCTAAGCTCCATGTACCTATCCAGGAGTCTCTTAAAAGACCCTATCGTATATGCCTCCACCACCGTCACTGGCAGCCCATTCCACGCACTCACCACTCTCTGCATAAAATACTTACCCCTGACATCTCCTCTGTACCTACTTCTAAGCACCTTAAAACTGTGCCCTCTCATGCTAGCCATTTCAGCCCTGGGAAAAAGCCTCTGACTATCCACATGATCAATGCCTCTCATCATCTTATACACCTCTATCAGGTCACCTCTCAGCCTCCGTTGCTCCAAGGAGAAAAGGCCAATTTCACTCAACCCATTCTCATAAGGCATGCTCCCCAATCCAGGCAACATCCTTGTAAATCTCCTCTGCACCCTTTCTATGGTTCTTTCAATTCATTAATGACTACACGTTCCCAACTCCCTGGTCATTAATCCTCCATCACAACATTTCTACAATTACCAATCTGCTCAAGTATCTGTATTCACTTTTGATGTGCTATGTACATTAAACCCATTACTCTCTCATGCCAGCCAGCAACAACATCCGTAAGAAATACAACATACAAGAGATTATGGCCGATAGGTGGCTTAATTATTCATTGCTAGTTGGTTTTACTTGAATTTGCCAACTCTACCAGAATTAGTCTTCTTTTGCAAACCTCCCATAAAATCTTCTTTCTTTCCACTACCAAATACAGTGACTTCCTTAAGATCAATATTACTAGAAAAGCCGCTCCTGCAATTCAAAGCAAAGTTTTCTGCAAGACTTCACTTATCCTCTCATTTGCCCACATTAATTGTCGGCAAATGGAGGAATCCATTATTATTGGTGGTGGTAAATAGATCTTAAATAGAGCCAAAGTCAATGTGGCTTTATTACAGGAAATTAGATTAGAGTATGAGGACATGCAGTCCTCTTTTATTGTCATTTAGTAATGCATGCATTTAGAAACGATACAATGTTCTTCCAATATGATATCACAGAAGCAGAAGACAAATCAAGACTAAAAAAACTGACAAAAACCACGAAGTTATAACATATAGTTACAATAGTGCAAAGCAATACCGTAATTTGATAAAGAACAGACCATGGGCACGGTAAAAAAAAAATCTCAAAGCCTCTCGAAAGTCCCATCATCTCACGCAGACGGTAGAAGGAAGAAAACTCTCCCTGCCATGAGCTTCCAGCGCCGCAAACTTGCCGATGCAGCACCCTGGAAGCACCTGACCACAGCCGACTCTTGAATCCGTCCAAAAAATTTGAGCCTCCGACCAGCCCTCCAACACCAAGCACCGAGCACCATCTCTGCCGAGCACTTCGACTCCGGCCCCGGCAACAGGCAATAGGCAAAGCCGAGGATTTGGGGCCTTCCCCTCCAAAGATTCTCGATCGCACAGTAGCAGCGGCAGTGAAGCAGGCATTTCAGAAGTTTCTCCAGATGCTCCTCCATGCTTCTTATGTCTGTCTCCATCAAATCAGGATTGTGCAGGTACCTGCTTAACAAATACAATATCATTTTGGAGGGGCCGCACGCGCTGCATCGCGCCGCCATCTTCTCCTCCCCTCAGTATGCTTTACAGTATGCTTGGCAAGTTTAACAGAAAGAGATGTCTCCCTGAATATATAATAGTTACCAGTAGATATTTGAAAGAATGGAGCACGTTTGAAGAGCTGCCACATGTATAGCTATAATGTAAAATAAGCTTTCAAGATTTCCGATCATGATATAGAGAGGCTTCTTTCACAATGAAGGTTGTGCATTTTTGAGTTCTCTAGTCAAGTGTTGCGGATACGGTCATCCTTAAATACATGCTAGGACTAGTTCGATAGATTCTTAGACACCAAGGGATATAGATATTGAGAAGGAAAGTAGTTGAGATACGGAACATACCATGATTTTGCTGAATGGCGCAGCAAGCTTCAAGGACCGTATACAGAACTCCTGCTTATGTTTCTTATGTTAAACTGCAACACAATCTACAAATCATCTGTGTGAACTGAGAGAGAAGAAAATACTGGATTTAGAGGGATTAAAAAGAAATTCTTAAATAATAATTAAAATCTTAGTGAGGATTCCACTCAGTTAGGTTTCAGTATCAGTTGTGTTACTTGACACCAATTATGTTGTAAAATGCTAAATCC
This sequence comes from Mobula hypostoma, assembly GCF_963921235.1. Lineage (NCBI taxonomy): Eukaryota > Metazoa > Chordata > Chondrichthyes > Myliobatiformes > Myliobatidae > Mobula > Mobula hypostoma. The sequence goes on along the minus strand of NC_086105.1, from coordinate 88,926,809 downwards.
AGCAGTGCACACTGATGCATTTGGATGGCAAGTCAATAGACGTGATTCCAAAGGTTTAAAGATATGATCATAATCTGGATAGCATATTTGGTAGCAAGTGTACTGTCATCAAACACTTCAGTTTCACTTCCACATCAATAACACCAAGTTCTATTAATACTAGAGCAAAATCCAGACCAGTATCTTCCAATCCTCACTTATAAAGCATTTGGGAAATTGAAAGAGAACCCGAAAGTGCAGAGCATACATGAGTTAAATGTACTGATATATTAAAAAATCTACGATTTTTTTAGTACTTGCATACTGAAACTTTTATAACTTCCTGCAAGTGAACTTATTTTCATGTATTATTAATACTTTGACAGATTTCAACAAAGCCTTGGAACAGAGAATGTTTTTCACATTGTCTTGTCAAATCTACAAGGGTTGTTTGCTCAATATTCGATGAATTTCTCAATCTTATTATCAATATGGTACTCCATTAAATTTCACTAATAAGTCCAGAGATGATCATTTTATTTTTATCAAACATAAGAACTCTGCAGATCATTCCCAATGGATATTTAATGCTTTTTGTCTGATGTCTATTCAAAGAAATCTACAGGAGGAGCTAGCGAGATAGTCTGCAACTGATTATTTCTAAGATTGCTCTTTCTACCATCATGATGCCCCTTGCATAAAACTACAGTTAATGTTTTCACTTATCTAACCAGCATTAGGGAAAATGATATACAGCACGAACATTCTGTCAAAAGAAGATGTGTTTGCTCTTAATTTAAAAATCAACAAAATATTCAGTAGTTGAACTTGCTAAGCTAAAAAAAATCTTGTTGCCAAGCATTTTCATGCAACTTGAAAATTTTATATAATTACAAAACAAGTATCAAGCAAAAGTTAATGTTTGAAAATTATTTCATAAGTAATTATTTATTTTATAAAAATTTAAGAATTCATAAAGGATAGGAATTGTCATAGCTGTCAGTCTTTTCCAGATGTTTCTGGTGTATCAACTCTGCGAATTTTTCAGGAAAGCACTATCTTGTTATAAACAGACATATTCCATTATCTGCCAGGGTGACAGAACCTCCATATTTTTCTTTCATCGGTCAAAAGATTTTTACTGAGCAAATCAATTTCCTCAACACCTCATAGCCAGTATACTCCGTGAAACTTCACTAGTAACAAACAAGTGCCTAGCTAGAAGAATTCTCAGATCTGTGCTGCGATGCCTGTCAGCCAGTTTCATATCAAAGATATGCCTCAGGCAATTCTAAAAGGACAAAAAGAAATTGTAGAAGGAAGACAAGGTTGGCAAGTGACATCAAGCGTTTTTATATATAAAAATATGACATACTGCCGACATTTTTCTCTAACCAGAAATATGCTTGATCTGTCATATTAGAGAATTCATGGGATACTATGTCCACTGGTTATATTCCTTTGTCATAGAGGTCGGAAGAAATTAGCATCAGGCACTAGTTGTCCATTGTCTCAATATTTAGGAAGAAGTAAGTGAGCTTTAAAAATAATGTTTCTGGTCAACGATCCTTTTCAGAATGGGAAAAGAGAGAAAACGATTTAAAGCTAGCCTCCTTTCTACTTTGCTCATAGTTCACAATTATTTTCAGATCTAATTTCATAATCTCACAATTAACACAGGGATCATTACAGCTATGAATGACACAGCTTCTTTCTTTTGACAAAGTGTTTTGACTAAGATGCGGTATTTTCAAACCCTGATCCTAAAGAAACAGACAAATAAAATTGCTGTGGGTGTGGATGGGACAGGTGACATGAAAATTTTCAGGAGAAAAGAATAGCAATAAAACAAGTTAACTTGATAAGAAGTAGCTTTGTTAAAAATCGTTAACAGAAGCATTGCCATTAGAAGTAAAATTGAGCAAAGAATTCAGGAAATGTTTGTTTTAGTGAATATTTTTAACAAAATTAAAGGAGATAGTTAATAAATTTCATCTAAAGTGAGGTTTATAAAAGATTCAAACTATTTAAACTCCTTTAATTTGGTTAGAAAGAATTACTAGAAACACTGAACTGTTCGCAAATCATCTATGACAAGCGAAACACACCAAATTTTAAAAGAGAGCAGGGCTTTGTCAGGACTTTCTGCAGAGCTTCAGATCACACAGGTTATTAAGCATTAGGTTCAAGTGGAATGGCCATTGTTTGAGTGGAACAGAGTGTGGGGAACTTAGGGTTTCGGTCAAGAGGCAAAGACTAGGCCTTCTCCCTCTCACTCTCATGCAGCTATTCTTTAAGAAAGGCTTAAGTACTAACTATTAAGAAAGGATAAGCCAGAAAATTATAGCCCGTGAGCCTGATGTCACTTGTGGGTAAATCATTGGAAGGCATTCTAACGTACATGATATTTAAGCATTTGGATAGATGAAGCCTGATTAGGGATAATCAATATGGGTTTGTGTCTGGTAGGTCATGCCAAACCAATCTTAAAAAGTTTTTAAAGAAGGTTATGAAGGAAAGGCAGTGAACATTGTCTACATGGAAAGTATTCTTAGAAATGTTATATATAATTATCTGGATAGACAGGGTCTGATTAGGAACAGTCAACGTGGATTTGTGCGTGGAAAGTCATGTTTGACAAATCTTATTGAATTTTTTGAAGAGGTTACTAGGAAAGTTGACGAGGGTAAAGTGGTGGATGTTGTCTATATGGACTTCAGTAAGGCCTTTGACAAGGTTCCACACGGAAGGTTAGTTAGGAAGGTTCGATCGTTAAGTATTAACATTGAAGTAGTAAAATGGATTCAGCAGTGGCAGACGCCAGAGAGTAGTGGTGGATAACTGTTTGTCAGATTGGAGGCCGGTGACTACTGGTGTGCCTCAGGGATCTGTACTGGGTCCAATGTTGTTTGTCATATATATTAATGATCTGGATGATGGGGTGGTAAATTGGATTAGTAAGTATGCAGATGATACTAAGATAGGTGGAGTTGTGGATAATGAAGTAGGTTTTCAAAGCTTGCAGAGAGATTTAGGCCAGTTAGAAGAATGGGCTGAAAGATGGCAGATGGAGTTTAATGCTGATAAATGTGAGGTGCTACATTTTGGTAGGACTACTCAAAATAGGACATACATGGTAAATGGTAGGGTATTGAAGAATGCAGTAGAACAGAGGGCTCTAGGGATAATGGTGCATCGTTCCCTAAAGGTGGAATCTCGTGGATAGGGTGGTGAAGAAAGCTTTTGGTATGCTGGCCTTTATAAATCTGAGCATTGAGTATAGGAGTTGGGATGTAATGTTGAAATTGTACAAGGCATTGGTAACGCCAAATTTGGAGTATTGTGTACAGTTTTGGTCACCGAATTACAGGAAAGATGTCAACAAAATAGAGAGAGTACAGAGAAGATTTACTAGAATGTTACCTAGGTTTCATCTCCTAAGTTACAGAGAAAGGTTGAACAAGTTGGGTCTTATTATTCTTTGGAGCATAGAAGGTTGATGGGGGACTTGATAGAGGTATTTAAAATTATGAGGGGGATAGATAGAGTTGATGTGGATAGGATTTTCCCATCGAGAGTGGGGGAGATTCAAACAAGAGGACATGAGTTGAGAGTTAAAGGGCAAAGGTTTAGGGATAACATGAGGGGGAACTTCTTTACTCAGAGAGTGGTAGCTGTGTGGAACGAGCTTCCAGCAGAAGTGGTTGATGTTGTCGTTTAAAGTTAAATTGGATAGCTATATGGACAGGAAAGGAATGGAGGGTTATGGGCTGAGTGCAAGTCAGTGAGACAAGGTGGGAGTAAGAGTTCAGCACAGACTAGAGGGGCCAAGATGGCCTGTTTCCATGCTGTAATTGTTATATGGTTATTAGCAAGGCTCTTGACAAAGTCACACATGAGACACTGGTCAAGAAGATTTAGTCACTTGGCACTCAGGATAAAGTAGTCAATTGGATTTAGCATTGACGTTATGAGAAAAATCAGAGAGTGGTAGTAGATGGTTGCCTCTCTGACTGGAGGCCTGTGACTCATGGTGTGTGCAGGGACCAGTGCTGGTCCTTGTTATTTGTCATCTATATTAATGATTTGGATGATAATGTAGTAAACTGATTCAGCAAATTTGTGGATGACACTGAGACTGTAACCACAGTGGACAATTCAGAGAAGTGTGAGATGTTGTTTTTTGGGAAGCCAAACCAGAGCAGGACTTAACACAGTGAGCTCTAGGGCACTGAGGAGTGCAGTAGAACAAAGGGTTCTGGGAATACAATCCATAATCCCTTGAAAGTGGCATCACAGGTAGAAAGGGTTGCAAAAAGAGCTTTTGGTACATTGGCCTTCATAAATCTAAGTATTAAGTACAGAAGTTGGGATGCTATGTTGTAGTTGTATAAGACAAATTTGGTGAGGCCAAATTTGGAGTGTTGTTTGCAGCTTTGGCCACCTCCTTACAGGAAAGATATCAACAAGATTGAAAGAGTACAGAGAGAATTTATGAGCATGTTGCTGAGACTTGTGCACCTGAGTTATAGGGAAAGGTGAAGAGGTTAGGACTTTACTCCCTGAAATATATGAGAATAACGGGGGATTCGATAGAGGTATACTAAATTATGAGGCGTATAGATAGAGTAAATGCCTGCAGGCTTTTCCCACTGAAGTTGGGTGGAAGAAGAATAGAAGTCATAGGTGAAAGGTGAAATATTTAAGGAGAAGCTGAGGGGAAACTTTTTTACTCAGAGAGTGGTAAGTGTATGGAGCAAACTGACAGTGGAAGTGGTGGATGCGGATTCGACTGCAACGTTTAAGAGACATTTGAATAAGTTAGTATATGGACAGGAGGCGTATGGGAGCAATGGTCCAGGTACTGGTTGATGCAACTAGGCTGGAATGGAAATCTCTTGCTGACTACCATCTACCCTCCTCCATCAGCCGTTGTAAGAAAGATCAGAAGCAGCAAGGCTATATAATACAATCTGAGTACGGGAATCTTGTTTAACACCACCAAGATTGGCAGAATGATCACCAATCAAGTCCTTAAGTACACAATCACCAAAGTAGGTCTGTGGTGAGTAGTTGGAAATTAATATATTTGACCTCGATCACACCAATCTACTTATTCCAAATGTTTCTGTCCATGGTGGTTCATATCAATAGGAGTGATTGTTACATAGAGTTTGGGGAGTCAAAGCCCATTCTTTGCACATGGGCACCCATCTTTGGGTCATTTGCCGATAGATGTCGCATCTCAAACAGTCATTTATGGGAATGTGTAGAACATTAGTAGAAAGAGAATTGTATTCCACCATAAAATGTAAGCACTGCTTGGCTATCAGTCCTATAAGGACAGTTGTCAACAGATTCAATTGTAACAGTCAGATGGGTGCTGTTTAGGTCAAGAACAAGAAGCTTTATACCCCACAACTGTCACAGATGTAGGCTGGTAGCCATGTCTTTCAGACAGCTAACCTTTACCAATTCAGGGAAACAACTCAATGAGGTGGGTTTAGGTATAAATGGGAAATCAAAATCAAATTGAATTTGGCAAAGCTGCATGCATGTTAAATAGTAGATGCAGCACACAGTATTTAGAACGAAGCATTCCTCTGGAGTCCTGCTAAATCCCGTTGTGATAATGGTGTATAATTAAACAGCTAAATGGAAGAAAAGATCCCAAACAATTACCACCCTCATTGATGGAGTCAACATCTGAAAGCCCAAAAGGCCTCCTCCTAAAACATCAACAAGCCTAACCAACACGATTCACTCCATGTACTGTGAAGCCATGGGACAAGATAACATCCATCATTGGTATTAAAAAACAACACACATCAAAGTTGCTGGTGAACGCAGCAGGCCAGGCAGCATCTCTAGGAAGAGGTACAGTCGACGTTTCAGGCCGAGACCCTTCGTCCTGAAACGTTGACTGTACCTCTTCCTAGAGATGCTGCCTGGCCTGCTGCGTTCACCAGCAGCTTTGATGTGTGTTGCTTGAATTTCCAGCATCTGCAGAATTCCTGTTGATTGGTATTAAAAATTTATTTTTCAGAATTAGCCACAGATCTACTCAGGCTATTTGTTTAAACCACAAAACTGAACCCTACCTGAAAAGCATGGGGAATTGCTCTGATGTCTGTGACCTACAAAATGCAAATCCATTTACACAGTTTATCACTTCATCAGACAGTTTACAACCAAATAAATTAAAAGTGTAACTTGCAGCACTGTTGTGCAACAATAACTCACCCACTAAGGCCTGAGATTCAAGGTTACAGTTCAATACTAACTTCCTGAGGGCAATCAGCGATGGGTAAAAAATGGCCATCCCTTAAGTAATGCCTACATTCTGTAAAATGGGGAAAAAAATCACGGCGCTATGGCTGTAGGTGTACATACATTCTCCTTCATAAATCACACTCCAAAAACTTCAGATATGAAATAAAATTTGCCCTCATGGAGTTTGAGTGAAAAGGAAATAAATCAACACAAAATTTATTATTTTACAATTAATTACAGAGCATTTTCTGGAAACCAAAACTTCCCCTGTAGCATAGTGATGTCAGACTCATTGTTGGAGATGGCTGCATAAAATATATGAATGATAAGAACAATAGATGTCTGCACACTGCAGCCGAGAAATGCTTGAAAATTTCAGGAAACACCAAAAGATGCTGTAGAAACATACACTATTTTTAATCTCACAATTCTGATGTGCAGCCAGTATCAGAACTGTAGTAGTACACAAGATTTAGAAAATACAAGGTTAATGATAACATACAAACACTGACTAAACGATGCTGGAGAAGTCATGTTCCTTGCATTATATCTGACAAATAATTGTCTCCTGGCATTTTCGTATTCTGGTATAAGCCCGGAGAGTAGTGAGTCTTTTGAGTGGCATTTACTGCCTTTGCTGAGCAGTTTGTGTCAGTTTATCAAATGCATTACAGAAGACATTACAGATACTGGATTTAAAAACACAAACAACAGGAATTCTGCAGATGCTGGAAGATCAAGCAACACACATCACTCCTGACGAAGGGTCTTGGCCTGAAACATCGACTGTACCTCTTCCTAGAGATGCTGCCTGGCCTGCTGCGTTCACCAGCAACTTTGATGTGTGTTACAGATACTGGATTATTTTGATTCCAGGGGGAGCCGGCTGGAGTGACATTCCCATTTTGGCCTTGGATCTTCCTTTTTCCCAGCTGACAGCCAAAAATGATAATTGACATTGTTCTGGCCATTGATAAGTTTGAAGGACCAGCATTTTTACCTCTACTTCTCCCAGAGGTTGAGAAAGTTTCAAGTTTCCATTTACTGTGATCTTATTGAAACATACAACATTCTCAGGGTCCTTGACACAGGGGATGCAGAGAGGACATTTCTTATCATGCGGTAATCCAGAACAGAGTAAGGGATTGCTCATTTAAAATGGCAAAGAGGAGTTCTTCCCTCAGACAACTGTGACCCTTCCGAATCTCTCACCCCAAAAGGATGAGAAAACTGAATCATTCGAAGCTGGGCAACTAGATTTAAGTCTAGGTTTACAAACAACGAACAGGAAAGTGGAACTAAGGCCAAAATCAGATCAGCCTCCATCTTTTTTTGAACAGGGGAACAGGATGTCTTCTAATTCTATATTTTTTTAATCTATGCTCAGTTAGCTACTCTCAGATTCAGAATTACTGACATAAGCAGTGAAATTTGTTGTTTTGTGGCAGCAGTACAGTGCATGCATAACAAATTACTACGTTACAAAAATGCATAAATAGTGGAAAAGAGAAATAGCTGGACTGACGAAGGGTCTCGGCCTGAAACGTCGACTGTACCTCTTCCTAGAGATGCTGCCTGGCCTACTGCGTTCACCAGCAACTTTGATGTGTGTTGCTTGAATTTCCAGCATCTGCAGAATTCCTGTTGAGTGCAGGTCTTTGAGCTTTTGTACCTCTTCCTGATGGTAGAAGTGAGAAGAGGGTATGTCCAGGAGGGTGAGGGTCCTTAATGATGGATGCCGCCTTCTTGAGGTACTGCCTTTGCAAGACATCCTCAATGGTGGGAGGCTGGTGCATGTAATTGAGTCCACAACCTTTTGAAGCCTCTTATGATCATAAGCCCATAAGACATAGGAGCAGAATTAAGCTACTTAGCCCTTCAATTCTGCTCCACCATTCCATCATGGCTGATTTATTATCCCTCTCTCCTGCATTCTTCCCATAACCATTGACACCCCACTAATCAAGATCCTATCAATCTCCACTATAAATATACCCATGACTCAGCATCTATAGCTGTCCATGCAAGTTCCACAGATACACTGGCCTCTGGCTAAAGAAATTCCTCCTCATCTCTGTTCTAAATGAAAATTCCTCTATTCTGAGGTTCTGCCCTCTGGTCCTAGTCTCCCCCACTATAGGAAACATCCTCTCCACATCCACTCTGCTTAGGCCTTTCAATATTTGATAGTTTTCAATGAGATTCTAAACTCCAGCGAGTACAAGCCCAGATCCATCAAAAAATCCCAAGTCCTTTTGTACCTCTGATTTCTGAATTTTCTCCCTGTTTAGAGAATAGTCCATGCTCTAGTGTCTGTGCGAGGAGTGGCGCCCCACACAGACTTCTGCACCTTGTAAAGCATGAAAATGCCTGATGCAAGCCTCTCATGGTCTGAGTTGATGTTCCTCCTATGCCTTTATTCCTCCTAGTGAAGTGCATGACGATACACTTCCCTACACTAAATGCCATCTGTCACTTCTTTTCCCATTCTCCCACTCTGTCTAACTCCTTCTGCAGACTTCTGCTTCAACACAAGCTGCCTCTCCACCTCCCTTCATATCATTCACAAACCTGGCCACAAAGCTATCAACTCCATCATCCAGACCATTGACATCTCATCCTGTGTATTGTCCAGACAGTGATGGAACCACTCAGAATGCTCTCCACAGTGCATCTGTAGAAATTTGTCAGAGTCTGTGCTGACATACCAAATCTTATGAAACTCCTAATGAAGTATATGATGGGCCCCAGATGGATCTGAGATGCTGTCACCAAAGAACTTGAAAAGGTACACCCTTTCCACCATTGACCCCTCAGTTAGGACTAGTGTGTGTTCACCTAACTTCCCCTTCCTGAAGTCTACAATCAATGCCTCGAATGATTGTCAAGAATACTGCTGCAGAGGTACAGAAGTCCAGGTTTTGTACCTTGTTGATTAGTACTGAGGTGATGATGGTGCTTAACCCTGAACTGTAATCAATAACCTGCAGAAGTAGGTGTTGTTGGAGTCCAGGTGATCCAAAGCTCAATGCAGAGCTAGTGAGATTGTGTCCGCGTAGACCTGCTATGGCAGAAGGCAAATTGCTGCAGGTCCAGGTGCTCGTTCAGGCAGGAATTAAGCTTAGCCATCAACGTCCTCTCAAAGCACTTCATCACAGTAGATGTGAGTGATACACTCTCAGCTAGTACATTTTTGGAAGTACAAATCATTTCAATGATCCAAACACCAATGGGCATCACGGTGGTGCAGCAGATAACATGAATCTTTTACAGCTCGGGGCATCAGAGTTCGCAGTTCAATTCTGGTGTTCTCTGTAAAGATCTGTATGTCCTCCCTGCCAGAGGTTAATTAACATTCAACCTCAGAGACTCAAATGGACCATTATGACTTGGGCGAGTTACTGGAATGTTCACACTATTATTGCTAAGAAATGAGAGGAAGTTTATTTTACAGACTTGAGTAAAGTTTATAAGCTGGAAGGACAAGGACTGTGAAGTATATTAAATCTATTTCACATCTTGTACTACATGCAGTAATGGTGGCCTGACAATAAGAACAACTTATCACAAAGGGAGGAATTAGAGCATACCTTTTCAATGATAAATAAACAAGGAAAACAGAAACTTCCTTTCAATGCCAACAAAGAGAAACTTATTTAGAAACAAAACTGCATAAAATTGGGGAATGTGGATGGCCTTTTTCAATCAAATAAGAAATGTAAAATGAAATTCGAATCTTCGGAGGGGAGGAGAAGATGGTGGTGCGACGCAGTGTGTGCAGCCGCTCTGAATGATATCGTATTTGTGAAGTAGGATGCCATGCACAATCCTGATTTGATGGAGACAGATGCGAAGAAGCACGGAGAAACATCTGGAGAAACTTCTGAAATGCCTGCTTCGCTGCCGCTGCTACTGTGCGATCGAGAATCTCCAGAGGGGAAGGCCCCAAATCCTCGGCTTTGCCTATTGCCGGGGCCGGGTCCGAAGCGCTCAGCAGAGATGGTGCTCGGTGTCAGAGGGCTGGTCGGAGGCTCAAAGTTTTCGGATGGACTCAGAGTCGGACAGTGGTCAGGGTGCTTCCAGGATGCTGCATCGGCAAGTTTGCAGCGCTGGAAGCTCATGGAAGGGAGTTTCTCCCTTCAACCGTCTGCGTGAGATGATGGGACTTTCGAGAGACTTCTTTTTTTACATGCCCATGGTCTGTTCTTCATCAAATTATGGTATTGCTTTGCACTGTTGTAACTATATGTTATAATTATGTGGTTTTTGTCAGTTTTTTTAGTCTTGGTTTGTCTTGTGTTTCTGTGATATCATTCTGGAGGAATAAATTGTATCATTTCTTAATGCATGCATTACTAAATGACAATAAAAGAGGACTGCGTGTCCTCATAATCTAATCTAAATCTGAGTCAATGAGAAACCTGAGCAGTTGCACGTGTTAACCCCATTTTCCTTGCATATTTCTGCTCTACCACTAGTCTTCTCTTTTCATCATTTGTGAACCAGTCACTGCATCTCAGGCATGTTCCACCTGCCCCACAAAACTGCTGTAATGTCTCCAACAGGTTTATGCTCCTCACTGGCATCAAAATGGTTATAAGTGAAATCATACAAATATTCTACCACCATGAACATACTACGTCTTCAGATAATTTTGATAAAACTGATCACACCATACACCATAATTCCATTTTGTTAACCATGAACATACTACGTCTTCAGATAATTTTGATAAAACTGATCACACCATACACCATATTCCATTTTGTTAACATTGATGAAATTGGTAGGATTGGTTTCAATCGATTCCACTGTCACTTTATGGTTCATACTCAAAGCTTTTTCAACAATATCTGATTACCAGCCAACCCACTTACTTTCAGAGTCATGGACAGGTGTCAGGTCTCTCAGTGGGAGAGCATTTTGGAGATAATGATCACAATTCTATCTCCTTTACCATAGCATTGGAGAGGGATAGGAACAGACAAGATAGGAAAGCGCCTAATTGGAGTAAAGGGAATTATAAGGCTGTCAGGCAAAACTTGGAAGCATAAATTGGAAACAAATGTTCTCAGGGAAATGTACAGAAGAAATGTGGCAAAAGTTCAGGGGATACTTGCATGGAGTTCTGCACAATGAGACAGGGAAAGGATGGTAGGGTACAGGAACCATGGTGTACAAAGGCTGTTGTAAATCTAGTCAAGAAGAAAAGAAGAGTTTACAAAAGGTTCAAAAAGCTAGGTAATGATAGAGAGCTAGAAGATTACAAGGATAGCAGGAAGGAGCTTAAGAATGAGATTAGAAGAGCCAGAATGGGCCATGAGAAGGCATTGGTGGACAGGATTAAGGAAAGCCACAAAGCATTCCACGGGTATGTGAAGAGCAAGAGGATAAGATGTGAGAGAATAGGACCAATCAAGTGTGACAGTGTGAACCGGAGGAGATAGCAGAGGTATTTAATACTTTGCTTCAGTATTCACTCCGGAAAAGGATCTTGGCGATAGCAGGGATGACTTACAGCGGACTGAAATGCTTCAGCATGTAGATATTAAGAAAGAAGATGTGCAGGAGCTTTTGGAATGCATCAAGTTGGATAAGTTACCGGGACCAGATGAGGTGTACCCCAGGCTACTATGGGAGGTGAGGGAGGAGATTGCTGAGCCTCTGGCAATGATCTTTGCATTATCAATGGGGCCAAGAGAGGTTGCCGAGGATTGGAGGGTTGCCGATGTTGTTCCATTATTCAAAAAAGGGAGTAGAGATAGCCCAGGAAATTATAGACCAGTGAGTCTTACTTCAGTGGTTGGTAAGTTGATGGAGAAGATCCTGAGATGCAGGATTTATGAACATGTGGAGAAGCATAATATGATTAGGAATAATCTGCATAGCTTTGTCAAAGGGAGATCATGCCTTACAAGCCTGATTGAATTTTTTGAAGGTGTGACTAAACACATTGATGAAGGTAGATCAATAGATGTAGTGTATATGGATTTCAGCAAGGCATTTGATAAGGTACCCCATGCAAGGCTTACTGAGAAAGTAAGGAGGCATGGCATCCAAGGGGGCATTGCTTTGTGGATCCAGAACTGGCTTGCCCACAGAAGGCAAAGAGTGGTCGTAGATGGGTCATATTCTGCATGGAGGTCGGTCACCAGTGGTGTGCCTCAGGGATCTGTTCTGGGACCCCTACTATTCATAATTTTTATAAATGACCTGGACAAAGAAGTGGAGGAATGGGTTAGTAAATTTTCTGATGACACAAAGGTTGGAGGTGTTGTGGATAGTGTGGAGATCTGTCAGAGGTTACAGCGGGACATTGATAGGATGCAAAACTGGGCTGAGAAGTGGCAGATGGAGTTCAACCCAGAAAAGTGTGAGGTGGTTCATTTTGGTAGGTCAAATAAGATGGCAGAATATAGTATTAATGGTAAGACTCTTGGCAGTGCGGAGGATCAGAGGGATCTTGGGGTCCGAATCCGTAGGACACTCAAAGCTGCAGTGCAGGTTGACTCTGTGGTTAAAAAAGCATACGGTGCATTGAGTTTAGGAGCCAAGAGGTAATATTGCAGCTGTATAGGACCACGGTCAGACCCCACTTGGAGTACTGTGCTTAGTTCTGGTTGCTTCACTATAGGAAGGATGTGGAAACCATAGAAAGGGTGCAGAGGAGATTTACAAGGATGTTGCCTGGATTGGGAGCATGCCTTATGAGAACAGGTTGAGTGAACTTGGTCTTTGTTCCTTGGAGCAACAGAGGATGAGAGGTGACCTGATAGAGGTGTACAAGATGATGAGAGGCATTGATCATGTGGATAGTCAGAGGTTTTTTCCCAGGGCTGAAATGGCTAGCACTAGAGGGCACAGGTTTAAGGTGCTTGGAAGTAACTACAGAGGAGATATCAGGGTTAAGTTTTTACGCAGAGAGTGGTGAGTGTGTAGAATGGGCTGCCGGCGACAGTGGTGGAGGCGGATATGATAGGATCTTTTAAGAGATTCCTGGACAAGTATATGGAGCTCAGAAAAACTGAGGGCTATGGGTAACCCTAGGTAATTTCTCAGGTAAGGACATGTTCAGCACAGCTTTGTGGGCCAAAGGGCCTGTATTGTGCTGTAGGTCAGCGGTCCCCAACCACCGGGCCGCGGACTGGTACTGGTCCGCAAAGCATGTGCTACCGGGCCGCAAGGAAACGATATGAGTCAGCTACACCTTTTCCTCATTCCCTGTCACGCACTGTTGAACTTGATGATAGGGTTGCCAACTATACCTTATTTGCTGGGAGATCCCGTATATTGGGCTAAATTGGTTTGTCCCATACGGGACCGCTCTTGTCCCATATTTCCCCCGCTAAGGTAGTGCGTTCCTATGAAACCTCTCGTGCCAAAATGGTGTAAAGTGAAGAAGCAATTACCATTAATCTATATGGGAAAAATTTTTGAGTGTTCCCTGATGTAAAAAATAACCTACCAAATCATACCAAATAACACATAAAACCTAAAATAACACTAACATATAGTAAAAGCATATGATAAATACACAGCCTATATAAAGTAGAAATAATGTATATACTGTATAGTTGGAAAGATTAAGCTAAAACCGATTTGTGGAAAAAAAATCGGCACGTAAGTGCATGCGCACATCATTTTATGCGCACACAGGTGCCTGCACAAGGCTTCATGGTCATGGTAGTCTTCCTCGGGGTAAACACAAGTGTCCCGGGATTTGACTGCTACTTTTGTCCCTCATTTGGGAGTGAGAAAGTTGGTAACCCTAACTGTAAAAGACATGTCCAGGTGAGTTTAACCCGACTCGAACACCCGCCCTCCCCCCCACCCCCGGATAGCCGGTCCACAAGAACATTGTCAATATTAAACCAGTCCGCAGTGCAAAAAAGGTTGGGGATCCCTGCTGTAGGTTTTTCTATGTTTTTATGAAAGATATTTCCATGGAACCTTATTCTTTGACATCCAGATTTGGAGAGGCAGATACTTCCTTAAAGAAAGCACTGGGAAGGAAGAATTTTCCTCAACACTTTTGTCACTGATATTTCAACCCTGTGCATTCAATAACTTGGGCTATTCCAAATGGTTTGCAATTATGGCATTCTTTTCAACCACAAGCTAAGCCTCTAACCCTAGTCTCCATTACAAAGGTTGCTTTTCCAGTTCAACAATATCACTATCTCCACATTTCCTTCACAAGAAACACTTATCAACGGTTTTGGCACCTCCTGATTTGATGTGATTCTTTCACATTTCTTTTAAATTTGTATTGTCATTAATCTGCATTTCTACCACAGAATTATTTGTTCAGATTACAGGCTGCACAAAGTGATACCCACACTTTGCTCCTGACCTTTACAGATGCATTGACAAGTGGGCCCCCTATCATCTCAAATTAAGAACTCTCATTCTTGCAGTTAACACTGTGAAAGTTGTGGTAAGGCAATGGTTAACATAATATCTAGGCAAGGATAGAGTGAGACAACCCAGGCAAGAAAGGTCTTAGAAGAACACAGCTTCCCTTTGCATATCAGGAGTCTGAAGACTTGGGGGTGGGGTGGGGGGGGGAGTAATCTAAGGCACAAAAACCAATTTAAGGGACAATTGCTTTATTAACTTCAGAGTATCATCAGTTATCAGCTTGTAGTTTCTATTGACTTTTAACACCTATATTGTGAATGGTGATTATTCTTGTGAGTAAGGAATTCAAACATACACAGTTTACCAAATGGTCAAAATTAGTAACTGCTAATCAATTCTGTATAAAAACAGCATTGCTCTATTCAGAACAGAATGGTGACAGGCCCACGCTGTCCTCCTTGTACACAAGTTAAAATACAGTATGTTTGAGTCATAAGAGTGCGTGTGTTCTGAGTCCAGTTATTTTATTTTATTTTTGGTGATGACAGTTACTTGGAAGACTCACCAAGATGGCCAACCTTTGGCTTTGCTATACAGAAGAAAGGAGCTCAGGCCCAGTCACTGATCAGTCCTAAATCCTAGGCTGTTTACATCTGAGCAAGGGACTGAGTGTGCCACTAGAATGTAAATTTCCTGCTGTATGGAGTAGTTAAGATAAGCCAGCACCTTAAGGCTGATTTATACTTGTGCATCAAATGTACAGCGCAGGTACGGTGTAGCCGCGTACCCTACGCTGTACTCTGCGCCAACCCTATGCTGTAGTCTAACACACACCTCTCCCAAAATGTAACTACACATTGCGGCAACGCTGACCGAACAACTGTGATTGGTCCGCTTGGTAGCATCACACTTCCTCCTATGCTGCAATAGCTTGTCATTGGGCGACTGAAGGGCAGGGAAGGAACTCTGTTTGCAATGCTTTCCATAACGCTTTACAGACCTCCAAAATTACAGAGGACCCTGTGCTTGACGCCAGTTTGTAGCTAGCTGCTACAGCCTGTTGACTTCCACCTGAAGCTAAAACTCAAATGGTGATTGCCAGTCTCTGAGTATACTGTGCGTACACTGATGCGAAATAAATGATTGGAGACGATGAAGCAAATCGTCAAATCTACCTGCCAACATCTGAAAATATTTGAAATGCATTTCCTCATCCATGTCTCTCAATGGCCGGACAAGCACAGAAAATTCACCCTCCTCCAGTTTCAGTCACCATTGTTTGAAGTTTGAGTTTCTTCGTGTTGAATTTCAACACGAAGAAACTCAACACAGTGGCATAGAAACCCTACCGCCAACTAATGTTTTGGCAGTTGAATTGCAGAGCGACGCAGACACACCAACACACAAGTATAAATGCTCACAACAGCGTAGTCCACTTTTGTAGGCTATGGCGCAAGCTAGTACGCACAAGTATAAATCAGCCTTCAGTCACCAACATGGGAAAGCTGCAGCATTAAAAAAGGAGTACCCTGGTCCAGCTTGTGTCCTGCAGGAAGCATAGGAAAAAGTTGCCCTGGTCTGGGTCAGGGCCCGCAGGAAGCACAGGAAAAAGTAATTAAGTGTGTGGTTTAAAAAAAAGGAATTCCAAAATATGTCTGTCTGTATGCATGCGTGTGTGTCTACCCTGACTGTATGTGTGAATGATCATGTGGAAGTCCCCTGTCCTGGATCCCTTAAGGATTCCTGTAGTATGCATGCTTGGTTATCACAGACCAGAATGCATTATGTTGAAGTATATTGTGTGGGTGCAAAGGACTAAGTGAGTGTCTGTAGATGTGTTGTTCGAGAAAGAAAAATGTGAGAAGACTGGTGACCTGTGATTGTTCAATGTAAGTGTGAAATGCAAAAGCAGAACCCTGTAAAAAAGCAGAGAAAGAGAGCAAAAGTTAAAGAAGGAAAAGACACAGAAAGAACAGGGAAAGGATAACAGGATCTACCTCTCTGTTTGAAAAGAAAAAATTGGCACCAGAGTGTGAAGATGAACTTGATGCGGTACCCCTGCTTTCTCCAAGCACCATTTCAACTTTGCCCACACCAAGAGGTACCTCTTGAGTACTCAGTGCATCCGATGTCAGCCAGTGCCCTGCCAAAGATGGAGCCTTCCAATTGCAGTACAGGAGGTGGGGGGTTCACAGAGAATAAGCAAAATATTAATTTAAATGTACCTTGAACTGATCTCCTTGAATGTTTCCTTCACACTGTAGATTGGCATAAAATACACGGGTGGTACAAAAGACAATGACAAAGAATATGTAGAATGCATGCTGAAATGTTTTCGAAAGTATTCCAGATTAACATTAGAACCAAGGACACCTGTTTTAACAAATGCTGTGGCAAATGAGTGCAACCTGGGTTAAAGAAAAACATACTCTGTTACTTGAATAAGATGAGAAGAATGAAGTAAAATTACAAGTGTTTTATAACATTGTCAAAAGTAATTACAACATCAAAGGGGAGCGGGAACAATACTTGTGTGAAACTTCCCAGCTGCTTCATGATAGCCTCTAGCACAGCCTTTCTGAAACTTTTTGCCCTGGAGGAACCCTTGAAATAATTTTCAGGTCTCAGAGAACCCCTGTGTAAAAATTATTATATCTACGGCTCATGATACGTTAGCGTGATCAGCAAGTTGTAGATATAATAATCCAAAAATAATTGTCAAGGCTCTTTTGAGTAGAGAATGTAAACTTTAAAAACTCATAAGGCAAATATAATAAATTTCTTTTAAATGGCTTAAGCCAAAACAGAATTCCATTTTTCAAAAGGTGGACTTGGTAGATTTAACTTAAATAAAGTTTGTAAATTGATTTTACTAAAAGCTTTACTGTTTGTTTTGAGATTCCAACAGCCATTTAAAATAATCAGCACTTTTATGTGTCATATGGCTGTGATTTGTAGTTAAGTGTCTTTTCAGTTTTGCTGGTACCATTGCTGCATTTTTAAGTTGTTTCCCACAGACTAGGCACAATGGAATAGGGGTTAATAAAATACAGTGGCTATAAAAAGTCCCCCCCCCCCGGGAAGTTTTCATGTTTTATTACTTTACAACAATATTGAATCACGGTGGATTTAATTTGGCTTTTTTGACACTGATAAACAAAAAAGACTCTTTTGTGTCAAAGTGAAATCAGAGCACTACAAAGTGATCTAAGTTAATTACAGATATAAAACACAAAATAATTGATTGTATAGGTTTTCACCCCCTTCAAGTCAGTATTTAATAGATGCACCTTTGGCAGCAATTACAGCCCTGAGTCTGTCTGAATAGGTCTCTAACAGCTTTGCACATCTGAACACTGCAAATTCTCCCCATTCTTCTTTACAAAACTGCCCGCGCTCTGTCAGATTGCATGGGATCGTGAGTGAACATGAGTCCAGCCACAAATTTTCAATTGGATTGAGGTCTGGACTCTGGCTTGGCTATTCCAGGACATTAACTTTCCTGTTTTTAAAGCCATTCCTGTATAGCTTTGGCTTTATGCTTGAGTCATTGTCTTGATGGAAAACAAATCTCCCAATCCTCAGTTCTGTTGCAGACTGCATCAAGTTCTCTTCTAGGATTTTCCAGTATTTTGCTACATTCATTTTACGCTTTACCTTCTAAGCCTTCCAGGGCCTGCTGCAGTGAAGTATCCCCACAGCATGATGCAGACATCAACATGCTTCACAGTAGGGATAGTATGTTTTTGATGCTGTAAAGTGTTTGGATTCCACCAAACATAGCGTTTAGTCTGATGGCCAAAAAGCTCAATTTTGGTTTCATCAAACCATAGAACCTTCTTCCAGCTGATTTTAAAGTCTCCCACAAGCCTTCTGGCAAACTCTAGCCAAGATTTTATGTGAGATTTTTTCCCCCAACAGTGGCTTTCTCTTCGCCAGTCTCCAATAACGCTGCGACTGGCGAAGCACCCAGGTAACAGTTGTTGTACGCGCAGTCAGCCACTGAAGCTTGTAACTTCCAGAGTTGTCATAGGTCTCTTGGTGGCCTCCCTCACTAGTTCCCTTCTTGCACAGTCACTCAGTTTTTGAGGACCGCCTGCTCTAGGTGGACTTACAGCTGTGCCATATTCTTCCCATTTCTCAGTGACTGACTTAACAGTATTCCAAGGGATGTTCAGTGACTTAGAAATTTCCTTGTATCCATCTCCTGACTTGTGCTTTTCAATAACCTTTTCGCAGAGTTGCTTGGAGTGTTCTTTTGTCTCCATGGTATAAATTTTGCCAGGATACTGACTCACGAGCAGTTGGACCTTCCAGATACCAGTGTATTTTTACTACAGTCAATTGATGCACCTTGACTGCACACAGGTGATCTCCATTTAACTAATTATGTGACTTGTGAAACAAATTGGCTGCACCTGTGATGATTTGGTGTGTCATATTAAATAGGGGGTGAATTGCAATCGATTATTTTGTTTTTTATATTTATAATTAACTTAGATCATTTTGGAGAGATCTATTTTCATTTTGACACGAAAGTCTTTTTCTGTTGATTGGTTTCAAAAAAGCCAAACTAAACCACTATGATTCAAAGTTGTAAAACAATAAAACATGAAAACTTGTATGTATAAAAAAAACTGCATAATAAATAACTAAATGAGAAAACTGCAAAAACATGAACACTTCACAATACAATTCACTTCTAAGCTATGCACTCCACCTTTTGCAACATTTACAATAACAGCAGGCAGCAACTGAATTGCGGCACATTAAAATTCCTTCTTCAGAATGAAAATTTTCTATTACAGCTGTAGAATTTATTCACTCCCATTACCCAGTCAGAGGCACTTGAGGGGAAGTTGAGAGAGGTAATTTGGGAGGGAGAGGCTGACATCACAGCCCAAATCGGGCGAGTTTATTCAATGCTTGGAAAATGTACTTCACGCTTACCATCAGCCTACCATCCTCCCCTCCGTGTAATACACACTCACCATCGGCCTACTATCCTCCCCCCGTATAATACACACTCACTATCAGCCTACCATCCTCCACTCCATGTAATACACACTCACCATCGGCCTACCGTCCTCCCCTCTATGTAAAATAAACTCACTATCAGCCTACCATCCTCCCCTTCGTGTAATACACGATCACAATCAGCCTACCATCCTCCCCTCCGTGTAATACACACTCACTATCAGCCTACCATCCTCCCCTCCATATAATACACACTCACTATCAGCCTACCGTCCTCCCCTCCGTGTAATACACACTCACCATCGGCCTACCATCCTCCCCTCCGTGTAATACACACTCACCATCAGCCTACCATCCTCCACTCCATGTAATACACACTCACTATCAGCCTACCGTCCTCCCCTCTGTGTAATACACACTCACTATCAGCCTACCGTCCTCCCCTCCGTGTAATACACACTCACCATCAGCCTACCATCCTCCCCTCTGTGTAATACACGATAACCATCAGCCTACCATCCTCCACTCCATGTAATGCAGCACTGACTATCAGCCTACCATCCTCCCCTCCATGTAACACACAATCACCATTGGCCTACCATCCACCTCTCCATGTAATACACACTCACCATCGGCTTACCATCCTCCCCTCCGTGTAATACACAATCACCATCAGCCTGCTGTCCTCCACTCCGTGTAATACACACTCACTATCAGCCTACCATCCTCCACTCCATGTAATACACACTCACCATCGGCCTACCATCCTCCCCTCCGTGTAATACACACTCACTATCAGTCTACCATCCTCCCCTCTGTGTAATACACACTCACTATCAGCCTACCGTCCTCCCCTCCGTGTAATACACACTCACCATCAGCCTACCATCCTCCCCTCCGTGTAATACACGATAACCATCAGCCTACCATCCTCCACTCCATGTAATGCAGCACTGACTATCAGCCTACCATCCTCCCCTCCATGTAACACACAATCACCATTGGCCTACCATCCACCTCTCCATGTAATACACACTCACCATCGGCTTACCATCCTCCCCTCCGTGTAATACAGCACTCAACAGATTTGCCATCAGCCTGCCGTCCATTCCTCCGTGCAATATTGCGCTCATCAATTATCAACTGCCTCCCCTATCTTGCGTCAAAAACCAAGAATACACACAGTCCTACTGCACACTGCCATCTTAGGCTGAGAAACCTCTAACGAGATTGCGAATGGGACTGCTTGGTCACTGCCCACCACTGTGAGCACTAGCATCGCGTGTCCTGCAAAGTTCAAAAAACAATGTTTATTGTTTTCAATCACAATCTCTGGTGGAACCTCTATTGACCTCTCACAGAACGCTAGGGTTCCATGGAAATCCAGTTGAAAAATGCTGCTCTAGGCAATATTGTACGTTTCTTTAGAAGTATTGTGATAGCTGTTCCATACAACTTGAATGTTATTACAGCCTTTGTTTTACGTTTAACCAAACTGACGGTGACCAAATGTTGGCTAATCATTATCAGATTAACCTGCTTAAAATTTCACTGTAAACTTTGGTTTTAACATGACCTCATTTATAGATATATATGCCTCATGTGACTCACTTGTGATTGGTGGTAATTTTTGTTTCAAACAGCGTAGACACACTTTAGATAATGCTATTTTAAATGTATGATTTTATTGTCTTTTGATGCAATCAACAAACATGGAAATAGGACTGTAGACAGTGTCGGTAAAATCCTGAATGTCTGCGAGGGGTATGGTTCTGCTTGCGGGGTTAATGATGCCCTCAGGCCAAAGCAACTTTGATAAATTTTCACCTTCACCGTCCCCAGCACCATAGACTACGTAGTTTACTTTAAATGATCTGTTCTGGAACAGTACATAAGAACTCGTACAATTTTAATTCTCCCCTTTGTAAAATGCCACCTATTGTAAACCCACCTCATTCAGCAGCTGAAGCAGCACAGCTATGCTCCCTCTTGATCCATTCAGCCTGAACCTTCTACTTTAACAGCAGCCTGCATCCTTGCAGATGGCGCTGCTGTAATCATTTACAATGAATCTCATTATGTCTTAGGAGTAGCACGTGACAATCAACAACCATGAAAACTACATGGGTTTCTCACCTCTTGGGAACTCTGATAAAACACGGTGAATTAACTATACTTTCAATCACTTACTACAATTGTTGTTATAAACTATGCAGCTCATACTAACAGGAATGATGAAATAACTAAAGGGAATAAACGAGCTGACTCCTTTGCTAAGGCAGCAACAGTAGCTCTTTATGGTCACAAAGCACTTCAGAAGATTCCACTGCCAATACTTTGCAAATTCATAGATGAATTAGTACAATTACAACCTGATGCCTCAGTGGCTGAAAAGACTTTATGGATTAAAGCACACTCTGGGTAAGACTATAAAGGATGATGGGTATAATCAAAAATGAGAGTTACTCGACCATAGCATGCAAAGTAGCCATAACTGTATGATTTGCCAGAGACATAATTCTGAAACACACTGCCAGTATCTGCTGCTACTGGGCCCTTCCCCTGAATTCGTTCGTACATCTCCAAATGGACTTTATGCAGCTACCTGTGTGTGGGTTCTGATTATGCACTCATTATTGTGTTGTTATTTTCATGGGTAAAAGTTTATCCAAGTCAGAAAAATGATGTTGTAACTTTATCTATGCTGTTATCTTTTTATTATTGGAATTTGGGGTTTGGGATCCCTGAGGAAATCTCAAGTGATAACGGTCCTCACTTTACCAGTAAAATTATTTAGGAGTTGACAAAAGCCTTGACATCAGTTTACCTGCCCTTACCACCCACACACTCACAGGCCAGCTGAAAGACAGATTGGGGCACTGAAATGCAATCCGTTAAACTATGCAACAAAACCAAGCAAAACTGTCCAGAGATGCTTCCACTGGCACTCATGACAATGTACATATTCCAAACTGTGTAACAGGCCTATCTCCGCATTAGATAGTTTTGGGACATCCCATGCGCTTGCCAGTCACTCCTTCCTTTTAATATGGATGTCCATCCATTTAATTATTGAATGAAAGCATGTTGCATTATTGAACAGCACTAACACAAGCTCTTAAAGATTTCCATCAATACGTAGTTGAAGCCTAGAAGATTGTGCTAGCTGCGGAGTGCCACACTTACCGGCTGGGATATTGGGTAGTGGAGAGAGCTGACTATGGAAAGAACTGCCCGATCCTGCTGCGAAGGTCCATTCCAGGTGTTGCTGACCACATTAATCACTTTAAAAGTCTAAGGAAAGCCAACTTGAAATCATGCCTGGCACATTAAGCCAGTGGATCCAGCAGACAGGGAACTGGTGGCCAGACAAACCTTGATGATAAGAACTAAATAACTGATTTTGATCATCATGACTTGTGATCACCATGCATCCTATGCTTTGGATAGACTGTACATCTGTTTTCTGGCTAAGTACAAAACTACCTCATGACACTAACATCTTAGTGATGAACATGCGTTGCGTACTAACCGGTCAGATTGTTGGGTGTGCTCTAGGTGGCCTATACATTAAGAAGGTGGCTTGCCAATGCGGTCTATACCCCTGAATCATTGTGATTTTATCCTTTGATTACTGTATAAAACTAGAACTGTAGAGGGAGCAGGCTTAGTACAATACCTATACTACTGGATACCCTCTGAATTCTGTTAATGATATTTACAGAGTGTGTGGCCACCAGAGCTGTTACTCGCTGCTAGGAGTACCCTTTAAAAAGTGGGATCTTTGACCACCCATATTATATATAAGACACGCTCCCAGCTTTACAAACAACTTGCTTCACATGAATCATATGGCCACAACCTCCATTCCTGTTTCGGTTTCCTCAGATTCATAGCTTATAGTTCTTAACCCTCCCCCCCCCCGCAACAGTCCATTCACCTCCACAACCCAGCCTCCCTACCTTCATTTATGGCATTAGCAAAAACAGTTCAACGTCCACCTACTTTGATTACTCCTCTGGCATTCATACTTAGGTTCTACTTCTATGAAGTGACATGGAATGTTTTTTTCCAAATTAAAGGTGAAATAAGAATGTAAATTTTCAGTTAAACCAGGGGTACGCAACCTACGGCCCACGAGCAAATATTGGGATACTATGCTTATCTGGCCCGCAAGCGATTTTTCCTTATTCTGAGTGTTTCACGCGACCACACTGATGGACATGCATGGCGTCTTGTTACACTGGACCCAGGTTCCGTTTTGTTCCAAACCAAACACTGGCATATACGAATGACGGGAAGACAGACTACCTTAATAATATGTATCAGATACTCTCCGTGCAGGCGCAGGTTTTCAGATGGAATCGTTCAAATTTGTGAACAGAAACAGCGTCACTGTGTTTTAACAAGAAATCCATGCTAAATATCCAGATATTTACATGTGCTACGGTACTTGTTGAATAACTCACATTTCGAAATAAAATCGAAGAAAAACAATTCCAATGGCAATGGATGCAAAACACTGAGTGCCGAAATTTCCAAGACACTTGGACACTAGATTACTTTTTCACCGAGCAAGCCAGGAAACAAGTTTGTCTCATTTGCCTAGAAAATGTTGTTGTGAAGAAGGTGGCAAATATCAGGTGACATTACAAGACCTTAACTTAATGGACCATGCAAAAAAGATGGCATCATTGTTTGGCAGCACTTATCTGTGTGCACAATTATTTTCAAAAATGAAGCACACCAAGAACCATTTGAGAACAAGATTGACTGATGCCCATCTGGATAATGTCTTGCTCTTGGCATCCAATATTGAGAAGTTTTCAAGCAACAAACAGCATCAAGTTTCAGGCAACACACATCAAAGTTGCTGGTGAATGCAGCAGGCCAGGCAGCATCTCTAGGAAGAGGTACAGTCAACATTTTAGGCCGAGACCCTTCGTCAGGACTAACTGAAGGAAGAGTTAGTAAGAGATTTGAAAGTGGGAGGGGGAGGGGGAGATCCAAAATGATAGGAGAAGACAGGAGGGGGAGGGATAGAGCCAAGAGCTGGACAGGTGATTGGCAAAGGGGTTATGAGAGGATCATGGGACAGGAGGCCAGGGAGAAAGACAAGGTGGGGGGGGGAGGAATCCAGAGGATGGGCAAGGGGTATAGTCAGAGGGACAGAGGGAGAAAAAGGAGAGTGAGAGAAAGAATGTGTGTACAAAAATAAATAACGGATGGGGTACGAGGGAGGGGTGGGGCATTAGCGGAAGTTAGAGAAGTCAATGTTCATGCCATTAGGTTGGAAATCATTCATAGGTTTATAAATCATAAATAGAAAATAGAAAAGGGAAAGTAAGGTAGTGCAAAAAAAACGAGAGGTAGGTCCGGATATTTGGAGGGTACGGCCCAGATCCGGGTCAGGTTCCGTTCAGCAGTCTTATCACAGTTGGAAAGAAGCTGTTCTCAAATCTGGCTGTACGAGTCTTCAAGCTCCTGAACCTTCTCCCGGAGGGAAGAAGAATGAAAAGTCTGTTGACTGGGTGGGTCGTGTCCTTAATTTGAGGCAAAACATAACTAGATGTATTTAAATGGATAATTCCCATATTTCAAGTTTTTTATGGCATTTATCTGGCCCACCGTCCACTCATTAATAGTGATCCAGCCCACAGAGGCAAAAAGGTTGCTGACCCCTGATTTAAACAGTGCTCATTTTACTTTGGGAGTTCTGAAGTGTGGAATCATGAGAGTTCTGTAAGTCATCAGGATCAACAGCATTGGAAATAAGTGTGTTTATTTTTCTCTAAAAACTATATAACCACATGCTGCATTTGACAAACTAGTAAGGACAGATTGGGTACTAAATGTTCCCTGCTGATAAACTACTGGTTCAATATAGCTGAAGGTGTTTAAGCAGCAACTTGTCATTCCAATAAAGCCAGAAGTAGAAGTGCTAAAATAATTAAAACATGTTGCTTTTTGAAGTTTAATTCCTCTGCTCTAAATTAAAACCAGAGCAAGCATTTAATACAATAAATTCTTTAAGCTTTGTCTTAATACAATGATTAATACATAAAACACTAGAAAAGAAGGCACAGTTTAGAAGTTAGCTCTGCATTTCAATAGACTGCCTGCTAACACATACCTTACTTCAGCAAGATGTCAAAAGCATAATTTTGTACCATTTGTATTTACAACAGTAATTAAACAAATATGTTGAATTTTATTGCATGCTCCTTAAAGCTTAGATTCTGGATATCTATCCTGCTTTCAAACAAGAAGCAACTTGCATTTTCCTTGTTTACATAAATGTTTACTTGTCTACTTGTGGGAAAGATGCACTGTAAATTACTTTGCAAACACAAGGAAATCTGCAGATGCTGGAATTTCAAGCAACAAACATAAAAATTGCTGGTGAACGCAGCAGGCCAGGCAGCATCTGTAGGAAGAGATACAGTTGACGTTTCAGTCCGAGACTCTTCGTCAGGACTAACTGAAAGAAGAGATAGTGAGAGATTTGAAAGTGGGAGGGGGAGGGGGAGATCCAAAATGATAGGAGAAGACAAGAGGGGGAGGGATGGAGCTAAGAGCTGGAAAGTTGATTGGCAAACGGGATATGAGAGGATCATGGGACGGGAGGCCTAGGGAGAAAGAAAGGGGGAGGGGGAAACCCAGAGGATGGGCAAGGGGTATGGTGAGAGGGACAGAGGGAGAAAAAGGGGAGAGAGAGAAAAAAAATTAATAATAAATAAATAAATAAATAAATAACGGATGGGGTACGAAGGGGAGGTGGGGCATTAACGGAAGTTAGAGAAGTCAATATTCATGCCATCAGGTTGGAGGCTACCCAGACGGAATATAAGGTGGTGTTCCTCCAACCTGAGTGTGGCTTCATCTTGACAGTAGAGGAGGCCGTGGATAGACATATCAGAATGGGAATGGGATGTGGAATTAAAAT
This sequence comes from Mobula hypostoma, assembly GCF_963921235.1. NCBI lineage: Eukaryota > Metazoa > Chordata > Chondrichthyes > Myliobatiformes > Myliobatidae > Mobula > Mobula hypostoma. Next base: position 88,900,273 of record NC_086105.1, on the reverse strand, counting down.
GTGTGGCCACTGGGAGACCCTGCTTTCTCTGGTGGACAGAGCGTACTTATTCTTTTGCAAGTAATTTACAGTCCACAAATTTTAAGTGACTATTTTCCACAAAAGGGAGAACAAAGCACAAGTCATTGTCAATTACATTTACGTACAGCATTTTTAACAGGCTCTCTTTTCATCCTACAAATTCTGTTACAGAATTGTCTTCAAAATAAAACTTCTGTCCTCAATCACTACCCTAACGACTTCCAATCCTCAACCTTTCTGCTTTTAATTGATGCACCATTCTTCAAATTAGGCCCTTAAATGAAGACTGTTTAGTGAAGATGCCTCTACCAAGCCTGACTTGTCAGCCATTAAATTCTAACATTAACAGAAAAACCTCTGTCACATTCTTCCCTCCCCCAAGCTGGTGGCCAGCGTTATGGTAAACTGAATCTAGCAAACTCAGAATGCTTACTTCCTGACTGCTTGTTGACTATGCTGTACATGATAAATGAATTACTCTCTTCTTACTTGGGTTACATATTCGTCTTTTAATTCCAGCCAGAGCTAGCTTTCCAAAGAGATTCTGGGATTTTTGTAATTTTTCAAAAGTTATGGATAATCTAGACAATGTTAAGATTTTAAGAAACTCACCATGGAAATGAGCAATTCCACGAGGAACAGTTTGCATTTCATGCTCAAGATTTAGTAAGCAAAGAACATAAGGAGGAAAAATGGATTTAGCAATCTAGCAATAGCATAAGAAAGGTTCATGATTCGGTGTTTGTGAGTTCACTTTCCACTCCAGTACTTGAGCATATAATTTAAAATATAATTTCAGGTCAGTAACAAAAATATACTGTACTGTCAGACATTCAAATGTATTTTTAAGACACTGGCCAAAAAATTCTTCCAAGTATACTAAATTTCTACATGCTCTGTGAATAATTTAATAGAACCCCAATTACATACACATACTATTTATAAAATGACGAATTGCTTCCAAGTCCTTAATGCACATGACGCTCATATGTTCAAGATCCTAGATTCTTTAATAAATTTATAATTTCCTGTTCACAAGTGTAAGAGTGAACAAAATAACTGTTACTCCGAATCTGCTGTAGCACAATAAATATAAATATGTGAGACAGGTTATATAAATGGGTTGGTTGTGTGTCCACAAAGTGACCCAAGGCACAGGAGTACCTGTACAAAGGTGATTGACAGGAAATAATAAAGTAGTGGTGGGGCGGGGGTATTTTGGTGGCAGGTTAGTGGGTGGTGGTGTTGATCAGCCTTACTGCTTGGAGAAAGTAACTGTTTTTGAGTCTGGTGGTCCTGGCGTGGATACTTTGTAGCCTCTTCCCTGATGGAAGTGGGACAAACAGTCCATGAGCAGGGTGGGTTGGATCCTTCATGATGTTTCTGGTCCTTTCTGTATGTATGTCCTCGATGGCGGGCCAACTGATGCCATTTTGACTACCCATTGTGGAGCCTTCCTGCCCGCAGGAGTGCAGTTTCTGTACAATGCAGTGATGCAGCTTGTTAGGATGCTCTCTACTGCACACCAGTAGAATGATGTGAGTATAGGTGTGTATAGTCCAGCTCTCTTCAGCCTCCTCAGAATGTAGAGGTAATGGTGACCTTTCCTGATTGTGTATACTTTGTTCTGGGACCGTGAGAGGTTGTGCGCGATGTGCACTACCAGGAGTTTGAAACTGCTCGCAGTTTCTATTGCTGTGCCACTGATGTAAAGAGGGGTGGGAGTGGTGCAAGTTCTCCTGAAGTTGATCACCATGTCCTTTGTCATGTTGACTTTGAGGAAGAGGTTATTTGCCTGGCACCAGGCCTCGAGCTCTTCCAGCAACTCTCTGTAGGCTGGCTCATTGTTGTTGGTGATGAGCCTCAACACTGTCGTGTCGCTGTCGAACTCGGCAATGTGATAACTCAGATGTCTGGCCATGCAATCATGTGTGAGAAGTGTGTACAGCAATGGGGTCTGCACACTGCCCGGGGACACACACATGTTGAAGATAACGGGAAGGGAGGAGTGATTGTGCATCCTGACTATCTGAGGTCTGTGGATGAAGATGTCTAGGTAAGCAGTGCATTATGAATGTCACTTGCATTCTTTTCCACATGTATGGTGAACAAACAGTGTGCACAGCAAATCCAGTCCTCAGTTTCTGCTTCACCTTGGCCATAACATATTCCAATATGTAAGGAAAATTATTTAAATATTTTTTAAAAAATGTCTAACTTGAAGGTATTGCAGAAAGTGTGAGTATGAAAGAGAATATTTATCAATTAATTGTACAAAAGACTTTCTAAAATCTTTTCTAATGTTGATAGTCATTGTGATAGATGCAAAACTGAGATAGCTACACTGACACATATGTTTTGATCTTGTTCTATATTGGAACAGTTCTGGAAGTCAGCTTTTTCAACAATTTCTAAAGCACTTAAAATTGATCTACAACCTAATAAAGTAACTGTGCTTTTTGGAATAATTCTTCAAAATATTCACGGTATTTCTGTGTCTGACCAACATGTTATTGCATTTGTTACATTGATAGCTAGGAGGGCCATTTTGTTGAAGTGGAAGGATACATCGGCTCCCACTTTGTCACAATGGTTCTCTCAAGTGATGCTATGTCTTAGTTTGGAGAAAATTAGAGGTCGAACCTTTGAGCCTTTATTTGATTTTGAGAAAAGATGGGGTTAATTTGCTCGTTATTATCATCTGAGCTAATTGATAGATTTTTTTCCACGATCTAATTGTAAATTTTTTGGTATATTTTCTTTTCTTGCTGGCGGTTTGACGTTTATTTTTGGAAGCTTTTTGTATGACGCATGGCTCCGGGGTTGTACACCTAATGGGTTCTTTTTTCCCCACTCACTTCTCTGCTTAGTAGGCTTTTTTTGTTATCGCAAATTTTTTCTCAATCTTTAAGGTAATGTCTTTTTTCAGACATTGTAAGTGTTGTTACTTCAATGTACTTGTGTTATTTCTTTTGTGTAATATAACAATAAAAAGATTTGAAAAGAAAGGATCAATGATACAATGATACAATGTTGGAAAGTGTATGGTTATGCACTTTGGCAGAAAAAATAAACGGGCAGACTATTATTTAAATGGGGAAAGAATTCAAAGTTCTGAGATGCAACGGGACTTGGGAGTCCTCATACAGGATTCCCTTAAAGTTAACCTCCAGGTTGAGTCGGTAGTGAAGAAGGCGAATGCAATGTTGGCATTCATTTCTAGAGGAATAGAGTATAGAAGCAGGGATGTGATGTTGAGGCTCTATAAGGCGCTGGTGAGACCTCACTTGGAGTACTGTGGGCAGTTTTGGTCTCCTTATTTAAGAAAGGATGTGCTGACGTTGGAGAGGGTACAGAGAAGATTCACTAGAATGATTCCGGGAATGAGAGGGTTAACATATGAGGAACGTTTGTCCGCTCTTGGACTATATTCCTTGGAGTTTAGAAGAATGAGGGGAGACCTCATAGAAACATTTCGAATGTTAAAAGGCATGGACAGAGTGGATGTGGCAAAGTTGTTTCCCATGATGGGGGAGTCTAGTACGAGAGGGCATGACTTCAGGATTGAAGGGCGCCCTTTCAGAACAGAAATGCGAAAAAATTTTTTTAGTCAGAGGGTGGTGAATCTATGGAATTTGTTGCCACGGGCAGCAGTGGAGGCCAAGTCATTGGGTGTATTTGAGGCAGAGATTGATAGGTAATGAGTAGCCAGGGCATCAAAGGTTATGGTGAGAAGGCGGGGCAGTGGGACTAAATAGGATAAAATGGATCAGCTCATGATAAAATGGCGGAGCAGACTCGATGGGCCAAATGGCCTACTTCTGCTCCTTTGTCTTATGGTCTTATGAAAGAAACAAAACAGTTAGTTGAACCACCGGAAAGAACATGGCCTTGTTTTGCTGCAATTAACTTTGTCACCTCCACAACACCCTCCAGCCATAAGGCAAATGGGTTGAATACATTACCATTTCTCCCATTGGATAGAAAATAGAACATTATGCACAAGAACAGCCTATGATTTGGTCCCAAACTAATTAAACTGGTAATTAAACACGTAACAAAACTAATCTCTTCTGCTTACAATGTCCATACCCCTCCATTCTATGCATATCCATGTGCCTATCCAAGAACCTGTGAAACATCCCTATCATTTGTGTATTTAGTGATACTGTACACATATTTGCCTCCACCATCACCCCCGGCAGTGCATTTCAGGCACCCTAGAGTCTGTGTTAAAAAACTTGCCCTGAACTTCTCTCTTTGAACTTACCCCTCCCCCCTTAAATGTGCGCTCCCTAATGCTACAAAGTTCATGGAAAAGATATTAGCTATGCCTTATGCCTCTTATAATCATATAAATTGCTATCAAGCTACCCCTTACCTTCTGTCGCTCCACAGAAAACAACCTAGTTCATCTAAACTTTCCTCAGAGCACATACCCTCTAATCCAGACATCCTGGTAAACCTCTTCTGCACCCCCTCCAATGTCTCACATCCTTTCTATAATGGAGTGGCCAGAATTGAATGCAATACTGCATTTGCAGCCTAAAGAGAGTTTTATAGTTGGACAGTTCCACTCTCATGGGAATCTCAAGATACTCTGTACAAGACTTGCTTCAAGCAAGATTGAGAGAAGCGCTGAGGGTATGCTTGACACCAATCTGCACTGACTGACTCTGTTTACGGACTTGTTAAGATCATGGCTTGCACTCTGTCAAGTAGCAGGTGGAAAATGAAGTTGAATTTCTCAAGGCAGCCACATTTGAGAAGGATGCTTCACACAGCAGACTCTCAATCGTGGCTGAATCAAAGGCATTTGTGAGGAAAAACTGAAACATTTATAGTGGCTGATGTAGCTCCCAGGATTTCTCTTGGAGTTGTCCAAATCACAACACTCAAGGACATATCCTCATATTTTCAGAAACATACAGAATTCACAAAAACATATTGTTTCAGATGCAAGTACTTGTCTGAGGCAACTCTAGACTTAAAGGTTAAACAAGTATTTGGAATCTGGGAAATGGTAAACTGGCAGCTTTGGTTGGAAACAAGAGAAAATTTGCAGATGCTGGAAATCCAAAGCAACACACACAAAACACTGGAGGAACTCAACAGGGAGGGAGAAGCACAAGGTGATAACTGAAACCGGGAGGGGAGAGGCGATGTAAAGAGCTGGGAAGATGATTGGAGAAAGAGATACAGGGCTGGAGAAGGGGGAAATCTAATAGGAGAGGACAAATGGCCATGGAAGAAAGAAAAGAAAAGGCAGGAGGAGCACCAGAGAGGGGCAGGCCAGTGGATAAGGTGAGAGAGGATAAAGCGGATGAAGGGGGAGGGGGACATTACTGGAAGTCCGTGAAATTGATATTCCTGCCATCAGGTTACAGGCTACCTAGATGGAATATAAGGTGTTGTTCTTCCAACCTGAGTGTGCCCGCATCGTGACAGTACATGAGACCATGGATGGATATATTGGAATAGGAATGGGAAGTGGAATTAAAACAGGTGGCCACCGGGAGATCCTGCTTTTTTGGCAGATGGAGTGTAGGTGCACGACAAAGCCATCTCCTAATCTACGTCAGGTCTTACCGATATACAGGAGGCCACACCGGGAGCACCGGACACAGTATACAACAGACTCACAGGTGAAGTGTCGCACCCCCTGAAAGGACAGCTTGGGGCCCTAAATGGTTGTGAGGGAGGAAGTGTAGGCGCAGGTGTAGCACTTGTCCCGCTTACAAGGATAAGTGCCAGGAGGGACGAACGGACAAGGGAGTCGAATAGGGAGCGATCCCTGTGGAAAGCAGAAAGTGGGCAGAGGGGTGTGGAGGGAAAGATATGCTTGGTGGTGGGATCCTGCTGGAGATGGTGGAAGTTGCAGAGAATTATGTACTGGACGCGGAGGCTGGAGGGGTGGTAGGTGAGGATAAGAAGAACCTTGGTAGGATGGCAGGATGATGGGGTAAGTGCAGACTTGTGTGAAATGGATGAGATGCGGCTGAGGTCAGGGTTGATGCTAGAAGAAGGATCTCCCAGTAGAATTCTAGACTAAACTTGAATCAGTGAAGGATGCTTGACAGTTGTGGCAGAGGTTGAATGCTATCCCCTCTTACTAAGTGAAATCAAGAGACATAGTTGACAACAGGATTTTGCTTCCAATTGAGCTCAACATCTTCTCTTTCAATATTTTTATTAGTTTCTGCATAGAAGAATACAGAGTACAAGAAGATATATACTACAAGTCAAAAGAAAAAAATTAAAATAGTACCAAATACATCGTATTAAAAATAAAGTTACAATCACAAAGCCCTGTATTCATAAAAATTAAATTAAATTGTAATATTGAAATATAATAATTTTGTTATAGAGAAAAAAAAATCTAAATCCATTACCAAAGTCAGAACTGTTAGGAAAAGCAAGAAAAAAGGGAGAAAAAACCCTTATCATATAATAAAAAATATTATTAGCCACCATTTGTACTTTTACAAGAAATCAAAGGTTTTTTAAAATAACTCAAAAATGGTCCCCACAATGTATAAAAGTCTTGGCTAGATTCAAAAACGAAACAACGGATCTTCTCTAAATTTAAGCATGACATAACATCTCGTAACCATTGAGCGTGAGTAGGTGGAACAGCATCCTTCCATTTAAGCAAGAGCACCCTCCTAGCTATAAGAAAGATAAAAGCCAAAATATGCAAATCAGGAGTCTCCAAAATAAAGTCTTTTCCTCCAACAATACCAAATACTGCGGTCAAAGGGTTAGGCTTAAAAATTACCTTGAATAAACACAGAACATAGAACATAGAATAGTACAGCACAGCACAGGCCTATCGGCCCACAATGTTGTGCTGACTCTTAAACCCTGCCTCCCATATAACACCCCCCCACCTTAAATTCCTCCATATACCTGTCTAGTAGTCTCTTAAACTTCACTAGTGTATCTGCCTCCACCACAGACTCAGGCAGTGCATTCCACGCACCAACTATTCTTTGAGTAAAAAGCCTTCCTCTAATATCCCCCTTGAACTTCCCACACCTTACCTTAAAGCCATGTCCTCTTGTATTGAGCAGTGGTGCCCTGGGGAAGAGGAGCTGGCTGTCCACTCTATCTATTCTTCTTAATATCTTGTATACCTCTGTCATATCTCCTCTCATCCTCCTTCTCTCCAAAGAGTAAAGCCCTAGCTCCCTTAATCTCTGATCATAATCCATACTCTCTAAAACAGGCACCATCCTGGTAATTCTCCTCTGTACCCTTTCCAATGCTTACACATCCTTCCTATAGTGAAGTGACCAGAAATGGACACAGTACTCCAAGTGTGGCCTAACCAGACTTTTAGAGAGCTGCATCATTATCTTGCGACTCTTAAACTCTATCCCACGACTTATGAAAGCTAACACTCCATAAACTTTCTTAACTACCCTATCTACCTGTGAGGCAACTTTCAGGATCTGTGGACATATACCCCCAGATCCCTCTGCTCCTCCACACTACCAAGTATCCTGCCATTTACTTTGTACTCTGCCTTGGAGTTTGTCCCTCCAAAGTGTACCGCCTCACACTTCTCCGGGTTGAACTCCATCTGCCACTTCTCAGCCTACTTCTGCATCCTATCAATGTCTCTCTGCAATCTTTGACAATCCTCTACACTATCCATAACACCAGCAACCTTTGTGTCGTCTGCAAACTTGCCAACCAATACTTCTACCCCCACATCCAGGTTGTTAATAAAAATCACGAAAAGTAGAGGTCCCAGAACCAATCCTTGTGGGACACCACTAGTCACAACCCTCCAATCCGAATGTACTCCCTCCACCACGACCCTCTGCTTTCTGCAGGCAAGCCAATTCTGAATCCACCGGGCCGAACTTCCCAGGATCCCATGCCTTCTGACTTTCTAAATAAGCCTGCCGTGTGGAACCTTGTCAAATACCTTACTAAAATCCATGTAGATCACATCCACTGCACTACCCTCATCTATATGCCTGGTCACCTCCTCAAAGAACTCTATCAGGCTTGTTAGACACAATCTGCCCTTCACAAAGCCATGCTGACTATCCCTGATCAGACCATGATTCTCTAAATGCCCATAGATCCTATCTCTAAGAATCTTTTCCAAAAGCTTTCCCACCACAGACGTAAGGCTCATTGGTCTATAATTACCACAGATGTAAGGCCGCGGTGGGAAAGTACCAAGAAAGTTTGGAATACTTCCTTCCAGTATCTTTCAAGGCTCAGACATGTCCAAAACATGTGAATTAATGAAGCTCCTCCATTATGACATCTATCACAGAAAGGAGACATATCCGAATAAAAACGAGATAGCTTATCTTTAGACATGTGGGCCCTATGAACCACTTTAAACTGTAAGAGGGAATGACGGGCACGAGCTCAACGTCTTCTACACTCGCTTTGACCATCAAACATCACAAACTGCCACAGCCCCTGTTGACCCTGTGATTTCTTCCAGTCTCCGAGGCCAATGTGAGATAGTCCTTAAGGAGGGTAAACCAATGGAAACATCTGGTCCAGACAGCCAAGTTCTACCGACCTGTGCTGATCAACTGGCTGCAGTGCTCACCGATATCTTTAACCACTCACTTCAACAATCCGAGGTACCCACCGAATTCAATTATATCAATGTCCAAGAAGGTGATAACCTGTCTCAATGACTATTATCAAATAGCACTTACATCCATCGAGGTGAAGTGTTTTGAAAAGTTGATGATGAAAATACCAACTCCTGCCTGAGGAACGACTTGGATCCGCTCTAATTTCCCTACTAGCACAACAGATCCACAGCAGATGCTATTTCATTGGCTCTTCACTCAACCATGGAACATCTGGACAGCAAAACTGTGTACATCAAGATGTTCTTTATCGACAATAGCTCACCTCCTCAAAACTAATCAAAAAGCTTCAAGACCTTGGACTCAATAACTCCTTGTGCAGTTGGATCCTCGATTTTCTCACTTGCAGACCCCAGTCAGTTCAAATTGGCAACAGCGTCTCCTCCACAATCTCCATCAGCACAGGTGCACCATAAGGCTGTGTGCTCAGCACCCTGATCTACTCACTTTGCACTTATGACTGTGTGGCTAAGCACAGCTCCAATGCCGTGTTTAAGTTTGCTGACAACTCCATTTTTGTAGGCTGAACCAAAATTCACGACGAACCAGCATACAAGAGTGAGACTGAAAATCTGGCTGAGTGGTGCCACAGCAACAACCTCTTACTGAATGGCAGTAAGACCCAGGAGATGATTATTGACTTCAGGAGGAAGAAACCAGAGGTCCATGAGCCAGTTCTCATAGGGGGATGAGAGGTGGAGAGAGTTAGCAACTTTAAATTCCTCAGTGATACCATTTCAGGGGCCTGTCCCAGACCCAGCACCTAAAAATCAATAACAAAAAATATCTATCTATGACCTCAATGAGCCAAAGCCTCAACTCTCCAGTCTAACACTAGGCCATTTACACAATGGCCACTCCACTTGAGCCTAATTTATTTTTATTGGAGCTTGCCCAATTATGCTTCATGCAATGTCTCCTCGGGATCTGCGACATGCAAATATGCCAGTTTTTCCTGCTCGCTTTGTTAAACTCTCTCTCTCCCTCTACACATTCCAATGTCTCCTCGGGAATTGTGGCATGTAAAATGTGCAGTCTGCCTCTGCTCACTTCTTTTAAACTTTCTTTCCCTCTATGCTTTCCAAAGTCTCCTCAGGAACTGTGGCATGTAAAATATGCCATCTGCCCTCACTCACTTCTTTTAAACTGTCTCTCCATCTTCACAATTTAATGTCTCCTCAGGGGCTGTGGCACAGAAAATGTACCGGCTTGCACACTCACTCTCCCTCTATGCAATCCAATGTCTCATCGGGAACTGTGGCATGCAAAATACTCCTCCATTTATTACGCATTCTCATATTTTATTGCACCTTTCCAAATGCATTTCTGTTTGTCAATTTTCAGTCCAATTGAGCAGAAAAGGACCACCTTTTCCTTCTAGCAGTCTGAAACCTCCCACTTCGCAGTTAGCGATGCAGCTATTTTCTGTCTCATCTGCAAATTAGTTTATCAAATTTCCCTAAATTTAGGCCTAAAACATGAAGATATATTATAAAAACCAATTAACTCAGTCCAGGGCAACTCCATTGCCAATAGACTTCTGTCACAAAATATCCAACAATTTGCCACTCTCCTCTGGATCCCCTGAGTTCTAATCTCTTTGACTATCCTGCCACATGGAACCTGTTCTTGGTTTACCCCTAACTCCCTCTTTAAAAAACTATGCAACATTAGAATTTCTGCAAGCTCCTAGATGCACTCCTGTCGAAAGACAATGTTTTTAAAAAAGCTTTAGTTAGCAGCTCTGTACTTTTTGCCTTTGCTTCTTTCAACCCTCCTGGATACATTTTACTTGGGTCAGGTGACTTGCTCATTTTTAAAAACCTCGTAATACTTGGACTTTGCCATCTCACACAATATTTCACACTGCAATATTGCCATCACCCAATTCTTCTATGAAAAAGTTCTAAATGTGTTCCACATCTGCTGTTACAATTCACTGCAACATGGGGTTTCCTTAGTTATTCTTTTGCTTCTTATACCCTTGATTTTGGTTCTTAATGATTTTCCCCATACCCCATTTTTCTCCCCAATCTCTAGGCATTCTGGTGTATGCTGATGCTATGCACTTCCTTCTTTTTCTCTTATCCTGTTCCTCTGTGATCCTTGGCATCCAGGGGCTCTAGATTTGGTAGCCTCACCCATTTACTTTGTTGGAACACCTTTCCCTTGAGTCTTTCGAATCTCCTTCTTTAATATTTAGTATTATAGCAAATGGAAATATTAAAAAACTACATTTTCTGGAAAACTGAAATAAAAAATGGAAAATACTGGCAATATTCAATGTCAGGCAGCATCTTTGAAACGAAATATAATCTTCACCAGAACTGGGAGAGAGTTTTAAGTTGTAGACCAGCTGTTGGACAGGACAAAGGGAATATGCTTCATAGACTGAAGCCAGGGTTGTCATAGGATTAGCTGTAGAATTACAACTTGTAGTAATTTTTTATGTATTGTACTGTACTGCTGCCACAAAACAAATTTCATGTCATGTCAATGATAATAAACCTCATACTGATCACCAACTTCAAAACTCTATTCCTTATTTTTTCCCATATCCCTTGATTTATTTAGTACTAAGAAATGTATCTATTCTCATTCTTGAATACATTTAATGACTTACATCCACTGCCTCTTGAGGAGAGAATTACACAGGTTCCCCAAGCTTGGGGTGAAGAAGTATCTCCTGAACTTGTTTTGATATGATATATTCCATATCCAAGGCCGTATTCCCTGCTTCTCCATCTGCAACCCCTCCCCCACCCTCTGCCATCATAAATGTAATACTAGTATTGGTTTTAATAAGTCTTATAAGTTTCTATGAGATTCTGTCTCATTCTGAACACCAGTGAATGAAGGCCTAATCAACCCAATTCCTACTATAGAATATTTCTTGAGTGATCATGTTAGAATCAAGCAGCTTGGTATTATGTGCATAAATTTAAACCAATTAGAGGCAGCAGTGTTGCCAGTAGAAATGTGTACTCAGCATTCTGTTCATCAGGTACTCCATATCTCCTAAGTATTTTTGAAGATATGAGTTTTCAAAAGGCATTTAATAATATGCAGTTTATGTTTGTTTGTAAAATTGAAACATACTGGAGAATGAAGAAGCAGATTGAATATAATTGGTCAGTGTTTAAAACAGTTCTCCTGGTCTGGCTGTAGTGCAGAATAGTCTTTCCAGGGTTCAACTGAGGGTACAATGCACATGGTGCCATTTCAAAATTTGCGACGGCATGTTTGTAAGTACAGTTAACAAAGGGAATATTAGCAAGCATCAAGAGGGGAATGAAGGCCAGATGAAATAAAAGACACAGAGAGATAACATGCAAAGAGGCTTGAAGAAAGAAAGAATTCAAATATTTAGGAAAGGCTAAGGAAGTGGAATTAAGTGGACTAGTGAAGCCAGCGAAGACCCAAGGAGGCGAATGATCTCCTGTGTTGTATATAAATGATTTGATATTGCTCATGATCTTGCAAGCAATATCCTATTATTTTCAAAGATTATCTAGTTGGTCATGCATTACAGCTAATGTATGTTCATTGATCAAGCTACAGCTTTGTGACAAGAAACATTTACACACAATTATTCCATATTTTGAAAATGGACTCTGATTTTATCTCATTTGGAGTTTGTAAATGCAGGATGATTGTTTAGAATCTAAACAAATCTCAATTCACAATTGCATTAAGAATTCATGCGTACACTCAGATACATATTGATCGCAGTTAGAGTGCCTATTTTGTTCAACATTGAAATAGAGCTCATTTATTCCTACAAATTGTTCCAATATCTGAAACTTCCAAGTTCCTCTAAATGATTAATCTGATTTCAGCTAATTTTGAAATAGCATAAGTGTTTCCAAGATCATAAAGGGAATATCGGAGAGTGAGTGCTCCTTCGAAAATTGTGTGTGAAATCTCATTGGTTTAGTATGTTGAAATTAAGAACTGAATTTTACAACTTTCAATCACTTTGCTTTAAAGATATACTTGAAGAAGTTTGATCTTTGCAAACCAGAGAGCATACTACATAGTAAATGAAACTGAGCTGGTGCTACAGGAACTCCTGATGGGAAAAGGAACAAAAGATAAATGTAATCACACTGAGTATTTAGATAGGATTCTTTGCTGCTTTTATGCAGGATTCTCCACTTCCCAATGAAATTTAACAGCCAAATTATACACTGGACAATTTTTTTTCAAAAGTGTTGCTTCCTCAGAATTTTTTTGTTTATACCAGAGTGCTTGAAGCTGAATACAAATATAATTTCAGACTTCTTGTATCACGTAGGAATTTGGAGAAACAAGAAATTAACTTTTATTGAATATAATGCATTTAATTGCATAATGGTGCTGATGCTCTGTATTCATAGAAATAAGCTAAGAATTATTTGTTGATGATTTTCATTTGTACACAGTGTCTGAGCTTCTCATGCAAGTGTCTAACAATAATCAGCCAGCATTGATGGGTCCCAGCTGCCTTGATACCATTTCTCCATGATCGCAATGTATTGGCAAAACTTTACACAATGCTCATCACTGACAGCATCAAGATTTGCAGGGAATACAGAAAATGGATCTTTAGAGACATGTTGCACTTCTTGGTTTTGTATGCTTAAAACACGTTGAGAACCAACTGTGTGTAGTTTGGTGCTCTGTAGATGCCAAGAATGTTTTTAACAACATCCTTGAATGCCTCCTACTTGTACGTGATTTTTTTCCATTCCCACTAGAAGTTCTTTGAATTGCCTGTCATTGATGACCTGTTTGATTTGTGAACCAACAAAAATGCCTTCCTTAATCTTGGTATTAGTTATTCTGGGAAACATTGGTCTCAAATACAAAATCCTTCAAGGAAATTTATAGCCTTTCTAAAACCTGTCCTGCTGTGCAGCATCCGCCCCACCTGAGCATGCCCAGGCACGCCTAGACAATATAGAAAACTTTTCAGCTTACTTTGTGGGCAACATTTTAGTTGATTTGAATTATGAATTTAAATAACAAATATAGTTTGTCAAAATTTTAGATGTCATGCCGAATCTTCACAAATGCCGAGGGAAGTAAAGGCACTGACATGTTTTCCTTATAATTGCACTTACACGCTAGGCCCAGGACAGGTTCTCTGAAATGATAACACTGAGGAATTTAAACTGCTGACCCTCTCCACCTCTGAGCCCCCGATGAGGACTGGCTCAAAGACCTCTGGTTTCTTCCTCCTTAAGTCAATAATCACCTGCTTGGTCTTGATAGCATTGAGTAAGAGGATGTTACAATGAAACCACTGAGACAGATTTTCAATCTCCCTCCTCTATGTTGATTTGTCACCACATTTGACTTAGCCTACCACAGTGGTGTCATTAGCAAACTTTGGCATTGGAGCTGTGTTTAGCCTCACATTTATAGTGTAAAGCAAGTAGAGCCGGGGGCTAAGCACACATCCCTGTGGTGCACATGTGCTGATGGAGATTGTGGAGGAGACATTGTTGCCAATCCAAACTGATTGGGGTCTGCAAGTGAGGAAACCAAGGATCCAATTGCATAAGGAAGTATTGAGACATAGGTCTTGAAAATTATTGATTAGTTTTGTTAGGATGATAGTATTGAATGCCAAGCTGCAGTTGATAAAGAGCATCCTGATGTATACGTCTTTATTGTCCAGATACTCCAGGGTTGAGTGAAGAGCCAGTGAAATGGCATCTGCTGCAGACCTATTGCTCCGGAAGATAAATTGGAGTGGATCGAAGTCACTCCTCAGGCAGCTATAGACATGTTTCATCACCAGCCTCTCAAAAAACTTCATCACTGTGGATATAACTGCAGCTGGAACAGTCATCGAAACAGGTTATCACATTCTTCTTAGGCACCAGAATATTGAAGTCTACTTGAAGCAGGTGGGTACTTCAGACTGCCAAAGCGAAAGGTTAAAGATCTCAGTGAACCCTCTAGCCAGTTGATTAGCACAGATCTTTAGTACTTGGCCAGGTACTCCATCTGGGACAGATGCTTTCCATGGGTTCATCCTTCTTTAGGATGATCTTAAGGAGACTGAAATAAATCACAGGATCATCTGGGGCTTTTCCGTGTTTTGATGGTTAAAGCCAGCAAAGAAGGCATTGAGCTCATCTGGAAATGAAATCCTGTTGTCGCCTATGTCACTTGATTTTACTTTATAAGGTGATAGCATTCAAGCCCTGCCACAAGTGTCAAGCATCCTTCATTGATTCAAGTTTAATCCGGAATTGCCACTTCACCTGTGAGGTGGCTTTCCTGAACCTCCTGTAACCTTCTTGGTTGCCAGACTTGAATGCCTCTGTACTGACCATCACCAGATTGCAGATCTCAATTCATCCAGGGCTTCTGGTTGGGGAACACTCTGAATGATTTTGTGGGGACACAACTGTTTTTATAAAGTCTGTGACAACTATAATATATTCACTCAGATCCACAGATGAGTCAGAATCAGAATCAGGTTTATTATCACCGGTATGTGTCGTGAAATTTGTTAACTTAGCAGCAGCAGTTCAATGCAATACAATATATAAGAAAAATAAATGAACAAATTGCAGTATATGTACATTGAATAGATTAAAAATTGTGCAAAAAACAAAAATACTGTATATTAAAAATAGTGAGGTAGTGTAGAGGCCCAGGTTCTGTAACTTATCAATCAGGATTGTGGGAATGATGGTATTAAATACTGAGCTATAGTCGATGAACAGCATCCTGATATAGGTGTTTATATTGTCCAGGTGGTAGAAGGCTGTGTGAAAAGCCATTGAGATTGCGTCGGCCGTTGACCTATTGTGGTAAATTGCAAATTGCAGTGGGTCCAGATCCTTGCTGAGGCAGGAGTTCAGTCCAGTCATGACCAACCTCTCAAAGCATTTCATCACTGTAGACGTGAGTGTTACTGGATGATGGTCATTAAGACAGCTCACATTATTCTTCTTAGGCACTGGAATAATTGTTGTATCTTTGAAGACACCCAGTCCACTGACTTGAAACAATACCTCTGTTTCCTGTGGCCACCTCTTCATTGTCCTAATCTCTAACGTTTTGTTCTTTAGCCTTTGCTGTATGCAGGTAGGAGCCAAGAGATCAGGTTTCCTGAAGTGCAGTCTGGATATGGAACAGTAGGCATTTCTTATCCTTGTACAAGAGTGGTCCAGTATGTTGGGATCTCTGGTGCAACAAGTTATGTGATGCTGTTAATTGGGAGGGATTTCTTCAAATAAGCCTGGTTGAAGTCCCTGACTATGATTTAAAATGTGTTGGGATGGACTGTTTCTTGTTTGGAGACAGCATCATACAGTATCTTATGTACTTGATAATAGCCAGCCACTGGCCATTATGTAAACTGCAGTCAGAATCACAGAGAAGACCTCCCTTGGTAAATAGAATGGACAACATTTGATCATTAGGTGAAGGTCAGAGGAACACAAGTTTGACAAAACCACCTCATTGGAACATGACAGAGAGTTTATCATGAAATATACACCTCCATCTTCATCCGTCTCTTAATCAGCAGTTCAACACATCCTGCGTATCAAGAAACCTTCAGGTCTGACAGCCAAATCTGGCGTGCTGGGAGTAAGCCATATCTCGGTAAAACACAGAACACAACAATTTCTCGTTTCCCTTCGATAAAGCAATTATGCCCTCAGGTCCTCAATTTTGTTTTCCGGCAACTGCACATTTGCTAACAAGATGCTGGGTAGAGGGGGTCTCATTCCTTTGTGTTTCAGCCTAGCTTGGAAATCACTCTCCTTCCTACCATGCTTCCGGTGATGGCAATGAACATTTGTCCACTTAAAAGGTGCAGCACCTGCCTGCTTGAGAGTTAAGTCTGCTGAATTCTTCTGAAGATCGTGAAATCTGTAGTTCATTAAGTTGATTTAAAAGTATGTTGCTTAAAGGGAAATTACATGCTGCAGATTACAGTGTGAGTAATTCAACAGAGGTATATTTAGAAGTTTTGTTCGTAGCCTGCAGAACACCAGCATGGTTCACCAGCACCATAGTTCCTTCATAATTGCCAGCAAAAAACACCAGATTCACTTACATTTATTGTGAGCAATTTTGGACCCTATAGCCAAGGAAAGATGCGCTGATTGGAGAGGATCTAGAGGAGGTTCACAAATCTCAAATAAAATTAATTAATAATGCAACACAAATTTGTGGATAGATACTTTTTCTAATAGGTCTATCCAGATTTTGAGTTAGAAGCTGGATTCTGGTGCAAATGTGGTGGTAAAAATCCAAAACAAAAGTGATTCTTCAAGTTTTGGAAATCCAGAGCAACACACACAAAATGCTGGAGGAACTCAGCAGGTCAGGTAGCATTTTTGGAAATGAATAAACAGTCAACGTTTTGGGAATTATTCATTTCCACCTGCTGAGTTCCTTCAGCATTATATGTGGTTTATCAATAAAGATACCTTCTTTTGTTCAGATGCCTCACAACATTAAAAACGGGAATCCTATTTAAGAATAGGATTAGTTGAACTATTAGTCATCAGACATCAAATATAGGAAGCACTTTTGTCATATCAACAATAATTTGCATCACTTTCAGTTCAGAATCTCAATTCAAAGTGCTCAATGGCAAGCTTTTCTTCTGAATTACCATTTGCAAGTACTGTTTTGTTTGTACATGGTCCTATAATTTCTTGTCATAATGTGGGCTCCACCACAGTCCTTGATAATTATATCAGACTATGCACGTCACAGTGATAAATTTTTATTCAGTCTCTCATAGACATTAGATTTAAGTGACACACATCCACACACACACAATTGGAATTCATACAGAAAAGTAAATTTCTGGAGAGCTAATTATTCTGACTTTCCAAAATGAAATTAATCATCTCTGTCCCGGTTACCCGACACCCTTTAGCAATCTATCCATCCAAACAATATAGAAACTCACAGTATTAAATGAGTATGTTGCTTATGGCAACATATATTCAAGGGCAACAGCTTGTAAAAATTCAATAAACTCTTAGTTTACTGTGGATACTACTTATACCCTCTATAATACCTGGTGGCAAGAAAAAGTGAGTGGAGTTAGAAATCAAGTACCTCTGCTTATTCCATGTTTATATTGATTAAGTAGCAGAAGCTTTACAACATTAAAACTGCAGTCTTATTACTGTAAATTTCTGCTTGGTACAGCAGTCCTATTTGTCAACATTATTTTCTGTTTTTCAATTTCTCTGATGCCATGTTATAGACACCTAATAAACGAATGAGCTAAGTACAAAAATTAAAAGGTAAAAGCACTTAAGTTATTCAAATTGCTAGCTTTACCCATTAATTCACCAAAGAGATGCTAGATTTTTGGCCCTTGCAACATGCAGTTATCATCATAAGTGAAGGTATGCAGGGAAGAAAAAAAATAATGACTTACCATAGAAAATAATTAATCAAATATGTTACCAAGTAGTGTAAAAGTTTATAACATGGAAACACAAGAGACAGCAGGTGCTGGAAATCTGGAAGAAGACACAAAGAGTTGGAGAAACTCAGCAGGCAAGGCAGCCCCTATGGAGGGAAAGGGACAGTGGACTTTTCACTTTGAGACCCTTCGTCAGGGCTCCAGTTTGAATGAAGAGGACACACCTTGTGCTTATGTACGGTATACTTTATGTACAGGATGGAAGGGTGACTCAAAAGCATGGTAAAACATATCTGGAGTTAAGAAAGATTATGGAGGAAGTACACAGTCTTTCTACTGGTAATGACAGGGCTGGGAGCTCAACATCTGGCCACAAAAGATGCTTATAACTGTCTCGCTTAGCTAGTGGTGAGGGTATGAATTTTATGGTAGGCCAAAACCCAAAAAAGCAAGAGATTTAACTTGCAAGACCAAGGGGTTCAAAGTTATGTGAGAAGATAATCCTTTAACAGAACTGTGCCTACATACCGACCGAATTTTATTTATTTTTTTATATATATATAATTCTAGTTCAATTAGTTTTTATGTAGCAACTTAGCAGGCCACTCAAAGTAAACAAGAGCTGCAAAAAGCAGCATAAAAATCATCAACATATGGGCCACATTCTGAGAAAACTACTGTTTACAATAAGCCTCTTGTGTTTGATCAATGATTTCATAGGCTCCCGCTCATTGTCTGAAACTATTTTCTAATAAAGCTATTCCTCTTCACATTTAACAGAGTAAAAGAGTGAGATGGAAAACCAGCACTCCTCTAATCCTACTCATTTCCTAAAGCAGAGCTCAACTAAAATTACTCCCTAGGTACAGCAAATCCATTTTACAAAATGTTGCAGCATCATTTTCAGATGTAACACTTGAGTGAAAATTAAAAGTATTCATATGTATTCTAAGGATAAACTCCACCATAGATGGTCCCATGCCCGGCTGTGGAAGGAGAAGGGATGGACATGGGGCAAGAAACCCCATCCTGTAAAAACCCAGAGCGACAGAAACGACAACAGAATCTCCAAAGACCTCATTCCTGGGAGAGGAAGGATCTTCACCTGGAAGACATAGATGGATTATAGGTGGGGTCAACTTAAAAGACACATCCCAGGCCAGAGGACTCTGATGAGCAGCCATTGGTGCCCTATGCACAAGTAGGGATGGTGGGTTTAAATAAAAGTAATTATTCTGAGGATAAAATGTAAATCACTCAAAAAATAGTATGTATAGTAACTTGCTATTTACTGTTGTTTACAACATAATAGTGTGAAGTAAGAGGATTAGGTAGATGCGTGCATTACAGGTAGACCAAACAAGCTGTTGTACTCGTATTACAAAATCCTTTATTTTGATAAACACCATTTTATATTTCAAGTTAAATGTGCATCTATTCAACAGAAGGAAATACAGAAAATTGCAGTGGTTAATCAGGGCAGAAATTAACAGACAAATTAACCGGGATTCCTTTTGTTTATTTGGGACACAATGCCACTTAATTGGGACAGGAAACTTGCAAAAGTTACTAGCTAGAGCCAATAGTGTACACTTGTGTTATCATTAAACACTACACCGTGCTTAGAATGAACGGTTTTAAATAGCATCAGTTACATGTGTTTGTGTTCAAAAAGCACTGATATTTGCCACTGATAGTTGGCAAGAAATAACCAGTAAGGCAATTAGAGACTGTTTTGCTCATTGTGGTTTCAAGAATTCAGGCTTGGAGATGCCAGAAATGGCCAAAGTCAAAATGAAACTATTTCACTACTTCAACAAGTTAAATACTACGAGGAATTTGAAGGTATTGACAGTCAACTTGAATGTTACAATGAGACTGAAGATTTGGAGGATGCAATCATCTAAAGCTTTGTATGAAGGTAGTCCATTATCACTAGGCGTCTCCGCTGATTTTGTTCATTTACAGTCAATCAAAAGAACATGTCAGCATACACACTGGATGATCTTCTGCCATCGATAATTATTAAGAAACAATAGTTTTATAGTATTGTAGTGGTATTGTTAGCATCTTAATTTGTTCTCTATTTCATTTAAATACATAATTTATTCCTCAGCTAAATGGCAGTTTTTCTTTTTTCTATGTTCTTAACTATTTCCATGAAACTTCAGCTAATTGGGGCAGTTCAATTAATTGGACCAAAGTAAACTGGTCCTGATGTGTCCCAATTAACTGAAATCCACTGTACATACAGTAGCTATTGAAAAATAGAGGCTTAAGACTAGTTTTGGATTTCTGCAAATGGAGTTGGTGATCTGGTTGAAATTAATGTAATCCTCAATGCTGAGAAGTAAAAGCAGATTCTCATCCATCATGCAGTACCCATCAGAGAGGCGTCTGACCAGTCCCAACTTCATTCTGCAGCAGGACAATGACCACAAACACACGGCCAAGGTCATAAAGAACTATCTTCAATGAAAAGAAGAAGGAGGAGTTCTGAAACAGATGGTATGGCCTCCACAGAGCCCTGTTCTTATCATCGACGTTGCCTGAGATTACCTGGAGAGACAGAAGCAAGCAAGACAGCCAAAGCCTGCAGAAGAACTGTGACAAGCTCTCCAAGACGTTTGGAGCAATCTACCAGCCAATTTTCTTATAAAACTGCACGACAATGTATCCAAGAGAATTGATGCAGTTTTAAAAGCAAAGGGTGGTCAAACCAAATATTGATTTTATTTAGTTTTTTTTTCCTGTCTACTGCTCTTTATAGTATTTTTTTGATATTTAGAAACATGTTAATTTCATTATTTTTGAAAGCATCTTGGGTATACAGATTTTTTTTACTTGTGCCTAAGACTTTTGCACAGTATTTACATTTGCACATAATGAGCTGAATAACCATCAGTGATATATCATTTTGCTTCTAAATCAGTATTAATTTGAGCTCCATATCCTATAATGATTATATAATAATTATATATGCTATAATGGTAGACTTTTGAAGTACATTGGAGGAACATTAAACATTTTATGTACTATTCAAAAGGATGGTAATGTGCCTCACAACTGAGGTCAATATTGCTGCCCATGTGTTAAAACAACATTACCAAACTAGCTTCTGTTGTATGCACAATCACTGCCATGTTTTCTCTCATATATTACTACACCTCAAAATAACTCATTGCAAGTTGTTTCATAGTCTTCATGGAAGACATGATAAAGTGTATATAAATGCAAGTTTTCCTTTCCATGTCTTCCTCAGCTTTCAGCTGTGTGCTGACAGTTTCATCTACCATCTCAACTAATACAAGTCTCACAAATAGCAACTATCACAGCCAGTTCTATTTACATTTGTAAATATATCTTGTTAGATCATTAAAATAGATGCCCATATTTATAATGACATGAGTCATTAAAATTGAATATTAATATCTCTGAAAGAGGAACTGCTCAACTGAAAGATAGCTTATGAGCCACAGATTCACGAATTTATCACTCAAGTAAATACTTTCTAAGAAGCAGTTTAAAGCTTTCTTTTTATGCCCATTTTATAAATCCAAGAAGAACTACTGTCACAATTTCTAATATTGGAGATCAGCCAAGCTTTTGCATTGCACAAATTACACCCAGAGGTGTGCAACAGAAGGATGTGTGAAATACGTTGCACATCTCCTATGTATTCCAAGCAATTTCTGTTTCATTAATGAATCATGTCAATCAATGAGCAAGGCAGGCACAATTAAGGATAGGAATTAGAGATAACAAGGAGCAAGCTCAGCCCGTGTACGGAAGGAAACAGATCCCATGACCAAAAGTGAGACAGTTCTGCAATGAAATCTGAATTATTTATCTGGTAAAACCCAGTGAATAGAAGCAAGATACATAATACAAAATATGCAATCTCCAAGCAATGACTAATAAGAAATCTCTATCAATATCATCCATTCTGCCATGTAAACTTAAGTTATTACTTCTGATGCTAGACCAGTAATGAAGTATAAACTCACCAGTCACATGCAATAAAGCTTTGTCTAACTAATCATGCTTAGATCTTAATAAAAAAAAATAGTAGTTGGCATGCTTCAGAATCAATGCTTTCGGGCAAGTCTGGCTGTTTTGGATGTGAGACATTGAACACCAAAGAATGCTGCATTTACAAAGTGACATTAAACTTACAAAGGAATGCTGATTTATATTCTGGAAAAATGACATTAAACAGCTGAACCTAGATTGGTTCGGCCATTTTAAAAATAGCTTAATTCATTTTGCTATCTTTCATGACAAGATAAACAAAAACTAATTTATAAGTCATATGGCGGTATAAACCAAAAGAAAACAAGGCTTAGGAGATTAGATGAACTTTAGGCATTATAAAATATTAAAACTTTTCAACCAAATATAGACCCATAATAAACAGACATGTTCATTAGCTAATTAATTTAGAAAATACTGATATTCAGCGGTACTAGGATAGAAATAATTATGAAAAGAACTGAATCATTAACAAAAGAAAATATGGGCTTGACAATTTTCTAAATCCTTAACCGTTTCCATGTGCTGTTTCTATGAAGCATGCACCAGTTTTGTTTTTGTTTGTCACTTTAAGCTATTTATTATACTTACAATAGAATGACTGCTTTAATCTGCATTGTGTAGAATCCAAACACCCTGTTATAGTCCTGATTAACTGCTTTTCAATGCAGCTTATTAAAAACCATCATAAAATGCAAGTTCATCTTAAAGGATTTTCCTTTTAATCAATATAATGCTTCAGCAATGAACAATTAATTGCTTATTAAAAATATATGCATTAACTCTTCTTTGCAATCAGTCAGCTTTGCATTGGGTGCTGATAACGTGCTCCAGTATCGCCATAACCACATAAACAGCACAAATTTAGAGGACGGGTACTGTATGTCAAGACATCACTATGAAGTTAACCTACTCAGATCCTGCAAGGAATGAGATAAAAGGCCTAATTATATTGCAGCTGAATGTAACTACATTTGGGGAAAATTTGGGGATTTAGTGCAAAGCAGTTTTTAAAAATGTATTTTATATTTTCCAAATTTTTTTAATCACTTATTGTTTCTGGATTATAGAGCTTTGCCCAAATGATCAAGAACACCAATCATTTTCATCTCTCTTACAATGTCATTTCTCACTATCCAGTGGTCTATTATAGTAAAGTGGTTCTTCTTCACTCCAATCCAACAAATGAGATTGGAAATATTGTGCAAAAAGTTTACTTTCCCTGCTTCATTTTAGAGCTACAAAGAGTAAATTAGTGATATTTTATAGAACAGTAGAGTCTAGTAGAGTACAGGTCCTTTACCAATTGTGCCTACCATAATGCTGATTTAAACTACACATCGGCCAGTACATGGTCTATATCCCTCCATTCCCTGTTTGTTCATGTGCCTGTCCCAACGTCTCTAAAATGTTGCATTCACAATATATCGATGGTAACAAACTCAACAGTGCTCCTGACATCTATGAAAGAATTGAACACAAAAATAATGTCACAAAATGTAATTTTACTACTTCTTTAACATAGTAAAAAATCCCAAGGCATTGTCAGATCAATTTTAACCAAATTATTTACTGAGATTAGAAGAATGACCATGAGTAGTTTGGAGATTTACAAAGGAAGTTCTATAATTTAGGACCTAGGTAGCTGAAGATAGTCACTGATAGTTGGACACATCAAAAGTCCTGAAAATATTAAGTGACAATAAAGAGAAGTGCAGAAGTCTAAGGGTTGCAGGTCTGGGAAGGTTTTAGAAGTGAGAAGGGCCGTGGAGGAATTGAAATGTAAGGTAGAAACATGAAAATCACATAGTTGCTTGTCCCAGGGAACAATTTAGGTCAATGAGTGCAGGAGTATGCAGAAACTGGTGTGAATTAGAATAACTTTGGACTATGTCAAGTGGAAAACTGACTAAAACAACACTGGAATAATTAAATCTGGTGTATTGAGGGCACAGCTGAGGTTCTAAGATGTTTTTATGATATCAAAAGATACCTGCAATTTCCTGAGATGGCAGCAGATTGCTGAGTGACCCCATTTGTTCGGGGGTTGCACCTCCCTCCAGGATTCGCACTCTTTCTCTGAGTTGCTCACATTCTTCCTTCAGACTCTTTAGCTCTGTTATACGGTGCTCTTTTGCCAAACTCATAGGATTCATACTCAAGTGAAGCACCTTTGTTTTGCTGGGATCGTAGTCACCCTGAAATGCAAGAAATTCCTTTATTAGCTTTATGAGCAAGCTGGTTCTAATGCCACAGTATAACACATTACCTTTCAAATGTGCATTAGGTATCAAAGTATTGCTATCTAAAAAAAACACAAAACAACATACTTATTACAGGGGAAATAGATTCAACTATTAACAAATGTGATTTATTTATAGTTCTTATAGTTGCTAAAGTAATACGATTACTTTCCAATTTAGATTGTGCATTGATACATAATCTATTTACTTGGTAACCCTTATTGTTAAGTAGACATATTATATTTATATGTCAATAAATGAAGAACAAATTCTATTTTTTGTTAGAATAATTCATGATATGGACCAGCATTTATTGTTAACTGTAAATTTACTATTCTACAGGTGTTTGTTAAAGGATTGTACAAGTCATCTGCTCAAACTGTATATCACAGTTAATCCAAAGGAAATGTAATTTAACTTGAAAAGCCTGAAGTTGGTGTCAGTGATTCAACATAAGCTATGTTTCACTTTTTCCATTACAACCAAAGGAAATCACTAGAATAGTTCTGAGTTTAAAATGCACTAAAAAATCTTAAACTTACTTACATAAGGATTAAATGAATTTTGTGGAAATGCACTTTTTTTGTTGTAACAAAGTGTTATATTTTGACTGTAACAAAATAGAATCGATATTGTACCTGAGTAACTTGCTAATAGTGTTCGTGCAATATTATGGAGGCAGAGCAAAGATGGCACTAAATGGCGACTCCTTTGCTTGCACCTTCGGATCAGCTCTATTTCCATCTTTAGTATCTTTATTTTTCCCTTTCAGGGTTCTTTTGAAGACCCTGATCTGGAGTTAAACGCTGACTTCGGTTCTTTGCAGGAATGGGACCCACTGTCGGGGTTTCATAACTGGCTGTTGTTCAGCCAGCTAAGGGCTCCGCCTAAGAGTCTGGCTTGGATTTGGAAGCCTAAGATCTCCGGGCTCTGGAGATGAGCGGATCAAGAGTCGGTGTAACGGCAGGAGTGTGTGCCTGGAAACCCGAGATCTTTAAGATCTTCAGACACAGAGCTCAAAAAGTGCAACGTACTGGACTTTTAACATCATAAACCAGTGAGTTATTTGTTATGTCTCCCTGCTCGCTGGGAGAACAGAGAACGGAGACATCTCCTTCTCCCTTATTAGGGAGCCTGTGCTATGTCATATACCAGGTGAAATGCAAAGTCTTTGGGGTAACTGCAAGTCTGTGTATTTGTTATTGCTTTGCTCATGCCTGAGTGCTCAGTGGCGGGTGCAGATGCTTTTTTTTGCCGGTGGGGAGAGGGGGGAGGGGGGATTATTGCTTGCTACTGCTTACACGCGGGGGGGTACTTTGGGGTTCTAACATTTAACTGTAATTCATTCTTTGGGATACTTCTCTGTTTTCGTGGATGTTTGTGAAGAAAAAGCATTTCAGGATGTATATTATATGCATTTCGCTAACATTAAATTGGACCTTTGAACCTTTGAATGGAATCTGAGTTCTTGATAAACTGCAGAAAGACAACCAGATTCAGTTAATGGAAGAATCCCAAGTACACTGATTAAGCAGACAAATAGACTGCACCCTGTCCTTGAACTGAGCCAACACTTGTGTATAAAGGAGTAACTATGCTATGTTTTTGACACTACCACCAGCTCTTGTGCAGTGCTAGTCTTCCCTTGCTCCAAGTAAAATAAACATGATTACGAGAGGGGCAGAATCCAGCAAATACTGGATTCTGCCCCTCTCCCATCTTATACACTGCGATTTATGCTGATAGTCTATTGAGTGGATCAGTTTTTCTCTCTGTGATTCCAACATATTAGGCATGCTGACAGCAAGAGTGTTGGGGACACCTAAGATCCGACGCACCAGAAACTAAGCTCATAAATTTAATCCCTACAGAACGCTGTGGTGAACAAAATAAAATGAAAATACAGTAAGTAGGGTGAGGAAGAGAGACTTTAAATTGGTAATAATGAGGCAAAGGGAGTCCTTCCCTGTCCTAAATAAAGGGACACCAGCATAGTGTATGTTTAATAATTATGGGAAGTGATTAGTGGAAGAATTACAGATACATAGAACACAGAAACCTACAGCACATTATAGGCCCTTCGGCCCACAATATTGTGCCGACCATGTAACCTACTCTAGAAACTGCATATCGACCTTAGACAGCAGGAGAATTAAGGGCATGGTAGAAGAACTGCCTGACCTAGAAGCAGTTTGGAAAAAGCTATTCAGAAACTTAAAACTATTGTTTTGTGTCACAAACCTGGTATTATGGATTTAGAAACCTTAATGAGGGTATGCTTAGACCCCAAATTGAATTTCATGAGGTTAAATTTCAGGGCTTTCAAGAAGACTGGATTAGTGCCAGGCCAGGACCTGCCACCATGCCAAATGAAGATTTTTATAAAAATATGTACAATGCATTACATGCTGCTTTTCCTAAAAAGGCCAATTGGTCAAAGAATATGGAGACACAATAAGGTAGAGGCGAGTTTGTAGAAGAATATACACAGAAGATAGCACAGAAAACGGAGCAGGCTACAGGGCCTACAACTACTATTTCTGGAAATGGACTTCAACCCAAATTACATTCTGTTCTTCCCAAACAGAGGACAGCCTATTATCATCCTGAAATCAGACCCAGTAGAAGTTAGCATAGGAGACCAGGATCCTGTGTCTGTAAACTTGTGGAAGAGATTTATTGTGTAAAATACGAGCTACTATTACCTGCACTCCCGAGGGACTTAGTGTGTGTACACCAGAGAGCCATTGTGTACGAGACTACTTCAGTAGTAGTCAACCTGTTTTGTAAACGTGGCAGTTATTCACAACCCACTTATCAAGGAGCTTGGAACATTTTTATGAGAGTGTCTTGAAAGCCTCCAGAGATTGCTCTAGATTCTGTTTAGATCTACAACTCAGTAAGTGACACTGTTTTCTTCACTGTATTGCTTATTATAATTCGGCTGGAAATGACCATTTTATTCATCAGTACGTATTGAGTAAGAAAATTGTTCTATACACTTCTGAAATATACGTGGGTGATTCTGGGATTGCGGTGGCAGCACAACTTCCCCACGAGGTTCATTGGAGACACCAGAACAACAGAACAAAGAACCCCACCTGACCCGAGCAGTTTCCAGACATACGGTCACAAAGGACCTTAGACCAAAGGTCAAAGGTCTGCGAGGACTGCCACAACTGAAGGTCCTGGAAATGACAGGATGAAATCTGTAGCGACAGGAGGGAGGTAAGGGCTTTCTTCTGTCACTCCCTGGTACATTAGGAGCAGAGTCATCCTTTGAACAAGAGGTTGTAGGAAGGTTGTTCAGTGCTGATTTGGAACCTTTGCTCTGTGAAGTCCCACCACAACTTTGGGCCCTCCAGCCAGAAATGGGTCAGTTGCATAAAGTGACCATCAACCTAAATGTGGGTTACTAAGTGGCAAGTAGCACTCATGCCATAAAAGTGCCCCTACAATAACACAAGATTTAATCATCTTGCCTTGATATCACCTCACTACTAATATCCTGGGGACCACCACAGAACAGAAACTCAACCAAACTAGTCTCATTAGTTTCTTTTTTTTTTAATTTTTTATTTTTATTTGGATAAGGAATTCACAAGTATCATGAACTTTTTTTCACATGTATAACCTTTTCCATTTTTTTATATATGTATAAAACTATAATTATTTATACAATCCTAAGTACACATTAAGATGATATAAAAAGAAATTAGACACTTAAATAGATAATTATGTGCAGTTGAAATTCTACTCTATTAGGCTAAATAATGATATTAGTTGTTAAGAAAAACACTAATAATAGTGGATTAATAATAATTTCCATATATCTCTTCTGGACCATTTCTTCTGGTCCAAAATGTTGTATGTAAGCCTATGTAACTACCATTGTAGGTGTTTATATCCTAACTTGTTCATGTTTGCTCCTACCCCCAATCATAATTATCCAATCCCTATGTACTTATTTACTTAATTTTATCATTTTTTATCCCTTTCCAAATCTTTTCCTTTACTTGTGTTAATTCTCCATTTTCCAAAAAAAAAGAAAAGAAAACAAAAACAGTAAACATTTAGACCAGGGGTGCTTACGTTAGCAATATTACTGTTTTGATGAGAAAAGTAATATAAATCATTAGGAGAGTCATCTAAAGTCTGCTCACTTTGGGGTTATATATTCAATCCATTTATTCCAAATTTGATAAAATTTTTCTTTTTGAATTCTCAGAGAGTAAGTCATCTTTTCCATTTTAAGTATATCCAAGATAGTTTCGTGTCAATCTTCTAATGTAGGTGGTATTGGATTTAGCCACTTTCTAGTGATTGAATTCTTACTTGCTGCTAAAAGGGCCTGCAGCAACTTTATATCTTCCTTCTGTTCAAGAAACAATACATGCCCCAAATAGAGCGTCTCAAAGTTCAGAGGTATCTGGGTCTTAAATACCTTAACTAATGTTCTATGAATACCTTTCCAGTATAAACTTAATTTAGGGCAATCCCAGAAAATATGGAAATGATTTGCCTCCTTGGAGCCGCACCTTCTCCAACACGTCACGTTTGTGTCTTTATATTTTTCCTGATATGGGGTCTTGAAGTATCTTATAATATTTTTCCAACAATGTTCTCTCCAAGTCAAAGAGTTAGTCGAAGACCACTGAAGCTGAATATTTCCCCCAAGCCTCCTCTGAAAGTACCAACCCCGCTTCTTTCTCCCACTTCTCTTTAATATACAATGTGTTTACATTTTTAGCATGGGAGAGTGCATTATATAATCGAGAAACTGATTGACTTGGTATTGAACTGTAAGCCGAATTCAGAATCTTGAAAAATTCTAATTCTACTGTTGATAAGTCTGTATATCTACAACTCTGATTAACAGAGTGTCGTACTTGAAGGTACCTAAAACAATCATTGTGTTCTAGGCCATGTTTGTCCTGCAGGAATTGGAAACTTTGTAATACTCTTTTATGAATAAATGAGAGGTAGGTTGTAAGACCTTCCTTTATCCATAGTTTAAATCTTTTATCTCCTCTGTTGGGAAGGAATTCGGTATCATATGTACACCATCTGAAAAGTTTTAACATGTTATTGATTCCACATGAATTAACCACCTTCTGCCATACTTTTAATGTAAGATTTATCCAGCTGTTTTTAGACTTTTCCAATTGGGCCATCAATCGTTTGTCAGCTATTGAGGCCTGTAGAGGAAAACTGTCAACCAATCCAAATTCTATTTCCTTCCATCTAGCCTTATATTCCCTATTACACCAATATAACAGAGTGGTTATCTGTGAAGCATAAAAATAATTTCTCAAGCAAGGAAGTACCATACCTCCTCCTTCCTTCCCTAACTGTAAGGTGTTATATCGAATTCTAGGTTTCTTTCCTTGCCAGATAAAGCGGGAAATCCATTTGTCCCATTCCCTGAATTGATTATCATCCACCTTCACAGGTAAAGTCCGGAAAAGATAGAGTAACCGAGGGAGAATATTCATTTTTATGGTATTTATCCTTGAATTTAAACTTAAAAAGGGGATAAGATTCCATCTATGTATATCTGCTTTTATCTCTGAAATTAATGGCCCATAATTTACCTGTGACAGCATTGAAAGATCCTTCGGCAGGGTTATTCCTAAATATTTTAATGATTTAGCTTCCCACTTAGGATCATATGTATCCTGCAGTTTTTTGGATGGTGTATAATTTAGGGACATAACCTGCATTTTCTTTACGTTTACTTTACAACCTGATATTTTCCCAAAGTCATCCAACAGTGTAAACAATCCTATAAATGTCTTTTCTGGTTCACTCAGATAGACTAAAACATCATCTGTGAATAACGCCACTTTCTGTTCAATCCCTGCCACCTTGATACCTTTTTAAAATTTCACTCTGTCTTATTAGTTGGGCAAGCGGTTCAATGTATAGCGCAAAAAGGAGAGGAGAAATTGGGCATCCCTGTCTAGTGCCTCTCTCTAAAATAAAGGAGTAGTCAGAGAGGTTCCCATTTATCTTAATTCGAGCTGTAGGGCTGTCATATAAAGTCTGGATTACTTTAATAAACTTTTCTTGAAAGCCAAATCTTCCTAACACTCTGTATAGGAATGCCTAACTAACTGAATCAAAAGTTTTCTCAGCGTCTAATCCCACTACCATTGTCACTGTCCCATTCTTAGTAACCTGTTCTAGTATGTGTAGAGTTCTCCTTATGTTGTTCTGTGTTTGTCTTTGTTGAATAAATCCAGTCTGGTCTAAGTGGATTAGGCCAGGTAAAAGCTTTTCCAATCTACGCGCTAATATAGATGTAAATAATTTGTAATCTAAATTAAGAACACTAACTGGCTGATAATTACCACATTCTAGTTTATCTTTACCCTCTTTAGGAATAACTGAAATAATCACTTCTCTCCAGGAAGGTGGAGTTTCTCCTCTCTGCAAGATCTAATTAACGGTGTTAAGTAGTAATGGGGCTAATTGTGACTTCAGCGATTTGTACCCTCTGAGGTAAACCCATCAGAAGCTGGAGACTTTCCAGCCTTTAATCTAGAGATGGCCACATTCAGTTCTTTGACAGTTACTGGTTCTAACAGGCATTCATTTTGTAAATCTGTAAGCTTGGGTAGATCTAAAGAATTCAATAAAGTGTCTATATAGGGCTCATTGGAAGCCCGGGGTTGGGAGTACAGCTCTCAATAATATGTTTCAAAACTCTCTTGAATTTTCCCTATTGTACTCTTCAGAAGCTTTGTCTTTGGATTCTTTATTTTATGAATTGTATTGTCTGCTTGTTGTTTTCGTAAATTATATGCTAATAATCTAGCTGATTTACCTCCTACTTCATAATTCTTTTGTCTTAGGTAAAGAAAATTTCTTTGAGTTTCCAATGTATAAATATCATCAATTTCCCTTTGCAATTTCTTAATTTCCTGTTTTAAATTAGAATTACTTTTGTTGCTATCTACAACTTGAAGTTGTTTTAATTTTCCTTGAAGGTCTGCTAATCCTTGTGCGTTGATTTTTTTCATGTGAGTGGTAATGGAAATAATTTTTCCTCTCAGTACAGCTTTCAATGTATCCTGTAAGATAACTGGTGATGTTTCTCCCGTGTCATTAAGGTCTAGGTATTCTTTGATTTCTCCCCTTAATCTCTCCATTACTTTTGGGTTATTGAGTATATGTGAATTTAACCTCCATAGTGTTTTCCTCATTTTCCTTTCCAGGATTAGAGACATGGAGACTGGGCTATGATCCGACAGATCAATTGTTGCAATATTACTGTTTTTTATCCTGAGCCTATCTGTATTAAAGATAAAGAAATAGTCTATCCTTGAATAGGCTGAATGAGGGAAAGAGTAATGTGTATAATCTTTACTAGTGGGGTGTAATTCCCTCCACATCTGTAATTCCCAACTCCTCCATCAATAAATACATTTTCCGAGTCAGAGGTTTATTCTGAATAACTATTCTTGAAGAATCTAATGCAGGATTTAACCTAATATTAAAATCCCCTCCACAGATTACTACCCCTTGAGAACTGACCATTAGATCAAAAATGTGTCTATAGAACGACCATTCACAATCTGGTAGAGCATAAACATTCAGCAATGTTATTTCTGTACCTTCTATTCTTCCTGTAATTTTTACAAATCATCCATCTTTGTCTTTAGTCTCTGAGATAT
The DNA here is from genome assembly GCF_963921235.1 of Mobula hypostoma. Lineage (NCBI taxonomy): Eukaryota > Metazoa > Chordata > Chondrichthyes > Myliobatiformes > Myliobatidae > Mobula > Mobula hypostoma. The sequence goes on along the minus strand of NC_086105.1, from coordinate 88,868,262 downwards.
GTTCATAATTAAGAATACTTGATATTAAAGTAGCTACCCCTCTTTTGTGGCTCAATTTATATGATGAATAAAATACATGCTTAAAGCCCATTCTTTTTAATTTTCCATGTTCGGATTGGCTCATATGCGTTTCCTGGAGGAAAGCTATTTGTGCCCTCTCTTTTTTCAATTTAGACATAATCTTATTTCTTTTAATTGGATTCAAAACCCTATTAACATTATAGGAAATTATTTTTACCAGTTTAATTTGCATTTTTCTCTCGTAGAAAAAAACACTCTCCTTTTCTAACCAAACAGTAAGCAATCCCTTCTCAACAGTAAACCAAAACATATAACCACACCCTAGACATTTTTGAACATATAACATTTGAAAATTTTCCCCGACTTCCCACAGTGAGGCCTGAACACCGACCCGCCTCAGTTCAGAGGGATAACCTCTATCTTCGCCCTGTGACAGAGGGCCCTCCACAGTGTGAATAATCATAGAGAATTTTCTCCTATTTAAGTCTCGACCATATTGCTATCATTCAAGTTATTCCTTCTAGTTTATTTTCAGTTACCAGCTTTCATTTTACCTTTAAGTCCGATTTACTCTTTTCAGTCATTTCTCTTAATTAATCTGTACTCTCTGTACATTCGCGTCTGAATATTTGCAGCTTTTCCTTGTAGTTTGACACTCTGGTTCGTGTGGAGCGTCCTCGCCACACTGGCTGCCACGACTTCTGCCGAATCCTCTCTCGTAGCGACTCCGGTTGGGTGATAACTTTAATAGGTAGTCCCCGGTCTGCCAGGTCCGACGTTGCCTCCTCCGCTGTAGCGTAAGTTTTTGTCCCTTCGTCGTAAAAGACTCTCAGCTGAGCTGGATACAGGGTCTGGAATCTGATGTTGTTTTCCTTCAGGACCCTCCGTGTTTCTGCATATTCCTTCCATCTGGCAAGGATCCCCGGTGCGTAATCGTGGTCTAAACTGATTTTACAGTTGCTCCACATGAAACCTTTCTTTTGCCATGCCCGTTTAAGCACCTTTTCCTTCGTTCTGTAACTGAGAAATCTGACTAGAATCGATCTGGGCTGGGCGCCTGCCGGAGGCTGTGGTGCCAACGCGCAGTGAGCCCTTTCTATCTGTAGGTCTTTTGCGTCTGGTATATCAAGGTTCTCTCTAAGCAGCTTCTCCACGAAGGAAATCATCAATCCGGGTTTACCTTCAGTTCCTTCGGGAACTCCGTAGATCCTCACATTTTCCCTTCTTGAGCGGCCTGCTTGGTCTATTAGCTTCCACTGGAGCTGCTCTTGTAGCTTCAGCATTTCTGCTATCATTTCCTCTGCGTTTTGTAGCTTCTCCTCAATTTCTACAATCCTCGCTTCAGCTTCATCTATCCTCAAATTAGTTTTTACTATTTCTCCTTTAATATCTTCCAGCTGTTTGTTGTTATCTTGTTGGAACTCGCGAATCTCTCTGAGAATCAAAGACAGATTCACCGATTCCTCCTCATTATCTCCGTCCTGGCTTGCCGTGGGGGAGCTAGGCCTGTCGCCTTGCTGTGTCTCTTTGTGTTTATCAGCCTTCTGAGCGGACTTCTTAATCTTGTTCTTAGACATCAACCTTGCCCTTTTTATTAATATAGTTATACAATATTAAGTATTTGTCTAATTTCAATTTTGGAGCAGTTTACCTTCTTTTTTGTCGAGAGACCTTTTCCTTACGCCGCCAATCCCTTGATGACCCGGAAGTCCTCCTTAGTCTCATTAGTTTCATGGTGACAAGAGCAAGACAGAGGATAGGTATCACAAAACTTTCCCAACTACGTTTGTACATCTAAGGTAGAAATCAGGCAAAGTAATTCTCTCTACCTGTCTGAATAAGTGCAGAACCAACCACTCTTTAGGAGTTCAACATGATCCAGGACTAAGCAATCCACTTAACAAGTTACTCATCGACTACCCCACGTCCATTTTCACCACCATTGGTACACAGCGTGAGCCATCTACAAAATGGTTTACTTTCCAGGCTACACCGACAACATCTTCCAAACCTACACCCTCTAACACCAAGAAAGAGAATGGCAACAAGAACATTGGAACATAACCACCAGCTTCCCCTCCAAGTTACCACTTAAGACCAAATAGCAGAATTAGGCTATATGGCCCATCAAATCTGCTCTGCCATTTCATCATGGCTGATTCATTTCTCTCTCAACCCCAATCTTCTGCCTTCTCCCCATATCCCTTCAGGGCCTGACTAATCAGGAATCTACCAAACTCTGCCTTAAATATACTCAATGACTTGGTCTCCACAGCTGCTTGTGGAAACGAATTCCACAGACTAACCACCCTCTGGCTAAAGAAGACTGACTGCCCTTCATTGTCACAGGATTTGAATTTTGAACTTCTCCAGCAGCATAGTGGAAGCACCTTCAGAAAACTAGTTCAAAAAGAAACCCATCAGCTTTTCAAGGACAATTAAGGATGGGCATAAATGATGGTCTTCAATGTAGATAGTTACTTCAGATGTGATAGCATTGGAGACAGTGGGTAAAGAAGGTAAAGAAGAAAATTAACAGCATGTTGTCTTGGATGAAGTGTTTCAGTTACCAGGAAAGGCTGGAAAGCCTAGGTCTATTTTTTCTGGAGCAAATGAGATTTAGAGGGGCATTTAAAATTACAAAGGGAAGACTACAGAAAATTATTCCCCTTGTTAAAGGTGAATAAATCTGAATCTCAACTAGAAAACATAAATTTAGGGTAAGGAGTAAGAAATTTAGAGAGGATATGAACAGGACCTTTCTCAGTCAGAAAGTGGTGACTTACTGGAAAACACTGCTGGAGAGAATGGTGGAAGCTGAGTCCTTAACAGCATTGAAGATGAGCACTTAAATCGCTCAGTCACAGTAGGCTAAGGGCCACGTACTGGAAGATATGGTTTACATGGATAGGTTCCCACTGGTTGGTATGTACATGGCAGGTCAAATGGCCTATTTCCATGCTGTTTGATTTTATGATTTAATTTATTGTAAATGTTAACAGAAATAAATCTGGAATAACTCTCAAAGTTCAGATTGCTTCAGTTCTTAAACCATTTTCAAATTTCATTCATAATTTTTATATAGGAAATATGAAAAGATTACACTTAATTAGATGATATCTTGTTTCAATTGAGTTTGTGATGCAAATTATTCATCTATTCCTGAAACAAATCCAAGGAAGCAACAAAAATTTCCTCTTCAAAAAGTTACAAAATTCCAGCGTCAGTGCAACTGGGTGGTTATTCCATCATGGTTAATAGTGATGTATTAGTCAGAGTGGTCTGAAAGAACTTAATAGTTATAGGAACGGAGCTGACCATTAACCTTCAAATAGTTTGCACATTCTTCATTTCAAATGAGCTTGATAATCTGTGTTCCCTTCAAAACAAGTCACTTTAACGACATCAACACTCAAGGTTGGGAAGTGACATTTAAAATTGAAAAATGTGAATGAAGTAAGTTGATGCTGTTAAAAGTTTATCCAAAGTAAGACAAAAACCTGATGACATTCCTGGGCATCTGGAGAGTGTTCACGTTTTTTTAATAATAATACACACTGTTCTAATGTAAGCACCTGTAACCAGGAAAGCCGCTGTTTGATGTGCACAAAATGGCAGTCATTTGTTGTGTGATCCCCTGCATTAATCAAAGGATCCCAGTTATCAAACTTGAATTTCAAAATTTCCATCAAAATTTTTCTGCAAACACATACAGCAATTCTTCCATTCACCACCTCTGGTATAAAATTCCTCTTTTAGAAACCATTTTTAATTATGCTTTTCCAAACTATGGTTCCAAGCTAAACTAACCACTTTAGGGACAAAGGCTATCTAACCAAGATTAAGATTACTCTTATCAAGGCAGGGAACTTTATGATTAGTTCCAATATTTTGCTTTTGTTTCCATTTGATTTGTTCTATTGTGATACACTGTATGTGATAATAAGTAGGTTTTTGATTGGAATATACATAAAACATTTTTTACTTCCAATTTGGGAAAAATAGTTAAAGCTCCTTCAACAATCAGTAAGTCCTTTGAATATTTTCACTGTACATTGTGAACGTTTTGATCGATGGAATCTGCTGTTCACAAGTTAACCTTGTTTTGTCAACATGAGAAAATGACCCATGATTTTACTATGACAATTATTACTAAACTGATCACCTTTTCACCCAAATGGCAAATTCAAAACCTTCAAATCAATCCTTGACATTTACTAAACACTATTTTTACACGTTTCTGTTTTACTATTTTCTGGTGTTCAGTCTCCCTCACTTAAAATTATTCTGGGACCTACTGGCTGGCATAGCTCAATCAAACAACACTACTGTTGATGCCAGTGTTTTACAACCTGCCTGTAACTCTCAGATACATCGCAAACAGAACCAGTGCTAACAACAGCCCCTGAAGTGCAACTACAGCTTGTGTAAAGTGACTAGTCTGGATACATTAAAACATAACAGTAAGCTACTGGCAGCAAGATGGTATCTTTACCAGACCAGAAGTCCAGAGGCATGGACCAAATGATCAGGAGTGATCCTATCAGGCAGATGTGGAACTTACTCAGTTACCAGAAATTTAGGATAAAAGATCAGCATTGGTAATGGTGGACATGAACCGTGACCACACTCACAGCAAAGGTCTTGGTTCATAATTGCCCTTTGTACGCTACCAGGTTATAAAATACACCAGCATTTTGGGTATATTATAACAGACAAGGCATGGCTCCCAAATACCTTCTCAAGAGTAGCAAACTGTGATAAGTATTCAATGCTAGGCTTGTCAATAATACCTATAATTTAGACATTAATAAATATTTATTTGAACTTAAAGACCAATTCAATATCCCTTTATCATCTGAATTATTTCTGATGTGCATAACTTCAATAGTAAATCAGAAACATTTCCTTTCCTTTGCAGTGCACACTGTGATGCTTATAAATAAATTAAAACTTACAAACCATTGGTGATACTACTGCTGGGCATTAAGATGCCAGTGCCTTATGAAACCAGATTTTGTTTGCAGAAGACCTGGATGTTGCACATTATATGAAGAAAACCTCTGGCAGTGCCCTTCACAACCTCAGTCTGCTTCTTTACACTTTACAGCAAACACCACACATGATAAGCAGGAGTAGGACACTTAACCTTCATAGCTGCTATGCCGTTAAGTAAGATTATAGCAGGTCGACGCAACACACACACAAGATGCTGGAGGAACTCAGTAGGCCAGGCAGCACCTATGAAAAAGAGTACAGTCAATGTTTCAGACTGAGACCTTTCATCAGGACTGGAGAAGAGAAGAGGAGTCAGAGCTAGAAGGTGGGGGGAAGGGAAGGACAAAGCACAAGGAGATAGGTGAAACCAGGGTGGGGGGGTGGGGAGTGGGGGGGGTGGGGAGTGGGGGTGGGTGGGGAGTGGGGGGGGTGAAGTAAAGAGCTGGGGAGTTGATTGGTGAAAGGGATACAGAGCTGAAGAAGGGATAATCTGATGGCAGAGAACAGAAAGTCATGGAAGAAAGAAAAGGGGAAGGAGCACCAGATAGGCAGGTAAGGAGATAAGGTGAGAAAGGGAAATGGGAATGGGGAATGGTGAGAGGTGGGGGGGGGGAGCATTCAAACTTCCAGTAATGGGATTGTGCTCACTATCGCCTTGACCATCTCTTTGAAAACATTCTAAATAATTTTTTGTTGATCATGCTGAGTTCAAAAAGGCAGCAATCCAGATATAGCATTCCTTAGCTATATTTCTTCCTGTTGCATGTTAATTTTTTTTCATTGTGAGTGTATGAACAAAAACTATCAGAACTCACTAAATTCCAGTAAGTGGATATTTTTAAATAGGAGTAAGCTATAGCAAGTGTTCATAAAATGTTTGAAAATGGAAATGAAATTTCAGGAAAATAATACAGTAGCTGTCTGAGCTTTCTGATATCGTGGGTGCAATGCATAAAACAAGACAACTGGCAAACTGTGAACATTCCTTGAAATTTCAATGGGAATCCTTCAAAATTTGAAAGATGTTGAAAGAAAACTACACAATTGTCTTGATAACAGCCTGAAATAAAAACTGGTCAACAAGTTAATTTAGAGACACAGGAGGCTGCAGATACTGGAATTTGGAGCAACAGACTCAGTTAGCCCATAAAGGAATATTGATTGACATTACTACTCATACAAGAGGCACATCCACAATGTGAATGTCTTCAAGCACAAAATGCTCAATTAAAATTCCATGGATGAGTTTTCATCTCACAGTCTAATATGTGAAAATTTCTCATCGATATGGCTCCAAAAGGAATTCTAGCAGATTTGGAGATTTTGCTTCTCAATATGAAGTGCTGAAAGTACTCCAAAGTGAATTGATTTTTAGAACATTCTTGAAGTAAGATATCTGGGAGTACTAACTTAAGTGAAGTTGACAGTGTTGTGGGACTGTACCAAGCTAACTGTACATATGGGACACCACGAAATGCAACCAATAGCTTGAGAAAATAGCATGTTTTCATTTAATATGGTTTTTAAATGGTCGATCATTTTATCTGATTACAACTATAAATGTCAAAACGGGATAGCCTGAAATGTTAAAATCTCCCAATTGACTGGAAACCTGTTTGATCAATACCCAACAGTTAGTGCTGATTTCCATAGTTTGAAAATGTACAAAAGGTTCCAATATTCATTATTCATATTTTGCATTCATTAGCATTATTGATGTATATGAACTGATTAACAGTTTGGAGAAGAAGATATTAAATTAGTACAGCTACATCATTCTAATTGTTTTCAACATTTGGATCTTGCCAAAGAGAGGGAAGAGCTCACAGCAGATTGGGAGTTATGACCTGTGCTGCCAGCTGGGACATATTCAATTCTTCCACTCTATTTCACCCCTGACATGTACTGTATCATATGAAAGGGAAGGTATTTAAGATGATATTTTATTTTCATAAAATGAAAACAATAGCTAAGTTTCTGTTTAAAGACCCACATTGAAGCAATTTTGATAACTGGAACCTAGGGCACTAAGTGTTTCTCTGATCTCTGTTGCCGAATCTCATAGAAACATAGAAAAAAAATAGGAGCAGGAGTAGGCCATTCGGCCCTTCGAGCCTGCACTGTCATTCAGTATGATCATGGTTGATCATCCAAGGCTGTACCAGCCTTCCCCCCATACTCCCTGATCCCTTTAGCCACAAGGGCCATATCTAACTCCCTCTTAAATATAGCCAATGAACTGGCCTCAACTGTTTCCTGTGGCAGAGAATTCCATAGATTCACCACTCTCTGTGTGAAGAAGTTTTTCCTAATCTGGGTCCTAAAAGGCTTCTCCTTTATCCTCAAACTGTGACCCCTCGTTCTGGACTTCCCCAACATCGGGAACAATCTTCCTGCATCTAGCCTGTCCAATCCCTTTAGGATTTTATATGTTTCAATAAGATCCCCCCTCAATCTTCTAAATTCCAACAAGTATAAGCCTAGTCGATCCAGTCTTTCATCATATGAAAATCCTGCCATCCCAGGAATCAATCTGGTGAACCTTCTTTGTACTCCCTCTATGGCAAGGATGCCTTTCCTCAGACTGGGGGACCAAAACTGCACACAATACTCCAGGTGTGGTCTCACCAAGGCCTTGTACAACTGCAGTAGTACCTCCCTGCTCCCTGTACTTGAATCCTCTTGCTATGAATGCCAGCATACCATTTGCCTTTTTCACCGCCTGCTGTACCTGCATGCCCACTTTCAATGACTGGTGTATAATGACACCCAGGTCTCGTTGCACCTCCCCTTTTCCTAATCGGCCACCATTCAGATAATAATCTGTTTTCCTCTTTTTGCCACCAAAGTGGATAACCTCACATTTATCCACATTAAATTGCATCTGCCATGAATTTGCCCAGTCACCTAACCTATCCAAGTCATCCTGCATCCCCTTAGCATCCTCCTCACAGCAAACACTGCCGCCCAGCTTCGTGTCATCGGCAAACTTGGAGATGCTGCATTTAATTCCCTCATCTAAGTCATTAATATATATTGTAAACAACTGGGGTCCCAACACTGAGCCTTGCGGTACCCCACTAGTCACTGCCTGCCATTCTGAAAAGGTCCTGTTTATTCCCACTCTTTGCTTCCTGTCTGCCAACCAATTCTCTATCCACATCAATACCTTACCCCCAATACCGTGTGCTTTAAGTTTGCACACTAATCTCCTGTGTGGGACCTTGTCAAAAGCCTTTTGAAAATCCAAATATACCACATCGACTGATTCTCCCCTATCCACTCTACTAGTTACATCTTTGATAACTGACTCTAGCATTTTCTCCACCACCGATGTCAGGCTAACCGGTCTATAATTCCCCAGTTTCTCTCTCCCTCCTTTTTTTAAAAAGTGGGGTTACATTAGCCACCCTCAAATCCTCAGGAACTAGTCGAGAATCTAATGAGTTTTGAAAAATTATCACTAATGCATTCACTATTTCTTGGGCTACTTCCTTAAGCATTCTGGGATGCAGACCATCTGGCCCTGGGGATTTATCTGCCTTTAATCCCTTCAATTTACCTAACACCACTTCCCTACTAACATGTATTTCCCTCAGTTCCTCCATCTCACTGGACCCTCTGTCCCCTACTATTTCCGGAAGATTATTTATGTCTTTCTTAATGAAGACAGAACCAAAGTAGTTATTCAATTGGTCTGCCATGTCCTTGCTCCCCATAATCAATTTACCTGTTTCTGTCTGCAGGGGACCTACATTTGTCTTAACCAATCTTTTTCTTTTCACATATCTATAAAAGCTTTTACAGTCAGATTTATGTTCCCTGCCAGTTTTCTCTCATAATCTTTTTTCTCCTTCCTAATTAAGCCCTTTGTCCTCCTCTGCTGGACTCTGAATTTCTCCCAGTCCTCAGCTTTTTCTGGCTAATTTGTATGCTTCTTCTTTGGAATTGATATTATCCCTAATTTCCCTTGTCAGCCACAGGTGCACTACCTTCCTTGATTTATTCTTTTGCCAAACTGGGATGAACAATTGTTGTAGTTCATCCATGCGATCTTTAAATGCTTGCCATTGCATATCCACCGTCAACCCTTTAAGTGTCATTTGCCAGTCTATCTTAGCTAATTCACGTCTCATACCTTCAAAGTTACACTTCTTTAAGTTAAGAACCTTTGTTTCTGAATTAACTATGTCACTCTCCATCTTAATAAAGAATTACACCATATTATGGTCACTCTTACCCAAGGGGCCTCTCACGACAAGATCGCTAATTAACCCTTCCACGTTGCTCAATACCCTGTCTAGAATAGCCTGCTCTCTAGTTGGTTCCTCAACATGTTGGTTCAAAAAACCATCCCACATACATTCCAAGAAATCCTCTCTTCAGCACCCTTACCAATTTGGTTCACCCAATCTATATGTAGATTGAAGTCACCCATTATAACTGCTGTTCCTTTATTGCGCACATTTCTAATTTCCTGTTTAATACCATCCCCAACCTCACTACTACTGTTAGGTGGCCTGTACACAACTCCCACCAGTGTTTTCTGCCCCTTAGTGTTATGCAGCTCTACCCATATCGATTCCACATCCTCCCGGCTAATGTCCTTCCTTTCTATTGTGTTAATCTCCTCTCTAACCAGCAATGCTACCCCACCTCCTTTTCTTTCATGTCTACCCCTCCTGAATATTGAATATCCCTGAATGTTGAGCTCCCATCCTTGGTCACTCTGGAGCCATGTCTCTGTGATCCCAACGATATCATATTCATTAATAACTATCTGCACTTTTAATTCATCCACCTTGTTACGAATGCTCCGTACATTGACACACAAAGCCTTCAGGCTCGCTTTTACAACACTCTTAGCCCTTATTCAATTATGTTGAAAAGTGGCCCTTTTTGATTTTTGCCCTGGATTTGCCGGCCTGCCACTTTTACTTTTCACCTTACTACTTTTTGCTTCTACCCTCATTTTACACCCCTCTGTCTCTCTGCACTTGTTCCCATCCCCCTGTTGTGAACTAACCTCCTCTCTCCTAGTCTCTTTAATTTGATTCCCTCCCCCCAACCCTTCTAGTTTAAAGTCACCTCAGTAGCCCTCGCAAATCTCCCCGCCAGGATATTGGTCCCCCTAGGATTCAAATTTAATCCGTCCTTTTTGAACAGGTCATACCTGCACCAAAAGAGGTCCTAATGATCCAAAAACTTGAATCCCTACCCCCTGCTCCAATCCCTCAGCCACGCATTTATCCTCCACCTCATTGCATTCCTACTCTCACTGTCGCGTGGCACAGGCAGTAATCCCGAGATTACTACCTTTGCGGTCCTTTTACTCAACTCCCTTCCTAACTCCCTATATTCTCCTTTCAGGACCTCTTCCCTTTTCCTACTATGTCATTGGTACCTATATGTACCACGACCTCTGGCTCCTCACCCTCCCACTTCAGGATATCTTGGACGCGATCAGAAATATCCCGGACCCTGGCACCAGGGAGGCAAACTACCATCCGGGTCTCTGGACTGCGTCCACAGAATCGCCTATCTGACCCCCTTACTATCGAGTCCCCTATTACAACTTCCCTCCTCTTCCTTTCCCTACCCTTCTGAGCTACAGGGCCAGACTCTGTGCCGGAGGCATGGCCACTGTCGCTTCCCCCAGGTAAGCTGTCCCCCACAACAGTACTCAAACAGGAGTACCTATTGTCAAGGGGCACAGCCACCGGAGTACTCTCTATTACCTGACTCTTCCCCTTCCCCCTCCTAACCTTGACCCACTTGTCTGCCTCCCGTGGCCCCGGTGTGACCACCTGCCTGTAACTCCTCTCTATCAACTCCTCACTCTCCCTTACCAGACGAAGGTCATCGAACTGCAGCTCCAGTTCCCTAACGTGGTCCCTTAGGAGCTGCATCTCGGCGCACCTGGCACAGATGTGGACGTCCGGGAGGCTTGGAGACTCCAGGGCCTTCAGCATCTGGCACCCAGAACAACAAACTACCCTCACACTCCTACTGCCCCTCCCCTCAAATAACAACAAAAAATGAATACCAAACTTTCCTCGCCTCGCCCGTTTCCGCCTAAGCCCGTTGAGATGAAGCCCTTAAGCCTTCACTCTGCTCCCGGCTCACTCCGCAGCCCGCAAACTACACTGCCCACTGTATGAGGCTCTGTTCCTTTTAAATCTTCCACACTTCACTGCCCGACGTCACACGCCTGCGCAGTCCCGCCTCTCTGAACGCCGATGGAAAAAAACCCGAAAAATTCAAAAATGGCTTCCTCAGCACTCCCGCTCCAATTCTCAGACTTCCTTCTTCGAATTAAACCTGAAGCAGGATTTCTATCCTTTTAAATCTTCCGCGCTTCACTGCCCGACATCACACACCTGCGCAGCCCCGCCTCTCTGAACGCTGATGGAAAAAAACCCGAAAAATTCAAAAATGGCTTCCTCCGCACTCCCGCTCCGATTCTCAGACCTCCTTCTTCGAATTCTCCCTCCCTAGAAGTATGCCAGCAGTTTACCCTCTCCTAGCAACATCAAAAAAAGGATACAAATCTTAATGAAATTTAATCTTGCATATCTAATCAAGAATGCAGAAACCAACCTGTATTGACTCGTCAAAAGTAATGTATCTACACGTAAGTGTTAAAGATTTGTACAAGTCAAATAGATTTCAACAAATTGGCTGCCTTTGCATAGTGTTGAAAGATACAGAAAGTTATATCACCAAAAGGAGTAAAATAATGAAGATTAAATAATGGTCCCATTACTTAAGGAAGAAATTATCTAACAGAGATGTTTGATGATTACAGGGAAAAAATTACACAACAGGGATAAACATAGCTTAAAATTAGGAAGTGTTACACAAAGTGTGATGCAAACTTGGAACTCTGCTGTCAGAAACCCGTTGAAGCTCAGCCAGTTGAAAATGGGAAAAATGAAAATGAAAGAACCTTATTTTTTAGTGGTATTAGGGGATGCAGAGTCAAAGCAGTTTGGATGAGTTAGAATACAAGACAGTCTACATTCTATAAGAATATAAAGAGCATCAGAGATCTGAGGGATATATTTTTCATACAGGAGTCGTTGGTATCACAAAGGAGGTGGCTACAGGACTTCTGGAGGCAGAGAAAAGTCAAAATGGCACTAAACAGCAACTCCTTTGCTTCCATCTTCAGAACAGCTCTATTTCTATGTTAGATTTGTCTTTTTTTTAATTTTCAAGGTTCTTTTGAATACCCTGACCTTAAGTTACGCTCTGACTTTGGTTCTTTGCGGGAATGGAACCGGTTCACAGGGCCTCATGACTAGCTGCTATTTGATATCCCAAGGACGCAGCCTGGAAAACGAGCGTGCCTTCAGGGTTCCGGATTTTTGTGGCTCTGGGATCGTGCTGATTCTAGGCTGGTGCCCCTGACTGAAGTGTTGCAAGAGAACACAGAGCACTGGGAGCAGCGAGTTAGCTGCTGGGGGTTGTGTGTCCAGAGGGCTGCGCCCTTCTGGTGCCGACTCTCTAGGCGCAGAGCTCAGAAAAGGGACGCAACAGACTTGTAACATCATAAATCAGCGAATTATGTTCCCTCTCACTGTGAAACAGGGTACATCTTTTTCCCTTTTTAGGGAGAGACAGAGAACCTGTGGTATGTCGAATTACCGGGTGAACAAGTAGTCTTTGGGGTACTGTAAATCTGTGTCTTTATTGATGCTTTGCTGCACACTTCAGTGCTCAGCGGAGAGTGCCGATGCTTTTTGCTGGTGGGGAGTGGGGGCGTTGCCTTATTGCTCCTTGTGTGTGGGAGGGGGGAGCTGCCGGTTGCATTGGGGATCTAACATTTTAACTGCCATTCATTCTTTGGGGCACTTCTCTGTTTTTGTGGACGTTTGCGAAGAAAAAGAATTTCAGCATGTATATTGTATACATTTCTCTGACATTAAATGCACCTATTGAAACCTAATGAAACTTGAAGCATTAAAGGAGCATTTGGACAGGTATGTTGAGGGAATGAACAGAGCATAAAGGGACATGGATTAGTATAGATAATCATGATGGTTAGCACAGATGTATGGATCGAAACACCTTTTTCTGATCAAATCTGAGGTAACAATTATTTTGTCCTCCTTTACACTTGTGTCCTAGAACTGACATTAAATAGTCTTGAATCTTGAATGACAACTCCACTTGACTTCGGTACTGATCTCAAAAAGGATCTTGAAATTATTTAATCCATCATTATAGCATTATGAAGGAATACAGAATCTTGTCCCAATAAATGGTCCCAGATTAATTTACAGCCTACAAGTACCACAGTGAATCAATCAAGTTATTTCATGAAAATCTTTTAATCCTCACATTGTTAGGAATGTTACATATGCATGGCCAATGTTTAAACATCCGCTGAGAGTGACATAATCTACTGGATGATATGCCCACAAATGGGCTATTTCAGAGTGGAGGCTATAGCCTTCAATCCTGGCCATAAGGAGCCTGCATTATCTTGGTGGCTCCTCATGGGCGTCAACACAGAACCACCACATCCACAGATTTCATGACTGTCAGGATGGCTTTTACAGCTCACAGCATCAGTCTTCGGACATCAATTCCAGCGTCATAAGTAAGGAGTCTCTGTATGGCCTTCCCATGGAATATGTGGGTTTTCCCTGTAACTCTGATTTCCTCCCACAGTCCAAAGACACAGCAAGTAGGTTAAATGGTCATTGTAAATTGTCCAATGATTAGGTCAGGGGTAAATCACAGTTGTCAGGCATGACAGGGTGCTGAGGCTTAAAAGCCCAGAAGGGCCTACTCCGCACTGCCTTTAAATAAATAAAATAAAATAGAATAAAACATCTAAAAGTCAAAGTCAAAACTGCAGACGCTGGAATTTGAAATTAAAACAGGTAATGCAGGAAAGACACAGGAAGTCAGTGTTATTTCCAGATTTTCCTGTTTTTAAGTAAAATTTCTCATTTGTTTTATTATATTTCTATAATTTGCTTTTGTATGTGTCTTTTAAATATTTAAAAAATTTAGTCATATTCTTTATTGGTTTTAATATTTTAAACGTAAACAACAGGAATTCTGCAGATGCTGGAAATTCAAGCAACATACATCAAAGTTGCTGGTGAACGCAGCAGGCCAAGCAGCATCTCTAGGAAGAGGTGCAGTCGACGTTTCAGGCCGAGACCCTTCGTCAGGACTAACTGAAGGAAGAGTGAGTAAGGGATTTGAAAGCTGGAGAGGGAGGGGGAGATGCAAAATGATAGGAGAAGACAGGAGGGGGAGGGATAGAGCCGACAGCTGGACAGGTGATAGGCAAAAGGGGATACGAGAGGATCATGGGACAGGAGGCCGAGGGAGAAAGACGGGGGGGGGGTGACCCAGAGGATGGGCAAGAGGTATATTCAGAGGGACAGAGGGAGAAAAAGGAGAGTGAGAGAAAGAATGTGTGCATAAAAAGGAGTAACAGCTGGGGTACGAGGGGGAGGTGGGGCCTAGCGGAAGTTAGAGAAGTCAATGTTCATGCCATCAGGTTGGAGGCTACCCAGACGGAATATAAGGTGTTGTTCCTCCAACCTGAGTGTGGCTTCATCTTTACAGTAGAGGAGGCCGTGGATAGACATGTCAGAATGGGAATGGGATGTGGAATTAAAATGTGTGGCCACTGGGAGATCCTGCTTTCTCTGGCGGACAGAGCGTAGATGTTCAGCAAAGCGGTCTCCCAGTCTGCGTCGGGTCTCACCAATATATAAAAGGCCACATCGGGAGCACCGGACGCAGTATATCACCCCAGTCGACTCACAGGTGAAGTGATGCCTCACCTGGAAGGACTGTTTGGGGCCCTGAATGGTGGTAAGGGAGGAAGTGTAAGGGCATGTGTAGCACTTGTTCCGCTTACACGGATAAGTGCCAGGAGGGAGATCAGTGGGGAGGGATGGGGGGGACGAATGGACAAGGGAGTTGTGTAGGGAGCGATCCCTGCGGAATGCAGAGAGAGGGGGGGGGGAAAGATGTGCTTAGTGGTGGGATCCCGTTGGAGGTGGCGGAAGTTACGGAGAATAATATGTTGGACCCGGAGGCTGGTGGGGTGGTAGGTGAGGACCAGGGGAACCCTATTCCTAGTGGGGTGGTGGGAGGATGGAGTGAGAGCAGATGTACGTGAAATGGAGGAGATGCGTTTAAGAGCAGAGTTGATAGTGGAGGAAGGGAAGCCCCTTTCTTTAAAAAATGAAGACATCTCCCTCGTCCTAGAATGAAAAGCCTCATCCTGAGAGCAGATGCGGCGGAGACGGAGGAATTGCGAGAAGGGGATGGCGTTTTTGCAAGAGACAGGGTGAGAAGAGGAATAGTCCAGATAGCTGTGAGAGTCAGTAGGCTTATAGTAGATATCAGTGGATAAGCTGTCTCCAGAGACAGAGACAGAAAGATCTAGAAAGGGGAGGGAGGTGTCGGAAATAGACCAGGTAAACTTGAGGGCAGGGTGAAAGTTGGAGGCAAAGTTAATAAAGTCAACGAGTTCTGCATGCGTGCAGGAAGCAGCGCCAATGCAGTCGTCGATATAGCGAAGGAAAAGTGGGGGACAGATACCAGAATAGGCACGGAACATAGATTGTTCCACAAACCCAACAAAAAGGCAGGCATAGCTAGGACCCATACGGGTGCCCATAGCTACACCTTTAGTTTGGAGGAAATGGGAGGAGCAAAAGGAGAAATTATTAAGAGTAAGGACTAATTCCGCTAGACGGAGCAGAGTGGTGGTAGAGGGGAACTGATTAGGTCTGGAATCCAAAAAGAAGCGTAGAGCTTTGAGACCTTCCTGATGGGGGATGGAAGTATATAAGGACTGGACATCCATGGTGAAAATAAAGCGGTGGGGGCCAGGGAACTTAAAATCATCGAAAAGTTTAAGAGCGTGAGAAGTGTCACGAACATAGGTCGGAAGGGATTGAACAAGGGGTGATAAAACAGTGTCGAGGTATGCAGAAACGAGTTCGGTGGGGCAGGAGCAAGCTGAGACAATAGGTCGGCCAGGACAGGCAGGTTTGTGGATCTTGGGTAGGAGGTAGAAACGGGAAGTGCGGGGTGTGGGAACTATAAGGTTGGTAGCAGTGGATGGGAGATCCCCTGAGCGGATAAAGTCGTTTTATTTTAAATATTTTAAACATTATTTTACATTTTAACAGATCCTGAGTGATTCTGAATATAGTGGATTCTGGTTAATTGAGCCATTGATTTATCGGGGCAGCCATTTATTTCAGCCAACAGAAAACAAAAACTAAATTGAGGAAGTAGCCAGGATTCCCTTCATTTATTTGGGACACTATGTCGCTTCATTGGGTCTGGAGACTTGCCAAACAGCTTCTAACTAGCCTCAGTCACATGTACTTGTGTAGTGGTTAAAAACTACACCGCACTTAGAGCAAGCAGATTTTAAGTAGTGTCAGTTGTGTGTGTTTGTGTTCAAAAAGCAGAGATTTTTGTCACTGATAGTTGGCAAAACATAAGCAGCAAGACAATTTGGAACTGTTTTGCCCACCGCAGTATCAAGCATTGAGGCCTGGGGATGCCAGAAATAGCCGGAGTGAAAATGAAATGATTTCACTATTTCAACAAGTTAGAAATTATAAAGAATTTGAAGATTTCAATGCAAATGAACGTTTGAAGGATGCAATCATCTAAAGCACTGTATGAAATCAGTCCACTGGATGACTATGCTGATTTTGTTCACTTATCAGAATCAGGTTTAAATTCACCGGCATCTGTCACGAAATCTGTTGTCTTGCGGCAGCAGTACAATGAATACATATAATACAGAAAAAAATAACTGAGTTACAGTAAGTAACTATTTTTTACTTAATAATAAGTAACTGCTTATTTAATATATATATAAAATAGTTAAATTAAGTAAGTGGAGCAAAAATAGAAAAGAAGTAATGAGATAGCATTCATGTGTTCAACATCCATTCAGAAATCTGAAGGCAGAGGGGAAAAAGCTAATTCTGAATTGTTGAGTGTGTGCCTTCAGGCTTCTGAACTCCTTCCTGATGGTAGCAATAAAAACAAGGCATGACCTGGGTGATCAGACCACAAACAAGAGAAAATCTGCAGATGCTAGAAATCTGAGTAACATGCACAAAATGCTGGAGGAACTCAGCAAGCCGGGCAGCATCAATGGAAAAAAGTACAGTTGACATTTCGGGCTAAAACCCTTCAGCAGGACTGGAGAAAAAAAAGCTGAGGAATAGATTTAAAAGGTGGGGATATGGGAGAGAGAACCAGCAGATGATGAGTGTCTTTAATGATGGAAGCCACCTTTTTGAGGCATCACTCCTTGAAGATGTCCTGGATACTACGGAAGCTAATGTCCATGATAGAGCTGACTAAATTCACAACTCTCTAAAGATTATTTCAATCCCGTGCAGTAGCTGCGCCCCCCTCCCCCATACCAGACAGTGATGCAGCCAGTTAGAATGCTATCCACAGTACATCTGTAGAAATTTGTAAGTGTCTTTGACGACACACCAAATCCGCTCAAACTCCTAATGAAATATAGCTGCAGTCGTACCTTTTTGGTAGCTGCATTGATTTGAGCTGTGCCTAAATACACAGTCACGAGTGCAAAGAGAGAACAGTGGATAAACACACACCCATGAGGTGCGCCAGTGTTGATTACAGTCAATCAACAAAACAGCAATGTACACAACTGATGAACTCTGCTGTTGGTAACATATAGCAATTAGTTTTATTTTACTGTAGAGGTATGGGTAGTGTTCTAACTTAGGCTACGTCCAGACTAGACCGGATAAATCCGTAACTGAAGCTTTTTCTCTTCGTTTTGACCCTCCATCCACACCGAAACGCCATTTTCCTCCCCGAAAACAGAGCTTTTCCAAAACGCTCTCCAGAGTGTTTAAATCTGAAAATGCCTGTTGGGCGTTGTTGTGTGTACGGGGTAACCGGAGGTTTTAAAAAACCTGTCGTCCCTTTCATCGGTGAAGAGACTATGGCTGTCGGAAATGTTTCCAGGGTGACCCCTCTTTGGGAGTGGGGAAGATGCTGGTGGGGCTACCCGGGGATCTGTGTGTCCGTATGTGCAGCTATTGTAGTGGCTATGAGGCTGGTATTGTGGCAGTGAAAAGTACTGGGGGGGGGGTAGCCATCATATTCCTCATCATTGCAAATCCCTCTGCAACACAGTTAGTCAGTTTTTCAATGTTTGTCGTCAGCCAGGACATACTGTCTGTGAACTCCCTGTCAGTTGCCTCCATACGCTCCAGTATTTGTTTTTTCAGTTTTAAGTCCTCCTGCGTGAGAGCCAACAGCTGTCCGTCATTTGGCAATTTCCTTTTAAGTTTTTCTAGTCTGTAACTGGACAAACACGCACAAAGTATACTGTTTCCTCTTCACTTGTTTTCTGTGTGTCCTGTGCATGCCCAGTAGGAGGAGATCCGCCTAAATACCCGTTTTGATGTGGACGGAGGTATTTTCAAAAACGCCTGGTGTGGACACCTGTCGTTTTTACGCGAAACCGGAGTTTTCAAAATTATCCGCTCTAGTGTGGACGTAGCCTTATTCTAGATTTCATTTAAATCCGTTAATTGTTATTCAGTTAAATGGTAATTTGTCTTTTTTTTATACCTTTCAACTGTTTCCATGAAACTTCAGCTAATTGGGACAGCTGCTTAATTGAGCCAAAATGAGGGGGTGGGGGAGGGGGTTAGTCTCTGATGATGGATGCCGCTTTCTTGTGACGGTGCTCCAGGTAAATGCCCTCAATGGTGGAAAGGGCTTTACCATGATAGACTGGGCTATATTTACGACATTTTGTAGGCTTTTTACTTTCAAGGGCATTAGTGTTTCCATACCAGACCATGAATCAACTAATCAATATACTCTCCACCACGCATCAAAAGAAGTTTGTCACAGTTTTAAGTGACATGCTGAATCTTGGCAAACTTCTAAGAAAGTGCTGTGCTTTCTTTGTGATGGTACTTATGTGCTGGACCTAGGACACATCCTCTGAAATGATAACACTGAGGAATTTCAAGCCTATTAAAATGCCATCAGTTAATACAATGGATTACTGTAGATGAAGAAAATGGCACTAGTGAAACACAGCAATGTCTTGCGAGCAGCTTACGAAACTTCATCTGAACGATTGCACTGCAATCTGCAGCCTGTAATTTGCTTTTAAGTCACATAGCTTTGAACTGTCAACTCGTGATTTCACAACCTTTTGGAAGTCTTGGCAGACCGAACTCTCAGGGCTTCTTGATACACTGGATAGACCAGACTGTCAATTCAAAGAGGGCAGAAGGTTGGGGGGGGGGCGGTCTGTTTCACGACAAATTCGTCATGGTGCTCAGATCTAGGAATCTTGTCCCACTCTTGTTCCCCCGGCCTGGAACACCTCATGATTAAGAGCTGATTGCTCTGCTCAGCAAGAGAGTTCTCCTCTGTGATCCTGACCTCAGTCTACATACTGCCAAAGGCCTATGTTAAGCACTCAAGCTATTTAGTGAAGCAAATAGTAAACAACAAACAGCCTGCCCTACCACCTTCCAAATCATTGTTGGTGACTTCAATCAGGCTCGTTACCATCAACATATCATCTGCAGCACAATGGGTCCCAAAACGTTCGACCACTATTATAGTATAATTAGAAATGCTGTACTTCAGGAAATCTGACCATCTGGCTGTCCTCCGTCAACCTGTATGCAGGTAAAGGCTAACGAGCAAGACTCCAGAGATGGTCACAGAAGGCAGAGCAGTGACCATGAGGTTGTTTTCAGTAAGTGGACTGAGCAGAGTTCAACCAATCATCTAAGGATCTGAAAGATGGATGTCACGGGTTTTATAAAAACAGTTATAGACAAGTATGTCCCCAGAAAATCATTCAGCGTCTTCCCCAATAAGAAACCCTGCATGAACCAAGAGGTCCACAATCTGTGAGGGGCAGATCAGCGGCATGTAACCTGGCAACCAAGTAAAATCAACAGTAAAGGTATGACCTCTGGAAATCCATTGCACATGTGAAGTGGCAATTCCAGACCAAACTTGAATCACTGAATTATGCTTGGCTATTATCTGAATAGGGAGAAAATTCAAACACCGGAGGTACAGAGGGACTTAGGATTCATTGTGCAAAACTCCCAGAAGGTTACAGGTTAGGTCCATGGTAAAGAAGGCAAATGCAATGTTGGCATTTATTTCAAGGGGAATAGAATCAAAAAACAAAGAGATAATGCTGAAGCTTTATAAGACACTGGTCAGGCCGCACTTGGAGTATTGTCTACAGCTTTGGGCCCCATATCTCAGAAAAGGTGTGTTGTCATTGGAGAGAGTCCAGAAGAGGTTCACACGGATAATTCCGGGAATGAAGAGGTTAACATGAGGAGCATTTGGCAGCTTTGGGCCTGTACTCACTGTAATTTAGAAGAAAGCGAGGGGATCTCATTGAAACCTTACCAAATGTTGAAAGGACTAGATAAGGTGAATGTGAAGAGAATGTTTCCTATGGTGCGGGTCTCCAGATCTACAGGGCACAGCCACAAAATTGCGGGGGAGCAGGGGTGGGGGAGGGACCCTTTAGAACAGCTGTAAGAAGGAATTTTTTTAGCCAGAGAGTAGAGAACCTGTGGAATGCTCTGCCACATACAACTGTGGAGGCCTAGACCGTGGGTATATTTAAAGTGAAAACTGATAGTTTCCTGATTGGTCAGGGCATCAAAGGATGTGAGAAGGCAGGTTGAGTGGAATCCATGATCGGCCATGATGGAATGGTGGGAAAGACTCGACTGACTGAATGCCCTACTTCTGCTTCTTTGTCTTATGACTGATGGACAGTTGTGGCAAAATTTAAGTTCTATCACCTCAACCAAACAACATGGAGGCATCCTCACAAACTTTCACAGTCCCTGATGACTTTGTGATTTCAGTCTTTGAGGCCAATGGGACAGCATCCTTCAGGAGGGTGAACATACGGAAAGTATCCAGCCCAGATGGGGCTGGGCGAGTACTGAATGGCTGTGTGGAGTGTTCACTGATATCGTTACTCTCACT
The DNA here is from genome assembly GCF_963921235.1 of Mobula hypostoma. Classification (NCBI taxonomy): domain Eukaryota; kingdom Metazoa; phylum Chordata; class Chondrichthyes; order Myliobatiformes; family Myliobatidae; genus Mobula; species Mobula hypostoma. The sequence continues at coordinate 88,847,187 of NC_086105.1, read as the reverse complement.
TTGGCAGCCTGAAGTACTCACCTGCTTCAAGCAGACTTCAGTTACACCAATGCCTCAGAGGAACGTTTTAACCTGAATCAACAACTATCCTCTAGTAGCACATATATCCATGTGTGTGTGATTTCAGTGCTCTGACAGGTTGGTCATGTAACAATGCCTCCTTGTGCAAATGGATCCTCAATTTCCTCACTTGCAAACCCCAGTCAGTTGGATTGGCAACAACATCTCCTCCAAAATCACCATCAGCACAGGTGTACCACAAAGCTGTGTGCTTATTCCCCTGCTTTACTCACTTTATACTTATGATTGTTTGGCTAAACACCACTCCAATACCATGTTTAAGTTTGCTGATGACACCACTGTCGTAGGTTGAAGCAAAGGTGGTGATGAATCAGCATATAGGAGGGAGATTGGAAATCTGGTTGAGTGGTGCCACAACAACAGCCTTTTAGTCAATGTCAGTAAGACCAAGAAGCTGATTATTGAGTACAGGAGGAGAAAACCAGAGTCCATGAACCTGTTCTCATTAGGAGCAATTTAAAAATGCATTTTAATAGACTTCTATTGGCAAATACAGTACATTATTTGATCTGAGGTACCATTTTACTATTCTGTTTGGGGTGATTATCTCAAGCTCACCTGCCCTATCCCCAGTAAAACAAAGAACATTGTGGATGCTTCACTAAAGCTTCTACGCCAGTTGAAATCCATTTTCACAAGGGCTTATCTTGTTTTATTCTCCTCAGAGCCTGCCTTTACTCAATACACAGATCATGCTGAAATTTGAAAATAAAAAAAAACTAGATACTAAAAATCTGAAATAGAACAGAAAGTACCAGCAGGTCATGCAACATCTGTGAAAAGAGAAATAGAATTAACATTTCAGTTGAAGAACCTTCCTCAGTACATTAAAAGAAAGAAAATTAGCCAGTATCAAGCGGTAGGAGGGTGGAATGTGGATGGATACAACAAAGGGAATATATTTGATAGGATATGACCAGGGATTTCCTGGATGTAACTAAGGTCATCCAGTCAGTTGCTTAATGGAGGTGGTTAGGATGAGAGAAAATGGTCTTTCGTTCATAACAAAAATTAAATTAGGGAGCAGGATTTGAGATCACAGACAATGGAATGCAAGAGTTTCAAAGAGATTTTTCACAGTGCTCAACAGAAGTACATTCCAGTCAAAAGTAAGGACAGTAAGTGTGGGGAGAGCCAGCCTCGGATAACTAAGGAAATAAAAGATAGTATCAAATTAAAAGCTCATATGTACAAAGTTGCAAAGAGTAGTCTGAGACTGGAGGAATGGGAAAACTTTAAAAAGCAACAGAAAACAACTAAACAAGAAATAAGGAAAGGGAAGATAGAGTATGAAAGTAAATTAGCACAAAACATAAAAACAGATAGCAAAAGTTTTTATAAATATATAAAGCGGAAGAGGGTGGCTAAAGTCCCTTGGAAGACGAGAAGGGGAAATTGATATTGGGCGATAAGGAAATGGCTGAGGCATTGAATGACTATTTTGTGTCTGTCTTCATGGTGGAGGACGCGTCTAATATGCCAAAGAAAGATGTTATGGACGAAATCGGCGGTGAGGACCTCGATAAAATCACTGTCACTAAAGAGATAATGATGAGCAAACTAGAGGGCCTGAAGGTAGATAAGTCCCATGGTCCTGATGGGATGTATCCCAGGGTGCTGAAGGAATTGGCAGAGGTTATAGTAGACACATTGATAATCATTTATCAAAACTCTCTAGACTCTGGGCAGGTCTTAGCGGATTGGAAGACAGCAAATGTCACGCTACTTTTTAAAAAAGGATGTAGGCAAAAGACAGGCAACTATAGGCCAGTTAGCTAAACATCTGTAGTCGGGAAAATGCTTGAAGCTGTCATTAAGTAAGAAACAGCAAAACATTTAGAAAGGAGTGGTTCCATTAGACAGACACAGCATGGATTCAGAAAGGGTAAATCCTGTTTGACAAAATTACTGGAGTTCTTTGAAGACATAATGAGTGCAGTGGATAGAGGGGAACAGGTGGATGTCGTATACTTGGATTTCCAGAAGGTGTTTGGTAAGGTGCCGCACAAGAGACTTATAAATAAGATAAGGATGCATGGAGTCGGAGGACATGCATTGCCATGGATAGTGGATTGGTTAACCAATAGAAGGCAGAGAGTTGGTATAAAAGAGTGTTTCTCCAGTTGGCAGTCTGTGGTGAGTGGGGTCGCGCAGGGGTCGGTGCTGGGCCCGCAGCTGTTTACCATTTACATTGATGATTTGGAAGAGCGGACCCAGTGTAGCATAGCAAAATTTGCTGATGACACTAAACTGAGTGGAAAAGCAAATTGTACAGAGGATGTGGAGAGTCTGCAGAGGGATATATATAGGTTAAGTGAGTGGGCCAAGGTCTGCAGATGGAATACAACGCTGGTAAATGCAAGATCATCCACTTTGGAAGGAAGATTAGAAGAGCAGATTATTATTTAAATGGTGAAAGATTGCAGCATGCTGTTGTGCAGAGCGACTTGGGAGTACCTGTGCATGAATCGCAAAAAGTTGGCTTGCAGGTACAACAGGTTATTAAGAAGGCAAATGGAATGTTGGCATTCATTGTTAAAGGGATTGAATTCAACAGCATGGAGGTCATGCTGCAACTATACAGGATACTGGTAAGGCTGCACCTGGAGTACTGTGTGCAGTTCTGGTCTCCATACTTGAGGAAGGATATACCAACTTTGGAGGCAGTGCAGAGGAGGTTCACCAGGTTGATTCCAAGGATGAAGGGGTTAACCTATGAGGAGAGATTGAGTTGCCTGGAGTTCAGAAGAATGAGAGGGGATCTTATAGAAACATACAAAATTTTGAAAGGGATAGATAAGATAGAAGCAGGAAAGTTGTTTACATTGGTAGGTGAGACTAGAACTAGGGGACATCGCCTCAAGATTCAGGAGAGAAGATTTAGGATGGAGATGAGGAGAAACAGTTTTTCCCAGACAGTGGTGAATCTGTGGAATTCTCTGCCCAGGGAAGCAGTTGAGGTTTCTTCACTAAATATATTTAAGAAACAGTTAGATAGGTTTTTACATAGCAAGGGAATTAAGAGTTATGGGGAAAAGGCAGGTAGATGGAGCCGAGTTTACAGACAGATCAGCCATGATCTTATTGAATAGCGGGGCAGGCTCAATGGGCCGGATGGCCTACTCCTGCTCCTTATGTTCTTATTATGTAAAATGCAGTACTGGAGGACATGTGCAGCAAGTCATGCTGTGCTAATGGAGAAAATGAAACTGATGTCACAATTGGATGTTTTAGCCTATTCTGTTTCTCTTGACAAGATATCCTGTCTGACATGTTGAGTCTTTCCAGCTGAATACTATTCCTGATTGTGTCCTTTCGTCCACAAAACAAAATTTTGACTTGTTCATTTGTAGCTCAGTAAATGTATTCTGCAAGAATTGTCTCCACCCACATGACTTCCACCAATATAAAGTCTGTCTTTTACTTCTTCAGAAAAAAAGTAGTTCTTCAAGCAGTGAAGAAATTAATGGCAGGGAACATAAATCTTCTCAAATTAACACAGAGTTCAATAAGTTCAGATAAACACTGTCCTCTGCAGTTTAATTTCAGAGTTGTGGCATTCACAGCATTTCATCAGTTAATTTCAGACAATGATTCTACTTCCTTTATTTCATCCCCTCTGTGTTTTAACACTTTTTTACCCCATCACATAACTTGTTTTTCTCTCTCTGCTTCCATTCACCTCTTCCTTTGCATTTGAAAACTAATTCAACTTCTCCCATTTTATACAGGACATCAACCTGAAACACCGACTATAATTTTCACAATACTATGTGCCCAAATGAGTATTCCCAGGATTTTACGCTTCTTTAATATTTTTTTCTACATAACATTTTGCTTTTGAGTGCAACTTCCTTCAAACATACTTCCAGTAACTCTTCATTTTCAGACTAATGGCACTGAATTCAATAATTTATTTCAAGTGCTAAGTAAGTGCAAAATCTATATATGTTGACTGATTTGTTAAATAAAAATAATACAATTTTAAATTGTCACAAATTGGAAGTACCCTCCTCCCAATTTATGGTGAATTAGGTGCCCAGAATTATGCTTTTTATGTTCCTTTTGCTGTGGTGATCAAAATGAACCCAGTTTCATCACCTGCAGGTTATCCTCACAGATTTGACATTGAATGATTTGAAGTTAACCACCATTAGCTCTAAAGGAAGCAGACTGACAATCTCTCAATAGGGAAATAGATATTTTTAAATAGCATTCATTTCCACAACTACTTCTATACCTAACCCTGCTCAGTAGTTTACAATTAAAGAACATGAGGATCAATGTAGCACCATTAAGTATTTACAATTTCACATTGGAAGCCATACAAAAGCAAATATCAATGAGGCAAGTCAGGAATATAAAGACATATGCAAATATGTAAGATCTGCAGCTAATTCTGCTATGAATTTACTGATTCAAATACTCTTACATTTATGGCTTTCCTTTCGGTGCTTTTCCCTAATTTTTCATTTCATTCTGTGAACCTTTGCCCTATTCTACAAAATAATTTTAAGCGAATTAATTTGATTCTGTGGCCTAGAATTGTATGCATACATCTTGGTGAAAAGAAATACAATAATCCGACTGCAGGCCTGTGACTTGTGAAATGCCACAGGAATCAGTGCTGGGTTCGTTGTTGTTTGGCATCTATATCAGTTATGTGGATGACAATGTTGTTAACTGGATCAGCAAATCTTCAGATGTCACCAAGACTGGGGGGTATCGAGGACAGTGAGGAAGACTATCAGAGCTTGCAGCAGTATCTAGACCAGCTGAAAAAATGGCAGATGAAATTTAATACAGACAGGTGAAGGCATTGTGCTTCAGGAGAACCAACCAGGTTGGTCTTACACAGTAAATGGTAGGGCACTGAGGAGAGCAGCAGAACAAAGGCATCTGGGAATACAGGTCTATGATTCATTGAAAGAGGTGGCACACATAAAGGAGTCGTAAAGAAAGCTTTTGGCACATTGGCCTTCAAGAAATGAAAGTAATGAATACAGGAGATGGGATGTTATGTTGAAGTTACATAAGTCATTGGTGAGGCCTGTTTTGGAGTATTATGTGCAATCTTGGTCACCCACCTACAGGAAAGATTTAAATAAGGTTAAAAGAGTACGGAGAAAATTTACAAGGATGTTGCTGGTACTGGAGGACCTGAGTTATAAGGAAAGATTGAATAGGTTAGGGCTTCATTCACTGAACAGAAAAGACTGAGGGGAGATTTGATAAAGGCATACAAAATTATGAGGGGCATAAATAGGGTAAATGCAAGCAGGTTTTTTTTCCCACTGAGGTTAGGTGGGACTGCAACTAGAAATCATGAGTTAAGGGTGAAAGGTGAAAAGTTTAAGGATACATGATGGGAAATTTCTTAACTCAGAGGGTGGTGAGTGTGGAATGAGTTACCAGCACAAGTAGAGGATGCGAGCTTGATTTCAATGTTTAAAAGAAGTTTAGATAGGCACATGGATGGTAGGGCTATGAAGAACTATGGTCCGAATCAGGTCGATGGATTAGGCACTTTAATGTTTCAGCAAGGACCAGATGGGCTGAAGGGCCTGTTTCTGTGCTGTATTTTTCTATGACTCTAAGAAGGTTAATGCAGCTGCAAAACATTGCCGAAGGGGAAAACATTTACATTTGATTGCTGGATGTCTGCTGTTGCTACTCTTTTGGGAGAAGAGAATTTATGACAGTGAAAGTAACATTACGGTCACCAAAAGCAAAGAATTCTCAGCAAAGCAAAATGATTCAATCCCCATTTTGATCATGCAAAGTCAATGAGATAAATGCAGAAGTCAAGAATAAATCAGACCAGATGAAAGTCAGTCTTAAACTGCCATTCCAGTGCCATGACATCTTCCTTTCCTTCTGACCTATGAAACCAGTTATCCATGTTTCCATCGATATGATCATTGAAGTACCAGAATTCTGACTGGGGATTTTCAATACATGACAAAAAAAATCACAGTTCTTTTCTTTACCCAACTTTTGGAGATTAGAGTAATGTTATCCTAATAGACAGCAGTAAAATGCCTTCGCCTTTTCTCTTCCTAACTCTGCTATAAGATAAACTCTGCAAATACATACTACTGTCTTGGGCTCTAACCACTGTCAACCAAATGAGACATATGTATGGCTGATACACTACCCCATTTTTTCTCGTAACTGTATTATTGTGGCTGTGTATCATTTATGGGATCATACAGGCGCTCCATTAATATATTTTGGACATTCTTTCTGGGTTATTGCTATGGGCCTTGGTTTGTAATTTTACATCAGTGTCTATGTGTGTAGTTAGATTCATAACCACGTACCAGACTGAGACAGCCAACAAATGACACAATTAGAATCAGAGCAGATTCATAGAATATTACAGCACTGGGCAGCACAGTGAAACATTCTGTGTGCTGCTGCCTCACAGTTGCACTAACCTAGATTTAATCCTGACCTCTGGTGTTGTCTGTGTGGGGTTTCTTGCTGTGAACAACATGGTATTTTCCCCAAGCACCTCCCATATTCCAAAGACATAGGGCTGATAGTTTAATATTGGCATTTGAAGGTCAGCATGGGCTTGATGGGCTGTCAGGTTTGTTTCCATCCTTTCTGATTCGACAATTCAATGAAGGAAGAAAATGCTGGCGTTTTGGAAGAGCTTTTCTTCCTAATCCACTTGTAATTAAACTTCAATTATAAAAAAAATATTCGCTATATGAAATCCTAACAAGGCACAGGAAATATTTTGACACCGTTTAAAATTGAGTATTTTACTATTCCTTTTCTTTACTTTTCATGCTAATTACAGATGGACAATCGAGCTAAAATCTCAGCAAGTACCTATCTTTCTGTTAAAATGGCCTACAATGGTGACTTACAAGAATTCCCTTTCACATATAGTACCCTGAAGAAGTATTCAGCCCCCACAACTATTTTCACATTTCACTGTCTCATTTTCAAAATTTAAGATATATTGAAGTAGGATTTTATGAGCTAATCTACAAAACATTCCCCACTCCAACCCCCACCATCCTTGTGGTGTTAGTTTTTCTCTCCTTCCCAGTTCGGAGGAGGAGAAGATGGCGGCGCGACGGCAGCACGCGCAGCCTCTCCGGTGAATGTTACCTGTAATCTGTCAAGTAGGGCACCATGCACAATTCTGATTTGATGGAGACAGATGTGAGAGTGCGGAGCAGCATCTGGAGAAACTTCTGAAATGCCCGCTTTGCTGCCGCTGCTACTGTGAGGTAACCGGAATCTCCGGAGCAGAAGGCCCAAATCCTCGGCTTTGCTTTGTTTCAGTGGCCAGGGCGAGGTCGAAGGCACTCAGCAGAGGATGGCGCTCGGGAGGCTGTATCAGAGGGGCTGGTCGGAGGCTCGAAATTTTCGGATGGACAGACTCAGTGTTGGCTGTGGTCGGCTGCTTCCAAGGCATCGGCAAGTTGACGGTGCCTGGAGGTTTATGGCAGGGTGTTTCTCCCTTTTGCTGCCTACTATCGGGGACTCGGGAGTCGATCGACTTGAGATTTTGAGACTTTTTTTTACCGTGCCCATGGTTTGTTCTTCATCAAATTATGGTATTGTTTTGCACTGCTGTAACTATATGTTATAATTATGTGGTTCTGTCAGTTTTAGTCTTTGGTTTGTCCTGTTTTCTGTGATATTACTCTGGAGAAACATTGTATCATTTCTTAATGCATGTATGCATTTCTAAATGACAATAAAAGAGGACTGAGTGTTCTCATAATCTAAAAAAAACATTGTGCATGTCAAATAAAAATTCCAAACCTGACTAAAACTTACTAAAAATTAAAAACCAAAATAATGAGGCTGAGAAAGTATCCATCCCCTATGTACTGGCTATGTTAACTTTCCTCAGGTCAGACACCCTGAGCCAATAGGCTGGTCCTGGTCTTATTTCATAATTTACTGGCATAATTTACATATTACTATTTAACTATTTATGGTTCTATTACTATTTATTATTTATGGTGCAACTGTAACGAAAACCAATTTCCCCCAGGATCAATAAAGTATGACTTTGACTATGACTATATAGTTTATTACCTTACCAACTCACCCAGTCTGATGATGTAAAAAATTGGAGAATCACCTGTTTTCAATGAATTCATAAGAATAAATATCCCCTCTCTCTGTAAGGTCCAACAGTATGATGGATTTTCAATAGACCAAACCAAAAAGCCAAGAGTATTCAAGACGTCAGTGAAATGATAATAGAGAAGCACAAGATCATTTCAAAGACACTGAATATCCCTTGCTCAGTGCAGTCCAGTGTGTGAAAATTGAAAAAATATGAAACCACAGCCACACTGCCTAGGTCAGGCCATCCTTCTAAACTTAGTTGCCGGAGAAGAATGGTACTTGTAAGAGAATCTACTGTGACACCAAAAGTCACCCTGAGTGAGCAGCAGAAATCAATGGCTGTAACTGGAGGTGAAGTTCATGGATCCACAATCTCCAAAGCCTTGTACAAAAAGGGTATTTATGGAAGAGTGGCAAAGAAGCAGCCCTGGCTAAAAAAGAAAGAATATCCATGCCCATAAACACTTTGCAAAGCGTCACTTAGAAGTTACTATAAAGTTGTAGAAGAAGGTCTTGTGGTCAGTTGAGACCAAAGTGAAACTTTCTGGCCTCAATACTAAGCGGTACATGTGACATAAATCTAATACTATGCATCAGCCAGGTAACACCACCCTACTGTAAAGTATGACAGAGGTAGCATCATGCTATGGAGATCTTTTTCAGCAGCAGGGACTAAAAATCTGGTCAGGATTGATGAGAAGGTGAATGCTGCTAAAGATATAGAGATCCTGAATAAAAACCTGCCAGCTTCGGCCAGAAAGCTTAAATTGGGAAGGCAGTTCATCTTTCAGCAGGACAACAACCCAAAGCACACTGCCAGAGCATGGAGTGTCTTCAAATGAAGACAATTGAAGTCCTTGGGTGGCCAAGTCAGAATTCTGACCTTAACCCAATCAAACATCTCTGGAAAAACCTCAAGATTGCTGTCCACCACCGTTCCCCAAATAACTTGGCACAGCTGAAGCAATTTTGCAAGGAGGAATGGCAAATGTTGCTTCATCACATTGTGCAAAGCTGATATAGATTTATTTAAAATGATTACTGGCTGTAATAGCTGTGAAAGCTGGTTCAACTAAGTAATGAGCAAAGGGGGAACAAATACTTTTGAAATGTTGACATTTCAGTTTTTGAATTTTTACAGATTTCCATGCTTTCCAATTTTCACTGTTTTTTGGGCTCTACTATGAACAAAGGAGCACTTGATTTACAAATAAAAATTCTCAGTTACATTGATCCAAGGATCTCACCTGGTCCCTGAACTCCTCCATCCTGATCAAGAAGGCACAACAGTGCCTTTATTCCTGCGGAGCATCAAGAAAGCTCACCTCTGTCCCAGGATGCTGACGGACTTTTACCGCTGTACCACTGAGAGCATACTCACCAACTGCGTCTCAGTGTGGTATGGCAATTGCCCCGTATCGGACTGCAAAGCACTCCAGCGGGTGGTGAAAACTGCCCAATGGACTATCAGCACTCAATTGCCCACCATTGAGAACATCTACCATAAATGCTGCCTGGGCAGGGCGAAAAGCATTATCAAGGATGCATCTCACCCTAACCATGGACTTTTTACTCTCCTCCCATCCGGTAGGCGCTACAGGAGCCTCCGCTCCCGCACCAGTAGGCACAGGAAGAGCTTCTTCCCTGAGGCTATGACCCTGCTGAACCTCACATCACAGCACCAAGCAGTATTGCACCCATATTGTACTGTCTCAGTACTTTTATATTTGTGTGCTGTAGCACTTACTTTTTATTCACAGTTATTTTGTAATAACACTATTCTTTGCATTTCTGGTCAGATGCTAACTTCACTTCATTGGTTTTGTATCTGTACTTGGCACAATAACAATAAAGTTGAATCTAATCTAATCAAAATCCCTAGTTGTTGCGTGAGCGAAGAGATGAGGGGCTGAATATTTTTTCAAAGCACTGTAATGCATCTGTTCTTATTCCTTTAATCAACAACTAAGTTCCTGCATGGCCACGTATGCAAGTTTATACTTCGTATCAAGCCAGTTCACATTTGAACAAATAACGAGTAATTTGTGATTCTTCAGTACAACTAGAAGGCAACCATTTAAGATGTCCAATTTGGTGAACAGAATCAAAAGAAAAGTTCTGTTGCCATGTTATTAAAATGGAGGGGTGGTGTTGATTTCACAAGCTAAGTCTAGCCATAAGCCAAACCTCATTCTCTATTAATGTCACTACAATCACTTTGCCATTCTTGCACTCTGCTTGGAAAATCGAAATGATAGGAACCTAATCAGCTTTGCAGCAAGCAAATCTTGCAGTTCTAAATAAAAGCAAAAAAATTGTGCCTCAAAAATATGATTCTTTCAACACTACTCTTAAAATCTTGTCTACCCAGGCACTTCATAACTATTCATGTTTTTTTATAATTCAACAGGATTACAAGCAGGCTTTAGGAGTAAAGATTCTTGACAGAAACAGAATTACTTGGCTGTAGAGTTATACTGCGGGATCCTGCCTCTATCAATACCATCTGCATTATCTAACATTTTAATTTACTCTGATATTGCTAATGCCAAGATCAAACGATTAGGTCCCAATTTTCTCTTTTAATTTACATTCTTAAAAAGCATCCTTCATATTAATGTAATCACACCGCAATACCAGTCATCTGAAGTGGATTTCCCATTTTTACTTTCATTGTAAAATAAAATTTATTACATACTTTATTCATTCAATAAAATTTTATGGCAAAACAGAGTAAGATCAATTAAAATTGTACCTTTGGCAGAAACTGTGGAACAAAGAAATCAATGCTTTAAGTTTAACTCAGTACCTTAATTGCATTCGCTGTAAATTCAATCCTAATTATAATTCAAAAATAAATTATAAAAATAATTTATTCTTAAATAGAACATGTAAACTTTGGTTCTTATATATCTTCATATTTTATTTGTACATTTTTTTAAAAATCAAATGCTGTCCCTTTTTAAAAATATCAGGGATTACATTGCCTTCATCAGCACTTACGAGAGTGTAGGATTTTGGGCTGCCCAGTGGTTTAGTAGCATCAGCACTGGACTTCATGATGGATGGTCCCGAGTTCAATATGGCGAGGTCCCAACCTGGGCAGCAGCAGTATCTGGGTGGAAGAAAGGCCTGGCAATCTACTTCCGTTATCTTCCATATCTAGCCCTACCCGTGACTCGATGGCACTCACAGCAACAAGAAGCCATTAAACTTATATTGTCCATTCTTACTGAAATAAACTATTCAGACTGCTTGTACTTCCAGTACTTATCAGGAACCTTTAGGTTATGAGGAAGGTTTTGTCCTCCATCACTATCTCTTGCAATGAGTTCCCTACCCAAGAGAAAATAATACTGAAAACCTCCATAATCCTTTTACCAGTGTTTTAAGTCTGTGTATCTTTTCATTAACCTCTATGCTAAGTATAAAGGTCCTTCTTATTCACACATTCTTTAATATGCACCTTGATTCTTCCCTTGACTTAAACAACACCTACCTAGCCAACCATGCCTGATAAGCAAATCCCTCCAGCCCTGGTAATCTCCTTTACACGTTCTTTCGTGCACTATGTTTTCTGTAATGTCACAGCCAACTAGTGCTTAAGTTGTCTTACTCTGACCAGAATCTTCCGTTTCCAATGCATGAAATTCCAGTGGACCATCCTATCTTACCTTATTTTATCCACTGTGTCAATTCTGTTGCAAGTACAATACTTTATATAGAACTGTGAACCAATCACGTCATATATTCTAATGATCTCTTTCAAACCTGCCAAGCTAATAAACTCAATTTAATTGCAAGTGAGCTTTACAATTTAATAGTCTAATTACTTGCATGAGGAGTATATTTGTTTTTTTTCTTTTATAAGCAAAACGAAATTCTTAGATGAATAATTAAACAAGATACAATGCAAAGACTTGCCTTTGGACTATTTTTATCTGACATTTATTATAATTTTGATTTCAAATATAGAATTTCTTTATTAATTGGCCCAGTCATTTTTAGACTTAACTGTGTGGCCTTTTTCTCCACTTTACTGCATTATATATTGGCTAAAGTTTCACCACTTTATCCAAGCCATTAGCTAACCTGCCCAAATATCTTCTTACATGACACAACGCCAGATATCATTTGTTAACATCCGTGATGCACATTTGGTTACCTCATTAGATATAAGTTGCTATTCAAAGTTCAGGAATAAAGAAAATGCTTTCAAAGCACAGCAGACCTATTATCAATAATGTAAATCAACATAAATTTGAACTGAATTTCACTCACCAGATTTTAAAATACAAGAATATCACTAAACAAACTAGCAACCAAAGGTTCTAAACTATTTTGTAAAAATTAGGGACAGTATTATTTTATCATACCTAATTGTTTATTTATATATATATATATATATATATATATATATATAAACTTTTCAGACTTTTCCCAAATAATATTAACATTATAAATGAAATACACTTATAACTTTACAATTAAATTCAACAATTTAAAACTCAGCAAAATACTTCTACTTTTGAAAAAAGAGTTATAATGTACCTCTCAATCTGATGCACAACTTGCTTGTCTTATGTTTTTACTATTAAGGCTTTGACTGTCCCTGATAAGTTCACCCCAGTTCCTAGCTCTCAAGTGGATGGGAGCTTGGATGTTGGGCCAAAGTCACTCTGTTTCTTATAGGTGACAGTTACGATGACTCAGGATGACCCTTCGATGGTGGGTGCTTACGGGTGCCAGTAGTCTGGGAGCTGACAAGGTGTTTGAGATACTATCTGACAGCAGACAGCTTCATGAAGTCCTTAAAGACTTCAACATTAATCTTCTTGCCGGAACATTTCTCTTGACACTGATATTGCTTTTTTAGCTACCTTTTGTTAATTTTAAAAGCTTCCTAATCATCCAATTTTCCACTCACTTTTCCTATCTGCTTCTGTGTAGTCCTTAACTTCACTTGTCAGCCATGGTTGCCTACCTCTGCCATTTGAGAACAACTTCTACTCTTGGACATATCTGTCCTGTGCCTTGTGAACTATTCCCAAAAACTTCAGCCATCTCTGCTCTGCCATTACCCCAGCCAGTGTCCTCCTCCAAACTACCTGGCCAAGCTCCTCTCTCATACCTCTGTAAATCCCATTATTACATTGCGATACTGATACATGTGACTTATGCTTCTACCTCTTAAATTGCAGTATGAATTCAATCATAATATGATCACTGCCTTGTAAGGGTTCCTTTACGTTAAGCTCCCTAATAAGAGCTGGGTTATTACACAACACCCAATCAAACATCTTTATCTGAGTAGGCTCAAGCACAAGCTGCTCTAAAAAAACATCTCGCGGGCATTCAATAAATTCCTTCTCTTGCAATCTGACACCAACCTTATTTTCCCAATCCCCTTGCATATTAAAGTCCCCTATTACACATGTGACATTACCCTTATTACATGCCTTTTCTAGCTCCCTTTGCAATCTCAACCCTACATCTTGGCTACTATTTGGAAACCTGTATGATTCCCATAATGGTTTTGGAACTTGTTGATTAGAACCGAGGGGATCAATAAAGAACAGCCTGATGTAGGTATTGCTGCATAGGTTGAGTGGGGAGTCAGTAAGATTGCATCCACTGTAGTCCTATTCTGGTGGTAGGCTAACTGCAGTGGAGCCAGGTCCTTGCTTAGGCAGGAGTTGCTTCTGGCCATGAGCAACCTCTCAAAGGACTTCACCACAATAGACGTGAGTGCAATTGGGCAATGGCTGTTGAGGCAGCTTACCCTGCTCCTCTTGGACACTGGTATAATTGTCTCCCTTCTGAAGCAGGTAGAAACCCCCAAGTGCAGCAGTGAAAAATTGAAGCTGACTTTGAACACTCCTGCCAATTAGTTGGCACAGGTTTTCAATGACCTACCAGGTACACCCATCATAGATAGAATGGATGTGGAGAGGATTTTTTTACAGTGGGAAGGTCTAGGATCAGAGGGCACAATCTCAGAATAGGCAGATGTCCCTTTATTCCAGAGATGAGGAGGAATTTCTTAAACCAGACCATGGCAATACACCCGAGTCTCCTGAGAGGGGGGGAGGATGAGATACTCAACAGGACGGTCATACCGGCAACGGCCAGGACAGGAAACACGACTATGAGGAAGTTAATGCAAACAACACTGACTGGAGAGGAATTCACGGTAAGGTGTCATTGCAGGAAAGTCTGCAAAAACATCAGAGGGCTCAAGATACACCAGAGCAAGTCTAGATGTGGATCAATGGTGACCCAAGTGCAGTGCACGGACTTAGTGTCCAGTGAGACGAAGGAGAATTCCAGCCAGGAAGCATCCCACAGAGCCGAAGATCTCCCGCACTTGAGTCACCTCAGCACCAAAGAATAGACCAAGTGAGTTCCTCTTCAGCTACCCCAATCCATTCGTCAAGGAAAGACAGGATCAAATGGCCTAGATCGTCAGACAACGTCACCTGGATGCAGTTTGATGATGATCTAGGTGGCATCCTGGAAGTTGCCTTAGCAGGTCCAGTACACAGAAAGATCGACTCACTCACAGCCATAGCGTACAATCTAGCTAAGGAACGATTTGGCCCAATGGGGCGGAGAAGCCAGCCCGAGTTACCGCGGCAACCATATAGGAGGGAAACGGAGATTCGTCGCTTGAGAGGCGAATTAAAGGCGCTCAACAATAGGTTTAAAACCAGCTCACCGGCCAGAAAAGAAGGTATCAAGGACTTAACCAGTATGCTGCGGGAAAAGCTGTGCAAACTCCAAAGGGCGGAACATCTGCGACAGCAAAGAAGGAAGAAAGAGAAAAGGCGACCGCAGTTTGTGAGAGATCCATTCAGCTTCACCAGGACTCTTCTCGGCCAACAAAAATCTGGTATACTATCCAGCTCGCAGCCAGAGGTAGAGGAGTTCCTGCGCGAGGCACACAGTGACCCATGGAGGGGTCAGGGACTAGGAACCAATCGGGCTGTGTGTAGACCGGAAAATCCATCAATTGAGCTGAATGTGAAGGAGCCTACATGGCAGGAAATCCAGGACATCATCCGGAAAGCTAAAGCATCAGCTGCCCCAGGCCAAGCGGCATACCTTATAAGGTGTATAAGAAATGCCCAAAGCTTCTTCGGAGGCTGTGGAGGGTCATGAGAAAGATCTGGGCCAAAGGTACTATTCCATCAAGTTGGAAATTGGCAGAGGGATGCTTTATTCCAAAGGAATAGGTTTCTTCCACAATTGCCCAGTTTAGGACAATTTCTCTCCTGGATGTGGAATGTAAGATTTTCTTTTCTGTGCTCACAAGAAAGCTGATTTCTTACATGACGCAGAATCGCTATATCAACACATCCATCCAGAAAGGCGGTATTCCAGGCTTTTCGGGATGTCTGGAGCACACCTCAATGTTTAGTCATTTGATCCGTGAGGCCAAGCAGAAAAAAGGCGACCTAACAGTTGTCTGGTTAGACCTCGCGAACGCCTACGGGCCTATTCCACATGACCTCATCCTAGAAGGACTCGACCACGACTACATCCCAGTGGCTATTCAAGACATGATTACCAGCTACCTAGGAGGATTCAAACTCAGATTTACATCAGCCCATTTCACAACTAGTTGGCAGGACCTCCAGAAGGGGATTCCAACAGGGTGCACCATCTCCCCCATCCTATTTATTATGGGAATGAACCTCCTATTATCAGCAGCAGAACATGTAACCCACTAGAGTTAGAGTCAGGCATTGTTCAACCGGCTCTATGAGGGTTCATGGACGACATCACTATAACAACTGTGTCACATGTCCAAGTAAGATGGGTATTGGAAACCCTGGGTAATGTAGCCCCTTGGGCAAGGATGTCCTTTAAGGCTAAGAAGTCCAGGTGCAGGTGATCAGAAAGGGCAAAGTTACTAGCAAGTTTAGCCTCCAGGTTCAGGGTGAGGTTATCCCTTCCATCGCAGATAACCCGATAAAATGCTTGGGGAAGTGGTTTAATGTGTCACTGACAGATGGGGCCAATGTCACCAATGCTGTGAAGCAGACACAGGAAAGGCTGAAGAAGATCGACAAATCCGGACTTCCGGGTAAATTCAAGACCTGGCTGTACCAATACGGCATTCTGCCCAGGCTTCTCTGGCTCTTCACACTTTATGAGTTCCCCATGACTATTGTAAAGGGTATCGAGAGGAAAACCAACAAGCACCTGCGGAGATGGTTGAGAGTTCCCCCAAGCTTCTCTTCAGTGGGCCTCTACATTCGTTCTGGGCAACTACAGCTTCCCCTGTCATCTGTTGTGGAGGAATTCATGGTGGCAAAATGCAGAGCTTTATTAAGCTTGAGAGATTCCAATGACGTCTTGGTAAAGCAAGCAGGCATTACAACCAGATCTGGGCACAAGTGGGCAGCCAACGCAGCTGTGGAGGAGGCAGTGTGTTCTCTGAAGCTGCGAGATATCATCAGCAACCCCTGTGTCGGGCGGCAAGGCCTCAACTCAGTTCACTTCCAGAAGTGGGGAAACGTAAGCATAAGGAACAGGCGAGACATGATACAGGCAGAAGTACAGACCCGTGAAGAAGAGAAGCGGGTTTCAAAGGCAGTGGAACAAGGGTCCCAGGGTGCCTGGACAAAATGGGATCTGCCTACGTGCAAGATCTCATGGGCAGAGTTATGGAGACTGGAGTCCTTCCATATTTCCTTCCTCTTGTGATCCGTGTATGACACCCTTCCTTCACCATTACATCTGTACACATAGGGGATGAGAGAGGACCCGAACTGTAAGCTCTGTGGTCAAAAGGGGACACTGGCTCATAGACTGTCTGGGTGTAAAACAGCTCTAACTCAAAGACGGTATAGGTGGCGCCATGATAAGGTGCTTCTGGCTCTTGCTGACACACTAGACTGGGAGAGATGCAAGAAGAGGACAGCTGGCACAGATTTGAGGAAGGCCATCACCTTCATCAAAGAGGGAGCTAGGCCTTTCGTAACCAAACAACCAAAGCCCAATCTGCTGCTACTGCCCAGGTCCTGGGAGATGAGAGTTGATGTGGGAAGGAGGTTGCAGTTCCCGGATGTGGTGCACACAACCTTACGCCCAGACATTGTACTGTGGTCAACTGAAGACAAGAAAATAATTCTGGTTGAGTTGACTGTGCCGTGGGAGGAGGGATGGGAAGAGGCCCACGAGAGAAAGGCCTTGAAGTACCAGCCCTTACTGCAGGAGTGTAAAGACAAGGGATAACAGGCGTGGTTGTTCCCTGTGGAGATCGGCTGCAGAGGTTTCCCAGCCAAATCAGCATGGCGGTTGTTGTCAGATCTGGGCCTGGACAAAAGGAGCAAAAAACAAGCAGCTCGTAGGATGGGGGAAGAGACAGAATGAGCCTCTTGTTGGATTTGGAGTAGGTGAGAGGAGGGGAGCTAGAAGCCAGGAGCAGATGGGCAGTGATTTGGCCACCACTGCCGGCCCACCAACTAGAGAGTGTCGTGGTTAAGGGTCGAAACACTCGGTGAAGGTTGGGAACCACCTGATGACATCTGCTCCTGGCTGAAGACTACGGTTACCTTATAAGGTAACTGGAGAACGCTCCCTAACAGGTGTATGTAACAAGTGGAATTTAGTGGCACAGACGGCCGTGGAGGCCAAGTCATTGGGTAAGTTTAAAGTTTCGGTTGATAGGTTCTTGATGAATAAGGACATCAAAGGTTACAGAGAGGCAGCAGGAGAAGACCGTTGAGAGGGATAATAAATCAGCCATAACGGAAAGCAGAGAAGACTCGATGGGCCAAATGGTCTATAATTCTACTCCTATGTCCTATGGATGCACAGAAATGTGCATGTTTACATATAGCAAGCAGAAGTCCGAGGATACACAGACAACATGGAGCTTACAAGGAAATGGATATTTTTGTTGTGCAAAAGGCATCCAGAACATTCATTTGTATAACAACTTTAATGCCTTCAGGATATTCAAAAGCACTTGACACCCAATGAAGTATTCTTAAGTGAAATTGGCTGATAAATAGGATAGCCAATGTGCACACAATAAATCCCACACATAGCAATACTCATCTGATTGTTCTGGTTAAGAAATAAACATTAACTAAAATACCAGTAAACTTGCTGTTTTTTATTCAAGAGAGCAAGACCAGCCTTGTTTTAAAATCTCAGCATTACACCGGAATCTAAGAGAGGAAGAAACATTTATTAGAAAGAGCACAGGAGCATAAAACTGAATGAGAGAAAGAGAAAAAAGGGAAGAAAAATTATTTGAAAGATTAATTGCTTGTGCTGTCAGTTTTTTCAGTGCATCATCTGCCACATGGTAACTAATTCTCATTATATATTTTATTATACAGCGGTGCTCATAGAATAAGCAAATCTTGCAATAAGGCAGTTCCTCTGTGCATGTTAGAAATGAAGGCTTGGAGAGCTTTAAACGATGAATCCAGCTATCTAAGGACAGCTTTCTGACATGGCCTTTACATAATGGATGTTTTCAAGAGAAAAGGAGAATGTTTGCAATCCCAGTGGTGCTGGTAGCTCAGCTGTTCCACTTCATCGATTTCCGGAGAAGTATTAGAAGTTTTTTGAAGTCAATTCTTTCCATACAATTGCACAAGGGATTTATTAAACAAGGCCTACAGGGAGATTATGCTTATCTCAATGACAGACACTAACTGCACTACCAGAATGGACTTTCACACTCACTGAACACACAACCCTACAAATTTAACAAGACCTGTGCCATTAATTTGCATTTTCAGTTTCAGCACTGAACTTGGTTGCTACATTTCAACTTGTTTTTTTCAATAATTATAACTTTTCCAAAACTTATATCATAGAAGTTCCTTAAGCAAAATAATAGTTGAGTCTCATGCTTGCATGACAAAATATTTCAGTCAAAACTCATCCTGTTGCAATTTTCAATTATGATGCATGCTCCAGCAAGATATGTAGGAAGATCTTGTCATAAATATTGCTGCCATAATGAGCCTTCCACAATTTAAAGAAGGGACTCATACAACAATAAAAATCTGAAAATATTATACAGAAACTAAATTATATAATACATTCAAATTGCCATACCTCCCATCCTTCTGCTGAGCAGGAGGTTGCATGAGGGAAAAAATTTGCCGGAAACCTCCAGGAACCTTTCGGCAGCATGAAGATACAGCAATGACATGCAAATTTGCTAAATTCTTCACCATGAAGGAATCTACTGACAGAACCTGTGTGGTCAGATCTAGCACAGCTTCAATAAGTCCATTCAACTGATGGGAGGGCAAGAGATGCAAGTAAGAGTAGCTATATAATAAATTAGAATTCCTTGATTATAAATGTTTCATTTTCTCTGTCTGATTTAATTTTGATTTCTTTTAACGCATTCAACTTCTTTTGAATATTGGGGCATTCGGAAACATTCAAAAACATGGCAGGTTTGACAGGTGACTATACTATGGCCCTGTCTAGGCCTGCTGTCAAAGTATTTGTTCTCTCTTTCAAGGATTGGGCTGGTTCGGCTCCCTGTCACCCTACTCTGTTCCCATCACCATGTTCTACAGCTTATAAGATGCAGTACTCCTCTATGGATCTCTAATTTCCTTACAGCTCTAGCTGCAAATGGTTAAGAGCAATTGTTTTCTGTTTCAGCAGTGAGCCAATGCCATCAAGACACCAACCAATGATTTTGAATTGATCAGATGCATTTACCCCAGATGTTTAGAGAGTAAGGGAGTTACAGAGTAACTGTTCAGGCAAAAGTCTCCTGCCAAAAATTAAGTAGCATAGTGTCCTGTCTATTTCCTCAATCAGCTTTTGTCCTTTTAAGAGTTGTCCCAAATAAGTGGCTGCCTCAATTAACCAATGGCCCAATTAACCAGAATCCACTGTATATGTTTTTAAAATCATCTCGACTCATGCCTAAAATACACCTCAGCAACATATCAGTACGCAAATCACTCCTCACAGAACAACTTTCAGTCTACAGGATGATCAATTTCAATCAAAGAGGTAATAGATTGCGGAGAAAATGTCTGTTTAGCAGAAGTACTATGACAATCTATAAAATATATATCACCAACAGTCCATAAATTTCATAAGCAGTAAAACAGTAATGCTTGCCACTGAAGCAACAAACAATCTGCTGGAGGAACTCTATGGATTATCAACATACGTGGAGGGAAAGAATTATGAACATTTCAGGTCAAAACCCTGCATTAGGACAGCCACTGGGTCAAAGTAATTGCCTACAAAGTTCTAACAGTCCCCATGACGTGGTTTTCAGTGAGGCCCCAGCTTTAGGGATTTACAATATGTCATCTAGTGCAGTAAGTGTCACAGCATAAAGTGTACAGAGCAATTAACAATACTGAATACACCATAACTTTTTAAAGATTTTATACAACATGAAACAAAGAAATTAAACAAATGAACTTATTTTTAAAATTATCTATCTGTACATTCCACCCAGTTATAATGAGAAGGGTTAAATCACTAGATGGTTAAAAGTTGCTTCTGGCGTGCCAGTTGTTGATTGGTCCATCTGAAGGATGCAGCAACTCTCACGGTTTCTGGTTCTGGGAACCTCTGAAATATAAAAACAGAGACTCACGCTCTTTTCTTTGTCTCCAGGGACTCATTTTCACACTGCAGTCACTACTAATGCTGAAGAACCATTGAGAAAGTGTGCTGCAGATATAATAGGGTCCACACACATACTTTGCTAAGAACCTGCTTGTTGAATCTTTAGTTTTGTAATTGCATAACTTGGGGAGACTTAACAAAGTACTTCTTGAGTTTGAAGCGTTACTGACTGTTTAGTGTCATAAGGCGGCTTAGGTGAGTTTGACTGAGATGCTTGGTCAAGTGTTTTATGGTTTGCCCATAAATAAATGGTTAATATGATTACTCGTAATCATATCTTCTGTCCCACTTACCAAACCCACCAATATGCTTCCCTGTAACACCAGAAAGTTACCCGCCCTTGGTCCAACACTGATTCTTCCAGCATGGTTCTGGGCACAATATTTCTCAGGGAGGCTATTTTCTTGATGATCAGTGAGATCCAGCATAGTACGTAATTCAAGGGAAGGCTGTGCTCCCAGAAAGCCACGGGTTCACCAGCTGTCATTTGAATTGAAATACACAGGAGGCATTAACATGCTTAAAATGTTCTTTCCACATTGTAAGAATTAAAATACTTCAGAAACATTTACATAGAAGTAAATATAATTAAAGGTGTTAACTTTACTGAATTAAATCAAAATTAAACTTATTTACCTTTTTCCAGGTAGTAGTAATATGAGGCATGATCTCCCCTACACTAATCTGTGATGACTCCTCCTACTCAAACCCTACCTTCCCAAGTAAACAAAAACACTGTTCCTCAGAAACTTCTCCGACAACTTTCCAATCACTGATATAAGACTCACCAGCCTGTAGTTTCCAGGCTTATCCCAACTCTCCTTTTTGAGTGAGTGGAAAAATTAGTTGTCCTCTAGTCTTCTGGTACCTCACCTACATCTAACAGTTATGTAAATATCTCAGTTAGAGCCCCAACAATATTGACTCTTGCTGCTCGGCATCTCAGAATACAACCTGTCTATCTCTTCAGATTTAACCACTCTAATGTGGTCCAAATTTTTCTAGTACTTCGTCCTCCTGATATAGATACGTTCCAAAATATCAGAGCACCCCTCCCAAAACTCTCCAGGTCCGATTCCCAGATGAACACCAACGCACTGATCTTGCACTCAACGTTAGCAAGACTAAGGTATTAATAGTAGACTTCAGAAAGGGGAAGTTAGGATAACACATGCCAATCCTTGTAGAAATGAACTACAATGCTTCTTTTTTTTTTCTTTTTTATAACAACATAATGAAAGTCAAATGAATGTATGTATAGTAAACAAGCAAAAAGCAAATGAAACCCTACCACCCCGTCTCCTTTCCCCTTCCCAGCCCTCCCCTCCTCTCACCCCTCCCATATGTGCTGTTTAGGTCCTACCGCCCCCCACCCCCCACTTTGTACAGCTGTCGGTCTCTTCCAAACACAACAGTATTGGTTGCCAGATTTTTTCAAATTCCTTGAGTCTGTCCTTGATAACGTATCTTATCCTCTCTAGATGCAGAGTATCCATTAATGCAGCCAGCCATTGTCTGAGTGATGGAGTTTCCTCCATTTTCCAGAACATTAGTATGAGTTTCTTTCTTTTAAGTATGCCATAGGTCAGGAGTTGTTGCTGGGTAGCCTGGAACTTATTTGACCTCGCAGAAGTTGCAAAAATTATTAAAATGGGGTCTGGTATTATCTGAACCTTTAGTACCTTCGACAGGACTTCAAATACCTGCTTCCAATACTCTCGTATCCTGGAACATAAAGCATAACTATGTAACAAATTTGCCTCCAAGGACTTGCATTTCTCACACACTGGGGACACCTCTGGGAATATTTTATGAATCCTTACTTTTGAGTAATGTAGTCTAGTCATAGTCATAGTCATACTTTATTGATCCCGGGGGAAATTGGTTTTCGTTACAGTTGCACCATAAATAATAAATAGTAATCGATCCATAATAGTTAAATAGTAATATGTAAATTATGCCAGTAAATTATGAAATAAGTCCAGGACCAGCCTACTGGCTCAGCGTGTCTGACTCTCCAAGGGAGGAGTTGTGAAGTTTGATGGCCACAGGCAGGAATGACTTCCTATGACGCTCTGTGTTGCATCTCAGTGGAATGAGTCTCTGGCTGAACGTACTCCTGTGCCCACCCAGTACATTATGTAGTGGATGGGAGACATTGACCAAGATGGCATGCAACTTAGACAGCATCCTCTTTTCACACACCACCGTGAGAGAGTCCAGTTCCATCCCCACAACATCACTGGCCTTACGAATGAGTTTGTTGATTCTGTTGGTGTCTGCTACCCTCAGCCTGCTGCCCCAGCACACAACAACAAACATGATAGCACTGGCCACCACAGACTCGTAGAACATCCTCAGCATCGTCCGGCAGATGTTAAAGGACCTCAGTCTCCTCAGGAAATAGAGACGGCTCTGACCCTTCTTGTAGACAGCCTCAGTGATCTTTGACCAGTCTATGTAGTCTTAGTCTATGTAGGATTTTAAATTGTATTTAACAATGCCGGGCATTGATGGAACAGGAGTTAACATACTCCAAAGTCTCATTCCATATAACCTCCTCTATCTCTGTACCCAACTCCTTTTCCCAATCTTTTTTAATATTATCCATTGCTGTATGACACTTGTTTTGTATGGCATCATAAAGATAGGCGATGATGTGTTCTGTCCCTAACCATGATCTTAAATGATTATCTAATTTATCGGGTTCTTCCGTCTCAAAACCAGAAAGATGTGATCTTATATAGTGTCTTAGCTGGAGATACCTGAAAAAATTACTCTTTTGCAATCCGAATTTGTCCTGGAGCTGCCA
This sequence comes from Mobula hypostoma, assembly GCF_963921235.1. Classification (NCBI taxonomy): domain Eukaryota; kingdom Metazoa; phylum Chordata; class Chondrichthyes; order Myliobatiformes; family Myliobatidae; genus Mobula; species Mobula hypostoma. The sequence goes on along the minus strand of NC_086105.1, from coordinate 88,823,543 downwards.
AAATGACGCAAAAATCCCTTCTATATATCGGTCTCCAACGCTGCATATCCCTAATTCTTGCCATGCAACAAAGGCCCCATCTACACATGAGGGGATAAAAGAGGGGTTCGCTGATATAGGTACAAGAAAAGATAATGTTCTGAGTTTCAAATGCTTCCCCATTTGTCTCCACATCTGTATGGTGCTATGGATAATGGGATTGCCTCTATAACAGGCTTTATTTAACCAAATAGGGGGACATAATGATTGCCCCTATGGAATATGGTAGGCAATCCTCACGCTCCATCTCTAACCATCTAGGAAGTACAACTGTATCATCTATCCAGTATGCTATATAGCTGACATTAGCAGCCCAGTAATAAAAAATAAAGTTGGATAGTACCAGCCCCCCATGAGTCTTATTCATGCAGAGATGTTCTTTCCTAATTCAATGGGCTTTATAATTCCATATAAAAGGTAGAATTATCGAATCTAATCCTTTAAAAAGGGTTTTGGTAAGATAGAGGGGCAGGTTCTGAAATAGACAGAGCAGTTGGGGAAGAAAGATCATTTTGACTGTATTTACTCTACCCACTAAAGAAATTGGGACTGTCTTCCAAAATTCTATTTTCTTTTTAATCTTTTCAATTAGAGGGATAAAATTTGCTTCAAATAGAGAACTATACTTTTAGGTTATTACAATTCCAAGGTAAGTAAACTTCTCAAGAGTTATTTTGAATGGAAATTGTTTAAGCCCCCCCTGTTCTTCTACTCGGACTGGGAACAATTCACTTTTCCCCCAATTAATCTTATACCCGAGAAAGTGCCAAATAAATTGACTATTTCTAGCAAAACTGTAATAGTAATATATGGTTTCATTACAAACAACAAAGCACCGTCCTCATAAAGGGAAATTTTGTTGTTAGTATATTCTGCATTGTACCCATACATTTCAGGGTGCGAACCTAGTTACTGTACGGTAGCTTAATTGAAGTTATAAATTTGTCTCCCATTCCAAATTTTTTCAAAACCTTGCAGAGGTATTGCCATTCCACTTGGTCAAATGCTTTTTCAGCATCTAAACTTAATATTATAAATTCTTCCTTAGGATGTTTTGGGGAATGCATTATATTAAGAAGGCGCCTGATGTTATGGAAAGAATTCCTTTTAGGGATAAACCCTGTTTGATCTGCATGTACCAATTTATTTATCTGCTGACTGAGTCTCCTTGCCAGTGTTTTAGCCAAAATGTTCTGATCTGAATTTAGCAGTGAAATTGGCCTATAAAATCCTACCTCCTCTGGGTCTTTGTCCTCCTTTGGAATAAGATAATGGCCTCGTTCAGGGTTTGGGGTAACCTGCCAGTTTCAAATGACTTTCTATACATCCTTACCATATAAGGTGATAATAAGTTACTAAACTTCTTATACAACTCATTACCTATTCCAACTGAACCTGGACTCTTGCCATTTTTCAGGGATCTTATTGGTCTTACTATTTTATCATTTGTAATCTCTGCTTCCAAACCCTGACACTCCGTCAGATTGAATGAAGGTAACCTACATGTGTCCAGAAATGTATGCACGTTCCTCGCCAGTACATTAGATTGAGATGCATATAATTTTTCATAATACTGATGGAATCTTTGATGTCTTTGTCTGACATCAACGGAGCGCCCGAGTCTGATTTAATTTTATGAATGGCCCTATCACTTTCCAATTTGCGTAGCTGTCTTGCCAGCAATTTGTGCGGTCTATCACCAAATTCAAAGAAATTCTGTTGTGTAAACATAAAGGCTCTGCACATCCTTTCTGAGATATTTGGTAAAGTTTGAATTTTAGTGCTGAAATTCTGTTATATTTTTCTGCAGATGGCTGCCGCGCATTCTCCGTGCCTAGTTTACATATTTGTTCTTCTAGTTCTATTTGCTCTGCTCTACTACGTTTCTTTAGGGAAGACTGAAAAGAAATTATACGTCTTCTAACATAAGTTTTAAATGTTCCCCATAGTAGTCCTGGGGGTGTTTCACTATTATCATTTGTCTCAGAAAACAATAAAATTTGCGATCCTAAATACTCACAAAATTTTGGGTTTGTAAGTAGCTGAGGATTAAACTTCCATTTTCTATGTATTTGCGTCGATTCACCCAGCTCCAGTGAAAAAGTAACAGGGCTGTGGTCTGAGATGACAATACTATGATATCTTATGTTATTGACTTGTGGCAGTATTTTGCCATCAAGGAGGAAATAGTCAATCCTAGTATATACTAGGCAATGAAGAAAGCTAATGGCATGTTGTCCTTCATAACAAAAGGAGTTGAGTATAGGAGCAAAGAGGTCCTTCTGCAGTTGTACAGAGCCCTGGTGAGACCACACCTGGAGTATTGTGTGCAGTTTTGGTCTCCAAGTTCGAGGAAGGACATTCTTGCTATTGAGGGAGTGCAGCGTAGGCTCACGAGGTTAATTCCCAGGATGGTGGGACTGTCATATGTTGAACGATTGGAGTGACTGGGCTTGTATACACTGGAATTTAGAAGGATGAGAGGGGATCTGATTGAAACACTTAAGATTATTAAGGGATTGGACACTCTAGAGGCAGGAAACATGTTCCCGATGTTGGGGGAGTCCAGAACCAGAGGCCACCATTTAAGAATAAGGGGTAGGCCATTTAGAACGGAGTTGTGGAAAAACTTTTTCACCCAGAGAGTTGTGGATCTGTAGAGTGCTCTGCCTCAGAAGGCAGTGGAGGCCAATTCTCTGGATGCTTTCAAGAAAGAGTTAGATAGAGCTCTTAAAGATAGTGAAGGCAGGAACGGGGTACTGATTGTCGATGATCAGCTATGATCACAGTGAATGGCGGTGCTGGCTCGAAGGGCCGAATGACCTACTCCTGCACCTATTGTCTATTGTCTACATTTTGAACTCTAGAGTGGAATGAATACTCTCTCCCTGTTGGGTTGAATAGTCTCCATATCTTACACAGATTCATATTGTTTATATATGTTTTCAGCAGGTTACTTGCCATTGTTGGTAATGCCGTCTGATTGGAAGATCTGTCTAAATATGTATCCAGAACAAAATTAAAATCCCCTCCAATAATCAGGTTAGTGCTGGAGACCTCTGGTATCAATCCTAGAACTCGTCTAAAAAATTTCGGGTCATTCCATTTTGGTCCGTAGGTATTCAGGAAGGTAACTGGCATAGATTGTATTTCCCCTGTAACTATAACATATCTCCCATCCTTGTCCGCTATTGTTGTTAGGTGACGAAATGGAACGTTTCTGCAAATTATTATTGCCACACTCCTAGATTTCATTGGAAACTTTGAGGATTATATTTGGCCTATTCACTTGCCCCTAATTTTACAGTGAGCTTCATTCTTCAAATGTGTTTCCTGCAAGAAGATCACATCGACCTGTAGCAATTTTAGGTGAAACAGCTCCTTAACCCTTTTCACCGGCTCATTAATTCCTTTTACATTCCAGGAACAAAAAGTAATGCGATTTCTTGTCCCCGACCGCCTACTATCTCAGTATTTAACATCTGTATGATAATGTTTTTGATCTGTTCTGGACTTCTTAAATCTATCGATCATTAAAAATGAATGGATCCTAAACAGCACTCCCTTACCCCTGTCCCTCCCTCCCCCCAAACCCTTGAAAGCTTGAAATAACCAACAAAAAAAAAGCATGTCTGCATACACAAATACACCTAGTCAAAACTCTAGGAATAACTTCTTGATCTCTAACACTTCCCTGAACCAATTTAGTAGCTCCCCAGTTATATAAATGGTCACAAAGCCAAACCTGGCATTCGAATGAAAAAACCGAGAAAAACTAGCAAACAGAGATTATCGAGGTGTTAAAGTAAGTGTGATTCTCAAAGCTATAACTTACTCTAGTACCAGAAAGTCTAGCACCATTAACAGCATACTCCTCATACAACACCAGTTTAGACCAACTCTTATTACTATCTGTGCACTCATAGGGCCTTAATCCAACATAGTGCAATCCAAATATAACTCAAAGAGTCCTGTTTTCTACAGGGATTAGAGGCAGGGCCTCATTAATGTTCGAAACATTCACAATTTCCTACTGCGGAGTTTTACTTGGGGCATCTTCATTCTGTAAGGGATTTCTTCTCACTGTGCACAGTCACTTCTCAGCATTTCCCGAACGACGTTCTGCATACCGGCGAGCTCCTTCTGGATCTGTAAACACCGCCTCGGTTCCATTAATTGTCACTCACACCTTTGTGGGATAGTGGAGGCCAAACTTGACTCAGGTTCTATCGTGCAGCAACCTCCTGACCAGTGTGAAAGCTGCACATCATTTAGCCACCGTGGATGGAAGGTCTCTGAAGATCTGAATCCTTTGTCCTTGATATTGTAGATTCTTGGTACGTATCACCTTCCGCATTATATCTTCAAATACATGGCAATAATGGATACTCACAATCAGGTGTGGCGGCAGCTCATCGTCCCCCGGGCGCTTCTGAATTGCTCTATGTGCTCGGTCTGTCACCGGAGCTTCTTCCAGGTTTAGAGGCTCATCGTCCCCCAGGCGCTTCTGAATTGCTCTATGTGCTCGGTCGATCACCGGAGCTTCTTCCAGGTTGAGAGGCTCATCATCCCCCGGGCGCTTCCGAATTGCTCTATGTGCTCGGTCTGTCACCGGAGCTTCTTCCAGGTTGAGAGGCTCATCGTCCCCCGGGCGCTTCCGAATTGCTCTATGTGCTCGGTCTGTCACCGGAGCTTCTTCCAGGTTTGGAGGCTCATCGTCCCCCGGGCGGGTCCGAAGTGCTCTATGTGCTCGGTCTGTCACCGGAGCTTCTTCCAGGTTGAGAGGCTCATCGTCCCCCGGGCGCTTCCGAAGTGCTCTATGTGCTCGGTCGATCACCGGAGCTTCTTCCAGGTTTAGAGCTTCTTTTAGCATCTGTGCCGCGAAATCTCATGTCTTCTGCCCATTTTCCTTCCCCTCTCGTAGGCCCGCAATTCTCAGATTCTGTCGTTTCAAACGCCCCTCTAAATCCAGGCATTTTTCAGAAAGTTGTTCAACTTGCCCACAAAGTCGTTTCACCTTGCTTTCCAGCTCCACAACTATGTCCAAGGCTCCGTTAGCCAACTCTGCTATCTCTTTCAGAGTTTGATCTTGTGTATTCAGTTGGGCTTTTAATGCGATAATCGCAGCGTCATTTTCCGCTTTCAACGAAGCAATTTCACTTCTCAAAGCGACCGCTACCTCTGCAACTTTTTCTTCAGTTTTCTTACAGATGTCTGATTTCATCGTAGCTCTGCATGTAGCGACTCTATGGCCACCAATACCGCATTGTTGTCCATACTCTGTGCACATGGCTCCACGTGGCCCTCACTCGTGAGCTCCGAGGCGTCAATTGAGCCTGTTTCTTCGTTTGTCTCTGCCTTAGCTGTTCCTCTTCTCGGCATTTTGTAGTGCACTCCTTCACTCTTTCTCCTTCTGGTATGTATTGAAGAGCAACGCCCCTTCGTTTGCCACCCTAAACCTCAAATTGACTTCGTGTAAATGAAGTTTTAATATCAAATCTGCCGGAGCCACAGGAGGGTGCGCCCTACTTGCTCATGGCCCAACAGCAACCCCCCCGCCAAGTTGTTAGGCATCAACATCTAGGAGGAACTATTCTGTGCCCAACCATAAAGAAGGCATATTAGCTATACTTCATGAGGAGTTCAATGAGATTTGGTACGCCACCTAAGATTCTAGCAAACTTCTAATTGGTTGCATCACCACCTGGTATGGAGGCTCCAGCATGCCAGATTGAAATAAGCCACAGAGGGCTGCAGACTCAGCCAATGTCATCTTGGGCTCCTCTACCGAGGGCATCTTCAAAAGGTGATGGCTCAAGAAAGCAGTATCCATCATTAAGGACCATCACCATCTGGGACATGCACTCTTCTCATTACTATCATTGGAGAAAATGTAAAGACCCACACCCGTCACTTTAGGAACAGCTTCTTCTTTCCACTGTCAAATTTCTCAATGGCCTACAAACACCACCTTGCTAAATCTCTCTTGCACTATTTGTTTATTTATTGTAATTTATAGTAATGTTTGTATCTTGCACTGCACTGCTGCCACAAATCAACAAGTTACACAGCATTCACCAGTGATAATAAACATGATTCTCATTCTTACAAGTATCCATTTAGAATCCTGCTCATATCCCCTAGCTCCACAGATGATCCCTAAGCTACCCCTTTGCTTCTAATGTACATAAAAAATTTTCAGGATTCTCCGTGATCTAATCTGCCAGGTTTATTTCTTTAAATTTTATCCTGCATATAAACCTCAAGTTAATCATTTGATAAATATCTTCTTTTAAATAAATCTCTTTTTAATAAATTTCTTAAAACTGACATTGTTTTAATATTTAGATATCCAAGTCCTGCTGTCTGTTTATACCCATATGACTAATTAACCTGCCAAACCACACACCTTTGGAATGAGAGAGTAAATGGGAACACCTGGAGTCACGGGGAGAATGCACAAACTCCTTACCAACAGCAGCGAAAATTGAAGCCACGTTGCTGGCACTGTAATAGCATGGCACTACCATGCCTCATGTGCTGTCTGTGCTTGGGCAAACCTCCAATACAGTTCGTTAACCAGAGCGAGTGAGTGGGCCAGTGAAGGAGTGGAGCTGTGAGGCTTTGACTCGAGAGGCTTCGACGAGAAGAGGCGGAGAACAAGCTAGCTCGCAGTTAGTTTTTACAATGTCTCCTGAGACAGTGATGTGCCTCTCATGTGGCAGTCTTGGGGGAACTCCCCTCTCCCGCAGATTCACATTTGCCAGAAGTCCATACAGTTGGGTGATCTGGAAGACCGTGTAAGGAATCTGGAGCAGCAGCTGGATGACCTTCGACTCATAAGGGAGAATGAGGCAGTCATAGATGAGAGCTACAGGGAGGTAGTCACACCTAGGCTGTCGGAAGCAAGTCATTGGGTGACAGTCAGAGGGGGGAGAGCAAAGGTGAGCAGACAGGTAGTGCAGAGCACCCCTGTAGCCATTCCCCTGAATAATAAGTTTACCGTCCTGGATACTGTTGGCGGGGAGGACCGACCAGGTGTGAGCCACGGTGGCAGGGCCTCCGGCACTGAGTCTGACCCTGTGGTGCAGAAGGGTGCGACGGAGAAGAGGAGAGCTGTCGTCATTGGGGACTCTATAGTCAGGGGAGCAGATAGGAGATTTTGTGGATGTGAGAAGGACATCTGCATGGTTTGTTGCCTCCCGGGTGCCAGGGTCCGGGATGTCTCTGACCGGGTGCACGACATCCTGGTACAAGAGGGAAAGCAACCAGAAGTCATGATACATGTTGGGACCAACGACACAAGCAGGAAGAGGGATGAGGTCCTGAAGTGTGAGTTTCGGGAACTAGGCAGAAGGCTGAAGAACAGGACCTCAAGGGTGGCGTTCTCAGGATTGCTGCCAGTGCTACGTGACAGTGATGGTAAGAATTGGATGAGATGGCAGTTGAATGCATGGCTGAGGAGTTGGTGCAGGGAGCAGGGTTTTAGATTTTTAGATCATTGGGATCTCTTCTGGGGAAGGTGGGACCTGTACAGATTGGATGAGTTGCACCTGAACTCGAGGGGGAGCAATATCCTTGCAGGTAGGTTTGCTAGCATGGTTCGGGAGGGTTTAAACTAATTTGCAAGGGGGATGGGACCCAGAGCGATAGAGCAGTGAAAGAAGTGCAGGGAGTAAAGCCAGATCTAACATACAGAGAGGCTTTGAGGAAAGAGAAGCAGAATAAATGGTGTAAAGACAGTAAGGTAGAAGGGCTGAAATGTGTGTACCTCAGTGCAAGAAGCATCAGGAACAAAGGTGATGAACTGAGAGCTTGGATACATACATGGAATTATGATGTAGTGGCCATTACAGAGACTTGGCTGGCACCAGGGCAGGAATGGATTCTCAATATGCCTGGATTTCAGTGTTTTGAAAGGGATAGAGAGGGCAGACAAAGAGGAGGAAGGGTGGCATTACTGGTCAGGGATACTATTACAGCTACAGAAAGGGTGGGTAATGTAGCAGGATCTTCTTTTGAGTCAATATGGATGAAAGTCAGGAACAGGAAGGGAGCAGTTACTCTTTTGAGGGTATTCTATAGGCCCCCTGGTAGCAGCAGAGATACAGAGGAGCAGATTGGGAGGCAGATTTTGGAAAGGTGCAAAAATAACAGGGTTGTTATCATGGGTGACTTTAACTTCCCTAATATTGATTGGCACCTGATTAGTTCCAAGGGTTTAGATGGGGCAGAGTTTGTTAAGTGTGTTCAGGACAGATTCCTGTCACAGTATGTGGACAGGCCGACCAGGAGGAATGCCATACTAGATCTAGTACTAGGTAATGAACCGGGTCAGGTCACAGATCTCTCAGTGGGTGAGCATCTGGGGGACAGTGACCACCGCTCCCTGGCCTTTAGCATTGTCATGAAAAATGATAGACTCAGAGAGGACAGGAAGATTTTTAATTGGGGAAATGCAAATTATGAGGCTATAAGGCTAGAACTTGCGGGTGTGAATTAGGATGATGTTTTTGCAGGGAAATGTACTATGGACATGTGGTCGATGTTTAGAGATTTCTTGCGGGATATTAGGGATAAATTTGTCCCAGTGAGGAAGATAAAGAATGGTAGGGTGAAGGAACCATGGGTGACAAGTGAGGTGGAAAATCTAGTCAGGAGGAAGAAAGCAGCATACATGAGGTTTAGGAAGCAAGGATCAGATGGGTCTATTGATGAATATAGGGAAACAAGAAAGAAGCTTAAAAAGGGGCTGAGAAGAGCAAGAAGGGGGTATGAGAAGGTCTTGGCGAGTAGGGTACAGGAAAACCCCAAGGCATTCTTCAATTATGTGAAGAAAAAAGGGATGACAGGAGTGAAGGTAGGACCGATTAGAGATAAAGGTGGGAAGATGTGCCTGGAGGGTGTGGAAGTGAGCGAGGTCCTCAATGAATACTTCTCTTCGGTATTCACCAATGACAGGGAACTTGATGATGGTGAGGACAATATGAGTGAGGTTGATGTTCTGGAGCATGTTGATATTAAGGGAAAGGAGGTGTTGGAGTTGTTAAAATACATTAGGACAGATAAGTCCCCGGGGCCTGATGGAATATTCCCCAGGCTGCTCCACGAGGCGAGAGAAGAGATTGCTGAGCCTCTGGCTAGGATCTTTATGTCCTCGTTGTCCACAGGAATGGTACCGGAGGATTGGAGGGAGGCGAATGTTGTCCCGTTGTTCAAAAAAGGTAGTAGGGATAGTCCAGGTAATTACAGACCAGTGAGCCTTACGTCTGTGGTGGGAAAGCTGTTGGAAAAGATTCTTAGAGATAGGATCTATAGGCATTTAAAGAATCATGGTCTGATCAGGAACAGTCAGCATGGCTTTGTGAAGGGCAGATCGTGTCTAACAAGCCTGATAGAGTTCTTTGAGGAGGTGACCAGGCATATAGATGAGGGTAGTGCAGTGGATGTGATCTATATGGATTTTAGTAAGGCATTCGACAAGGTTCCACACGATAGGCTTATTCAGAAAGTTAGAAGGCATGGGATCCTGGGAAGTTTGGCCAGGTGGATTCAGAATTGGCTTGCCTGCAGAAGGCAGAGGGTGGTGGTGGAGGGATTACATTCAGATTGGAGGATTGTGACTAGTGGTGTCCCACAAGGATCTGTTCTGGGACCTCTACTTTTCGTGATTTTTATTAATGACCTGGATGTGGGGGTAGAAGGGTGGGTTGGCAAGTTTGCAGACGACACAAAGGTTGGTGGTGTTGTAGATAGTGTAGAGGATTATGAAAGATTGAAGAGAGACATTGATAGGATGCAGAAGTGGGCTGAGAAGTGGCAGATAGAGTTCAACCCGGAGAAGTGTGAGGTGGTACACTTTGGAAGGACAAACTCCAAGGCAGAGTACAAAGTAAATGGCAGGATACTTGATAGTGTGGAGGAGCAGAGGGATCTCGGGGTACATGTCCACAGGTCCCTGAAAGTTGCCTCACAGCTGGATAGGGTAGTTAAGAAAGCTTATGGGGTGTTAGCATTCATAAGTCAAGGGATAGAGTTTAAGAGTCGCAAGGCAATGATGCAGCTCTATAAAACTCTGGTTAGGCCACACTTGGAGTACTGTGTCCAGTTCTGGTCACTTCACTATAGGAAGGATGTGGAAGCATTGGAAAGGGTACAGAGGAGATTTACCAGGATGCTGCCTGGTTTAGAAAGTATGCATTATGATCAGAGATTAAGGGAGCTAGGGCTGAGAGGAGGAGGAGGATGAGAGGAAACATGATAGAGGTATAGATAGAGTGGATAGCCAGCGCCTCTTCCCCAGGGCACCACTGCTCAATACAAGAGGACATGGCTTTAAGGTAAGGGGTGGGAAGTTCAAGGGGGATATTAGAGGAAGGTTTTTTTATTCAGAGAGTGGTTGGTGCGTGGAATGTACTGCCTGAGTCAGTGGTGGAGGCAGATACACTAGTGAAGTTTAAGGGACTACTAGACAGTTATATGGAGGAATTTAAGGTGGGGGCTTATATGGGAGGCAGGGTTTGAGGGTCGGCACAACATTGTGGGCCGAAGGGCCTGTACTGTGCTGTACTATTCTATGTTCCTTAAACTTACACCATTGCCTCTTATTCTTCCAAGGACATTCTGACGGTACACTCTTAATATCTTACTTTTAAATAGCTCCCACTTATGGTCCAGATGCTGTTTCCTCCCTAGTAGCTGCTCCCAATCTATCTCTCCAGGGCCCTGTTTCTTTTCATCAAAAATTGCTTGCTTCAGTTTATTTCCTCAAGGACCAACATATTCGATAACAACTTTGATCTAACCAAACTATAGTCGCTGCCTTCAAAGACTTCTATAGACACTTCAATCACTCGTCTGTCCTCATTCCCAAGTTTATGTGCAGTACTCTCCTTAGAATAAATCTCCGCACCATGCTTCAGAAATCCTCCTGAATATATTTTTTGAATTCTTCCACATGAAAACTCCTTGGCCTTAGGTAATAGGCAATCACAGTAAATACTGGGAAATTTAAAATCCCCTCCTGCTACCATCTGTAGCTTATATTTTCTTCTGTGATTTACTGACATACTCTTCTGATTCCTGCTGACTATTGGAAACCCTAGAGTATAACCCTATAAAAGTGACAGCCATTTCTTATTCCCAAATCTTCCACCCATATATCCTTCTTGAACATCATCCCTGACGAAGGGTCTCGGCCTGAAACGTCGACTGCGCCTCTTCCTATAGATGCTGCTTGGCCTGCTGCGTTCACCAGCAACTTTGATGTATGTTGCTTGAACATCATCCCTAATCATTTTGTTTACTGTTAGCTAATTTTCTAATCATTCTCCAACAGTCCTTTTACATAATGGCCTTCAACCTTCAAGGCAGGACTATTGTGCAACATTTTATTAAATACAGACAGTCACATAGAAAGACGGCACAGACAGAGAGTCATATTAAGTTGAAGACCATAAGACCAAAGGATATAGGAGCGGAATTAGGCCATTTTGCCCACAGAATTTGCTCCGCCATTTCATCATGGCTAATCCAATTTTCCTCTCAGCCCAATCTCCTGCCTTCTCCCCATATCCCTTTTTGCTCTGACCAATCAAGAATCCATCAACCTTTGCCTTAAATATATATAAAGACTTGGCCTCCACAGCTGCCTGAGGCAAACAATTCTACAGAATCACCACTCTCTGATGAAAGAAATTCCTTATCTCCATTCTAAAAGGATATTTCTCTATTCTGAGGCTGTGTCCTCCGATCTTAGACTCTCCCACCATAGGAAACATCCTCTCCACATCCACTCTATCATGGCCTTTCACCATTCGATTGGTTTCAATGAGTTCACCCCGCATTCTTCTGAATTCTAATGAATATAGACCCAGAGCCATCAAACACTTTTCATAAAACAAGCCATTCAATCTTGTAATAATTTTCATGAACTTCATTTGAACCCTCTTCAGTTTTAGCACGTCATTTCTAAAATAAGGGGCCCAACCCTGCTCACAATACTCTAAGTGAGACCTCACCAGTGCTTTATAAATTTTCAACATTATATCCTTGCTTTTATATTCTAGTCCTCTTGAAATGCATGCTAACATTGCATTTGCCTTCCTAACCACAGACTCAACCTGCAAATTAACCTTTAGGGAATCCTGCACAAGAACTCCCAAGTCCCTTTGCATCTCAGTGTTTTGTATTTTCTCTCCACTTAGAAATTACTCAACCCTTTCATTTCTCCTACCAAAGTGCATGACCATACACTTCCTGACACTGTATTCCATCTGCCATTTCTTTGCCCATTCTCCTAATCTGTCTAAGTCCTTCTGTAGCCTCTCTACTTCCTCAAAACTACCTGGCCCTCCACCTATCTTCATATCATCTGCAAACTTTGCTAGAAAGCATTATCCAAGTCATTGACATATAACTTTAAAAGAATGGGTCCCAACACAGAACCCTGTGGAACACCACTAGTCACCAGCAGCCAGCCAGAAAAGGTCCCTTTATTCCTACTCTTTGCCTCCTGCTGATCAGCCAATGCTTTATCCATGCTAGAATCTTTCTTGTAATATCATGGCCTCGTAACTTGTTAGCAGCCTCATGTGTGGCACTTTGTCAAAGTCCTTCTGAAAATCCATGTTCACAACAACAAACGATTCTCTTTTGTTTACCTTGCTTGTTACTTCTTCAAACAATTTCAATAGATTCTCCCTTGAGGAAACCATGCTGACTACAGCCCATTTTAGCATGTGCTCCAAGTACCCTGAAACCTCATCCTTAATAATCGACTCCAACATCTTCCTAACCACTGAGGTCAGACTACTTGGCCTATTATTTCCTTTCTTCTACCTCTCTCCTTTCTTGAAGACTGGAGTGATATTTTCAATTTTCTAGTCTTCAGGAACCATTCAGTATCTAGAGATTTGTGAAAGATTATTACTAATGCCTCCATGATCTCTTCAACCACCTCTTTCAGAACTCTGGGGTGTACACCATCTGGTCCAGGTGATTTATCTACTTTCACCTTCAGACCGTTCAGTTTCCCACAAACCTTCTTTCTAGTTATAGTAATTTCACACATTTCATGACCTCTGACACCTGGAACTACCATCATACTGTTAGTGTCTTCCACAATGAAGACTGATGCAAAATACTTATTCAGTTCATCCACTATTTAGTTGTCCCCCATTACTACCTCTCCAGCATTGTTTTCCAGCAGTCCAATATTCACTCTCGCCTCTCTTTTACAATTTATGTTTCTGAAGAAACTTTTGGTATCCTCTTTAATATTTTATTGGCTAGCTTACTTTTGTATTCCATCTTTACCTTCTTAATTATTTTTTAGTTGTCTTCTGTTGGTTTTTAAAAGGTTCCCAATCCTCTAACTTCCCATTAATCTTTGCTCTATTATATGCCCTCCTTTTGGTTTTTATGTTGGCTTTGACTTCTCTTATTAGCCATGGTTGTGTCATAGAAACCATAGAAAAACTACAGCACAGAAACAGGCCTTTCGGCCCTTCTTGGCTGTGCCGAACCATTTTCTGCCTAGTCCCACTGACCTGCACATGGACCATATCCCTCCATACACCTCCCATCCATGTATCTGTCCAATTTATTCTTAAATGTTAAAAAAGAACCTGCATTTACCACCTCATCTGGCAGCTCATTCCACACTCCCACCACTCTCTGTGTGAAGAAGCCCCCCCTAATGTTCCCTTTAAACTTTTCCCCCTTCACCCTTAACCCATGTCCTCTGGTTTTTTTTCTCCCCTTGCCTCAGTGGAAAAAGCCTGCTTGCATTCACTCTATCTACACCCATCAAATTTTATATACCTCTATCAAATCTTCCCTCATTCTTCTACGCTCCAGGGAATAATGCCCTAACCTATTCAACCTTTCACTGTAACTGAGTTTCTCAAGTCCCGGCAACATCCTTGTAAACCTTCTCTGCACTCTTTCAACCTTATTAATATCCTTCCTGTAATTTGATGACCAAAACTGAACACAATCCTCCAGATTAGGCCTCACCAATGCCTTATACAACCTCACCATAACATTCCAGCTCTTATACTCAATACTTTGATTAATAAAGGCCAATGTACCAAAAGCTCTCTTTACGACCCTATCTAGCTGTGATGCCACTTTTAGGGAATTTTGTAACTGTATTCCCAGATCTCTCTGTTCTACTGCACTCCTCAGTGCCTTACCATTTACCTTGTGTGTTCTACCTTGGTTTGTCCTTCCAAAGTGCAATACCTCACACTTGTCTGTATTAAACTCCATCTGCCATTTTTTAGCCCATTTTTCCAGCTGGTCCAAATCCCTCCACAAGCTTTGAAAACCTTCCTCACTGTTCACTACACCTCCAATCTTGGTATCATCAGTAAATTTGCTGATCCAGTTTACCACATTATCATCCAGATCATTGATATAGATGACGAATAACAATGGACCCAGCACTGATCCCTGTGGCACACCACATCTTTCTTTTAGAATACTTCTTCCTCTTTGAGATGTATATATCTTGTGCCTTACAAATTGCTTCCAAAGATTACAGGCATTGCTGCTCTGCCATCATCCCAGCAAGTGTTCTTTTCTCATCAATTCTGGCCAACTCCTCTCTCATGCTCTGTAATTCCCTTTACTCTGCTGTAATCTGATACATCTGACTTTAATTGTCATTGAACCATACATGAATACCCATGAATACAGTCAAACAAAACAGCATTAGAAGGAATGGTCCATTTCACCTGCTCTTCCATTCAATATGATCATGATTAATCTTCCCTCTCAATTTCACATTTTCACTCTACTCACACCTTTCAATGCTTGTTGTGTCCAAGAATCTATCTCCTTCTTAAATATATCTAGCAACTTGATCTCCACAGCCTTTTATGGGAACAAGTTTCATAGGTTCACCACCGTTTGAGTGAAGAAATTTCTCTTCATCTCAATCCAAAATGATTTACCCTAGAATATAAGACTGTGACCTCTGGTTCTAGACCAACAGTCTGGTGGGTTGGGAGGTCATCCTGCCTGAATCTGACCTGTTGAGACTTTCAGAATTTTATACATTTCGATGAGCTCTCTTTTAATTTTTCTAGAGCTCTGGTCAACCACATCTCTTCTCATATGATACTCTGTCATATACCTCGATTTAGTCTGATGACCTATCTTTAACTTCCTTTGTGGCAAGTACAATCTTTCTTAGATAAAAAGACGAAAACTTCCAGAAGAAGATGGCAAGAGTGAACAACAAGACCAAAGGCTCCATCCTTCAGATAGTTCACAAAACTACTTCTTTCACTTTGTTCAATACATCTTTTTTTTCAAATTTGGTTCTGCTACACTGGAGACTGTGACCTACATTTTGGCGGTGAACATTGACTTCTCAAACTTATGCTAATGCCCCACCTCCCCCTCGTACCCCATCCGTTATTTATTTATGTACACACATTCTTTTTCTCTCTCTCCTTTTTCTCCCTCTGTCCCTCTCACTGTACTCCTTGCCCATCCTCTGGGTTTCCCCCCATCCCCCTTTTCTTTCTCCCTAGGCCTCCTGTCCCATGATCCTCTCATATCCCTTTTGCCAATCAACTGTCCAGCTCTTGGCTCCATCCCTCCCCCTCCTGTCTTCTCCTATCATTTCCGATCACCCCCTCCCCCTTTCAAATCTCTTACTAGCTCTTCTTTCAGTTAGTCCTGACAAAGGGTCTCGGCCCGAAACGTCGACTGTACCTCTTCAGAGAGATGCTGCCTGGCCTGCTGCGTTCACCAGCAACTTTTATGTGTGTTGCCGTCACTTCTACTAACGCTGGTCTGGACAGAAACATCTGTTGCAGGTAGGCTGTCACAGAGAAGGATATTCCTCATGTTGATTTATTGACTACCTGTGACAGATCCAATTTGCCATAATGTCTTTCAGGATTCGGTCATTGCTGTTGCTAAGCTGTTCATAGAGATGGACATTTTATTCCCTCTTTTAGAGCATCTTCTATAACTTCAAGTGTTAATCAACATAAACACCACCAACAGGGAGATGTACACGTAACGCCCTGGTTAAGATTTTACTGCTAATGTTGTAGGGTATTTTGTTTCATGGTTTTCTATATAAACAATGTGTTCTGCTGGTAGTGTTCGGGTTATGGTTAAAGATAAGGGGTTGTAATGTTTGTGCTTAGGAATAACATGTCATCCAATCAGGATGGTGGAATTGGGAGAAGATCCTTGAGAATGCTGGGTAGAGAAGTTTTGTGACGGACACTGGGGTGGGTCAAGGTCTTCTCAGTGGAAGGTAGAGAGAAGAAGCATGAGAGAACCGGCCGTAGAATTCAGTTCAATCTGTGATTCAGTGGAGTCCAAGACGGGAAATCCTACCGGTGATCAGTGAATAGGAGTTGGCGCCATGAGCACACCAGACACATTAACTTTTGGAAGATTTGAGTTCCAACTTGTGTATATTTGACTGGTTTAATTATGATGTGCCCTTTTGTTGTTTTTCTTCTTTAATAACAGCTTGATTAAGTTAACATTCATAAATATACTTTCTTTATAATTGTCCCAACTTCCCGGGTTTGGTGGGACACAGGTCATATCGATCCTAGATGTACGGAGTCTGAAAAGGTGGTTTTCTCACCACTAAGTCTGGTGGACATTAGGGAGGGGCTAAAGAGCCGTATCTCTAGAGATGCCAGGTAAAAAGGGATTTCACACATTTATGAGCTGGGGGTGACAGCAGGTATCATCAGGAGAGGATTTTCTTACCTGATTGTGACCTTGTGTCACTTTCACTCAGCAGTCAATGTTGACAACTTTAGTTGCTTCATCAATGACTTTCCTTCAATTGTAACGTCAGAAGTAGAGGTGTTCAGCACCATTTACAACTCCTCTGATAACACAGTCCACATCCAAATGCAGCAAATTCTGTACAACATACAGGCCTGGGCTAATAGCAAATAGCTCTCTCACTATCAATGTCCTGGTGGTGGCCATTGGACAAAAACTAGAAAACCATACACTCCAGTCAGGCAGGTCAGAGGCTTGGAATCCTGCAGTGAGTAGCTCACTTCCTAACACCCCAAAGCCTGTTCACCATCTTCAAGGCTCAAGTCATCAGTGTGATGGAATTGTCCAGGACTTGCTTGGAAGACTGCAGCTTCAACAACACTCAAGAAACGTGACACCATACAGGACAGAGCAGCAGTTTAGACAGGCACCCCACCAAAACCATTCACTTAACACCATCACCATCACAGTAGCAGTAATTTTTATCATGTACAGTAGTGGTCACCAACCTTTTTAAGCCCAAGATCCCGTACTTCGACCTTAGTGAAAGGCAAGATCTACCTACTAAATCGTTTAGAGAAAACACAGCTCAGATTGTACTTCCAATTTGAGGTCTTTTATTTGGGCTAAATGTATTTGAATTACACAAAATACTTTTGTCAAACTTTCCAATTAGTTCAAACAAGAAAACACTGTAACTGGCATATCAAACAGGCCATAGCTGTCTTTCTTTAAGAATATTACAATACTTCACACCTTTAATTCAAAGTTTCATTATTTAGTTTTATTTCAACACGAAAAATAAATGAATAAAAATTGACTGTTGCCTGGGGCTGAATACTTTCTGCTAGTTCCCTGATATTTGGCTCAAACTACAGACAGCCAGTCTGAGACAGTCTGTGAAGTGTCTGTCAGTAAGAGAGCTCCTGTACTTAGATTTAATAATTTTCATCTGTGAAAATGCAATTTCATACAGATAAGTTGACCCGAAGTAGGCAGTGACTTTTGGTGCACATGCAGTGAGATAAGGAAACTTCTCCCTGCTGACAAGCCCCCAAAAGTCACCATCCCCTGATCTTGCTTTAAGCTTGATGTCATTTTGCAAATCAATTATTTCCATTTCAGAATCACTTGGCACACCAAATACTTGCTGGCGTTTGACTGATATCTGTGCTATATCGATCGGCAGAAATGGGTTTGAAATAAATGCAGCAATATCTTTCATGACGTTTAACTCCCCAAAACGCTGATCAAACTCTATCGCCAGTTTGTCTAAGTGAGCACAGTACTGCTCAGGGTGAAAAGCATTTTTTTCCGTGATGGCCGGTAACATTTTTTCCAAGTTGAGAAAGTGTGTCAGCCTCCCTTTCTTTAAATTTGAAATCCAAACACCGAGCTTGGCCTTAAACGCATTTACTGCGCTTATTATGTGGGTTAGGTGTTGGTCTTTTCCCATGAGCTCGTTATTAAGTGCGTTTAATTTAGCCGTTATGTCTGTCAGAAATGCTAAATCCAGTAGCCACACATCATCTGACAGCTCCTCGTGCTCCTCGTTTCTTGTTGACAGGAAAGTCTTTATGTCAGACAGCAAGTCAAGAAATCGTTGCAGCACTTTACCGCGACTCAACCACCGAACATCAGCATGAAGAATTATGTCTCCATAAGCGGCATCGAGCTCATCCAATAACACCTTGAATAAGTGGTGCTGAAGCGCTTTTGCTCGAATCAAGTTTATCAGTTTGACCACCAGTGTCATTACATGAGAAAAGTCCACGACCTTCCCAGCCAAGGCCTGCTGATGAATCATCCCAGTGATAATCTCGGAAGCTGGGAAAATCAGGGTCATTACGGCACAGTACTATAAAACCAACGCACGCACCACGCATTGCTGGGGCGCCATCAGTAGTAATTGCCACCAGTTTATGAATGGGGATGTTATTTTCACAGATATAGTTTTTAAACTCATTGTAAATATCCTCACCTCTCGTTCTCTCCTTTAATTGCAAAAGAGTGAGGAAGTCCTCCTTTGTTGTAAAATCCTGGAAAGCCATTCTGACAAATACAACAAGCTGAGCTGTTTGCATTACATCCAGGGATTCATCAAACTGCAGTGAAAAATATTCAAAGAGTGACAAGTCCTTTAACACTTGTCGATCCACATCCTCTGACAGTGACTCCACCCTCCTTGTTACTGTTGTAGGGCCAAGCAATATATTATGTATTGTGGTTGTGATGCCGTTTTTGTTTTTAAAGTCATTAAAAACAGTCTCTGCGGTAATGGCCATTGCTTCCTTGAACAAATCACCACCTGTAAAAGGCTTCTTGTGTTTAACCAAAAGGTGACTTACATGAAATGATGCTTCAATAGCAGCCTTATTTTGAGCGGCATATTTTGTGAAAAAGGATTGTTGGGCCTTCAACCCCGATTTCAGCTCCTCAACTTTCCTGGCACGAATTGCGCTCTTTGGGGGGTAGATGTCTTTAATTTTCTGGTGGTTGGTGTTGTGGTGCCACTCCAGATTCCCTCTTTTAGTCAGTGCTTGTGTTTGGTGGCACAACATACATACACACTTGTCTTTCACCAAGGTAAACAGAAATTCCTCTTCCCATTCTGGCTGGAAGTTGTACGTTTTCGCCTTCTTTCATGGAGCCTCCACCATGCTAGCTAGCTACCTTGCAGGATATCACCAGCGAGTGCCGTATATTGACGTTTGCGACAGTCTGTACTCTTATCTAATCTAATTGGTCATTTTGATGCAGCACAAGCTACACTGAAAATGTGGTGCACGGCGGGGGAACTACACACATGCGCACTGGGCATAGAGAACGGAACTAAAGCCCCGCAACCCGGAAACAATCTCTCTTTACAAATAGTTTTCAATAGCAAAAATATTGCTATATTACCATTATCCTAATTAGTATTCCTTATTTTTTATAATGCTCACATTACAACAGTATTTGGGTATTTATTTTTCATTTTTTTCGGGATCGACTGGGAAAGTCTCAAAGGTTGACCGGTCGATCGCGATCGATGGGTTGGCAACCCCTAATGTACAGGATGTACTTCTACAATCACCTAGACTCCACCTTCCAAACTCACCAACTCTCCCAATCAGAAGGGTAAGGGTAGCTATCATGACTTGGAAATATATTGCCATTCCTTCACTGTTACTGGGTCAAAATCCTAGAACAACCTCCCTAACAGCATTGTGGATATACCAACACCTCAGGGACTACTGTGGTTCAAGAAGGCAGCTTATCACCACCTTCTCAAGAGTAATTAAACATTGCAAAATCTACAAACTAGAAGTAATTCCAGTAAGATGGTAACACGTTCAGACGCAGCAGCCTCTCAGGGGTGCATCTCGTCTTTGATAAATGTCTTTTTTTATGATCACAGGACAATGCTGAACGTTAGGAACTTTAGGTACTGCAAGTCTACCCCATCAATGAGCTATTTATATACGGTCATCCAGTAAGGAGGAGGATATGAAGGGATGAGGATGTCCTTGTCAACACCTGGGATTCTGTGGCCAGAATCGTTGTCACTGATCTATTACTTCCCAGCATAAACTGCTTCAGTTCTGACCATTATGATTTTCTCATTGTGCAATGCAAGAATAGAGACAATAGTCCTTACAATCAAAGGGGAAGGCATGACAACAGGGTGCACTAGGCCTGTCAATTTTCTCTTGTATGAGATAAATGACTCCACTTCCGCACTTTGGTCTATTTATGAGGCCAGTGGGAAAAGAGGGAAAAAAGAGGCATCTGATCATGGGAGATGGATTAGAACAGGGCAGGAATGTTGGCTTTGAACTTGCAATGTTTCACCCTGAAGTCCACAAATCTGCCTCTAGAAAATGATCGGTTGCCTTCATTACTTCTCTATGACCTGCACACAAAATTATAAACCAGGCTGTGCATCTCATCAGTGCTTCTGCAGTTTCCTACTCTGAGTAAAAGAAGTCCTGAAAAGAGTCATCACACAGAAAGCTCTGCCTTAGTGACATTAACCTATGTCATATCTCATTGCATCCTTGTGTTCTACCAGTGATTATTTATTCATTGAAAGTGCTGAAAGCCCTACTGCTCAATCTCTTCCGACTTCTCCAACACACATCCACTATAACAGTAATCCAGAGTTATTTTTTACCCAGAAATGAAATCAAGGCTAGTAGA